>NC_067197.1:24185885-24857904 GCF_000699445.3 Schistosoma haematobium
TAAAGGTACATGCATTATCTAAGGATCTCCAGCTCTGATTAGTGATTCGGAGCAGCTTTCCTTAACAAAGGGCTTCGAACACCACTCCCAACCCTTATCCTTTATCCGGATTTAGACCGACAGAAGAACCAGATGAGTTTAAGGACGAAAGATTTACGTAATGTAAGATGTTCAGTGATACTGCTAGACGAAGTTATTAAAACAAAATGAGACTAGAGAAGATCCTACTAGTCGTAAATAAAAATTCAAGCTAATACTTAACCAGTTAACGCCTAAGAGGAATACTGATATCAACATCCCACGTCTAAGGAGACTGGGATTTTCTTGTAGCCTAGAAATTAAGAACCAGTACAAACTGAAAGCCTGTTTATACGTTAACGGACGACTAATAAGCATTATCAATCAAACTATTGAATAAACTAACAGCAGTGTTGTGAACAAACGTGGAAATACCAGACGCTCGCTTTACTTTCAGGTTATCGAACTGTCGCACAACGGCTATTGATTCGGGCGAAGACATCAAGCCCCAACCTGTAAAAGCTAAGACGATGCTGACACGTTAGGCATAACGAACGATTGCGCACAACCTCATACCATGCAGGACTACGTTATCACACCTATATTTGACGAGGTTGAGAAAAATTGATAGGGCAATGAGACAAATGACACCTCATTCATGAAGAGCTCCTGGAAACAAACACGCTAGTCCCGTTAAAATGACATCAAGCCACGCCGCAAAACTTACTAAGATATTTATTTCAAAACTGGTTTTCATTAAAGATACCGGTCAAGAGTCTGGCCGATTATAATTGAAAAGATGAGCTCACGAAGTCCTCGATATTATTAACCTCCTGCGCTTGGTTCACCATTCGCGCCCCATTCTCATGGTAAGACGAAATTATCAAAACAATACCCAGGTTGTCGGGAGTAGTAACTGCAATGGTGACAAAAGGAACAAGCATCGCAGATAGCTTGGGGAAGTATGGACTAACAACTAAAACTTCGATTTAGAATCAAAGGGAAGATCACATAAACGCGCCCGGGCTACTGCGAACTATTTTTAGTTATCTCAACCAGTCCGTAGCCACTGTTAAAAACGATTACTCGGACCTCAGCCAGGTAGTCTGGACTCACGCACATGTCACCCAGACAGTCATGAAGAGAATATATATATATTCGGCTAGCCTAGAGCACGTAAACTTTTCCACGAGACTTTTTACGAACATTAATTACTAGTTGACAGGACGCACGTACACTTCAGCATACGAGTCCGAGCAGGCAATAACGTACGACGAGCATCCAAGTTAGCAATGCGACCAACGCAGTAAGATCAAGGACGGATCCAAATCAATACGACACTAATCCTAATAAAATCAGAACATCGAAACTTACTAAATTCAGGTAACTGGCACAACATAACTCGATAGGCTTAATTGCATAACACCAGCAAATCTACATTGATTAGGAGTCACAGTTACACTAGACACACACACGAAGAATCAAGAACAAAACAAATAGAGAACTAAGTTAAATTAAAAGTTTATTAAGGTAAATGAACTGAAATAAAATTAACCTCCACGAAGACGCAACACCAAGTGAAGAGTGGACTCTTTCTGGATATTGTAATCAGACAATGTACGACCATCTTCTAGCTGTTTCCCAGCAAAGATCAGACGCTGCTGGTCGGGTGGAATTCCTTCTTTATCTTGGATCTTAGCCTTCACATTCTCAATGGTGTCACTCGGTTCGACTTCCAAAGTGATCGTTTTACCAGTCAATGTCTTCACAAAAATCTGCATACCACCACGAAGACGCAACACCAAGTGAAGAGTGGACTCTTTCTGGATATTGTAATCAGACAATGTACGACCATCTTCCAGCTGCTTCCCAGCAAAGATCAGACGCTGTTGATCGGGTGGGATTCCTTCTTTATCTTGAATCTTAGCCTTCACATTCTCAATGGTGTCACTCGGTTCGACTTCCAAAGTGATCGTTTTACCAGTCAATGTCTTCACAAAAATCTGCATACCACCACGAAGACGCAACACCAAGTGAAGAGTGGACTCTTTCTGGATATTGTAATCAGACAATGTACGACCATCTTCTAGCTGTTTCCCAGCAAAGATCAGACGCTGTTGATCGGGTGGGATTCCTTCTTTATCTTGAATCTTAGCCTTCACATTCTCAATGGTGTCACTCGGTTCGACTTCCAAAGTGATCGTTTTACCAGTCAATGTCTTCACAAAAATCTGCATACCACCACGAAGACGCAACACCAAGTGAAGAGTGGACTCTTTCTGGATATTGTAATCAGACAATGTACGACCATCTTCCAGCTGTTTCCCAGCAAAGATCAGACGCTGCTGGTCGGGTGGAATTCCTTCTTTATCTTGGATCTTAGCCTTCACATTCTCAATGGTGTCACTCGGTTCGACTTCCAAAGTGATCGTTTTACCAGTCAATGTCTTCACAAAAATCTGCATACCACCACGAAGACGCAACACCAAGTGAAGAGTGGACTCTTTCTGGATATTGTAATCAGACAATGTACGACCATCTTCCAGCTGCTTCCCAGCAAAGATCAGACGCTGTTGATCGGGTGGGATTCCTTCTTTATCTTGAATCTTAGCCTTCACATTCTCAATGGTGTCACTCGGTTCGACTTCCAAAGTGATCGTTTTACCAGTCAATGTCTTCACAAAAATCTGCATCTCGAAGTCTAGTGTAAACTGAGGAACAAATATGGGATACTTTCGATCTTGCTGGCTATATATACCTTACTTTCAGTTAGTGCAACGCTACTTCTAATTTAGATCAGTAAAACAACATGCCTACCAAAGTGATTTCCGAAAATTGTTCTATACTAATTATACCTTGTTTATTTCGATGTGAAAAGTTATTGTTAGCCAGCAGCTTGTTATCCATGTATCACATTTCTCGAGTTAATAGATGACGGTATTCCAGGCATAAATGTAAAGTAAAATTTGCCTTGTCATCCATATGGGTCTTAGTTCACATGAAGCCATTACATTTTTAGGGCAGTTAATTATCGTAAATATACTTCGTAACATCTGCAAATCTTTCTTATGAATGCTTCTGTACATTTAAATCAACTGGGAATCAATCGTTTTACTCTCCGTATTCTAAAGCCTTGTAGAGTGTCTTACTAGCGTATCTCCGACCTAGGTGAGTGAAGTATTTCCAGATTCTTCTGGAATTATCGTAGTTGAAGGACTCTTCAATAAGAAAACACGTAGATGTGCTCTATTAAAGCATTATAATTGTTCCGAAACTACAAGCAGACGTGAAATCTAAAGACCCAATCCACAACGGTTGAGAGCAAAACCTCACACAACTGCCCTCATCGGTTATGAAAATTTCGATTGACTGGGGTGTTACGACCGTCCGATTAGGCCGTCACTCTTGGATTTTGACCGATAATCACCACCGTCATATTGGTACATACGTCATTTATTACTTTTTTATCGCTCAAACTAGTCGAAAGCTGACCATCATTCATTATAAGTGTTAAGACAAACTCCAGTGCTAAAATTCAGTGTGAAAATTCGGTTATGGATGGCATAATCTCTTATCTAAAACTCTAAGATTTCATATAATAGTCTGAAGATATTCGAATCTTTTCTAAATTAATTTCTCAGACCACATATATAGCGGAGGAGATGAGTTCAGTAGCAGAGATAATTTAAACCCGGAGAAAAATTAAGGAGCATCACAGGCTTTGATTCCCTGGGGTTAGTGACCTTCTCAGGCTCAGGAATGAGAAACAGGTTGTGTGTGTGGTTGGTAACCCTAACCCGCAAGAAGGAATATTTCTGGAACACATTTACCAGATAAATCATTTTAATCCTCCCTTGGGAGTTCCGTAATCTTACAACTGCTTGTGGTGAAATCTGAAATTCTTCAGGAGTCGCAAAACCGATGGCCGTCATAATGACCAGAGCGACAAATAATATCGAAACCTGAAGTGTCCAGACAATGTTGAGACCGTTCAGATCGTGGTTGACTGAGGAGAAATAATCCGGCGACGATCGAGATAAGTGAAATCAAATTGAACCAAGCTAGACAAGAAAGATTACAGTTGGTAGACATATAGTAGCTTTTTGTCATAGAGAGCTGCACCAAAGTTGCATGGAGAAGGTTTTATGGCATGACGGTGTCGGAGGTTCATGGTTCTTGGTCAAAAGAAACACTCGCTCAAAAAATGTCAGAAAGAACTACAATATATCGCCGTGTTTCACACACAAATTATGGCAGCAAAGATTATAAAACCCAGTTTTATGAAATATTGTAGATTCTCTTTATTGTGGAAAAATATACAGGATAAAAAGATTACTCGGATGAGAGGCTTGAATTCCAAAGTAGAGATGGACATCACACATGAAAGCACCATGGGGCGATATGAACTGGTAAATAAGACTGAGAAATGCGGAAAAGAATTGTAATACCATGTATCTTTTCAAACGCTTATTGTTGTGCCTGGTTATCGGGGTTCAGTACGGCTTAAGATGTTGCGGATTTAGAAACGAAAAAAGCTTCTCTAATAAGATTGATTCTCTACGTAAATGACAACAGTCAATTATACTCAGTACATCAAACCCTCATGGCTAAGACAGGAAGAAAACGTAAATTGCAGGTAACCTAGTATTTGTGGTGGAACAAGCAACTCAGACGAAACTTGTGCAAAATTTGATACTGAAGTGGCAGATCATGACTTTTGAGCATGTAGAAATCTAGTGAAGTACAAAAGCATGACAACCGATCAGAGGACAAAGGTCAGGCGGAAATCTACTTCGCAGAAATATGAGAGCTGTTGTCGTTCTAGAAGAGATTTTAGCCCTTCTAATAAAACAAACTTCCTGTGGATTTTTGTGATACCGACCTTGTTCTGCTTTGTGTCATTCTTGATTCTTCCCTTCGAAGATCTACACGTCGACGTCCAGGTCTGAAAACAGCCTGGTTTATCCGAGTTTGCTGTTTACGAGCACTAAACTAGGGTTAAAGGATAATCGAGGCTAATATTTTAGACATATTAATCAAACGGATTCCTCTGCGACTGTCACAAGACGGATTTTTCTCATTTCGAGACCAATTAGGTGGGATTAGATTTAGTTATCAGACTGGGCGGTATGAAATGGGAAATCGGAAGGAGAAAATTAGAAAATGAATAGATTGATGCACCTTCAACGACATGGTTATAGGTAACATCACATTCCTCTCCAAACGCTTACACAGAGTAACATGAGTTTTACGAGACCACACTATACAGGACAGGATTGATCACGTTTGCATCGATAAAAAGATTCAGAAGTTCATTGGAGAACGTATAAAGAGAGGATTCGACATAATTTCAGATCAATACCTGCTGGTAGCCAAGTTGAAACTGAAAACAAATAAGCACTGGACACCTGAGTAAGCAGCACTACGGTCTTTCTCCAAGAAGTCAACTAGTCGAATTCAAGACAATTTTTAGTTACAAGTTCCGGTCTCACAACATCCACCACTTGTCGTGCAAATTACCAATTCTGAAACCGTGCTGTTCCTTTTGAACAATCTTTTTTAAGATTTTAACAAACACACTAATTAGGCTAAGGAGTCGGTAATTTTCAGGTTTATGTTTCGTACCTGTTTTGAAGGTGGGACTTATTGAGGCGTTCTTCCAGTCTTTTGGTAAACGACCCTGCGTTACGGATAGGTTAAAGCATATACTTAAAGGTTTCACAACGAAGTTAGATAATTCCTTCAGTAGCCTAGGATGCGATTCATCGGGTCCCGTGGATTTACCTATGCCAAGCCTATTAATCAGACCAAAGACGTCGAGTTCTTTAATCGTCACACTTGACGTCAAGTGAACGCTTATATTTAAGAACGCTTCTACTGAGTAATACACCAACTCGTAGCTTACGGCATATGGTTTCTTGGAAATTCCATAAACAACTTACCAAGGACGATATCGCCAAAATGCGTTCACAATTATACCCAGGTTGTTGAACTCACATTGTAATTGATTGAGTTTATACACTAAAAATATCAATGACATCTTACAGCGTGTTCAAGCGAACACTGAAGTAAAAATATTCAATGAAAATGGGAACATATCTATGATTTACTTCAGCTGCAGGGAGCAAATAGCTGTTTACCACGCGTTTCCGGAGGTAATATGTATTGGTTTGACATATCAGACAAACAAAGTTGGATAAGTAACGATTAGTAATAAATTTATCTTAAAGTTTTTCACTGTTCCAGCTAGTGGTGACTGATAGTCTTTGGCAAGAGCAGACTGTTATGTATGCTCTCTACAGTCAAGAACGACGCAAAGGTGTCGAAAAGCTATTGGAATGTTTTAAAGATACAATTTGCGGTACTTATGATACACGCACTTTCATTACGGATTCGGCAGCGACCGAAATATCAGCAGTGCAGTCCACGCACAGTCTCAGAAGAGGTGATTCTCTGCTATTGACGTTCTGAAAAATTTGGAGCAAAACAGACATTGACCTACGTTTGGGTCCATATGACGCTGTAAAGGATCTTTAACGTTTTCCAATTCTTCAGGTAAGAAATATAGTTAAATGTATCATTAATTCCAGGTTCCAATGTCATTTCGAACTCTTTTAAATGAGCTCACATCTTTTGCAGCTAAAATTGTAGCTGTAAATTATAAACGTGTTCGGACAATGAGACACGAATTTATAGAAGGAGAATACATCCGGTGCCACGACAAGGGTATGATGTATGTTGTTGATACTTCACGTGCACGATGTGCTTGTGAGAGTTTCAATGACTACACGCTGCCCTGTGGTCATATTCTGTATGCACATTCTAAAGATCTGATTCGTGGAGGTATATGTGTGTTCCTTTATCACTATAAGTTTTGCAGACTTATTTCGACATAGCAACCGGTGGACAAGGAAATACATAATGGACGTGGTTCTTCGTGCGCTGGACAACACGTCAATCTCTACAGGGAGTGATGATCTTCTAGAGAAGTTCACTAACAACTACCACTCAGTCCACGCTCTTAGTGAACATTTGGCAAGTAGACTCATCCGTTTATGCCTCGAAGCATCGGAAGACATATGCGCACAAGTGATGAGTTCAATCGGTGGCAATGATGAAGTTACAACGTCAGAATCCATTGTTAATACCGACCATAGCTATGCTTCTTGATAACAAGAAGTTATAACATTGTAAACTTTTTCGTTTTACATAAATTTATTTATATGGCCAATAACTTATTCTTATAGCGTAACGGCAGGGAGAGTGTGTAGTGGCATTGGACAATAGCCACACAATCCACAAAGCTGTGAACACGAGACCACTCAGAAAATAGATATTCAATATTTAACACGGAGAAATACCTAACAATGGAGAAGGCGCGATCAATGAATTGAATGGACTGAAGTTGATCGAGTGGCATGGCTCGGCCATGTAGTCGTGGTCTCTGCTGAATGTTACCCTATATCTTTTATTCATATTAAATATATTGTTCTTTCTCTAGCCTAACCTTGTTCTACATCATGTATTGGTAATTGATACGATACAGTGAGTTGGTGTAGTCGATGGTGTGACTTCCACGTAAGATCTTATAGATTAGGCAGTTATATCATGACAAATCTACAAATTTAGGATTAGGTCTATTATTAGAGCAGTACTAATATCATAGTAGACCATAATTCTACAAGTGTACTGTGCAGTCTTATGTGGCTGTTAGACAAGGATGTTGTTTCGCGTTCTTGTGTAATAATTACCAGTTTGGCGCACACGCGATTAGTCATACATACTGTTTACCAAATACTGCAACCTTGAACATGGTGTATCGTTCTAGTAGTTCGAATTTCGACCTGTCACGATAGATAAGCATTGCCGTAATTAAAAGACTGATGCGTTATAAATGAAAACGTTTATTAAAGTTTAAATCTAGCACAAATGATCCATTAATAAATGACTTCTATTTCTTGGGAATTGTTCATGTTAGGCCTGTAAACACTTGCGAAGCCAGCTGGAAGTAAGATAGGTAGGAAATAGTTATTGCAGTATAAATGTTTACCAGAAACTGGTATAAAAACGGAGACCAGTATTCAATTGCAGACCGAAAGTGCATTTAGTACACCCTTTCTTTGGATAGTCAATCACGCTTATCTCCTCTATCTCTTGCGTTGCTTACAAATAAGTTTATTAGAAAGAGCTGATGTTGAATATGTAAATAGTTCACATCTGCATAGGGCAAAGGGCGATGACGTTGTCCAGAATCCGAATGAAAGCTTTTCAATTGAATTATTTGGCTCAGAGAACACAATACAACCAAAAACGTAATTACCAACTTGAGTCACATTGTAAAAGAACAAAGTGTATGGTTTAAAAATACAGTCAATTTTATCATCTCTCCTTGCTTACTTACCACAGTATTTTCCACTGTAGCTGCATGAATTGGAGTTGAAACAGTCCTTACCAATATTCATTTACGCTAATTCCTGCGCTGTTTACATTTACAGCTACCCACCATTTCCAAACAGCCTGAATGGAACATTGATATAGCCTCCCACTCAACTATAATTGAAGCTCAAAAAGTTACGGCTAATCTGAAACGTGAGAGGGAAACTGGTCCAGTTTTAGCGATAAGGTTGACTAATATTTTAGCCAAAACCTGATAGCTGGATGAAATCCCATGTGACTCGTCGCAATCACTGATTGTCCCAATATATAAGGGGTCGTAATCATCCTGTGATACCCATAGAGGGATTAATTCAACTTTTATTTATTTATTTATTTTAACACGTAGATATTGGTAAAAGGAGGCACCAAATACATATGCGCCACACAAATCCCATTCGATATGTGTGAGGGCTGTGATACTGCCCGGGTGCCCTAACTGAAGCAGGTGGTTTTCTTAGGGTGCCACACCCCGAGCCTTCGACCTGAAGGTCTGATCCACAAAGCAGTGGAGCATCGTAAGGAGATGCAGTCCCATGGAAGCCGGTAACCAACAATTGGTTCATACGCCACTTGTTCCCTCAGGATACTGGAGCCCATGTGCACCATTGGTTTGGAATCCGGTTAAAGCGCCGGACATTCGCTTTTCGTCCTCTCATATTTGTAAACACCCTCGCCACGAGGCGGTGAGTAGGACTTCCCTGGCAGAGGCTATATACGCGTGACCATGTAAGAGCATTTCGAGAGGCAGAGCTGACTCTCCCCAATCTCGGCCGTTCCAGGGCATTTGGGGGCGGTTGTACGGGAGGAGAATAAACATTATCGGGGTCTCCTAAATATGCGACTTCAAAATGATCAACGCTAATATTATCGTTACTTACATTATAATCGATGATATGGTACTTATGTTTACGTGAAAGGACTTTGAATGGGCCTATATATGCTATTTTGAGGGATGTCAAAATCAGCTAGGACGTACGAAAACGTGCGTAATATATCGTAAGACAGGTTAAACATAAACATCAGTTGACTGTAGTCGAGTGGAAGCATATTTTAACTGGAACTCTGGCGCTCGTGAGCCTGGTTGAGTGGGAGTTTAGACCCATATTCAGCGGAGAAGATGAGGAACCCGCGAATTTTCCTAAGAGTCAAAGTACCGTTCTGTAAACCAGCTGTGCTGCATCATATCCAACGTCTGCATTGACAGCCTTGTAAATACCGAATAAAACAAGTATACGAAAGTCGGTTCGTTGTGAAACGTTTACAGCTGAATGTAGAGCTATCGAATGTTAATCAAATAGTTATACGAACCGAATTGTTTGTCAGTATTAGGCGGGTATTCTGTACCGAATAAGTCCTAGTAGCGTGATAAGACAACAGAAAATTCCGGATTGAAAGTTCATAGTCGTTATAAAGTAATAAACAGAAGACGCTTGATGAAAGCTATGAACCTAAGGAAAGCGTGTGCATGAGTCCTCAACAACCCATAATTCTTTGCAATGGAACATGTGGGAGTATTTTATGTCAATAGGTAAAGCTCATTTTAGTGGCAACCCGTAGAATGATTGACAATCAATCAGTTAAGTTACACATACAGCGACCAATGAACTGTGAAATGTAACAAGGAGGAATGGATAAAAATAACAGAAGAAAAGCTATGACGAGAAGTGGGAAGGCTGTTAGTTAAATCCAAGAATGAAACAAAAAATGTCCTCAGTAACGCCAACAACGTTATCAATTTTGTTACCTAAGACCTTTCGTTTATCGTTCTTTTTTGTCAAATGTCAACCTATTTAGTCACGGTATGAGAGATTGAATTAATATGTTGCGAGTTGTTTTATCATCAAAAAGAAGTCAACATAAAACTGGGAATATAAGTTTGAAAAATAGCAAGTGTAGGACAGTAACTTTGATATGGCTGAATGGTTATTTTATCTACAGCCACAACGAACCTGAGACGAACAGAATGTTTTGTACCATCGCTGACTGTTTATATGGGCTTGACGCCACAAAGACATAGATCATACAAGGATCTAGAAGGACAGACGACCACTTAACCAAGGTGACTGTGAGTAGACACTTAAATGTTGAATTGAATAACACCGAAAAACCCTCAGATGTGTAGATATGCAGGACTAATGCAAGTCTTGTTTATTTTTGCTTTAGCTACCAGCGAAATGCCCACAGTTAGACTTTGTGATCAGTTCTGGTAACATTTAACATATGGCACTTCTCATCCAGATACCATGAAGAACTCACGTCCTCCGATCTGTCTACAACTGCGTACATCTCTCCTTTCGAACACTGACATCTCCAATTTTTCAGATGTTGGAATCCCAATGGCACAATTGTCCAGTACCATCGTAACAGCACTCATTCTGGATGTATTCTCCATGACAGATATGCGACTGAATTAGTATGTAGAAAAGTAAAGACGCCGCAGGTATTCGGACTTTAGCAACGCCGTTGCACTTAGCACCTTTATAATACAACTATACCAAGACTTCTTTACAAAATTTTAGGCTGCCTAGCCTGGATTTTATCCAGAACATTTTTCGTGCTTAATCATAAGATTAGTTAGCAAAAACTCTACACCTTTGCATGCTTTTATAAAGAAGATTTCTCTTTATTTTGACTGAAAATCATATCGTTCTCTTGTAACGTGTTCAAAGAAAGGCGAGGGCAAAGTTATTGGAACTAAACAGTAAAGCTGATTCAGTCACTAGAACTATTTTAGGTGATACTTTCGACATCCAGATTCAAGAGGAACCTAGAGAAATTAATATACTCTTATAACTGAGATTCCCCTTCTGCTCTCTTGATACTGATCTAAAGGAACTAATAGTCCTCTATTTCCACACAATGTAGTTCAAATTTCGAAATTTATATCTCATAAATGGGTCGTCTATACATACTTTGCTGATCTTTAGGTACTTTTACCTCGTTCAGTGATAAATTTCCCGTTAGTTGGGTTAATCAAAATCTGAAGATTATATTTTATTGAAATTGGTGAAGGGATATTTGTTCAACTGCACTATTTTTGTAGTTCCTCCATTTGACTAGGCTGTTGTTCTGACTGTGATGTATCCTCACAATCCGTATTTTGGGTTGGCTCCTCAATATTATGGTCAGTGTTTTTAACTTATTGCTTTATAAAGTAGGATTCGTTGGCATTGCTCCCATGGCACCAATGGCCATACCCCCTCCACCACTGGTTACTGTGCCTACGGTAATCCCACCACCGAATGTTGCCGCCCCGGTTGTGCCTGCAGTTGCTGAAACTCCAATTGTAGATTTGCATATGTAACTGACTTACTCTTGCAGTATGTGAGGGAAAAGCCTCCGGTCACCACTGTTTTTGTTGGCAACATAGCTGAATGCGCTCCTGATCAACTCATAAAGGCGCTTTTAATGGTAATCCACATTTTCCGAAATCATATTCCTAATTATTGTAGCGTTGCGGAAACATCCTAAGCTGGAAGCGAGTTCAGGGGGCATCCGGAAAGCTCCAGGCTTTCGGCTTTTGTGAATACGAAGACCCTGAATCCACCATGAGATGTGTACGTCTCCTAAATGGTTTTAAAGTTGGTCCTAAGGCCTTGCTAGTAAGAACAAGATTTGTTTGATTTCCTTGTCAGGTAAAAGTTGATCCGAAGACCGAAGATTTGTTAAACGAATATAGAAAAAAGAAAGAAAAGGTGGGCGAAGAGGGCACTTTGGGTGCCACTTCTGACGAGATCGACCAATCGACTCAACGAGATGATGAAACCGTTAAGACATCGCTTGAAAACATTATCAAAGAGAACAAAGCTATGCTAGAGGATGAGGGTTTGATTTCATTTACGAGATTTCACTTTCTAGGTGCTGCCAAGAAACAAGACCTTCACATGGAGGGACCGCGTCACCTTGTAAGTTATTGGTAACCTGTTTTATGCCTTTTTCAATAAATGCCACACTAAAATGCCGATTGGTGCCTAAATGACTCCTGGTTTGCATGCATATCTAGATTTAAGTCGACTAAGTTCGTTCTCTTTAGCTTTTTCGTTGACACGCTGTTATGGTACCTTAGTAAAACTGTGGTTGGTTGTTTTATTCATGTTTGAAAGAACTAGGTTATATTTCATTACGGGCTTGGCTAGGTTTACTTTCATCAGCTTAAAATTCATGCATGGGCTCTAGCGATTTTTAAAGTTTTCGACTGAGGTTAAATTAATAAGTCTTTGTAGTTCAAAGTTGGACTTAAATAGCAATAAGAAGTGTCCAGTTAGTTATAAACTGGCCTTGTATAGATGATGCCATGTATATCAAAGCTCACGTTAGTTGATAATAAGTTCAGTTTCAGTTTGGGAAGGACAGGAGGCTTAATGACCTGTGTTAGTCCTGGTAATGATGGTCTCAGTTGATCCAGCTTTCTTTTGGAACAGTTGACGGATGGAGCCTCAATCACGTGCTGAAGTAATGAATTCCACTCGTTGATGATTCGATGGGAAAGTCGAAAGTCAGCTGACAAGTAATTTGTTCTGGGTCTGTGAACTTTTTTGGAGTGCTTACAGTTATGAATTATGGCAGAAGGGATCTCTTATGAGTTTACTGGATGTCAGTTCTAATTTTCCAATGACTGGAACTGTACGGTGGCATGCTCTATAGAGACTAAAGTGTATCAGTTGGTCATCGAACATCTAGGAGGGGCTTGAAATCGAAACCGAGAAAGTGAACGTTTCAACCAAATCGTTACCTTCCAAAATGTTTCGAAAAAGGATATTTATTGACAGCCATCGTGAACCACGTTGTCTTTAAAACAGAATCTACTCCCTCTAGCTAGAATTCTTGCTACTGTGCCTACTACTGGTAGGTGTACTGGGGATGTATGCTAACTTGCATTCTTATAAAACTGACCTAGTTGAAACTGGAGGCGAATCGTCATCCTGGTTAGTAACATCAAGTGGTGCTTTTTAGGGTCATAACCCCATTTCGTTTGATTTTGTAGTAGGTAACCTAGGAGTAACGTCTGATTTTCGGAGGATCGATTTCGTATCCGGAAATTCATTGATCTAGAAAGTGGAAACGAGCTAGTTATTGATCGTTAAAACCTATACAAAAGACCATACTTCAATTGACTTTTCCTCCTAGTCAGGTAAATAAGCTATACTTTTCTTTTTCTGCAGTCACTTATTATTAGCATTCTCACAAATGGCATTTAGTTCAATCTATCTGACATCATTATTTTCTTAGTTTTTTCTCTGCATCTAATCTTTCATACTACTGATGCTGTTACTATTATTTCTGAGATTCGCTTCATAGATATTTAGTTGTGCTAATCCTTCATGATAATTTAAACCGATGGAAATATAACAGGTTCAGGGTCCGTATAATTGACTGACTGAGATTATGGTAAATTTCCAGGATATTTCTGTCTGCTGAGTTTTTCGACAAGCTAGCCTTTCAATCGCTATCATTAAAAGTACAATAATGTTGCATTTTGATATACCGAAATGAAATATGATTCTATTAGTCTGCCCCGGTCAAATATATATATATATATATTCTCTTTTTTTTTCAGACTATTGAGGATATGGACCTTGACAACGATCGTAAAGATCTCATTAACCGTGAAATTGAGAGCTTTCGTAAACGAAACGAGGTAAAGCTAACTTTTAGTGTTTTTGGTACAGATTACAGTGCCGACTGATTTTCTGAACCTTTTTGTTTGTGAATGGGTATAAATTTGAATCCATTTTAATTCCCTTTTGCAATAATGTAAGTTTACTTCCTATATTACGTAAATAAGGTCAGTTAGTGTTAGTTCGGCCCATACGCTTAGTTTTTTTTGCGTCTAAGCATAATGGAAATCCCTTACATGGGATATTTAATTAACTTTTAGCATGGCGTGTGTCGTGTCAATCCTCAGTTGTCTGCCCATGTCAGTATCGGTGAGTCTTACGATGATATACTGTTATAGTATTGAAGAGCAACTGCTCTATTTATTTTCATATTTCCTGTCCCATATATCGTCGTTTACTGTCCATGCTAAACTTGAATGTTCTATTTTAAAATCACCCGCTTTCTTATGAGTCAGAAGGAAGACCAGAATGATAACAAACATTCACGCTCGAAAGGTACAGATTCTGGACGCTCAAGCTCTACAAACTTGCAATTACATTCGTCATATTCTCTGAATGACCGGGTTGATCGTGAATACCGCCGAGAGAGAGGTCGCCGAAGTAGGAGTCGCTCAGGTTCATTGACTTCTAGGTCACAGAGACCAATAACTAGTTGTTTTTTGACGTCGAACAAGGATATTGATAATGAAGAAGAATCAATCAAGAAGAAGTTAGAGAAAAAGCTTCGCGAAAAAGAAGAATCATACCAGAAGGTTAGTCTTGCTTTTAATTAGGATTGACCTATCATAACGATCTGTGCTGGGGATTTTCTTGTAATGTCATGCTGATCCTGAAATAGCACATTGTGTATAAGTTTCTAGGTTAGGGGAATTAATACTGACCTAGAGCTGTGGAAGTAATCAAGTGACTTGTGTGGCGCATATGCATTCGGTGCCCTTTATTACCAATATTTATGTGTTCAAATAAATAAATAAATAATTAATATTGGTAATTTAAGAGCTCTAAGAAATGCGTCGGTAGTTGTCGGATACAATCGAACTAACGTTTAAAAAGCATCTAAAATAAATCAAATACTGCCATGTTCTAATTGACCCGTTAGTTTTAAACAGTTGTGATATTCTGGAACTTTACACTGTTTTTACACAAGGGAAGGCTTAGACTTGGAGTCTAAATGTTTGGTTAAATGTTTGATAGATCTGAATTCTCCGTATATTGAAAAAAAAACTATTGAACATGTTAGTTTAGTCCATGAACATTCGAGCATCCTGTAGAATGGTAACTATGGTTGCGTTGCCAGTGTAGAAGAAACTTGTTAAATTATTCCTATGATGGAAGGACGGTAAAAACAAGACCTTTAGATCACTGTCTTAAAAAACCTATCTAAAATATCGATTGTAGTAAACAAAATACTCCAGTATGAAATGAATGACATCTGTATTAACCATTTCTTTATTCACAATTTGGATTCGGGTCTAAGCACCAATTGGGCATAATCTATGGTGCATAGCATTCCCAAGAGTTTCGTTTTCACCCTCGGAAAAAATATGGTACTCCACTTGAAATACTTCACTATACGCCTTAGTTTTTGTATTCACGTCAAAATCCGTTCATTAATTACGTAAATATAAAACTCATGCTTTGCAAAAATGCGCATTTTAGTGTTAAATATAAATTTTGGTGTGTATGTATGACGGAAGCCAATAGTTTGGGCGCGGTTGGAAGTAAACCTATCCTTTAAGTTGTGTGAAATACGTAGACATTTTAAAGATGGGGACAACAGTCGTTTCATTTCAAGTCGTCAGTACATTCTTTAGTTTCCAAACCTTCCCAAACAAACCAGTTAGCTCTCTGACCGGTGGCTCGCTACCTTAAGAAGAACCGGAGTCAAGTCATCTAAGCCTGGTGATTTATGGCGCTTTGGGAGTTGGAGTTTCTCGCAGACTTCCTCATTAGGTTGGTCAATTGTCACCGGCCTTAGAGAACAAGACAGCTTGATTGGTGTTGCTGAGGCAGCACACTAACTGAGTTAATTCCCAATCAGACCGCCCGTCGTTCAAGACTTCGGTAGTTGCTACCGTTTGGCATCCCCTCAACTTCTTAGGTTATTTCTGTTACTTCAAAATTCTTGCTTCCAGTGACTAGGATGTGTTGAGAGGGCTTCCTGCGGTTACCAGATCTAGCTGTTGCTTCCAACTCGTTAGTACTCTCCGACCACCAGGCTTCTCAGTCCTTACGCAAGTTTTGCACAATGTCATTGCGCAACGACCTTAGTTTACTGTCAGACTCTCTGTTACCCCAGTATTCGTTGGTTGGACATACTTAACACATTTTCAACCACCTTAGTTGATGGAGATTTGATACCCTTTCAGTCGATTTCCTATCCTTATCTAGTACTCTATTCTTAACACAAACCCTCGGATGCCCTGGTACGTCTGAGGGCACGGGGACTTAGCTTTCCCCCTCAAATGACCTCGCGCATACAGCCACTGCCTTCTCACTGAGGGGGTGCTGTTCACGAAATTGAGAGAATGAAAAGAGAATATCCAGCGCTTTACCGGGTTGATGGAGGCAGCGGGTCTACCTAGGTGAGTCGAAAAACCCGAATTCCAAATCAATGGTACATATGGGCTCCAGGATCCTGAATGAACAAAAAGCGTATAAATCTATCGTTAGTCACCGGCTACCATGAGACTGCATCTCCTGATGTTGCTCTATTGCCTTGTTGATTAGACGTTTAGGTCAAAGGTTTAGGAAGTGACCCCCCAAGAAAACCACTTGGTTCGGTTTGAGCTCCCAGTACTATTCCAGCCCTCACACAAATCGAATGATGAGGTTTGGCGCATACATATTTGGTACCTCTTTGTACCAATGTTCGGGTATTCAAATGAAATCGCTTGTTGCGTGATCCCATAATACATAAGCAATGCTTCGAAGACACCTATGATCAAATATCATAAACCTACAAATATCCTCGATTATTAATGGTTATTTTTCACATCAATAAATTTGAATAAAGCGAACTGCTACGCTGTAAACTGGCCCTTTGGTTGTTAGGTTATCTCGTCTATACCACAAGTGACGCAAATTGGCAATCAAACGTCGAAAACCAAACATGCCTTTTGAATCCGTGCCGAGATATCACCAAACCATCAGCATTGATAAGACTGCAAGACAGTGGCCGATGCGTTCAACTACTTCACTCCCTATCATTAATTCGGGAGATGACGCAAACGAATGCTGTAGTATCATCTTACATTTATATATAATTAATCGCATTTCAAACATGCTTGTATTATTGCCTAAGGCTGTCAGAGGACTGCATTTTGTTAGTGTCTACACCAAGCAGAACTATATCCTCTGCGTATTTTAAGTCAACAAATGAGTCTTCTGGTAGAAAATCAATCCATGACCGTAGCTGCTAATTTAACTTGGTAATCAGGCTTGCTTATCATGATAACTCGACCGAGCTATATTGGCTGAAACACACGTTCCTGTAGATTATACCATGGCAGGCACGGTCGGCCAGATAACGATAAGTCTTAAGGCAGCAACTTTAAGCCCTGGGGCGAAGTCATATTGTTTACCGTAGAGGGCTATGACAGCAGTAAGTCGTTTCCCTCGGACAATCAACATCTTCAGCGATCCTGTGTTCTCACAACGGAAGGAAGTGGTTAGAAAATTTCAACCCTTAAAGTGTCACACGGCTTTCCGTCTCCGACTGTAAGACCTTTCGAGCTAACTAATTAAAAAAACCCTTAAAAAGTTTGTGCGCGACTAGCCTCAAGCAGTTGTCCCTTGGGCTCTGCGGCCAGGTTCTCAGGTCGTTAAGACTACCTCTAATTCGGCTTCTTTATCAGGTACCTCCAGAAGTATCCTTCAACGGTGCGAGAAACCAGTAAGTGACAACCGCCCTCATATATTTACCAGCACCCAAGATCATGTCGATGATCAAATTCTTCCCTCACCTCTTAATAGTTCTTCCATCCCCCACGACTAATCCTTCTCATATATTATTATAACCACGCACCACCAATGCCAATATTCTGAGTTCACGAAATGTTATTCTTAGTCTCCTGAAACCAAGCTCTAAACTACATTTTCGAGCTTTTAATGCTCGAACCTTGTGTCCAGTAGGACAACAGGTTATTTTTAGCTAGGACTCTAGAATCTTGCGCCACCAACATATTCCGCATCTCCGAAACATGCGTACAGTATCCAAGTACGGTCTTTCATTTGACCTCACCTTGTCCGGGGAAATTTACACTATGTGTATCTGGAAACCCCACTGATGCTTCCCTTGGCGTCGCTGGTGTAAGTATAGCATTAATCAAAAAGCAGAACAGGCTCTGTTAGAGTAGATTCCAATAGTCAGTCGCTCGTGCCATGTTCGACTAAACGGGACAGTAAGGACTCGTATCTGTCCACCGTCCCACTGATCGCAGCTTGAATAAAGTTAAAGATAAATTTTATAGGAAGCTATCCAACTTCCTTCAAAAACCTAGACTATGTGATGTAGTAATAGTAGCAGGTGATTTTAATTCCCAAGTAGGTAAGCTAAACCAAACAGAAAGACATTTAAGTGGATCTTACAGAGTTACAGATCAGCAAACACATGTCAACCACCTGTTGCAACCATACTATGATAATCTATTTCTGGCAAGTTGCAACTTTGAACATAAGGATAAACATGTCCTGACGTGGCAACCCCCACATTCGACTCGTCGATGGACTCAAATAGATCACATTGCCATTAGCGATCGTTGGGAGGGCACTCGGTAAAAGACTCGTTCATTTTAGAGCGCATATTTAGACACAAATCATGCTCTAGTTTGGGCGTGTATCTGCGCAAAGCTGCTGGAGACAGTCGCCGCTATGTTTCCAACAGGTCCTCATTGGACACCCAAAAGACTCTCTTCTGCGTCTAGACTCTCGACCTGCACATTAAAATCGGCAATTACTACAAGATCTGTCGAACGCGCTTTCTAGAGGTTGAATGTTTAGTATTTCACTGGAGCCTTGAATATGGGTCTGAGATAAACAACAGACATTGGTATTCAGACTTTTAAAAAGCAACTCTATCCGACCTGCATTAGTGTGCGGATGTTGAAAAAGATGAGTTTAAATGGCACCTTGACGTGGTGGTCGGGCTTGCCTATCGTGATGAAGCAACCGAGCTATACTGGCTGGAACAACCGTTCCTCAAGGTCCTACCATGTCAGACAGGTCGGTTGAAGAGCGGTAAGACTAAAAGTAACAAACCCAAAGTCCGAAGGCGAAGTCGTACTGCTGACTGTACAGAGGTGTGACAGCAGTAAGGTGTTTCCTTCAGACAACCAGCATGACAGCGATGCTGCCTTCCCACAAGGAGGGGTGGGGTTAGAAAAGGTCGACCCTAAAAATGCACACCTCGCCTTATCCCACGGATATCCGTCTCCGGCGGTAAGGTCTCAATAAGTACGGAGCTAACACAAAAATTACCCATAACAAGGTCGTGTGTGACCGACCTCAAGCAGTTGTCCCTTGGGCACTGCGGTCACGCTCTCAGGTCACTAAGACCACCTCTAATCCAATTTCCTTTTCAGGTACCTCCAGAACAACCCTTCCACGGTGTGGGCAACCGGGAAGTGATAACCGCCCTCACACTTCTAACAGCACTCAAGACCACTGTATTCATAATCAACCTCCCTCTTCAATTCCTATTATTCCTCCTACATCGACTTTCAACTCTAAATTTCCCCTCTCAGCTTCCACCTCAAGTGTCACCATAGCCAACGATTCTAGTGCGCAAAATACTGTCCCAGGTCTACTGAAACCTCGCTCCAAACTACACATTGGAGCCTTCAACGTACGAACCCTATGTCAAATCGGTCAACAGGCTTCCTTGGCTAAAACCCTAGAGTCTCTTACCATTGACGTGTGTTGTGTCTCCGAAACACGCATACAGGACTCCAGTGTGGTTATTCACTTGACCTCACCTCGGCAAAACGGAGAGCCAACGAGATACACCCTTCGTGTATCTGGTGACCCGATGGCAAGTTCTCGTGGACTGGCAGGTGTAGGCATAGCACTAAGCATGAGGGCCGAACAAGCACTGCTAGAGTGGATCCCCGTCAACAGTCGTCTATGTGCTGTTCGGCTGAACGGCTACGTAAGAACTCGGAAGGATAGGGACACACGTCGTTGCCTTTTTGTCGTTTCTGCCTACGCTCCCACTGACTGCAGCTCAGATGAAGTGAAAGATGAATTTTACAGAAAGCTGTCCGAACTTCTTCAGAAAGCTAAACGCTCAGACATAGTACTCGTAGCAGGTGATTTTAATGCTCAGATAGGCAGTTTAAACCAAACAGAAAGGCATTTAGGTGGGTATTTTAGTATTCCGACACAGCGAACAGATAATGGTGATCGTCTGCTGCAGCTATGCTCAGACAATCGTTTATTTTTAGCAAACACAAATTTTAAGCATAAGGAGAGACATCGTCTAGCATGGCGACCCCCTACACCAAACCAACAATGGACTCAAATAGACCATATTGCCATCAGTCATCGTTGGAGAGGGTCGGTAGAAGATTGTCGCTCATTCTGGAGTACCTGCTTGGACTCCGACCATGCCCTAATACGGGCGCGCATCTGCTTGCGGCTCACTGGACGCAAAAAGCCACATTAAAAGACCCGTTAGAACTGAATTGAGTAACGAGAAAACCAAAAGTAGGTTCCAGGAACAACTGAGGTCACACTTAGGTAGTTGTGAAGACGAGGCTGACCCAGATGTTGCTTGGAAGGGCATACAATCAGCTGTGGAAACAGCAGTGACATCTATTAGTGACTTAAACCACAGAGTTGCAAGGAACCAGTGGATTTCTTCAAGGTCTGTCACACTGATGGATTCTCGCAAACTCGTCCCATCAGGTTCTGAACATGATGAAGAGCGACAACAAATCAGATCTAGGTTAAGAAAAAGTCTAAGGAACGACCGTGAGCAGTGGTGGGTAACGAAAGCAAAAGAGATGGAAAAGGCGGCGACCATAGGGAACACAAGACAGCTTTACAGACTAATAAAAGAAACTGGAATTAATAAGTCAAGTGTAAGTGAGATTATATCGGAAAAAGACGATACCCTCATCTGCTCCCAGTCCAGACGTTTAGAACGATGGGCGGAACATTTTAGAGAACAGTTCAGCTGGCCTTCAGCTACTCTACAATTACCCTCCATTCCCAGACAATGTGAATGGAACATTGAAGTAGGTCCCCCAACTCTTGCTGAAGTTGAGAAGGCTATAGTTAATCTGAAACGAGGAAGGGCAGCTGGTCCAGATGGATTGACCCCAGAGGTCTTTAAGGATGGTGGTCCAATTTTAGCGATTAGGTTGACTAATATTTTAGCTAAGATCTGGGAATTAGACCTTATCCCATCTGACTGGTCGCAATCACTTATCGTCCCAATATATAAGAAAGGGTCAAAATCATCCTGTGACAACCACAGAGGGATTAGTTTAACAAACATAGTATCTAAAATACTGGCCTCGATAATTATCACGCGCCTAACTAAGACTCGTGAACTACAAACACGAGAGAATCAAGCTGGCTTTAGACCTGGTCGTGGCTGCATCGACCACATATTCACCATTCGTCAGGTTCTAGAACACAGGCATACTTATCGGCGTCCGACGATGGTGGTCTTTCTTGACTTAAAAGCAGCATTTGACTCTGTAGACCGCGAGATTCTGTGGCAGTGTCTGTCATTAAAAGGCGTACCTCAGAAGTACATAAACCTTGTGAAGGCTCTTTACTCGAACACTACTAGTCGAGTCAGGGCTTATGGCGAACTGTCATCTACTTTTGCAACCCCAAGTGGTGTCCGTCAAGGCTGCCCACTTTCCCCATTTTTGTGTAACTTCATCATAGACCTATTGATGGAAATAACACTCTCGTCGACTGAACTCTCGGGTATTGATCTCCATCCAGGAGGTCCACTTATCGACTTAGAATACGCAGATGACATAGTCCTGTTTGGTGAAGACGCTGACAAAATGCAGAGTCTTCTGGTAGCACTAAGCAACAATGTCAGAATGTTTGGGATGCGCTTCTCTCCCTCGAAATGCAAGTTGTTGCTTCAGGACTGGTCTGCGTCAACACCTGAACTAAGGATAGGGAGTGAAGTAGTCGAACGCGTTGACAACTTCACTTATCTTGGAAGTCTGATCAGCCCTAATGGGTTGGTGTCTGACGAAATCTCAGCACGGATTCGAAAAGCTCGTTTGGCTTTTGCCAACTTACGTCACCTTTGGCGGAGGCAAGATATCCGTCTATCAATAAAAGGACGAGTATACTGCGCGGCAGTTCGTTCTGTTTTAATTTACGGCAGCGAAACATGGCCCTTAAGAGTAGAAGACACCCGTAAGCTACTAGTATTTGACCACAGATGCCTTAGAAATATTGCTGGCATCTGCTGGGATCACCGGGTAAGTAATAGTGAGGTTAGACGCAGGGTATTAGGGAATGATGGTAAATCAGTTGATGAGGTTATGAATCTTCATCGACTGAGATGGTTGGGCCACGTGTTACGTATGCCTGAACACCGATTACCACAACGTGCAATGCTAGCCGGTGTAGGGGATGGTTGGAAGAAAGTTAGGGGCGGCCAAACCAAAACGTGGCATCAGTGCCTGAAGTCACTAACTTGTAGTCTGAGCCATGTTGGTAGATGCAGACTACTTGGTTGTGGTCCGTGTGACTTTCGTAACCAATGGTTGGAGACTCTTGGTGACATGGCTCAGAATCGATCACAATGGCGTCGGTGTATACACTCCCTGTCTTCCCTTAAACTAAGAGATTAAAATC
Source organism: Schistosoma haematobium (assembly GCF_000699445.3). Classification (NCBI taxonomy): domain Eukaryota; kingdom Metazoa; phylum Platyhelminthes; class Trematoda; order Strigeidida; family Schistosomatidae; genus Schistosoma; species Schistosoma haematobium. Next base: position 24,208,796 of record NC_067197.1, read on the forward strand.
ACTTCATATCTTTCTTTCTACGAACTAATTCTTTCTTCCTATACTATATCCTTATTGCAATCCTCCTATATATTACCATCTCTGAATTAACTACTTTTATGAATCCGGTGTTCATCTTGCTGTGCTAATGAGGTATGGCAACCTGGACCGATGCACATATGTGCCTGGTCCTACGTTGTAGCTGACTGACTGACTGACTGACATATTGTTTCGGAAAAGCTGACTCAAAATCCGTGTACAGTAGTGGCGCTCAACTTCCTACTAGTCAATGAATTAAGATTTTTTTTTACATAGAACAGAGTTTTTAACGTAGGCGAAAAGAGTTGGAAAATTAATGTGGGCATAGATAATAGGGGGAAGGATAAAATGAATTTGTGTGTAATTAGACACCTGCAATAGTTGTTTATGTAGGTAGCGAGAGCAAGCAAAAGCCTTTCATTGATGATCATATAATTGTATATGGACTAGGGTGTCCAAACCAAAGTAAATGGTTTTCTTAGAAGAGTCACTCCGAACCTTTGGTCTGGAAACATCAAGAGATATGATCACATGTTAGCTGGTAATCTAAGATATGTTCATATTCCATTCCGCCACTCGAGATTATGGAGCTTGTCAGGTGGTTGCAATTAAAAAAGAACATCAATCTAGTCTAATCGTGTATATTATGTAGATGTATGCAGCTACTTTTTTGTTTGAAAAAATTAGTGTTTTTTGTTTCATAGGTTTAAATGAAGTGAATTTGTGATTGATTATAAGAATTTTTGTCTGAATTTGAATGAATAGTTTCATAATATTTGAGGTTTGAGTTAATGTAAGACATTGAAATATATATTTGTTAAAATCTCATCGATTGAAGTCAAAGTAAATCCTTATCTCTTGGCAGTTTTTTCTAAGTAAATTTCTACAAATATAGTTTCATTTGCTCACTAGTGATTAACTCTCAGAGGTAATTCTCGGAGTTCTACGGTGAAACCGTGACCAGCGTAGCTAATCTGTGAAAAATGACCACACCATATTATAGATTGGTTGAAGTTAGACTTTAACACCATCGGATTCCGGCTCAGTGGTCTATGGGCTAAGCGTTCGCGCGCGTGAGACCGAAGGTTCTGTGTTCGAATCTCGCATGCGTGATCGTGGACACAGACTACTGAATAGTCTCATACTAGGACGAAACGGCCGTCTAGTGCTTCCAAGTCTCTAATAGCGATCTAACATTGATCGATTCATGATCTAAATCAAAATATAATTCCGTTCTTTATGATTTATGACTAGTTTGTCCTGTCTGTTTTAAACTTGAGAATTGGCAGAACCTAGTTATTCTTACTAGTTTCGTTGAGCGATGGCGTTCGAACTTCAGCCACTGGTTTTCGGGTTCGAACCCAGGTCCGTCTACTGTGATTCGGTCATCTGTGTGGTGCTGCTATGCTTTACACTTAAAGTGTGGCTCATAACCAAGTACCTGGTTTATAAGTCAGTTTCAGTCAGTCAGTAACAACGTAGAACTTCGTACGTACGTATATCAGTTCAAGTTGCCACATCACATTATCACACAGATGTAGTGGCCGATCCAAATCCCGTAGTGGTAGAGGTGGTAAGAGTATAAGCAGTAATCGGGAAGATTAGGGTTTGAAGATGCTATTCAAGGAGTATAATACAGTGAAATAAATTTGGGAAGAAGAAGGAAGGGACATGACAAACTCAGAAGATTAGAATTTGGGAGAACACAAAGAGTAGATGCACCTGCGCCATTGCAAACGATTTTGAACCATGTCATTCAGGGTCTCTAACCATCAGTTGCTATCATCTCGCGGTCCCCAACCAGGTAGTCTACAACTACCAACATGACTCAGTCCACTTGTCAATGACTTCATGGACTTGTGCCATGTTTTGATCTGGCCGCCCCTAGCTTTCTTCCAACCTACTCCTATACCACTGGACACCGCACGTCGAGGCAGTCGGTCGTTGGCCATACGTAACACGTGTCCCAGCCATCTCAACTGATGAAGTTTCACTACGTCATCAATTGATTTGCCATCCTTACCTAGTACCCGTTTCCTAACAACTGTGTTACTTACTCGATGGTCCCATGATATATGAGCAATGTTTCGAAGACACCTATGATCAAATACTAGTAACCTACGGATATCCTCTACTCTTACCGGCCATGTTTCACTCCCATAAAGTAGGACGGAACGAACTGCTGCGCAGTGAACACGTCCTTTGATTGATAGACGGATATCTCGCCTACGCCATAAATGACGCAAGTTGGCAAAAACTAGTCGAGCCTTCTGTATCCGTGCTGAGATTTCGTCACACATCAGACCACAAGGGCTGATGAGACTTCCAAGATAGGTGAAGCGGTCGACACGCTCAACCACTTCACTCCCTATTTATTTATTATTTATTTGGACACATGAATATTGGTACAAGAGAGCGCCAATATATATGCGCCACACAAAACAATGAAAATTCGAGAGGAATACAAAGAAAAAAAAGCTAAGGAGCGCAACAAAAAAAGAGAGAACAATAACGAAGAGATTGGTGTAAGGTAGTGTGGTAGTAACGACGGAACGAAAAGGTACAATCAGAAGAAATCTTTCAGGTAAAGGAGACACAACCACTTTTTATGAAGAAAGTAAAAGAAGGTTACAGCAGGATCGCCACTGGCTTCTATTCTGAGCCATATCTGATAACGTCTCTAGCCACTGTGTAGCACCATCTCTCAGACCTCAACCAGGGAGTCGTGAAGGACCAACAGAAGCCAGTCCTTTGCAGCTTTCTTTCATGCCACGACACCATGTCATGCACTGACCACCTCTCCGCTTCTTCCAACCAGTCCCAGAGTCGGCAAATATTGCACGACGTGGAATTCTCTGGAACGACATTCGGAGAACATGCCCAAGCCACCGAAGTCGGTGTTTCAAGATGGTGACACCAATTGAATTATCGTCTCTGTGCCCGAACACACGATGCCGAACCTCTGCATTACTGACATGGTGTTGCCACTGAATGTCAGCAATCCTTCGGAGACAGCGATGATCGAACACAGAGAGTCGTCTAACGTCCTCAACTCGGAGAGGCCAGGTTTCACAAGCATAGAGCAAAACTGCTCTCACCGACGCGTTGTAGATCCGACCTTTACGGCCAGACTAACATCACGAAGGCGCCATAGATGGCCCAGATTGGCATAAGCCGCTCTGGCTTTCACTGTACGTGCATTGATCTCATCACTCACACCCCCACCAGCACTTATGCAGCTACCCAGATACACGAACTTCTCGAATACTTCTATCTGCTCACCATCCAGGGTGAGTACAGGATTGGAATCCTGCCAGTCTTGTAGGAGTACTTTGCACTTCGAAGGTGCAAAGCACATACCATACCTACGGACACTGATTGCCAACTGATTAAGTGCGGATTGCATGCCTTGGGCATTATCGCACAGTAACACAATATCGTCCGCATACTCAAGGTCGAGAAGTCTTTCTCCAGGCAACAGATCCACACCACCATTACTTACATTCATCAGAGCTGTTTCCAGAATGTCATCGATGGCAAAGTTGAAGAGGAATGGTGAGATTGGGCAACCCTGCCTAACCCCACTACTCGAATGGAACAATGGAGAAAGGTGGTTGTATGCCCTCACTCTGCCTAAGGTGTTTGTATATAGGGCTTTTATGATGTTAATAAACTTCTCAGGCACACCCTTCTTCAATAGACAATCCCAGAGAACAGTTCTGTCCAACGAATCGAAGGCAGCCCTGATGTCAAGAAACACTACGATTGTTGGCCTTTGAAAAGTATGGCGGTGTTCTAGCATTTGGCGGAGGGTGAAGATATGATCAATACATCCTCGACCAGAACGAAACCCAGCCTGCTCCTCGCGAGTCAATCTTTCTCGGGTTTTGAACAACCTACGAAGAATGACGGAAGCCAATAGCTTGGACGCAATCGGAAGTAAACTTATCCCCCGATAGTTGTTACAGGAACGACGTGAACCCTTTTTAAAGATAGGGACAACTACCGACTCATTCCATGACGTTGGTACACACTCTAGTTCCCAAACCTTTGTAAACAACGTCGTCAATTCCTTAGTCAAAAAGTCACCACCATCTTTAAAAAGAGCCGGAGGTAAGTCATCTGGGCCAGGTGATTTGTAACGCTCCGAAAACAATCAGTCGATTCAAATAATTATCATTACTATTATTGTCACTCCCTATAATTAGTTCGGGTGTCGATGTAACCCAATTCTGAAGCAACATTTAGCATTTCGGTGGTGAGAATCTCATCCCGAACATGCTTGTATTGTTGCCTAGAATGGTCAGAAGACTCTGCATTTTGTCAGCGTCTTCATTAAATAGAACTATGTCATCGGCATATTCTATGTCAAAAAGTGAATCTTCCGGTAGAAGTTCAACCCTTGAAAATCTAGACTAGGAAAGTGTTGTCTCTAAAAGTACGTCGACGACAAAGTTGAACAAGAATGGAGAGAGTGGACAACCCTGACGAACACCACTTGAGGTAATCAATTCTGATGACAGTTCGCCATAAGCTCTCACTCTACCAGTTGTGTTCGAGTAGAGAGCCTTTATAAGGTTAATGTCCTTCTTTGGTACCCCTTTCAGTGACAAACACTGCCATAGAACCTCACGATCAACAGAGTCGAATGCCGCCTTAAGGTCGAGAAATACTACCATTGTGGGGCGTCTGAATGTGTTTCTGTGTTCTAGAACCGGACGTATTGTGAATATCTGATCTATACAACCACGTCCAGGTCGAAAACTGGCCTGGTTTTCTCTAATCTGCTCTTCACGAGCTTTGATTAGGCGCCGAAGTATTATTGAAGCTAATATTTTAGACACTATATTAGTCAAACTGATTCCTCTGTGATTGTCACAAGAGGACTTTTGTCCTTTCTTATAGACTGGCACAATCAGTGATTGAGACCAGTCAGATGGGATTACGTCCAGTTCCCAAATTCTACCTAAGACCTCAGTCAATCTCACTGGTAATATTGGACCACCATCCTTAAAAATCTCAGGAGTAAACCTGTCAGGGCCTGCTGCTCTCCCTCGTTTCAGATTTCCTATGGCTTTTTCAAATTCGTAAAGGGACGGAGGACCTACATTAACTTGCCATTCAGGTTGACTAGAGATCGTGGGAAACCGAAGTGTGGCTGTAGATCAGTTGAACTGATCCCTAAAGTGTTCTGCCCGTCGATCCAATCTCCTGGATTGAGAATGTGTAATATGTCCATCTTTCTCTGAGAGGGTTTCGCTAACAGTCGGTTTCCTAATACCGGTTTCCTTAACAAGTCTGAACAATTGTCTGCTATTACCTATTGCCGCTGCCTTTTCCATCTCTTGCTTTCGCTACCCACCACTGTTCGCGATCATTGCGTAGACTTCTTGTCAGCTTGCGCTTAAGCTGACTCCGCTCTTCATTATGTTCAGAGCCGGGTGGAATGAGTTTCCGAGCATCTATCAGTGCGATAGATGCTGCTGAGATCCAGTGTTGCTCCCTAACCTTCTGGTTTACCTTACTAGCAGATATCACTGCTGTTTCCACAGCTTTTCGGATATCATTCCATGCTGCATCGGGGTGGGCATCACATACATGGCTGCCTAACTGTTTTCCTAGTTGTTCCTGAAATATACTCTTAGCTTGACTATCATTAAGTAGGCCCCTAAGAGGTTTCCTTGCAGCGTCTTTCCTACGTCCAGTAAGACGCAAGCAAATACGCGCTCACACTAGAGCATGATCTGAATCTAAGCATGTGCTCCAGAATGAGCGACAGTCTTCTATCGAGCCCCTCCATCGGTGGCTGATAGCGATGTGATCTATTTGGGTCCAACGTTGGGACGAATTCGGGGGTCGCCATGTTAAAAGATGTTTTTGCTTATGCTCAAAGTTAGTATTTGCAAGGAACAGGCGGTTATCTGAACATAGCTGCAATGGACGGTCGCCATCATCTGTTTTTTGAGCCACGATGATATATGATCCACCTACATGTCTTTCCCTATCGCTTAGTTTACCTACTTGAGCATTAAAGTCACCGGTCATTATTACTACATCCGAGCGCCTAGCTTTTCGGAGAAGGTCCGAAAGCTTTCTGTAAAACTCATCTTTTACATCATCTGAGCTGCAGTCAGTGGGAGAATAGGCAGAGACGACGAAGAGGCAACGACGAGTGTCCCTATCTTTTCGGATCCTTACTGTTCCGTTTAGTCGGACAGCGCACAAACGACTGTCTACTGGGATCCACTCTAAGAGAGCTAGTTCTGCCCTAGAACTCAATGCTATACCTACGCCGGCGAGGCCACGGGAAGCAGAATCAGGGCTTCCAGATACACGAAGCGTAAATCGAGTCGGTTCTTTATTTTGGCATGGTGAGGTCAAATGAATGACGCTACTCGGATCCTGTATGCGCGTTTCGGAGACGCAGCACACATCGATGTCGCGGGATTCTAAAGTCCTAGCTAAGGAAGCCTGCTGTCCTTTTTGGCACAGTGTTCGGACGTTAAAAGCTGCGTGTAATTTAGAGCGTGGTATCAGGAGACCAGGAATAACGTTCCGCGTACTCCAATTGTTTGCCCTAGCGATGCGAGGTGATAAAGAGACATGAGGAGGGTTAGTCATGGAGATAAGAGAGGTATTAGGAGGTGTAGGAAGGATTTGAATGTGATCAACTTGGTTTCGTGTGTTGTTACGAGTATGAGGGCTGATATCACTTCCCGGCTGCCCACGCCGTGGAAGGGTATTTCTTGAGGAACCTGAAAAGGAAATTGGATTAGTGTTGGTCTTAACGACCTGGGAGCGTGACCGCAGAGCCCAAGGGACAACTGCTTGAGGCCGGTCGCGCACGGCCTTTTCGTGGAAGGTTTCTAATGTGTTAGCTCCGTTCTTCAAAGGGCCTTACCGCCAGAGACGGAAATCCGTGAGGTAAGGTGAGGTGTGACATTTTTAGGGTCGACCTTTTCTAACCCCACCCCTCCTTGTGAGAAGGTAGCATCGCTGCAGATTCTGGTTGTCCGAGGGAAACACCTTACTGCTGTCACACCCCTCTACAGTCAGCAGTACGACTTCGCCCTCAGACCTTGAGTTACTGCTTTTAGTATTACCGTTCTCCAATCGACCTGCCTGGCATGATAGAACCTACGGGAACATATGTTCCAGGCAATACAGCTCGGTTGGGTCATCACGATAGGCAAGCCCGACCACCGCGTCAAGGTAGCAGCGTCGGTCGGGTGTAAGTCAGTTTGATCTTTTTGAGTCAGTTTAATCACGTAATTTGTTACTTGTAAATGATTCAGATGCTGCATCACTTGGATTTTGTGGAACCTTATTATTTTGTCTCATTTATTTACATGAAATTCTCAAAGCTCTCTCATTATCAAACTATTAATTTCAGAGACTAAAGCAGTGGGAAATTCGTGAACGAAAGAAGGCCAATGAATATGAACATGAGAGAGATCATGAAAGGAAACGACAACGTGAATTGCAGATCGAAGCTCAAAGGCTAAAAGAGTTTTTTGAAGATTATGATGACAATGTAGAGGATCCTAAATATTACAGGTAAAATTTGATTTTAGTTTAACATCAATGTATCAGGTCTAGTAGGGTACACGAAATCCAGCATTCATTTGTATTTATCGCTTGCACTAAATGTTTGGGGACAGGCGCTGGAATTTCTAACGTTTGAGTAACTACTTGGTGTTTGTATGTTAGTAATTTCCACTCAGTATATATATATATTTCAACAGCACTGATAGCGCAAATCTACATGAAATTGAGATTATAGTTTTAAAGTTCACAGTATTTTTGCTATATATTTTAACATATGAATTGTAAACATTTCGGCTAACATTTCCCTTGCTGAATTTAGGCAAAAATTGCCTAAACAAGTTGGGTGGATTGGTCGTTCATGTATTCCATGACTTTTGAATGTTACTTTGAACTTGGTGCTTGACAAAATAAGTCTGCGTGAGGATGCAAAAGGGTTAACATTGTATCGTATGATTTTGCTATTAGTATTTCGACGTGGTGGATACTATTGTTATTCAATAATTCCCGTTTTCCTTGCGTATTTATCTAGCCAGCTACCGTTCGTGCTAAGCACTGCTTCTGTAGTTATAACTTTAAAGCACTAAAATCCTTCAGAAAAAGCACTCGCAAACGTATTAATTCATGTTTTTAAACGTCTTTGAATTCACATAGCAGTTAATTTTTTTTTTAAAATTTATCCAGAGGCAGTGCCCTCCACCAGCGTTTGAAAGATCGTGAAATTGAAGAAGCGGCTGATGAACGTGATCGACAAAAGGAAATCGAGCAACTTGAAACAGCTCGTCGAAAGCTAATTGAAGAGGGTGATCCGAATGCAGAATCCATTATATTTCAAATGGAACAAAAAATGCAGGAGCATCTCAGAAGATGTTTACTGGTCAATGGTGATATGTCCATCGAATCAAGTGATAACCAATGTCCTGAACCGGTTAGTGAAAATTTGCCGAGCGCTGAAGATGAGGTAAGTTACAGCTCGATTATAGTGTGTGCTATAGGGTAAATGTTATCAGTTAGTTCTTTGTTCAAATCCATATGCTAAGTCATTTGTTTGTTTATCACATAATTAGAGTTCTTTCTACACTTCGTTTTTCTCGTAATATTATATGTTCTCTTTTATAGCAGTAGTCTAAATCAAAACAAGCTTTACAAAGTGTGCAAAGCAATTCATTATTGTGGTTCAGCTTTCATGGATTTCGAACAATGTTATAAAGTAATTGTTTTTGAATTTAACAGTTCAAAGCAATCCTTAGCGTATAGTTGATGCATACGTGAAGTTTTATGTTATTTGATAACATACTGTTTCCAAGTAATGTATAGTACTACTAAACTCTTCGTCGAGGAACCTTGGAGGTACAACGAATAAGTGCAGTTATTTCGGTAGTCAGTTTTATTAAGTTACTGATTTACTAGTAGTCTTATTCGTTATACTATAAAAGGGGTAGTTCACAAAAAATTAGTACTTGGAACATTAATCTAAAGGGTCTTTTCCATTTAACTGATGTTTTTCAGTACGATTTCAAGTGTTTTGCTATTTAGGTTTGTGGTTTTTGTGATCAGTATATTGTGATTCTGTTTTAGTCTAAAAACCTCGAGTGTGTGGTTAAGTCACTTGAAACCAATAATTTATCACCTGCATGCAATGGCGTTACCTCTGAGTTCGAACCTGCTGCTCCTGAAGAGACGTCTGTCAGTTTACTGAAGGATGGTTCCAATACATTTTTATTTTCAATGAGTGCAGGTAATTGCGTTTTAATTTTAAACTACCTATCGTTGATCTTATTATATTTCGGTGCTTTTCATTTATAGTTATGCTTGTTAAGTTTGAGGGATACTATCAGAAACTACTCAACTCTACTATATTTCATCGCATTTCATAAACATTTTTAAAGAATAACTTGAGCTTCCAGATAGATTATAACATAGTACGGTGAGGAAAATTGGATATAGCGATCTCAGTTATTAGGGTGAAATCGGTAAGTTGTTTACATGCTCCCAAAATCTAAATACTTCGTAAAATTTGTCAATTCCATCTATTTGCTTCTCTGACGAACCAATGAGCTAGTTTTGTCTAGAAGAAAGTCTTGTTTGTGACGCAATTTGATAGTTGAAATAATTATTACTGTTGTTATCAATAAAGAGGCTTGAAATCTGTTTAGTGACATTTCTCTGTTTTAGTTTAGGCAAGTAGGGATTCTTACCATCCAGACCCCTGCATATCTTTCTAGGCGATATTGTCTCACAATTCTCTATCACTTTTCATCATGTAGTGAAAAATTTGGTTTTTTATGACCTATCGGTTGAAAGTGTATATACATATGTATTTCTTAATGTGGAGTTTTCATTTAGAAGTTTCATTGCCCGCTTCTGTAGTGTATATTAATGGGTGGCATGGCTCAAAATCACAATTGATGCAAATGGATTCACTATTTATCTTCCCTCATATCTTGGGTTCTTAATTCTCTGATACTTATGTCTCGAATCATATTGTTAATGTCAAGATTTTCCTATTACCATTGACTATTTCATCTCACTGTGCTGATATAGTGTGTCAACTTGGACCGACAAATTTGTGTGACAGCTTCTGCATTGTTTATAATTGATTGGCCAAACAATATCCTAATTGAGAATTGATGGTCATATTGAGAACACCCTATCATATTGAACTGCTGCCACATTTCTTAGTAAATGGATTAAAGTATCAAATATACTCATTACTTTAATAGTTTTCGTTTTTGACAATAACTCTTTTACACTGATTTCATGACTTGTTTACTTATGATTGAGTGCAAAGTATACTTCCCAAGTTTTCAAACCACTCCAGTTTGCAGATTTATTCCGACTAACACAGATCAAACCAAACGTTATTAGTATCGCATTTACTGCATTTCAGTTTCTATATTTTAGAATTTTTAGGTCTACTTCAATTAACTTTTCATGTTTTGGACAGTTTCTTACTTCTCTTTATGCATGAAACTAGTGGATTACTGACAAAACCAGTCGGCTTCCAACGGTTTGCTGCAGATTCAAACTTCACTTCACATCGGGTTTGAGCCACTGGGTGGTATCACTTTCACAAAGCGAGGTACATAAACTCGCACTGGATAAATGAGTTGATTGAATCGGTTACCCTGGTTGTAACAAGTACATATTCTCACTAATCATCTTAGTTATATTGTCTAGAGATCGATATAACTTCAATATATTCACTCAAAGTTTCAGTACTCCAAGTGTTTCTAGTTTTTTCGCCACATCTTCACTAAGAAGAACCCTGCCTGATGTGTGTAGCGGAAGCGGAACGCTAGGGTTCTGTTAGACATTTGATTATTTCTAAGGTAGTGCAAATATATAAAGTGAAAGGATTACGAAAAGCTTTTTTTATCTCCATTGTGTAATTGGACACCAGGATAGAGTGAAACTCGTATCTATATGTATATTCTATTTACTTCAGCATTGTCTCCACTTAAATCATACCGCAAATTTTGTTTAGTAATAGGTGATTTGTATGGTTGTATATCTCAGTTACCTTCCTAATTCTTGTTTACATTAGTTGAACCAGTAGTTCGCAAAACTGCATCGGCATTCGCTGATGAAGAGCAGGATGAGAAACCGAAAAAACATGGTCTTTCATGGCTGCCACCGTCAGCTTTAAAGGCTAATTCAATATCCAATCCTTCAAATGGAGGCGATTCAAACCAAAATGATTCAAACAACTTACCACCAGTTTCAGCATTGTCAACAGAAGAAAAAAAAGCAATTATCAAAAGAATTATTGAGGGGATACCAACTCACAAAAGAGAATTATTTGCTTATCCTATTGACTGGGATATGGTTGATGCCGTAAGTGTTGTATGTTTTTTGTACACCGTCTACAAATCTATCAATTCTGTTAAGTATTCTGAATTAGTAGCAATCAATTCGGTGCTATATTTCAATTCTTTGAATATAGGGTAATATTGTTTTGAACAACAAATATGTTATTGTTTCTTTTATTTGTGTGCTTTAAATAAGTGTCACATTAAATTTCAGTACAGCTCACTTATTGAATGCTGTTCTGTGCACTAAGTTCTTTGCCATTTTTTAATTAGGGTCAGTGATTACTAATCATATGCGAAGAGAGCTACCAAACAGTTGAAAGATACACACCATGCAATTCATATGGTATTACCGATAGGTGCTAGAGAGATATAGATTGAATTAAAGCACGCTTCGGGCAGGATTGTGCTGGGGAACACTGATTAGCTACTTCCTAATCAATCAGCGTTAGCTGAGACTTACTTACGCCCGTTACCCCCTTGTTTGATGGCCATGTTGATTTCTTCGGTCGTTGGTGTAGTGACATCTATAGGAAGGTCTGTGTGTGCTGCTTCTTTGTCCAGTGGGTTCAATGTAGCTGGTCTATTCAAAAGTTTCTCGTAGTGTTCTGCTCATTTGTACCTCTTCTTGAGTCTCGGTGACTATCTTTCCTTCTTTATCCTTGACTGGTCTCTCTTATTTCTTTATATTTCCCTTCCAGTTTCTTCGTTGTGTCATATAGTTGCCTCATATTTCCTTCTCTTGAAACTTTTCCCTCTGTCGTTGCTAGGTCTTTCACATATTCCTGCTTGTCGGCTCTAATGCTCTTCTTCACGTGCTTGTTTGCTTCTGTGTATTTATTTTGTACCTTGACTTTCTCTGTTTTTGTTCGCTTGTTGTTAATTGCTGTCTTCTTTTTCTCCCTTTCTTGAATCTCGTCCAGGGTTTCGATAGAGATCCATTCCTTATGATGACTTTCCTTGCAGCCCCGAACCTTTTGGCTTTTTGAAGTTCATGTTTCTCTGATCCGTTCCCAGTTGTTTCCTATATTAGTTTCCTGTCCTTTGAGTAGATCTTGTAGGGCTTGGAACCTGTTGTTGAGAGCTATCTTGAATTGTTTGAGTTTGTCGGTATGCCGAACTAAGGTTGTATTGAACCTTTGTACTGCTGTTTGTCTAACACCATGCTCAACCCTCATCCTTTACTCAGTATTTGGACCGGCAGTAACTCTAGAGAAGCTAGAAACGCAATTAGTGGAGACTTGGAGCAGACTACAATCTTATATGATAATTATAAATACACCAACCTTTTTCTTACTGTTTCTGTTCAACCGTGTTCCGATTCGGGAACTCGTTGAGTGAAGTAGTGTGTCGTCTTTAAAAAAATCATAACAAAGGTTCTCGTATTTTCCACAAATTTACAGCAGTATTGGATCAGTTCTGATGCGCTTTTCATGATATGAACATTAATTTATCCCTTCTTTTCATCCATCACCATAAATATTTACAGTAAATAATTTTCCAAACAATTGTTTTCTTTCAGGATTTCGTCAATTCTCGAATAAAGCCTTGGGTAGATAAGAAGATTGTAAGTTATATCGGAGAAGCAGAAGCAACATTATCCAGTTTCATATGCGATCAACTACTACACCACAATCCACCAGAACGTATTCTTGCTGACATTGCCATGGTAAGTATTACTCAAAAATTAGTTATAATATCTAACCTTTAACGTTACTTAGAAAACATTCATGTATCTATAAATCTATTCAGTTCCAGTGGTGGAACAGTTGCATCCATTCCGTGCTTCCTAAATATTAGACTGATTGTCATTGTGTCGTATAATTCACCACTAGATTTTTACTTCAGTTGTAGTTAATCCCTTTTATCTTTTTGATTTATCCGTCCCATCTTTTACTATGCTAGTATTAGGTACTTAGCTTATAACGATTCCCGTTTGCATCAGATGTTGATGATAACTGATTCTTGAAAACTAGTTGCATTCTTGTCGTGATTTCCTATTTTCTTAAGTAGTGAGGTGTTTATTGTAAGTGAATGTGATCTGTGTATTCCTATTCAAACTGTGTTGTTTGATTCACAAAATCCATATTACATGACTATCCATATTTTGTTATCCTCTGTGTGTTGCTTTTATAGTCGGCTCTTTTTCTGTCTAGCGATAGTCATATCTAAATGTCTTCTATGGTACTCAGACTACATAATGATTTAAGGTGTATATACTAATAAAATATATCTTAATTTGGAAGGTAGAAATCTTTGGTTTGTATTACATATTGAGAATAAACAATCTCGACACATCTTAAAAATAAATAATAAAGTAATTAAATATATTAACCATTACATTCAGAGGTTATTTAGCGATTATGGTTCAGCTATCGAATCCGATTTATACTCATCAAGCTTTACTATCTCTGGTATCGAAAACTACCCATTAAAAAACAAATATATTGCTAGGAAGAAGTAAAACGTGAAATATATATATATAGTTTCTGTCGTTATATCAAATGTGTGAGTATAAACAGGACTATAGAAACTAATTGCTTAAGATGTTGATCTCAAAATCCATCCCAAATATACGGAATACTTAATTTTTATTCTGTGAAGCCACCGATTTCTTATTTTCGATTGGTTTTCACACTTTTTCCTTCAGTTTATCAATAACATTATTTCCAATCGTTTCCATTTCCTCGCATCGTTATTCTCTCATTGTCCAATAACCTAAATAGGTGCATGCTTTTTGTGAATGTTTTTGCTTTACGTCTCATATAATTGATCACATTGTCACACATTAGAATATAGAATAAATATAGCCAGAAAATGGGAGAGTGCTACATATCGACCAATATTAAGTAATGCAATAAAAAATAATTCACAACACTAATTTTCACTGATTGGTAGTTAAATACAATTGGGTCTAAGTCAGAGTTATTGGGGTGGGGTGAACTACCATATTTTTGGGTCACCATTGTTGTGGTTATAACTGACACTAACTTTTCAGAGCAGTTGCAAATTTAAAATAGTGGTCAAAGGATTACTTTGAAGAATCATTCTTAGATACTTTTCGGCTTCGAGCTATGCTAGACAAACAGATTATGGTTTCCCAAACTATGTCCAACCTACCATTTTAGTGTTGAACATTAATTGTCTACTAAGTGGGAATCTATTTCTAGTTTTGTGAGTAATGTCGTTCATACAAACTTACCGACCTAGTTTTATGATAGAACAATCTTACAAAGGTTCACACCATTAGTGTTTGTTTACATCATATGTGGTTCATTGCAACGTCGATTACATACGTATATTCAAATTATTATCATCGTATCAAATGCATTTAATTATATGGCTTTAATACTATTATCATTTGGTTTGTGATTTTTATCTTCAGGTTTTAGATGAGGAGGCAGAAGTATTTGTTGTAAAAATGTGGCGTCTGTTAATATATGTGATTGCAGAGAAAAAAGCTGGACTTAGTGCTTAAATAACATACTCAGATAACTTACTTTTGTACAAATGTTTTTTATTCTGATTTGTATAAATAAATTGTATAAATTATCCAGGACTTTTCTTTTTCTTTTACGTTGCTTTTTGTATCCCCTAATAACTACCATAAATGTTCGTAATCCACTTTAGACGTACATATCATCCACAAATCTTCTTTGAATTTCAGGATAAGGTTTATCACTTTTGCGTTTTCTTTTGTTCTGCATTTGAATGCATGTGGCTATTTATAAACCTTGAGAATTTCGTACCACTAGACAGTAGCATACAGTCATGCAGCGTAAAACCTATTTTCATTTCTGTGTAACCACTTACATGTAGAATAGCAGAATAAAGCGAATTTATTAACTATCAGATTTGTGAATTTTGGCATATGATGATCGCGTTTCTATGTTGTAGGTCACTTATGCTCTTCTTGGTTCCCTGTTACGTGTCGAGATGATCACCACCATATTATTAGTATTTGGAGTATAAGTGTGCTGAAGATGGTACGCGGTGTTTTATTTTTCACTTGGAAAAACTGACTTACTCTAGGTTAATATTATTCTAACTTAGTTTTCGGTTTTGCTGACTTCGGATGTAGTACGAATATGCTAGCAATGTGGCTTATTGACTCGCATTTTTTAGACTAATTCTATCTGCATTGACGCTAAACATAGTTATTTGATTTTCGATGAATCCAGTTGAGATTGAAAAATTTAGACTGAAAGACACTAATCCTGATAGCACAAGATACTTTTCATTCTATAATACTGTCAACATTTGAACTTAACCGAATACTTTTATTGTCATTTTATGACTACTGATTCAATATAATTTTTCGACGACTAAAATGTAGAACAAGTTAAAAACCCGAAGATTATAATTAGCAGTCACTCATGACATGTAGGCCAAAACGTTGGATCTTCATAAATCAGAATTTCTCATGTTTCTTGAGTCTGTTCCGCGGAATGGTTTAGGCACTAAATCCCACATAACCAACTCCGAAATAAATATTTTATACTAAAATTTGAATACCAAAATTGTTTGCGACCTCAGCTGGGAAATGTCTTCATAAGAGACACACTAATTTAACCTATTTTTTTCATTCAGACCAATACAAATTGCATGATTTCTAGCTGATCTGTTCACTAAATCCGTTACTTGACAGACTTTGGAACATTCCATGTTTTTCATCACTGTAGAGACTTTATATATACTCCAAGAAATCGACTGGTTTTTCTTAGCAACCCTGATTATTTATTGACATGGAAACGTATGTTTCGAGTTCATATCTATATTCAAGAGAGTTGGTTATTAAACAGTATTTAGTAGAATGGATTTGGCTTTTCAGATTTTTTGTTAGTTGTTATTGGTTTCAGAACATTCATGTATCAAATTATAGTCACTTCCCGATTTCACTGGAGGTATTTACAAATGCAAATTACCTATCAACCTAGTTTGTGTTCCGTTCTAACATTTATTATTAAGAACGTTGGAAGCTCTAATTCATGGGGTTATAACCCTTCTCTGACAGGTCTGGAAAGTCTAGTTTAGTGAAATAAGTTTGGGATTTCACAATCCATTTATTTTAACAGCATAGAACCCTGGTTATCTGGATAACTTCCATATAAACACGATGTAATCTTTTAATTTATATCAATATTGCTTAGATGGTTGTAATTAGTCGAAATTGGATTGTTGTCATCAGATCTCAAATAATTAATAATCAGCGAATCCGATCGGATAATACTAGGGGTTACCCAGAAACAATTCCTTATTAGTACTGACACAATATGTATTATCATGTTGTTATTAGTAGCTATGATTCGTGTTATTTGAAGTAACGATTTGATATTGAAACTTTAAAATTTACGGCAGATGGTTTTAATTATTTGTGACTTTGGATTGGGCGTAACTTTGGATTAACACAAAAGGACTGTTGTGCATTTATTCGACCTTTTGTGTTGTAGTATGGATGTGATACAAACTGGTCTTTTTTTTATCCCCTGATAGCGCAGATTCAGTATATCTTAAGATACGCAAAGTTCTTGCATTTGAAGATGAGCACCGTAGCATTGTCGTCTTAAAACCATACATATGTTTACAACACTGTTTGCCATATTTCTTCACTTTATTGTTGGTCGGAGAATCACGTTTTGTGTTTCTTTTGATTACTCTTGTTGCTGTTAGCAAACTACATGTTTCGCATTTTTGCGAAACTGAATACACCTGATTGATTTGCTCTTCTAGTAGCATTCAGATTCTTTACATTCAAAAGTTGAATCTTTATCCAGTTTTTACGAAGTAATTGTGCATGTGTTTCTTGGCTTTCATTTCAGACCTCAGGAACTCCCGTGAGTGAATCGAATTCATGCTTGAATGAAGGCTTAACAATGCGACGAGGTTTAGTTGGACGTTTGTTTCTTCTTCTTCGGCCAATTCGTTCTCAGTTCAGTTACTGGATTATAAATCCAAAGCCTTTCTGCCCATTAACAAACTGCAACAAATCATTTCGTGTTCCTGGCCTGTTTACTCTTATTGTTTTTGGGATACCAATTTCGTTGTCGCTCGATTATTTAATTTTGCCCCTTTCTCTCTTAATTTCTGTTTTATTATTGTTACTTGCTTTATGGTTTTGTTTTCAGTACCTAGAACAGACAATAGTTTATGCTTGTGATGAACCACCGTCTTCGAAATTTTTATACATGAATCCATCATTTTTTGGATTTTCTACATGGGAATTGGTAAAATTATGTCCTAATGGCAACACTGGGCCAACAATTATTGGTTTCCTTCTTCTTCAGCCTGATTTATGTCGCAGAAAGTCTTGTCCAGTTGTGCTTCTTTTGCATGGAAATGCAGGAAACTCTACTACCCGGCTACCAATGTGTCAAGTTTTAGAAAACCGTTTTCAATGTAATATTTTTATTATAGACTATCGAGGTTATGGTCAGAGTGCCGGAAAGCCAAGTGAAGAGGGCTTATATGCAGATTGTACGTGTGCTCTTAATTATTTATACATGAGAAGTGATCTGAACAATGAAAAAATATTTGTACTTGGTCGATCATTGGGAGGAGCGTTAGGTATTTATTTGGCAGTGAATCCTATATCAAGTGACAAAATATGTGGTGTTATTATTGAAAATACGTTTACATCTATCACTGATGCTGCAAGTCATATCCTCAATATACCCTGTAAATTGCCCACTTGGTTGTTCTCAAATCAATATACCTCCTTGGCTAGACTTCAAAGTTGTAGCAAATCTAGAAAGAAATCCTCAGCTTTCCCACCTCTTTTGCTTATCTCAGGTGAGTTGGATAATATTATTCCACCAAAAATGATGTGGAAGCTTGCTGAAGCTTATGAAAATATAGTGACAAAACAGCATATTCGAAATGAGTGTAGTTCGAGCGTAATGTACGACGACTCCCCAAACCCTAACTCGCTTTCCCAAAACCCAGTTACCTTCATTAATTCTGGAAGAGATGGTCTTGTGAGTTTTCCGGATGGTCATCATAATGATACTTGGCTTTGTAACAAGTGGTCAGACGTTATTTTACGTTTTATCGAGCAATCCAGCGTACATATCAGAAGTACTGTCAACGAAATTGATCTCAATGTATCTGTTTGATCACTTTGTCCTTTATTTTTTTCTCGAAAATTTTTATACATTGTGCATTAATTATTTTGAATAGTTTTTATAGCTTGATTTCGTGGGAACGTTTATAGTTCAACTATCCTTTCTCTAGATTATGAAGCATAAATATCAGATTGAATAACGTTTTCACTTTCCACTCTTTTAGACCCGAGTGTGTTACGGTCCCAGTTAGTGTTTACATGCTTAACTAATTTCAGTACTGTTAATTGTTGACATACGAATTCTGTAAAACGTTTCTCTTCTATCCCGTGCTTAGTATCACGGTGTACTCTTCCAATTTCAGTGTATGTATTACTTAAGATACTTCTACTCATTTCATGTTGTAAGTTTGAAGTAAATCATGTTTGCGTGGGATTTTTATGTTTCCAGAGCTATAAATGAACACTCACCTTGAGAGTAACTCTTAATTTTGGCCTATGCTGGAAAATGGGAATCGTTGTTACAAATAATTTAGGCGATATTCATTGGTGTCGGTTATGATTAATTGATTTTCACCATTGGTAAACTGCTATCTAAGTGGTGTTCGCTATCTACCATGAGGAACCTCAGGTGATTGTACATAAACTACACAGCCACAAATATCAGTACGGTTATAAAAATGGTTCATCTCGCTTCTATTGGCAGACTGATAAAACAATCATTGGACCTTAATTTATACTGGTCCTCATTATCAGTAACTTTAAATCATTAATTGTAGAACAACTGTCAAGCTAGATGTAATAGTCGAGTAAAGTTCGCCAGGGAGATGCCTCTCGACAAACAATCTATCGGTTAGTTTGGTTAGTGTTTGGGAGGTGATTATTAATTTGCTACATCCATGTTTTGATTGCAGTATGCAGAAAGTGTGATACTTACTCATATTGAATTTTTTAAGCTATGAACGATCACTGCGATCTTTACTGATGTACTTCTCCGAAGCGTGGCGTTGACATTGCTCTTGAAATTTCTATTGTTTGGTATTTCGCGAGTTTTTTTTTAATGAAGTGATGTTTGGTCAACTTGCCTACGTTCAAATTTTCGATGAAGTATATACTTTTCAGAAGCACGTAGGATAAATATATTTTCACTGAAACTATATTATCCTTAAAAATATTTCTTAGCTAGTGGCCTGACGAATCAAATTTCTGACACTTCGAACCTGAAGTACCCAATGTTATAGTAAAATATTATTGCTATTTTACTCAAACCAGTCATTGGTAGGACTACAATATACAGAACTTGATCCAATAACTCCAATTATTATCCAGAAATTTGGAATAGTATTGATTACCATTCTTAAATTCACCTCAGAAACAGTCTATTTTGAGTTCTAGGGAGGAACGGTTTTGGGATGCACGAATTCGGCATATATGTCAGATGCACACCAGCACCTGCTTGAATTTATAACTAAATAACAATGTATGCTAAAGCATAGAAAAGTTTCACTGGATTCTTATTGGAGTACCACACTTCGATATTGAAACTTTGAGAATCAGTATATACATTGCTAGTTTACTTATTAAATAATCGGCATATTATATCCTTGTGTTCTCATTTTTATCGAGTTCTTCGTTGAAAATTGCTGAAAATATCTTATTATTCTCTGGTCGATACTTCCTAGTAAAAAAATCCACTGCCGTTTCGAAAATGAGTAGTTCAATGCTTGTATTTTAATTTGCAGAGGATTGCAAGATCGGGATGGGTTATTAAAGAACTATTAGTGTGCCAAACATGTTACAGTACCGCTGAAACGTTATAGGACTATTTACTGAGTGAAATATTCATACTGTTGTTAAATTACATGTTTTATTGATGGATATGGATTACGATGCATGAAAATTGACTGTACAAGAGTTAGTCCTTTTGTGGAGGCGAAACTAGGATAACACCATCTCCGCGAATAAACAGCATGGGTATTGTGCGTTTTGTAGTCTATAATGAAGGGTATTTTGTTAGAGGTCAAGATAGATTACCTTGTAAACTTCTTCATATGTTTCCTCATCTATCTCCAATGTTGTTACAGTTTCTTCAACATTCCCCAGAATCATGTTCAAATGTGAGTCGAAAGCCTGTTTAAGTTAAAACACATTAAACTGTTTATATCTGGGGGACTGTTTTATTATACTATACTTGTGTAATGGCTTATGACTCGTATTATAACTGACTTATGAAATACTGAACCTATCATTATTACCACTTGACGCTATCTCTAATGGAATCTACGCTTAAAAGATCACGTGCAAAAACAAAAATGTCACTTATATAATAAAGAAGGATAACCAAATTTATATACCGTGCATTGACTATGAATGCAGTTGTTTCCGGATTTACCAGTGTCAGGTCACTTCATAGAAGACAGTATTGTCATCGAAACCTGAAGAGCGATATATGTAAACTAAATACAGATCAACTACACATGTTGCTTGGTCTAGCAATAATAATAGACAAGCTAAGTGTAACTACCTGTCAATTATCTCTGTTTACAATTAACTGATAATCGCCAAAGGTGAAAAAAATAAAGGGTCGTTACCCAGCCATAATAAATGAAGCATAGTAGTTATTTTGTTAAAACTTTTATGATGGCAGGCTGAGGAAACAAATTCTTTCGGTTGGCTTTTATAACCCTTCATGGAGATTCTGTACACCTTTATCAATAACCACATTTTGTGTAGAAACATGCACTAGCATTGTCTGTGATGACAAACATTGTCTCAAATCTAACAGTAAGTAGAGATTGATAATAAAGTCATTACAAATTTGTGGAAAGCTTTCTTAGTATTTAACGCACTCCATTTTTGAACATTAAGTTGCAAATTTGGAACCGGCCTTCAGTATAAGTACCATCAATAGTCATACTATGAACAATGGCTTGATTCTGAGTACATGAATCTAAATGTAGGCGCACATAATTAATAACGAACAGAAGATATTATATTTCTCGGAAGACCATTTGATAAATCTTTAGAATCATAAAGAAACACTTCCTTAGGTAGATAATACCAAGCATTATATTGTACTTATGTCTAGCAGATGGTACATTTGGCATATAAATTTAGGGTCAGTAGGGCTGAGAAATGTGTATTCAAACAGCATACCAGTACTCCTAGACTTGACGAAATAGGGTATCGAAAAAACAAAATAGTGCACTTTTGATGATGATGCTTATACAGATGAGTAACAAAACAATTTGAACACCAGACACCGTGTAAAATACATGAGGTTTTCACACTGGTTATATATCACTGAAGTTTCAGAACCAATTATTTTCACATGCCAATCCATACATTATTTAATTTGATGGCTAAGATTGTAGGTGACGTAGGATATTTATTGACCTAGGATCATCGGAGCAAAGCTCACGAGTAAATTGGAGTCGCGAAAAGACTATAGTGTGTGTATGAATATGAATGAAATGCGGAAAGAGACGAAGCAAATTAATATATTTTATAAATCATAGTTTAAGAGAAATATATAGAAGGAATATTTGCCTTGAAATATAAGTGCATCCTAATTGGTGACCGACAATTTATTTACCTATTCAAACATGCAAAACATGTATGCGCCTCATCTCATCATTCGATTTGTGTGTAGGATGGAATAGCGCCTGAGCGTCCAAACCGAACCAAGTGGTTTTATTAGGGGTCACTTCCTGAGCCTTTGACCTAGAGGTCTAATCAACAAGGTGGTGGAGCAACGTCAGAAGACGCAGTCTTATAGTAGCTAGTGGTCAACAGTAGGCGCGTACGCCTTTTGTTCACTTAGGATACTATAGCCCATGTGCACCACTGATTTGGGACCAGGATTTTCCGACTCCCCCAGGTGTACCCTCTGCCTCCATCGACCCGGTCAAAGCACCGGACATTTGCTTTCCGTTCTCTCAACTTCGTAAACAGTGAGTAGGACTTTCCCGACAATGGCTATATACGTATGACCATGTGAGAGCGAACTCGACCATTAACCATACCAGGGCATTTGGGGGTCGACTGGATTAGAGTATAGTGCCTTGACCACTAAAATCGTAACTTTAAGCTTATTTGAATAAGGAAGGTCACCAATTAGTAAACTGCATAGTTTTGAAATACCATCGTGTGATTATTAACTACAGATAGTGCGTAACATACGTCGATTTAAATTTTGGCAAAAAAGCAATGATACATGAAGCATAGGACTGCCGAAGGATGAAAAGCCCAATTCTATGTTTACAAGACTTACGTGTATACAAAATAAATCTACAGAATAAACTGACTTGCGAAACCTAACGTGAGAAGCCATGACGGAGCAGAAACAAAGAACAAGACATATATTAAAGTAGAATGTTCACTAGTAAGGTTCAAATTAGTCGACCTTGTCAAGCACATTACGAACCGGGAAATGGACTAAGTGGGACCAGTATTATGGCTACTTAAAGATGGGTGTTAGTTACCGCCTGGGAAATATAGTACATTATTACAATGAAAGTAGATTGTTTAAAAGACCTTTGTGTACTGTATGGAATGTTTAAACAGGGATTATAAGACAACTTATGTCAGAAAACACGATTTGTATTATAGCGGCATAATATTTTTAGAACAAAATATCTGTTTCTAAAATAGACTTCCTCCAGAGAACGAAGACTTTTTAGGCCCAAAACATGAGTTTGTAGAATATAATCTAGAGACACAAATCACCAATATGTTTACACAAACTTGACATCGTAATGAAAATAATACTGAGTATATTTAGAATCAAAATACTGAGTTACACAACATAATTTTAACGAGAGACAACAGAGCTGTTTCTAGTTTCTCTGGAAACTAGAAAGTGCATGTGACATCTTGATCTAGAAGAAAGTTTAGATCGCGGATGTTATAGTTTTGTCATGACAGATATCACGCTGTGGTTTTTACACTAAGTCTAGTCACTGAATCAACAGGAGTTAAGTCTGTAATCCTCTAATCTAAGGGTTAAAAACTTGTAATTAACGTCTAAGTGTTCATACTCTCACAAGAGACCAAAATAAGGCAACAAGCTAAAGAAAGATATAGAGATACTCATTGATTGTAACATCTATCAAAGGGGTGTGTAATCAAACATTAACATACGTGTAAGACACCTCGCAATTCACGGTTACGTTTCATTTTAACGTATATTTTTTCATCCAAGCTTAGTCTAATAAGGTCCAATGGCTCTTCCACAAGCACGGGTTGTTCCACCTACTCAAAATTGTATGAAGACTTAAAAAAAGAAGCACCTCTTCATCTTCCCGATTGTTACTGCCTTCCATGTCCTTGAATTGACTAATGCGCTTATTAAATATTATATGTCTTGAATATGTTTAGCAGATCTTAAACTATCTCATAGTTAAGTATATTAAATAAAAATGGCTTACAACATACTTCCCTGTCTATTAGTAACCGAACCACGCGCGCTATTTAAAAATGACAGTGGTATTTTTTCTCGCTGAGTAAATTTCATTGTTTTGATCATTTATTACGTATCAAGACTACTGTTTTCACTTTAATTGGATTCATTTCAGTTAAAGTATTCGAGTAGAGTACCGTTTTTACCGTTCTCCAAATTAGTTTTGTCGTTGGTACTCTTGACTACCTCATTTTCAATTGTATCTGTTAGTACTTTTGATCCTAACAATCTACAGTTCTTCGCTTTTTGGTCATTGATTATTTTTTGTTTCTGAGTATCATCGCATCTCATCCCTTTTTGAAAAGGACTACTTTTAAATGACCGGACAGTGTAAAAATGCAGTTGCCATCGTCCGGGTTGTCGTTATCCCGTTGAAAGCACGCCTAGAAGCAAGGCGCCATCGGTTTCAAGCGGTGAACATAACCTGAACTCTCATGTCGTCGACAACCCTTCAGAATCCAACACAAGGTTTGGCGCAACTGTTGTTGATTCTCCCAGCACCGTTGACGAGTGGGTACAGATTGTAAGGAAGAAAAAAAGTAGCGATATAAAAGGTAATCCTACCCCCGCGAAAGTAGTCGTAAAATCGAAAGCTGATCATAACGGCAGATCAGCTATTTTTCATAGAATCAAGGATAGCGAGAGCTCTGAACCTAAAGCTCGTTTTAGGCATGATATTGTGCTGATTAAGCAGCTACTTAATCAACCCATGCCTCAAAATATGACCGGGGTCACCTTGCTAAAGGTGTACAGACTAGGGATTCTGGCGGACTTGAAACCAAATCATTCCAGACTGCTTAAAGAAGTATTCAGCTCTTCGAAGGAACGTGATCTAATTTTACGGAATGGACACAAATTTGTAGTGGCATTAGACCATAACCACACAATCTTCAAAATTGAACACAAGACTACTCGGAAAATAGATATTCAATACTTAACGCGGAGACATACCTAACGATGAAAAAGGAGGGAACAATGGATTGAATGTACTGGAGTTGGTCGAATGGCATGGCTCGGCCATGCAGGCGTGGTCCTTCTGAATGCTACCTTATATCTTTTATCCATATTAAATATATTGTTCCTTCTCCAGCCTGACCTTGTTCTTCATCATGTATTGGTAGTTGTTACGATACAGTGAGTTGGTGTAGTCGATGGTGTGACTTCCACGTAAGATCTTGTAGATCAGGCAGTTATATCATGACAAATCTACAATTTTAGGATTAGGTCTATTATTAGAGCAGTACTAATATCATAGTAGACCATAATTCTACAAAATAAAGGGTTCAGGAGTCTTTATACGAAAGGACTTACCGTTGGCAGACCGTGTAAAAAGACAGGAGGTCGAAAAAGAACTGCAACTTAGGTTAGACGCTGGTGAAAAGGACCTAAAAATTGTAAATTTTCGGGTTGTAAGACCTTTCTCGTCTCCTATCATCAGTCTTGCTATATGCTGACGATGTCAAGATATGGAGAACGATACGATGTAAGGGTGATGGCTTGGAACTCCAAAATGACCTGAAGAAATGACCTGAATGGTCTCAAACCTGGCAGTTGCCGACTAATACTTCCAAGTGTGTTGTGATGCATATCGGTCATCAAGGTACAGATACAAACACGATGAATAACACTGAGCCACCTGTCGTTCAGACACATAATGACTTAGGAGTCATCGTTAGCCAAGACTTAAAGACTACTGCACACTGCCGTGCAATAGCCTCCAAAGGTTTTAGAACCTTATAGTCAATACGTAGGGTCTTTGGTCATGTCGACGCTAAAACGTTTCCGACTTTGTATACAGTGTTCGTACGTCCTAACTTGAGTACTACATACAAGCGGCCAGCCCCTGCTTAAAAAAAGACAGTGAGCTTCTGGAAAAGGTTCAGAGAACGGCAACTAAGCTGATTCCCGGAATAGCGAAGCTTCCGTATGAAGCTCGACTAGCCAAGCTGAACCTTCTCCCGTTGTCATATCGCAGAACAAGAGGCGACTTGATTACAGTTTTCAAATTGCTTAGTGCCAAATTCGCACCTGATATGCCCTCATTTTTCTTGTCTTACAAAACAGAGAATTTACGAGGATATTCCAAAAGTTCACAGACCCAGAACAAATTACTTGTCAGCTGACTATCGACTTTCCCATCGAATCATCAACGAATGGAATTCATTACCTCAGCACGTGGTTGAGGCTCCATCCGTCAACTGTTTCAAAAGAAAGCTGGATCAACTGAGAGACCACCATTACCAGGACTAACACAGGTCATTAAGCCTCCTGTCCTTCCCAAACTGAAGCTGAAACTGAAACATTACACAACATAGTTCGAGGCATTTAAACAAGAATACCACAATTGTCTCAAGCTGTTCAAATGGTTGTGGACGGAATAGAAGAAGCTTTAGCTTATTAGGCTGCCGATTCTAAGAGCAGGGGATCACCAAAACCTCTAGGCAGGAACCTAGGTATAGTAACAATAAAAGAAGAAAAAGAAATTGGCAAATCATAGTATGATACTATCCTTAATCCTTAAGAATAGATCAAGTTGCCTCTTAAAGAACTCCTGGGAAGTCGCTTGAACTATCTCATCCCTAGCGAATTACAGCATTTGACAACTCTTAAGGAGTGAAAGTTGTCTACAGTCCGTTCTGCTATGTTGTGTCTTCGATTTCTGGGTGTTACCACTTAGGTTAGTTTTGGAAATAAACTTAAGTAGGTGTTTAATAGAATGCCCAGAAGTGTTAAGGATACTGTAAGCCATTAGAAGGTCACCTCTAAGACGCCTATACTCCAATGGGTAAAGGTTAAGTGATTGGAGGTGCTCTTCATAAGGTTTAAATTTGAGTCCTCGAACTGATTTCGTGGTTCGCCGTTGGATATGCAACAGAGTGCCCTTATCCTTTTGTATTGAGGGGGGGAATACTATGTTTCCGTACTCTAAATGGAGACGGATAAAACTGTCGAAGAATATACGGAAAGTTCTTCCGTCAATCTGGCCAAAAATGCGCTTCAATGTTACCAGTGCAAGGCATTTTTGTCACAGTGTAAGACTTCAAATCATAGGGTACTAGCACTTCAACTTGGGGTACTTCTAGAGAGGAGTTTCCTAAATTTTGACTGTAGTCTTCAACACTAACATCCGAAAAGTGACTAGGATTCGATTGATTCGGAAAATATTCATCACATTCATTAGGGATATCACTAAAGATAAATCGATTGTGAGGACAAATAACGTTTGATATGATATCAGGATTTGATTACTTTGAAATATTTTCCCCAAGTCTATTAAGAATGTCGTTAAAGGATAATGTATCATTAGAAAAATCAACATCTATCAAAACTTCAGATTTTCGATCATGATTTGACTCATTCAACGCATTTTCCTCAGATTAATAAGACGTTTCATTGAAATATGTGAATCGTAAGGAAAAACTATATCTGGTACATTAACATGAAAAATCGGAAAAGAAGTTGGTTGACTAGGAACTTTTGTCCTACAATGATTATAAGTGTTATTTAATTCTGGACTGCTATGTGACTCTATGCTGCATTTCGAAATCGTGCATAAAAATAAATGATCATTACAAATCCGCAATTTAATAGGAACAGAATTTCGCTTGCAGCAAAATGAATAGTAATATTATAAACTGCCTGTATGTGTCCAGTCGTAATACATTTTAAGCATTTAGAATTTCGAAACGTACATGAATTACGTGGGCGAAACTTGCCACAGAACAAGCACTTACCAAATTTATGCTCATAATAATAATATTAGTAATAATAATGATAATAATGTACACCCAAGAGAGTCTGTAACATGAGTCATTCCAGTTTACAGGCAAGATCAAACTGTTACAGAAGATACAGTCTTCACTCTGGTGGGTTACTCAGTTATGGGGAATAACGTTTCCCACATATGAATGTAAATAATATCAGAAAGGTCCGTATTGTCAATATGACAGTTGACGCGCTTTGTTGAGTTTACGTCGCGTCGCGCAACTGATAATCAGGAGTAAACCCATGTAAATTTGAGAGCTTCTGTAAACCTCGTATATTTTTGGAACATCCGACGCACTAACGATGGTGCAGGACAAAGTCACCAATTACATAAGCGTTTTCGTTGGCATATCGCGAGGGGGCTGAAAATGTGGGCGCGAAAGAGCGAGGACGAGAAGCAAACCAGACAATTTTCATGCATATTGAAATAAGGTCACTTGTGGCGAAATAATGAAGATCTGACTACCTAATCTATTGATAAGGTACACTTTAAGCAGGATCATTCTAGCAGGTTAATGGAAACAAACTTAAATAAAGAATGAATGGACAAATAAGTGTATAAATGGAGGTGGTGTACAATTATAGTCTACTATGATATTAGTACTGCTCTAATAATAGACCTAATCCTAAAATTGCAGATGTGACATGATATAACTGCCTAATCTATAAGATCTCACGTGGAAGTCACATCATTGTCTACACTAACTCATCGTATCGTAACAATTACCAATATATGATGTAGAGTACATTGAGGCTGGAGACAGAACAATATATTTAATATGAGTAAAATTAAGCCGTACAGAGCGACCACGCCTGCGAGGCTGAGCCATGCCATCCGACCGGTTCGAATTAATTTAATTCATTGTTCCCGCCTTCTTCACCGTTGAGTTTTTCTCCACGTAAGATGTTGAATGTCTGTTTCCTCAGTTGTCTCATGTTAAGCTTTGAGGATCGTGTATTTAGGGCTCATTGCCACTACAGTGATTCAAGAAGAAGCTGAAAGTATATGATTGTGTAAAGTTTTAAGATATAATACTGAAAACGGTATTCTGATACACAAATGGCTGTGGTTTTGGCAAATTGTCTAGTTTTGCTATGATAGGATTACTCAGCAGGAATTGAAACCAATTCAGCGCCAAAAACACGATTTTTGCATTACAAATTAACATTAATACCATTAGTTTGTAGTGGCATTGGACAATAGCCACACAATCCACAAAGCTGTGAACACGAGACTACTCAGAAAATAGATATTCAATATTTAACACGGAGAAATACCTAACAATGGAGAAGGCGCGAACAATGAATTGAATGGACTGGAGTTGGTCGAGTGGCATGGCTCGGCCATGCAGGCGTGGTCTCTGCTGAATGTTACCTTATATCTTCCATTCATATTAAATATATTGTTCTTTCTCTAGCCTAATCTTGTTCTACATCATGTATTGGTAATTGATACGATACAGTGAGTTGGTGTAGTCGATGGTGTGACTTCCACGTAAGATCTTATAGATTAGGCAGTTATATCATGACAAATCTACAATTTTAGGATTAGGTCTATTATTAGAGCAGTACTAATATCATAGTAGACCATAGTTCTACATTGGTGAGCCCGACTAGAGAAACGCAACCTATTATTGTTAATCATATTTCCATTCTAAATTTCTTGATCTATTTTGTATTTATGTTAACCCAATATTCAAACAGTCCTGATTAATGCTCGCATGTATTATCCTAATGTTATATTGATTAGTTCTCATGACATACTAGCTCAAGCGATAATAAAAACTGGTCGTCTATATTAACTAATTAGCTTTGATGGTTCGTTAACAAGCTTTAATAGCATTTACATGCTTCAGCGACATAGACTTGTTTAAGCACCAAGCTCTAGCAAATATGACCTGTAAATAACGCAAATATACATTGACTAACAATGCAGCAAGGACTAATATTCAGTGTTCCTTATCTTATCACCTCATCCTGTTTTAAACTATGCACTATCCTGCAATATCTTTTCTTCCGACCACTGCCTGCCTAATTTCATATTCTTGAGTTCCATTGCCAAACAACAAGGACGACACTTCTCCAAAAAATACGGTGAGTTCCAGCTATAAGTTTTCTGCAATCATAAGTTCATTTTAGATGGCTCATTCAGTGGCACACACAATTATCTGGATTCATTCAGTTGTTCTGATCAGAGCGAGTGGCAAAAACCTCAACAACATCAAGCACCCTGGAATTAATTGCCATACTGCATGTTTTATTCTGGATACTTTTGGATCATTACTACTCCTCACGAATGGCGTTGTATGTGTCGTCCACTGAATAATCTAATTTTCAAAAATAACCCAGGCGAGTTCAACTATTTTACTTAATGATTTTTTTTACTTAACATGTATATGTTTTCCGGTTCCTTTTGCTATATATTTGTAAGTGTCCCTAGGCTAAATGCAGTAACTTCTTATGGAATGTTTATAACGCATCATATTCCTGCCTGAAGTTTCACAAGCAGTCTAAACTTTAAAATTATCTTCTGGTCATGTTCATTATTTTTAAATCGTCATATACGTCAACAACCTGCATGTTAACCTAACCCATACATACGTTACACTATATCTCCATGTCTTCTAAATTTAGAAATCATCTGGATCGCCTTTAACATTTATCAATAAACCCATCATAGTCGTTGTTGCTAATCGTATTTGGGTTTATGGATTAGTTTATCATATTAGCAGCCTAAAATGCGAACATAGTTTAGATAATAAGATTAAAAATTTAGGTACTATCAACTGCACTAGTAAAATAACTAAATCCCCAGGTAGCTGTTGGCTTAACAAACGTTTAAAACAAAACTCCGTAGCCTACTAGAATTAACACTAAACGAATATTTCTGAATTGAAATTTACAATTAAATTAGGCGTCTCGGATTCTTTAACGTTATAAATTTCTGATAATTTCGAATCACCTAAATCAACAATATCTATTTTTCCACTGACTAATCCTCAATCAACATTATAACTAGTTAAACGAAATAGTTTCAGGATATCGTCATAAAGCATTGTCATGACTTGGCAATCACGTAATATGACTGATAAAATTAATCAAACTATTAACAAAATCGGTCAACAAATTGACTTATAATTACCATTAAATGGTGTTGTTTTCTTGGTATCTTCATCCATCACAGATGATTACAGTATGTTTCTCTATCAGTTGCTCATTGAGTAAATATCTCAAAACCTTGTTAGTCTAATTGATGGTTTAGCAACACAATCATGCATGCAAATAATCAGTATAAGCAGTCGAGCAAATCTCCTGCAAACTGAAAACATCAATGTCGAATTTACCCCAACACTGACTAAGGTTAAAGCCATTATCATAGACATGAGTTGGGAGTGTACTCCCCTTGGTTACAACTTATGTTCTCTCTGATAATCACATGAGCATCACTCACTATTAATCATCTTGTAAAAACTTATTTAGCCAAATCCATCTTGCAGCACCACATCACCTCGTAATATGACACAGGCCTAACTGATTTTAATAACTTATAACCACCATATCAATTAAATCGTATTCCGCCTTATGATAAACTGCATACTTGCAACTAACTTGTATGCCCAATCAGCCAGCAAGTATAAATATAAATAAATAGTCTGCCACAGATCAGAACATCGAGTCTAGAGTATGCCTCTTACGAATACACTCATGTTTAACGATTTGTTCCTAGCTGTCTGTCCAAAATTCATATAATTATCACTCACGTATTTAAATTTTGTTTTGATATACATTCATGTGTATTAGTAGTATTACTAAATTCTATCACGGTCAAGTAAAAATGAGGTTGAGAAAATCTCCCCGTAACTAAATAAACCGTATCAAACTAACTGGAACACTAGTTGGAATTCTCCACGGCAATATTTTTGTTCATTCGAGCATTAATCAGGACTGTTTGAATATTGGGTTAACATAAATACAAAATAGATCAAGAAATTTAGAATGGAAATATGATTAACAATAATAGGTTGCGTTTCTCTAGTCGGGCTCACCAATGTAGAACTATGGTCTACTATGATATTAGTACTGCTCTAATAATAGACCTAATCCTAAAATTGTAGATTTGTCATGATATAACTGCCTAATCTATAAGATCTTACGTGGAAGTCACACCATCGACTACACCAACTCACTGTATCGTATCAATTACCAATACATGATGTAGAACAAGATTAGGCTAGAGAAAGAACAATATATTTAATATGAATGGAAGATATAAGGTAACATTCAGCAGAGACCACGCCTGCATGGCCGAGCCATGCCACTCGATCAACTCCAGTCCATTCAATTCATTGTTCGCGCCTTCTCCATTGTTAGGTATTTCTCCGTGTTAAATATTGAATATCTATTTTCTGAGTAGTCTCGTGTTCACAGCTTTGTGGATTGTGTGGCTATTGTCCAATGCCACTACACTACTCTCTCACCAGAATCAACGTGATGTTGGTTCGATACCAAATTGGATGGGATCGTCGCGCGCCGGAGGTTACCAAGGATAATAAGAGTCCTCCGGGTATTGGTAAGCTGAAAGATAAGTCAAAAGAAAGCGGCAGCATCTGGTCGGGAAATACATGTAATAATTTTAAAATATCTGCCTTCATGCTTAACATGCTTGAAATGAAAATTTGGGTGAAGATTATTTGAGCTATAAAAAATCGGGTTACAATAATAATAGTAATAAAACGATGCGTGTTAATAGCCGTTGGTTAATAACTTAACGTATAGGTAGTAAGTATTTTGTGTTTAGAAGTACTAAAGTAATGAATGTTGTAGAAATATTAATATCGGTATTAGTTTTGGTTAAAATTATGAAATCAATCTACAATTATGCCGGTATGTTGTCCATATGAGTTGATTTCCAATTGGATTTGTATTAGTAGGCTAACTGAATGAACAAAAATATTACCGTGGAGAATTCCAACTAGTGTTCCAGTTAGTTTGATACGGTTTATTTAGTTACGGGGAGATTTTCTCAACCTCATTTTTACTTGACCGTGATAGAATTTAGTAATACTACTAATACACATGAATGTATATCAAAACAAAATTTAAATACGTGAGTGATAATTATATGAATTTTGGACAGACAGCTAGGAACAAATCGTTAAACATGAGTGTATTCGTAAGAGGCATACTCTAGACTCGATGTTCTGATCTGTGGCAGACTATTTATTTATATTTATACTTGCTGGCTGATTGGGCATACAAGTTAGTTGCAAGTATGCAGTTTATCATAAGGCGGAATACGATTTAATTGATATGGTGGTTATAAGTTATTAAAATCAGTTAGGCCTGTGTCATATTACGAGGTGATGTGGTGCTGCAAGATGGATTTGGCTAAATAAGTTTTTACAAGATGATTAATAGTGAGTGATGCTCATGTGATTATCAGAGAGAACATAAGTTGTAACCAAGGGAGTACACTCCCAACTCATGTCTATGATAATGGCTTTAACCTTAGTCAGTGTTGGGGTAAATTCGACATTGATGTTTTCAGTTTGCAGGAGATTTGCTCGACTGCTTATACTGATTATTTGCATGCATGATTGTGTTGCTAAACCATCAATTAGACTAACAAGGTTTTGAGATATTTACTCAATGAGCAACTGATAGAGAAACATACTGTAATCATCTGTGATGGATGAAGATACCAAGAAAACAACACCATTTAATGGTAATTATAAGTCAATTTGTTGACCGATTTTGTTAATAGTTTGATTAATTTTATCAGTCATATTACGTGATTGCCAAGTCATGACAATGCTTTATGACGATATCCTGAAACTATTTCGTTTAACTAGTTATAATGTTGATTGAGGATTAGTCAGTGGAAAAATAGATATTGTTGATTTAGGTGATTCGAAATTATCAGAAATTTATAACGTTAAAGAATCCGAGACGCCTAATTTAATTGTAAATTTCAATTCAGAAATATTCGTTTAGTGTTAATTCTAGTAGGCTACGGAGTTTTGTTTTAAACGTTTGTTAAGCCAACAGCTACCTGGGGATTTAGTTATTTTACTAGTGCAGTTGATAGTACCTAAATTTTTAATCTTATTATCTAAACTATGTTCGCATTTTAGGCTGCTAATATGATAAACTAATCCATAAACCCAAATACGATTAGCAACAACGACTATGATGGGTTTATTGATAAATGTTAAAGGCGATCCAGATGATTTCTAAATTTAGAAGACATGGAGATATAGTGTAACGTATGTATGGGTTAGGTTAACATGCAGGTTGTTGACGTATATGACGATTTAAAAATAATGAACATGACCAGAAAATAATTTTAAAGTTTAGACTGCTTGTGAAACTTCAGGCAGGAATATGATGCGTTATAAACATTCCATAAGAAGTTACTGCATTTAGCCTAGGGACACTTACAAATATATAGCAAAAGGAACCGGAAAACATATACATGTTAAGTAAAAAAATCATTAAGTAAAATAGTTGAACTCGCCTGGGTTATTTTTGAAAATTAGATTATTCAGTGGACGACACATACAACGCCATTCGTGAGGAGTAGTAATGATCCAAAAGTATCCAGAATAAAACATGCAGTATGGCAATTAATCCCAGGGTGCTTGATGCTGTTGACGTTTTTGCCACTCGCTCGGATTAGAACAACCGAATGAATTCAGATAATTGTGCGGTCACCATTGAACGAGCCATCTAAAATGACCTTATGATTGCAGAAAACTTATGGCTGAAACTCACCGTATGTTTTTAGAGAAGTGTCATCCTTGTTGTTTGGCAATGGAACTCGAGAACTTTGAAATTAGGCAGGCAGTGGTCGGAAGAAAAGATATTACAGGATAGTGCATAGTTTAAAACAGGATGAGGTGATAAGATAAGGAACACTGAATATTAGATCCATGTAACTATTTAGTCCTTGCTGCATTGTTAGTCAATGTATATTTGCGTTATTTACAGGTCATATTTGCTAGAGCTTGATGCTTAAACAAGTCTATGTCGCTGAAGCATGTAAATGCTATTAAAGCTTGTTAACGAACCATCAAAGCTAATTAGTTAATATAGACGACCAGTTTTTATTATCGATCGAGCTAGTATGTCATGAGAACTAACCAATATAACATTACGATAATACATGTGAGCATTAATCAGGACTGTTAGAATATTGGGTTAACATAAATACAAAATAGATCAAGAAATTTAGAATGGAAATAAGATTAACAATAATAGGTTGCGTTTCTCTAGTCGGGCTTACCAATGTAAAACTATGGTCTACTGTGATATTAGTACTGCTCTAATAATAGACCTAATCCTAAATTTGTAGATTTGTCATGATATAACTGCCTAATCTATAAGATCTTACGTGGAAGTCACACCATCGACTACACCAACTCACTGTATCGTATCAATTACCAATACATGATGTAGAACAAGGTTAGGCTAGAGAAAGAACAATATATTTAATATGAATAGAAGATATAAGGTAACATTCAGCAGAGACCACGCCTGCATGACCGAGCCATGCCACTCGATCAACTCCAGTCCATTCAATTCATTGTTCGCGCCTTCTCCATTGTTAGGTATTTCTCCGCGTTAAATATTGAATATCTATTTTCTGAGTAGTCTCGTGTTCACAGCTTTGTGGATTGTGTGGCTATTGTCCAATGCCACTACACTACTCTCCCACCAGAATCAACGTGATGTTGGTTCGATACCAAATTGGATGGGATCGTCGCGCACCGGAAGTTACCAAGGATAATAAGAATCCTTCGGGTATTGGTAAGCTGAAAGATAAATCAAAAGAAGGCGGCAGCATCTGGTCGGGAAATACATGTAATAATTTTAAAATATCTGCCTTCATGCTTAACATGCTTGAAATGAAAATTTGGGTGAAGATTATTTGAGCTATAAAAAATCGGGTTACAATAATAATAGTAATAAAACGATGCGTGTTAATAGCCGTTGGTTAATAACTTAACGTATAGGTAGTAAGTATTTTGTGTTTAGAAGTACTAAAGTAATGAATGTTGTAGAAATATTAATATCGGTATTAGTTTTGGTTAAAATTATGAAATCAATCTACAATTATGCCGGTATGTTGTCCATATGAGTTGATTTCCAATTGGATTTGTATTAGTAGGCTAACTGAATGAACAAAATATTGCCGTGGAGAATTCCAACTAGTGTTCCAGTTAGTTTGATACGGTTTATTTAGTTACGGGGAGATTTTCTCAACCTCATTTTTACTTGACCGTGATAGAATTTAGTAATACTACTAATACACATGAATGTATATCAAAACAAAATTTAAATACGTGAGTGATAATTATATGAATTTTGGACAGACAGCTAGGAACAAATCGTTAAACATGAGTGTATTCGTAAGAGGCATACTCTAGACTCGATGTTCTGATCTGTGGCAGACTATTTATTTATATTTATACTTGCTGGCTGATTGGGCATACAAGTTAGTTGCAAGTATGCAGTTTATCATAAGGCGGAATACGATTTAATTGATATGGTGGTTATAAGTTATTAAAATCAGTTAGGCCTGTGTCATATTACGAGGTGATGTGGTGCTGCAAGATGGATTTGGCTAAATAAGTTTTTACAAGATGATTAATAGTGAGTGATGCTCATGTGATTATCAGAGAGAACATAAGTTGTAACCAAGGGAGTACACTCCCAACTCATGTCTATGATAATGGCTTTAACCTTAGTCAGTGTTGGGGTAAATTCGACATTGATGTTTTCAGTTTGCAGGAGATTTGCTCGACTGCTTATACTGATTATTTGCATGCATGATTGTGTTGCTAAACCATCAATTAGACTAACAAGGTTTTGAGATATTTACTCAATGAGCAACTGATAGAGAAACATACTGTAATCATCTGTGATGGATGAAGATACCAAGAAAACAACACCATTTAATGGTAATTATAAGTCAATTTGTTGACCGATTTTGTTAATAGTTTGATTAATTTTATCAGTCATATTACGTGATTGCCAAGTCATGACAATGCTTTATGACGATATCCTGAAACTATTTCGTTTAACTAGTTATAATGTTGATTGAGGATTAGTCAGTGGAAAAATAGATATTGTTGATTTAGGTGATTCGAAATTATCAGAAATTTATAACGTTAAAGAATCCGAGACGCCTAATTTAATTGTAAATTTCAATTCAGAAATATTCGTTTAGTGTTAATTCTAGTAGGCTACGGAGTTTTGTTTTAAACGTTTGTTAAGCCAACAGCTACCTGGGGATTTAGTTATTTTACTAGTGCAGTTGATAGTACCTAAATTTTTAATCTTATTATCTAAACTATGTTCGCATTTTAGGCTGCTAATATGATAAACTAATCCATAAACCCAAATACGATTAGCAACAACGACTATGATGGGTTTATTGATAAATGTTAAAGGCGATCCAGATGATTTCTAAATTTAGAAGACATGGAGATATAGTGTAACGTATGTATGGGTTAGGTTAACATGCAGGTTGTTGACGTATATGACGATTTAAAAATAATGAACATGACCAGAAAATAATTTTAAAGTTTAGACTGCTTGTGAAACTTCAGGCAGGAATATGATGCGTTATAAACATTCCATAAGAAGTTACTGCATTTAGCCTAGGGACACTTACAAATATATAGCAAAAGGAACCGGAAAACATATACATGTTAAGTAAAAAAATCATTAAGTAAAATAGTTGAACTCGCCTGGGTTATTTTTGAAAATTAGATTATTCAGTGGACGACACATACAACGCCATTCGTGAGGAGTAGTAATGATCCAAAAGTATCCAGAATAAAACATGCAGTATGGCAATTAATTCCAGGGTGCTTGATGTTGTTGAGGTTTTTGCCACTCGCTCTGATCAGAACAACTGAATGAATCCAGATAATTGTGTGTGCCACTGAATGAGCCATCTAAAATGAACTTATGATTGCAGAAAACTTATAGCTGGAACTCACCGTATTTTTTGGAGAAGTGTCGTCCTTGTTGTTTGGCAATGGAACTCAAGAATATGAAATTAGGCAGGCAGTGGTCGGAAGAAAAGATATTACAGGATAGTGCATAGTTTAAAACAGGATGAGGTGATAAGATAAGGAACACTGAATATTAGATCCATGTAACTATTTAGTCCTTGCTGCATTGTTAGTCAATGTATATTTGCGTTATTTACAGGTCATATTTGCTAGAGCTTGATGCTTAAACAAGTCTATGTCGCTGAAGCATGTAAATGCTATTAAAGCTTGTTAACGAACCATCAAAGCTAATTAGTTAATATAGACGACCAGTTTTTATTATCGATCGAGCTAGTATGTCATGAGAACTAACCAATATAACATTACGATAATACATGTGAGCATTAATCAGGACTGTTAGAATATTGGGTTAACATAAATACAAAATAGATCAAGAAATTTAGAATGGAAATAAGATTAACAATAATAGGTTGCGTTTCTCTAGTCGGGCTTACCAATGTAAAACTATGGTCTACTGTGATATTAGTACTGCTCTAATAATAGACCTAATCCTAAATTTGTAGATTTGTCATGATATAACTGCCTAATCTATAAGATCTTACGTGGAAGTCACACCATCGACTACACCAACTCACTGTATCGTATCAATTACCAATACATGATGTAGAACAAGGTTAGGCTAGAGAAAGAACAATATATTTAATATGAATAGAAGATATAAGGTAACATTCAGCAGAGACCACGCCTGCATGACCGAGCCATGCCACTCGATCAACTCCAGTCCATTCAATTCATTGTTCGCGCCTTCTCCATTGTTAGGTATTTCTCCGCGTTAAATATTGAATATCTATTTTCTGAGTAGTCTCGTGTTCACAGCTTTGTGGATTGTGTGGCTATTGTCCAATGCCACTACACTACTCTCTCACCAGAATCAACGTGATGTTGGTTCGATACCAAATTGGATGGGATCGTCGCGCGCCGGAGGTTACCAAGGATAATAAGAATCCTCCGGGTATTGGTAAGCTGAAAGATAAGTCAAAAGAAAGCGGCAGCATCTGGTCGGGAAATACATGTAATAATTTTAAAATATCTGCCTTCATGCTTAACATGCTTGAAATGAAAATTTGGGTGAAGATTATTTGAGCTATAAAAAATCGGGTTACAATAATAATAGTAATAAAACGATGCGTGTTAATAGCCGTTGGTTAATAACTTAACGTATAGGTAGTAAGTATTTTGTGTTTAGAAGTACTAAAGTAATGAATGTTGTAGAAATATTAATATCGGTATTAGTTTTGGTTAAAATTATGAAATCAATCTACAATTATGCCGGTATGTTGTCCATATGAGTTGATTTCCAATTGGATTTGTATTAGTAGGCTAACTGAATGAACAAAAATATTGCCGTGGAGAATTCCAACTAGTGTTCCAGTTAGTTTGATACGGTTTATTTAGTTACGGGGAGATTTTCTCAACCTCATTTTTACTTGACCGTGATAGAATTTAGTAATACTACTAATACACATGAATGTATATCAAAACAAAATTTAAATACGTGAGTGATAATTATATGAATTTTGGACAGACAGCTAGGAACAAATCGTTAAACATGAGTGTATTCGTAAGAGGCATACTCTAGACTCGATGTTCTGATCTGTGGCAGACTATTTATTTATATTTATACTTGCTGGCTGATTGGGCATACAAGTTAGTTGCAAGTATGCAGTTTATCATAAGGCGGAATACGATTTAATTGATATGGTGGTTATAAGTTATTAAAATCAGTTAGGCCTGTGTCATATTACGAGGTGATGTGGTGCTGCAAGATGGATTTGGCTAAATAAGTTTTTACAAGATGATTAATAGTGAGTGATGCTCATGTGATTATCAGAGAGAACATAAGTTGTAACCAAGGGAGTACACTCCCAACTCATGTCTATGATAATGGCTTTAACCTTAGTCAGTGTTGGGGTAAATTCGACATTGATGTTTTCAGTTTGCAGGAGATTTGCTCGACTGCTTATACTGATTATTTGCATGCATGATTGTGTTGCTAAACCATCAATTAGACTAACAAGGTTTTGAGATATTTACTCAATGAGCAACTGATAGAGAAACATACTGTAATCATCTGTGATGGATGAAGATACCAAGAAAACAACACCATTTAATGGTAATTATAAGTCAATTTGTTGACCGATTTTGTTAATAGTTTGATTAATTTTATCAGTCATATTACGTGATTGCCAAGTCATGACAATGCTTTATGACGATATCCTGAAACTATTTCGTTTAACTAGTTATAATGTTGATTGAGGATTAGTCAGTGGAAAAATAGATATTGTTGATTTAGGTGATTCGAAATTATCAGAAATTTATAACGTTAAAGAATCCGAGACGCCTAATTTAATTGTAAATTTCAATTCAGAAATATTCGTTTAGTGTTAATTCTAGTAGGCTACGGAGTTTTGTTTTAAACGTTTGTTAAGCCAACAGCTACCTGGGGATTTAGTTATTTTACTAGTGCAGTTGATAGTACCTAAATTTTTAATCTTATTATCTAAACTATGTTCGCATTTTAGGCTGCTAATATGATAAACTAATCCATAAACCCAAATACGATTAGCAACAACGACTATGATGGGTTTATTGATAAATGTTAAAGGCGATCCAGATGATTTCTAAATTTAGAAGACATGGAGATATAGTGTAACGTATGTATGGGTTAGGTTAACATGCAGGTTGTTGACGTATATGACGATTTAAAAATAATGAACATGACCAGAAAATAATTTTAAAGTTTAGACTGCTTGTGAAACTTCAGGCAGGAATATGATGCGTTATAAACATTCCATAAGAAGTTACTGCATTTAGCCTAGGGACACTTACAAATATATAGCAAAAGGAACCGGAAAACATATACATGTTAAGTAAAAAAATCATTAAGTAAAATAGTTGAACTCGCCTGGGTTATTTTTGAAAATTAGATTATTCAGTGGACGACACATACAACGCCATTCGTGAGGAGTAGTAATGATCCAAAAGTATCCAGAATAAAACATGCAGTATGGCAATTAATTCCAGGGTGCTTGATGTTGTTGAGGTTTTTGCCACTCGCTCGGATTAGAACAACCGAATGAATTCAGATAATTGTGCGGTCACCATTGAACGAGCCATCTAAAATGACCTTATGATTGCAGAAAACTTATGGCTGAAACTCACCGTATGTTTTTAGAGAAGTGTCATCCTTGTTGTTTGGCAATGGAACTCGAAACTTTGAAATTAGGCAGGCAGTGGTCGGAAGAAAAGATATTACAGGATAGTGCATAGTTTAAAACAGGATGAGGTGATAAGATAAGGAACACTGAATATTAGATCCATGTAACTATTTAGTCCTTGCTGCATTGTTAGTCAATGTATATTTGCGTTATTTACAGGTCATATTTGCTAGAGCTTGATGCTTAAACAAGTCTATGTCGCTGAAGCATGTAAATGCTATTAAAGCTTGTTAACGAACCATCAAAGCTAATTAGTTAATATAGACGACCAGTTTTTATTATCGATCGAGCTAGTATGTCATGAGAACTAACCAATATAACATTACGATAATACATGTGAGCATTAATCAGGACTGTTAGAATATTGGGTTAACATAAATACAAAATAGATCAAGAAATTTAGAATGGAAATAAGATTAACAATAATAGGTTGCGTTTCTCTAGTCGGGCTTACCAATGTAAAACTATGGTCTACTGTGATATTAGTACTGCTCTAATAATAGACCTAATCCTAAATTTGTAGATTTGTCATGATATAACTGCCTAATCTATAAGATCTTACGTGGAAGTCACACCATCGACTACACCAACTCACTGTATCGTATCAATTACCAATACATGATGTAGAACAAGGTTAGGCTAGAGAAAGAACAATATATTTAATATGAATAGAAGATATAAGGTAACATTCAGCAGAGACCACGCCTGCATGACCGAGCCATGCCACTCGATCAACTCCAGTCCATTCAATTCATTGTTCGCGCCTTCTCCATTGTTAGGTATTTCTCCGCGTTAAATATTGAATATCTATTTTCTGAGTAGTCTCGTGTTCACAGCTTTGTGGATTGTGTGGCTATTGTCCAATGCCACTACACTACTCTCCCACCAGAATCAACGTGATGTTGGTTCGATACCAAATTGGATGGGATCGTCGCGCACCGGAAGTTACCAAGGATAATAAGAATCCTTCGGGTATTGGTAAGCTGAAAGATAAATCAAAAGAAGGCGGCAGCATCTGGTCGGGAAATACATGTAATAATTTTAAAATATCTGCCTTCATGCTTAAAACGCTTGAAATGAAAATTTGGGTGAAGATTATTTGAGCTATAAAAAATGGGGTTACAATAATAATAATAATAAAACGATGCGTGTTAATAGCCGTTGGTTAATAACTTAACGTATAGGTAGTAAGTATTTTGTGTTTAGAAATATTAAAGTAATGAATGTTGTAGAAATATTAATATCGGTATTAGTTTTGGTTAAAATTATGAAATCAATCTACAATTATGCCGGTATGTTGTCCATATGAGTTGATTTCCAATTGGATTTGTATTAGTAGGCTAACTGAATGAACAAAAATATTGCCGTGGAGAATTCCAACTAGTGTTCCAGTTAGTTTGATACGGTTTATTTAGTTACGGGGAGATTTTCTCAACCTCATTTTTACTTGACCGTGATAGAATTTAGTAATACTACTAATACACATGAATGTATATCAAAACAAAATTTAAATACGTGAGTGATAATTATATGAATTTTGGACAGACAGCTAGGAACAAATCGTTAAACATGAGTGTATTCGTAAGAGCCATACTCTAGACTCGATGTTCTGATCTGTGGCAGACTATTTATTTATATTTATACTTGCTGGCTGATTGGGCATACAAGTTAGTTGCAAGTATGCAGTTTATCATAAGGCGGAATACGATTTAATTGATATGGTGGTTATAAGTTATTAAAATCAGTTAGGCCTGTGTCATATTACGAGGTGATGTGGTGCTGCAAGATGGATTTGGCTAAATAAGTTTTTACAAGATGATTAATAGTGAGTGATGCTCATGTGATTATCAGAGAGAACATAAGTTGTAACCAAGGGAGTACACTCCCAACTCATGTCTATGATAATGGCTTTAACCTTAGTCAGTGTTGGGGTAAATTCGACATTGATGTTTTCAGTTTGCAGGAGATTTGCTCGACTGCTTATACTGATTATTTGCATGCATGATTGTGTTGCTAAACCATCAATTAGACTAACAAGGTTTTGAGATATTTACTCAATGAGCAACTGATAGAGAAACATACTGTAATCATCTGTGATGGATGAAGATACCAAGAAAACAACACCATTTAATGGTAATTATAAGTCAATTTGTTGACCGATTTTGTTAATAGTTTGATTAATTTTATCAGTCATATTA
Source organism: Schistosoma haematobium (assembly GCF_000699445.3). Classification (NCBI taxonomy): domain Eukaryota; kingdom Metazoa; phylum Platyhelminthes; class Trematoda; order Strigeidida; family Schistosomatidae; genus Schistosoma; species Schistosoma haematobium. The sequence goes on from NC_067197.1 coordinate 24,251,955, forward strand.
CGTGATTGCCAAGTCATGACAATGCTTTATGACGATATCCTGAAACTATTTCGTTTAACTAGTTATAATGTTGATTGAGGATTAGTCAGTGGAAAAATAGATATTGTTGATTTAGGTGATTCGAAATTATCAGAAATTTATAACGTTAAAGAATCCCAGACGCCTAATTTAATTGTAAATTTCAATTCAGAAATATTCGTTTAGTGTTAATTCTAGTAGGCTACGGAGTTTTGTTTTAAACGTTTGTTAAGCCAACAGCTACCTGGGGATTTAGTTATTTTACTAGTGCAGTTGATAGTACCTAAATTTTTAATCTTATTATCTAAACTATGTTCGCATTTTAGGCTGCTAATATGATAAACTAATCCATAAACCCAAATACGATTAGCAACAACGACTATGATGGGTTTATTGATAAATGTTAAAGGCGATCCAGATGATTTCTAAATTTAGAAGACATGGAGATATAGTGTAACGTATGTATGGGTTAGGTTAACATGCAGGTTGTTGACGTATATGACGATTTAAAAATAATGAACATGACCAGAAAATAATTTTAAAGTTTAGACTGCTTGTGAAACTTCAGGCAGGAATATGATGCGTTATAAACATTCCATAAGAAGTTACTGCATTTAGCCTAGGGACACTTACAAATATATAGCAAAAGGAACCGGAAAACATATACATGTTAAGTAAAAAAATCATTAAGTAAAATAGTTGAACTCGCCTGGGTTATTTTTGAAAATTAGATTATTCAGTGGACGACACATACAACGCCATTCGTGAGGAGTAGTAATGATCCAAAAGTATCCAGAATAAAACATGCAGTATGGCAATTAATTCCAGGGTGCTTGATGTTGTTGAGGTTTTTGCCACTCGCTCTGATCAGAACAACTGAATGAATCCAGATAATTGTGTGTGCCATTGAATGAGCCATCTAAAATGAACTTATGATTGCAGAAAACTTATAGCTGGAACTCACCGTATTTTTGGAGAAGTGTCGTCCTTGTTGTTTGGCAATGGAACTCAAGAATATGAAATTAGGCAGGCAGTGGTCGGAAGAAAAGATATTGCAGGATAGTGCATAGTTTAAAACAGGATGAGGTGATAAGATAAGGAACACTGAATATTAGTCCTTGCTGCATTGTTAGTCAATGTATATTTGCGTTATTTACAGGTCATATTTGCTAGAGCTTGGTGCTTAAACAAGTCTATGTCGCTGAAGCATGTAAATGCTATTAAAGCTTGTTAACGAACCATCAAAGCTAATTAGTTAATATAGACGACCAGTTTTTATTATCGCTTGAGCTAGTATGTCATGAGAACTAATCAATATAACATTAGGATAATACATGCGAGCATTAATCAGGACTGTTTGAATATTGGGTTAACATAAATACAAAATAGATCAAGAAATTTAGAATGGAAATATGATTAACAATAATAGGTTGCGTTTCTCTAGTCGGGCTCACCAATGTAGAACTATGGTCTACTATGATATTAGTACTGCTCTAATAATAGACCTAATCCTAAAATTGTAGATTTGTCATGATATAACTGCCTAATCTATAAGATCTTACGTGGAAGTCACACCATCGACTACACCAACTCACTGTATCGTATCAATTACCAATACATGATGTAGAACAAGATTAGGCTAGAGAAAGAACAATATATTTAATATGAATGGAAGATATAAGGTAACATTCAGCAGAGACCACGCCTGCATGGCCGAGCCATGCCACTCGACCAACTCCAGTCCATTCAATTCATTGTTCGCGCCTTCTCCATTGTTAGGTATTTCTCCGTGTTAAATATTGAGTATCTATTTTCTGAGTAGTCTCGTGTTCACAGCTTTGTGGATTGTGTGGCTATTGTCCAATGCCACTACATATCCATAGACTAGTTGGGTTTAATCTTACGTATCATGGATTTTGTCTCCTCACTTTTTTTTGTCAGAGCAGGAGAGTTTCGTTGTCTATGTGAGATAAATTCAGGTTACTTCGATTCATTTTGTGTAGTACCTTTAGGAGGACTAATTTTCAAATAAATAGGTTTAGTTGGATGTGTGTCGTCACACGAATAACTTTTAAATACTTTACTGCGTGAACAGTCAGGATTAGAAATGTCGTTATTCTTTTTGGTGACAGTTGTAATCCTTATCTTATTTAAACGTTTATGATCTGCAGACTCATCTAGATCTACAGGGTAATCTGCCGTTTGCGGAGTCACATCATGCTTACTTTTCATGATCTTTAAACTCTTTATTGTGTTGCAAATTGTCTCTAGTTGGTTATTTCCTGTAATACGATCATGCAATCCTATCGCTTAATGTTTTCTTACACGACGTTGATAGGATGTGAGGTCTGGAATGACTTTTATGCTATTGTATAGAACAAATGAGCCAATAAATTTGCTCGAATGAATAAGCTGTGCAGCATCGTCACAACAGCCAGAACTAAGAAGGAGGGGGCATGTAGATTTTTCCGACTTTTTTCTCAGGCGGATGACTTGTCAGTTGAAGTTTATCATACAACATACTCTGGGGCAAATATCCCCTGACTTAGTTGTGTGTGTACGATTATATAGAATGTAGTTGACTGCAATGTAGAAAGACATCAGCCTTTCCGTCACTTATTTTGCCACAATCTCTAAAATACACTCATCCCTAATGAGTTGTTCAAAGTTTTTTCAGTATTAGAGCCACATATATGTGTGAGGGGTGCTAATTGGTTAAGTCTACCGTTGGTACTGAAGAATGTCGAAAGTTTTCTCTCCGAGAGTAATTACAACTGGAATCCTGGGAAATGTTGATAGGGCATGGGCTGAGAAATCTTAGTGAACTGCTCCGCAACTTCTTAAAGAATCGTTATCTGAATAGCCTTGATTATGCATTGGACTAAGACGACGTAGTAGATTAGTGGAATTTCTGATGTCCTGAATAATCATTTAATGAAATTTTTCTTCTTTACCGTATTCGAAATTTGAACACTCTGCATAGTCTAGTAGTAGTTGCTTGAGAGTTGCATAAGGGAGTGAAGTTGGCTTGTCTGGGAATACCAAAGCCTTTATTAAAAACTGTATGCTTCTTTTCCGATGAATGTAAGGAAATGAGCCACAGTATTAACATCCTCAACATCTTTCTTGGTCATAGCCTAGATTTCGAACCTTTACATGTAATAGTCAAAAGCATCAAAACCTGAATGCATATCCAACTGTCCCATCACAAGCTTAATCGAGACGTCAATGTGACAGTTAGATGTATTTCAATTAGGAATTCTAGAAGTAACACAGTTTAACTAAGGAGCACGAACAAACATATTGTATTCGGAATTCGAAATCAAGCAGTCTTCAAGTACAAAGGAATCATCAGTTCATGCATACATCACGGGATTGTTCAGGTTATATATGTAGTTTGCATCAGTTTTCAGATGAAATACTTGATATTTTGTACTGTTGGGGGCAGGTTCATCGTTATTTTCCGAATCTTTAGGTCTTTTCAGGACTTTCCTAAGTGTGAGGTTGTTGTTCTAATTGCAAACGCTTGACCAAAATTTAAAATCGACAGCATTGTTTACCGTATTTTTATTTGAGAAAAAGTTATTACCACCATTACAAAGATGTAATATATCAGAACATACTTGTTAAGGAAGTCAATCTACGTAAACCTTGTAAATCAAATCAGGTTTTTATGCCCTGAAACAATGTACAATTTACCTCAACCTCAAAAAAATCACTTGTATAGAGTGCGAACAGAGAAACAAGAAATCCATGGCAAACAACGGAAGACATTTATAGGGATGTTATTTAGTTTTGTCCCTGGTGTGTTCTGTAGACCATAAGCTTAGTCTGATTTATGATTTACAGCCATACTTCTTTCTGTTTGAAAGAAATTGTAATTTTAAGGTAACCTTTGATACTCTATTTGTTCTACCCTCACGCCCAGTTAAGATGTATTATTATTTTTTTAATTGCTTAGATGTTGGGGTCATGTCAGTCACCTATTTATTCCTTTATCTTTTTACATCAATCTGAATTGGGAATCAGAAATAAGTTGAATGATGTTACTGTTGATTTGTATTTTCTCTCTATCGCTCGCTCATCAGCCAATCAGGTGGCGGAATAGTTCTTGTCCGTCTACCCAATGCGTTTCGTCTCAATTCGGACTCAAACATTTCTAGCCTCGGGGTTGAAGCAGTCAACCTTTCGTGTCAAGGTCTTAATCTAGATTGATACGAGTTATCCACTGTATATTATCAAACAGATAGATCAAGGGCGTGACAATTTAAATCCGGTTTTTACCAGACCATCATTGGAGACGATGCCTAGAAACTAAAACCTAATGTCTAAGCACTTATGTTTGATTCTGTCAAACCTTCCAAAGAAACAAGGATAACTATACATGCCTTAAGGCCAACCAATCTTCTGTAGTCAACAGTTCGGCTACACAGAACTGGCCCTTTCTAAAGTCATGTTATCTGAGCGAGAATAAAACTAGAATATACTGGATAAGTGTGCAGACTATGGTGTTCAGTGAATGTGGTTTCGCATAACCTTGAGTTGATTGCGGGTTCTGAATGATACGTGTAAAACAGACTGATATGTGAAGCCCAAAATTTATATATTAGAACATCTTAATGAGTATTCAGCCCACCTTTAATAGGTCGTCCTTCAAAGCCTGAGCATCCATCCTTTTCGGATACATATAGATCCCAGCTGACAACCGACGTCTCTCGGTAGAAAATACTTTCAGACCGGCAGTCGCCATTCGAGATGGAAGCACTCTTAGTTATGCGCCTTTCGTTAGCCAGTTGGATAACTCTAGGATTAGATTGTATTTCCAGAGCACCATGTGAGTTCCCTCTAGTACCTTTGCAGTGAACGAAGACTTGGTGAGGATAAATAATCAAACGTTTGGTTCAAGGTTATAGATTTTTCTTCGTTAATTATGAAGACAGCATATTAAATACTTCATTCGCACAACTTCCATCAACTGTCTCTCACAATCTTCATCGTTCCTTTATTCCAGTTCTTATTATAAATACTCGCTATTTATATTCCTATTGTCTTCAGTTCGATCTTCTCAACACTCTTCTGCCAGGCATTCCGCTTCTAATCGGCGTTGCACACTAATTATATCTATGAATATAAGTAGCATATATCACACCTGGGTTTCGGGGCACAATCGAAAGTGATCTTTGTTATTTTAACCCGGTTATTTGGAATTTAGAGGTTGTCTACAATATCCTTTCTGCGAATCAGAATTGTATTTAGGAAGGCTACAATGGGGGTTGACACTGAAGTGCCCATTTGCAACATATCCCCACTGTTGCCAATGTTTAATCCACCAACACTCGTCATTGTCTCACTACGCTTCTACGTTTAGTTGTTCATCGAGTGGCTGTTTTCTCTTCGTGTCATCGAAAGATTTTGCCGCAACTCAGTCAGACGACCTTAAGTTCAGGAATGAATGTGAAACATCTAACGCTAATTCGGGTGAGATTAAGTGAATGCTTAAGTTTAGCTTGCTTCCGTGAGGGTACTTTTCAGTTCTACCATCCTTGTAAGTCGTGATGGGTGACGTTTGTCGCTCACTGTTTTTTGGTTGGCATAATAATTCTCCTTAAGTTATTGATGTATAAGTTTTCTGTGACTGAACTTCTTTCCTAATAATGTTTATGTCGACACTGGAGGTGAAGTGGTCTGAAGATGAAGGACGCTATAATGAATTCTATTAATAAAACTACAGTTGAGAGAAACGTTAAATGAGCTCTTTTGGGATTTTCGCTCTGATTCACCATCACTATCGTATTTCAGTAAAGTAGTAAGTCTATCAAAATAAATGTTTTCCGCCATAATTATATACTATCAATCTTTAATCGTTTTACTCGTTAAGACTGCCCCACCAAATGTGTAGGTTATGAGAAATGTGGCAGCCGAAGGGCTTAGGTTAAACATTGAGCTGTTGTGAAGTATTTTATACTATTCATAAGCATTATATAAATGTTTATGGATCCTTAACATATTCAGCATGGACACTGTCTCAGTGAGGAGATTTATAAGTAAATAATTGCGTTATTAGGTTTTTCATTACTAGTGTTGAGACCATCTCGACTTTGACATGACTCCGTGACTCCCTCAAATAATTTGAGTTACGTGGTGTAGCCCTTTATCGGTAAGATTAGGAAATATAAGGCAAGTAGCATTTATGGAGTTCAACTATGAGGTAGATGCATTCTCAATTGTCTATGGCAGTTTGCATAGTATAAGGGTTTCATTGTAAGCTTTGCTAGTGTTTTATCCAATAAACTTACAAAGATGAGTTTCATCTAGGCTGGTCAAAGTGCACTGAAGAATGGCGTATTCCCTGTAGTAAATGTGATGCAAGTAACTACTTTTAATCAAGTTAATTCCTGAATCACTCTACCAACTGAGATAGTCTACTTACATTCCTCAGAGTTGTTTAGGAGGAAAATTTATATTTAACTAGAGGCCTCATAAAACATATCACACTGATTTACCATACAATTCTTTGAGGACATTGGTGAGCTAATCAAGGTGACATACGTGATTTTGGTGACAACATAGTAACCAATAACACCTTGCGGTTTGAAAAATCAAAACCTGAATTTCACCAACCATGATAAATTATCCTCCAAAATTCAAACATTAATAATGTTTCGGTCTCATTGCCACGTCGTTCTGTCATAACCCATGTGGTTTCCGAAGGTCAACCTTCTGCTTTTAGCGGCTTTTTAAGAGCGTACGAATGATTCAGACAGATGCAGATATTGCGAGTGTTGAACTTTATACTCTACGCCCGACACTACTTCACGGATATGTTTTACCATTCATACTTTTTTATTCTATTTGGATTGGATACTGGACCAATATTCTTGGTTTTCAGGAGTATATGGAATTCGGTCTTATAGTTATCGCAGCCATTGGATTTGTACAAATAATTGTCTGTCTCTGCTGTCACTGGTTTGTTGAATTTAAGTGTCTTATGACTTGCAAAAAAGTAAGTGTTGGTATAAAAGGCGAACCTTTCCCAGCAATCCAGTGTTGCGGCGTCTGAGTATATCAAGGTAGTTCCGACCCCTAACACAGGTTATCCAATGATCGTTAAGATTGAAAAACAAGAGGTTAGAATGTTGTTTACCGATTTAAACATTAAATTTAGTGTCGCTCCTCCGGATTTATACACGCCTTTCATTTCCAACGATTAAAGTATGTATTTAGGACTGACGAGAAAGACAGTTTCCATCCGACCGAATTTCCAGTTGATTGGAGTATGAAAGCATATCTTAGTTGGAAGGGTTATGAGACGGTTGATCATCAGGTTGAAGCACAGCGTAAATATGGATTGAATGAGTAGCACTGTTATATACTTATTAACTGTCAGACTCCATTTAGATGTTCCATCTTTCGCCGAGCTGTTCAAGGAGCGTGCAACTGCCCCGTTTTTTGTCTTCCAAGTATTCTCAGTTGGGCTGTGGTGCCTTGATGAATATTGGATCTACCCACTGATTGCTTTGGGTATGCTATGCCTCTTTGAAGCCAGCTTAGTACAACAGCAATTAAAAAATCTATCTGAAATACGCTCTATGTCTGAAAAGCCATACAACATCTATGTAAGTGCTTGTTTCAATAGTATTTTTGATACCACGGTAAAATTAGGGTATGTTGAGTGTGTTATGTGTAAGTGTTCCAATACTAGCAGTTATTAGATTGTGAGCAGTTTGTTTCATATATGACAAGTTTCTGTTGTATATGTTTGTACAAATTCATTTCGAGTCTTTATGGAGCAACAACGTTGGTACTGCATTATTAAAGCTGTACATATAGATTTGTCCGATATTTGGAATTTTATATTTTTCATCTGGTCTCATATGTTTTAATTTGTCCAATAGAGGGTATTTGTTAAAGCATTAAGATTTCAACCAGTGGTCATAAATCCAAGCTCCGTCCTATTTACTGCGGTTTGGTACTCGGCTAATGTAAGTAGCCTCTACAAAAAAGGTGTATTTCAAGACCCAGTACGTTAACTTGGACTTGGTAAGTAGTTTTTCCCTTAAAGCAATATGTAGCTCGCAAACCTTGAGAAAAAAATTCTCCAGTGAGTCTGTTTTGCATGCGGTGTGTGTATATGTGTATGTATATATGCGTTGTCACAAAATTGATAGTTAGTCATGCCACAACTAGGATTTTATTCCTAATCATGTACAGTTTATAGATAGCTGGGCTAGATTTTTGTAACTTACTGTGCATAAAATCTTAAAGGTTTATCGTCAAAAGAAGTGGGTACGTGTACGGACGGACCAGTTGATCGCTGGTGATATTATTTCTGTATCTGAGAATGATCAAAAATTCTGCATTCCTGCTGACTTACTCCTTTTAAGGGGTACATGCATTGTGGACGAATCAATGCTCACTGGAGAATCAGTTCCTGTTAGCAAAGTGAGTCAATATTCGTTTTTGTTAATGTTAAGATTTTACCTTAATTAGTATTATGCCCAATAAACTGAGTGTGCTGGTCTTTACACTCTCGTACTCTATTTTTTCTGCTAATTGTAACTCAAGAGGAATTAAATATATGTTCTACGGAAAGACGCCTATATGCATTGTGTTGCGGGTAGTTTGAACACTGTCAGATAGATTATTTATTTATTTCAACACATAGATATTGGTACAAAGAGGCACCAAATACATATGCGCCACACAAATCTCATTTGATATGTGTGAGGGCTGTGATACTGCCCGGGTGCCCAAACCGAAACAGGTGGTTTTCTTAGGGGCCACACCCCAAACGTAAATGCTTTGTTCCATCGACTTCATGTCTTAGTCGACCATCAATCATAACTAATGAGGGAATTTGTCCAATTGTATACTGGTTGAAGTTATCACACCACATCAATATAATGAGCTATATATATGTATTTGAATAAAGCTAGATTGTATCATCCATATTCTATTACTTTCCTGCCCACTGTTGCCCGTCATACTAGAGGTATATAGTGAACAACTAACACTTTTGTGATATGCAGGATTTACTACAATTACATTTACCGTAGTCACTAGTTTTGTTTTTCTGACTTATATTTTTTGAGTAAACGTCTTCTCATTAAAGAAAACATCAGGTCTATTTTAGGACGTTTTTACTTATAGGATCCTTGTGAGGTTCTCAAAGCAGATGAACACTTTACGTTCGATGATGATCATAAGACCCAGATTTTGTTTGGTGGAACCAAAGTAGTACAGTTTACTCCCCCTTCTAAGTCTACAAATTCCCTAAAAGGTTTGTTACATTTTTGACCGTTTTCATATTCCATCTTTAATACGATTTTCTATAAATTACCTACATATTCAGATCTAGTTTATGTGTAGGGATTCACACCAAAAATGTAATAACTTAAGGTACAGTAAGTACTTTACGGTTGATATATTGTTCATTTAATACATAAGTGTTTCAAGAATATTATTTCTAAGAAAAACTATTTCTATCAGGTTAAAATTAATAACATTATTTTCAACCATAAAAACAGTAACGTAGAATTTCCTTTACGCCGATAGGAAATAAAATGACTCGAATTAAAATATTCAGCCTTATAAAGTATTTTTATTTAACTCAGATAGCAGAAACAGTGCATACTTTCAAATAGAGACTTCGTTTTCTTACTCATGAGCGAAAATAATGTCAGCTTTATGTATTGCGCTCAGACTAGGATAACTGACTATAAGTGAAGGTGATTTGATTTCTCGTGACTGAATTTATTTTATAAGTTATGTCCATCTGTTGGTGTGGGGTTATTGAACTTCTGATTTCCTCTTAAAGTATGATGTTCAATAAGATTAAATCCTTATTGCAGTTTAATGGCCCTGTATCTGACTCCAGGTCGATCGTATGAATGATCGTTATCGAATGATTGCTATCGAAATATACATGTCTCCAATCTTCGTATACAATCATCGGCTTAAATCGAGCATTGGTCTCTTACCAGCACGTTTACTTATTGACTTAGAATACGCAGATAACATAGTCTTGTTTGGTGAAGGCACTGAAAAAATGCAGAGTATTTTGGTAGCACTGAGTAACAATGCCAGTATGTTTGGGATGAGTTCCTGCCCTTCTAAATGCAAATTATTGCTTCAGGACTGGTCTGCGTCAACACTTGAACTAACGATAGAGAGTAAAGTAGTCGAACGCGTCGACAACTTCACTTATCTTGGAAGTTTGGTCAGTCCTAATGGGTTGATGTCTGACGAAATCTCTGCATGGATTCAACAAGCTCGTTTGACTTTTGCCAACCTACATCACTTGTGGCGAAGGTGAGGTATCCGTTTATCAATTAAGGGACGAATATACTGCGCAGAAATCTGTTCTGTTTTACTTTACGGCTGATAAACGTGACCATTAGGAGTAGAGGATACTCGTAAGTCACTAGTATTTGATCACAGATGTCCTAGAAATATTGCTCGCATCTGCTGGGATCACCGGGTGAGTAATATTGAGGTTAGACGCAGGGTATTAGGGGAATGACGGTGAATCAGTCGATGAGGTTGTGAATCTTCATCGACTGAGATGGTTGGACCACGTGTTACGTATGCCTGGATACCCGTTACCTCAACGCGCAATGCTGATTAGTGCTGGGGATGGTTGGAAAAAAGTTAGGGGTGGCCAAACCAGAACTTGGCATCAGTCCTTGAAGTCACTAACTTCTGGTCTGAGTCATGTTGGTAGATGCAGACTACTTGATTGGGGTCCGCGTGACTATCGTAACCAGTGGTTGGAGACTCTTGGTAACATGGCTCAAAATGGATCACAATGGCGTAGGTGTATACACCATTTGTCTTTTCTTAAACCGTGAGATTAAAATTACTTTATGCCTTTCTTTCTACGAACTAATTCTTTCTCCCCGTATCACATCCTTTTATGCTGTATTATATATATTACTGCCATTGAAGTAACTACTTTTATGAATTTTTCATCTTGTGCTATTTAGGTATGGCAACTTGGACTGATGCATAAATGTGCCTAGTCCTACGTTGTAGCTAGCTGACTGACTGTCATTAGTCCTCGTACTGAGTGTCGCTTAAAGCTGCGCGCGCAAACGTTTACTTGATAATAAGGTTGCATTTATAATAATAATAACAATATTAATAATGGAAATTTTAAGCGTATTTGGATTTTTATTTCCGAATTATTGTTAAGGCTAATTTAACTCATGTAGTTGATGAATTTCGTAGATTTTCGTCACATTTGACTTTGGATTTGTCGTAACCTATTTTTAATCTTTTCTCAGCACCTGACAATGGTTGCATCTGCTTTGTACTTCGTACGGGTTTGAGTACTTCACAAGGTCGTTTACTGAAAACTATAATGTATAGTGTAAAGGCCGTTACAGCAAATAATGCTGAAAGCTTTCTTTTCATAGCCTTCTTACTTATTTTCGCGTTGATTGCATCAGCCTATGTCTGGATAGAAGGTAGGTCCTTTTTTCACAATAAAAAGCTGTTGTCTGCCTTTTGTATTTTTTATGTGGGATTAGATACTTTACTTTTCCATTGCAATCATTGAGTGATTTGGTGATATTTGCCGAATCTTTGTGTATTAAAATGTCATGAGTCAGTAAATCAGGCATTTTTAAATGTTTATAGATGTTTTGTAGTGTTCCACGTGATATAACTTTTCATGCTTAAATCTTATTTAGAATTGCCAAATAGGTTCTCTAGACGATAACTACAAGAAAGTTTATGGTTTCGTATATGTTTCATACAATTATCACTTCACCACTCGTCCGTGATTTTCATCCTCTCAGTTTTTAAAACCTATGCATACTCTTCAAATTTTGTGTAATGATTACAAGGTTTATCTTACTATTTTCCGAATTCTAGATAATTACTGCCTCGTTTCCTTTATATTTGTTGTCTTAAAATGACTTTATGCAATATCTTTATAGTGCTAATGACCTGCACCATTTCAAATTTTCGACCACCAGTATTTTTCATTTAGCATTATGTCTTATTTTGATACGAATGCACTACTAAGCAGCTGATAGTAAACCACAGACTAAAAGTGAAACCATATTGTTTTACGTCAGTCGTCGTCCTTGGTTTATCTAAATTCATAAAGGAAACTAATTATATGGAGCATAATCAGGAAATAAGTGTATTAACAAATTACTTTGAGGATACCCGGATCAGGATGCTAACAAGACACAAGGGCCACAGCGATCTAATTTTCTAAATTGTACTGTCTAATATCCATTGTCCCATTGCAAAAGATCTTTTTAAGACGAATAGTGTGGTGGAGGGGTGGCGTAAATTTCCCGTCTTATCTATTATATTTAGTCAGTATATTGGTGGTGTTATTTTATTACTTTATTAAATCCGCCTTTTGATGCTTGTGTCGTCGTGGGTTTTTTTATCCAACCTTTTATTAGAGGATACTAACTGAAAATCGATTAGTCATTACCCACAGGCTTATATTAAGACCAAAGGGTCAGAACTAATTAAAAGTTAATAATCCAAAGTGATAATACAATGACGTCAATTTTAACGTCTCAATCTACTTCGTAATATCAAGACGTTTCATTTTTAATAATAATTAACATGTCTTCCCAGTAGATATCATGTTATCTTCATTTTACTGCTACTGTTTCTATACGAGTTGTTTTTTATCAGAGGACGTTTGTTAATTCTCATCCTTTATAAACTGTGTGGGAAATTCACTAATACATCGAAAACATTAATGTCTAATCTAGTTAGTAGAATTATAGATACAAATGTAAAATACTGCTGACTCGAATTTTTCAATGGTAAACAGATCTTTTTTTGAACTACTATGTATGATATTTCGGTTGTGAAGGTTTAGATCTTTCTGTTGTTAATGTTAAAGACTGCAGTTGATCAGTCAGTTTTAGCATATGTGCGTCCTGAGCGGATTGCCTCTATATTGAGATTAAATCAGAGGTATTTTTAAGCAAAGTTGGATAGTGGCTAGTAGTTGAATTCATCGATAATGAGGAGATTCAAACCTTTACAACTGAATTATTATTCATCCCCGTTACACAAGTTAATTGCTGTCTGAACTCAGTAGCTAGGTGAATAGTGCGTTGGGTATTTGAATTGAAAGGCACTGGATTCGAGTCCCTCAGCGAACACTAACATATGCAGAGGTATCGAGCTGACAAGTCCCAAGAAGGGCGTAACATGTGTTCTGAGTTTCATTTCTGAACACCAACTTTGTTATAGATAATATCTAAATACTCAATATCAATATTAAAATAATTTTACTTCTTAAACATATGGTATAGGGATATTTTATGTATGCAATAATTTCTGAATGTGTCACCAATCAATAAGCTTTGTATTCAATTTAAATATCTTTTCGAACAGGTACAGCTGATCCCCGTCGGAATCGATATAAACTGTTTCTTGAATGTACTCTCATTCTAACATCTGTTATTCCACAGGAACTCCCACTAGAATTGTCTTTAGCCGTGAATTCATCTTTGATTGCATTGTGCAAACTTTGTAAGTGTTATATTTTGTAACTGTTTAATCTACATATTAGTTGAATTTCATCTCATACTTATGAAGATTTAAATGTTGTTTAGTTTGCGATCTACTTAATAAATAAACTATTTTAGTGGAGATAAAGGTTTTATTGTTTCCTCTCCGCGTAAACTAATTCCTACTTTAATTGTAGAACCGAATAAAAGGCAAATAAAACAAGCACGTCAAATCAAAAACCAAATTAACTCATTCGCTGAGTACTTGGGTATGAGTCGAACTCTAGATGTATGGGTTAATGATACTACCCATTTGGTTAAATCACAGGTGGATCCATGTTCAAACCTGGGGACTGCCGGCTTTACGTTGAACCCTCCAACCACAAATTCATCGCTCTATGTGCACATAAGATATCTAAATTGTTTATACATTAGTACAATTAATTTCGAGTTTCAGGTTGTTCATTTTGTGAATTTAGTTCTGTTGAGTTTCGATACCTAAATAGGACATCAGACAACCTTAGACTTTTGGGTGTAGTTTGTTGAACAGTGATTTGTGCAATAGGAAGTCAAATCATGATCGCTAATGGGTTGTATTTTGAGCGTTTTGTTGGCTTGATTTCATATATCACCCGTTAATGTAACACGAACTTCTTCTTTTGGAGAACCTTGTTCTTATTTATTTTATTTGTTAATTTGAACACATAAATATTGGTACAAGAGAGCGCCAATATATAAGCGCCACACAAAACAACGAGAATGGGAAGAGAAAAAATAGAAGGTAGGGAGCGTAGAAAAAGAACAATAACGACCAAATTAGTGTAAGGTAGTGTAATAATAATGATAATAATAATAATAATAATAATGGGGAAACGGAAAGGTACAACCAGAAGAAATCGTTCAGTTAAGGGAGGTACAACCACTTTTTATGAAGAAAGTAAAAGAAGATTACAGAATGATCGCCACTGGACTCTATTCTGAGCCATATCTGATAACGTCTCTAGCCACTGTGTAGCACCATCTCTCGGACCCCAGCCAGGGAGTCGTGAAGGACCAACACAAGCTAACCCTTTGCAGCTTTCTTTCATACCACGACACCATGTCATACACTAACCGCCTTTCCGCTTTTCCAACCAGTCCCAGAGTCGGCAAATAATGCACGACGTGGAATTCTCTGGGACGACATTCGTAGAACATGTCCGAGCCAACGAAGTCGGTGTTTCAAGATGGCGACACCACTTGCATTATCATCTCTGTGCCCGAACACACGATGCCGAACCTCTGCATTACTAACATGGTGTTGTTACTGGATGTCGACAATCCTTCGGAGATAACGATGATCAGACATAGAGAGTCGTCTAATGTCCTCAACTCAGAGTGACCAGTCTTGACAAATATAGAGCAGGACTGCTTTCATCGACGCGTTGTATATCCGACCTTTCACAGCCAGACTAACATCACGAAGGCGCAGACCAGGGCATGACCAGAGTCCAGATAGGTACTCCAAAAGGAGCGGCAGTCTTGTACACAACCACGCCAGCGGTAGCTGATCGCGATGTGATCAATCTGAGTCCAGTCTTGAGATGCAGAGGGAGAACGCCACGTGGCACATCGGCGATGACTGCGCCGAAAGTTAGTGCTATCCAGAAACAGGTTGTAGTCTGTGCACAGTTGCAATAGACTGTCCCCGTTATCTGTCCTGCGACCAACAAGTCCCCATCGGCCACCTAAACGACTCTCTTCTGTGCCTAGACGCCCGACCTGAGCATTAAAGTCTCCGGCTAGTACTCAATATCTGTCGAACGCACTTTCTGGAGAACAGTTGACTGGTGATAGAATTCATCCTTGATTGCATCCGGGCTACAATCTGTCGGGGCATAGGCGGAGATGACGAAAAGACACCGTTTCTCACGCCGATTTCTTCTCACTTTGATGGAACTTTCTAATCTAACAGCACATAACCGACTGTTAATGGGGATCAACTCGATTAGTGCTGCCTCAGCTCTAGCGCTTAGTGTGACACCAACACCAACAAGACCAGACGAAGATGCCACAGGGTCTCCTGATAAGCGCACGTAAAACAAGCTTTTTGAAGCGACAAATAGAGATCGAATTTGTAGAACTTCACCAGAGTCTTGAATACAAGTCTCGGATGGGCAACAAACGTCGATATTAAGACTTTCCAAAGATATAGCCAGTTCTATTTGTTGTCCGACCTGCATAAGTGTGCAAACGTTGAAGGCAGCCAGTTTGAATGGTGCACGTGGTTCCAGGAAAACTGCTTAAGTATTCGTATTTGGTGGTAGCATACAATTTTCAACCAGGCAGTGACTGAAGAATGCTTAGATAGAGCCGAGTTTCCATCATAGGCGAGTTGCTGTATAGGTCGAAAGATAAGGATACACAGAGTGGGAATAAAAGAGAGTGAATAAATGACGTGGTAAATAATAATAATAGTAATAATAATAATGTGAATTGTTTGACTGTAAATTGAAGCGAGAATAGAATTTTCAGTAAATATAGTCATTTTCATTTTATTTATGTGTGGGCTGTGACGCTGCCCGGGTGCCCAGACCGAAGTGGGGCCACACCCCGAGCCTTTGACCTAAAGGTATGACCCACAAGGCAGTGGATCATCGTGAGGAGATGCAGTCCCATGAAAGCCGGTGACCAACGATTGGTTCATACGCCATTTGTTCCCTCAGGATACTGGAGCCCATGTGCACCATTGGTTTGGGATCCGGTTAAAGGTAAAACGTCGGATCTACAGCGCGTTGGTGAGAGCGGTTTTGCTCTATGCTTGTGAAACCTGGCCTCTCCGAGTTGAGGACATTAGACGACTCTCTATGTCTGATCATCGTTATCTCCGAAGGATTGTCGACATCCAGTAACAACACCATGTTAGTAATGCAGAGGTTCGGCATCGTGTGTTCGGGCACAGAGATGATAATGCAAGTGGTGTCGCCATCTTGAAACACCGACTTCGTTGGCTCGGACATGTTCTACGAATGTCGTCCCAGAGAATTCCACGTCGTGCATTATTTGCCGACTCTGGGACTGGTTGGAAAAGCGGAAAGGCGGTTAGTGTATGACATGGTGTCGTGGTATGAAAGAAAGCTGCAAAGGGTTAGCTTGTGTTGGTCCTTCACGACTCCCTGGCTGGGGTCCGAGAGATGGTGCTACACAGTGGCTAGAGACGTTATCAGATATGGCTCAGAATAGAGTCCAGTGGCGATCATTCTGTAATCTTCTTTTACTTTCTTCATAAAAAGTGGTTGTACCTCCCTTAACTGAACGATTTCTTCTGGTTGTACCTTTCCGTTTCCCCATTATTATTATTATTATTATTATTATTATTATTATTATTATTATTATTATTATTACACTACCTTACACTAATTTGGTCGTTATTGTTCTTTTCTTATGCTCCCTACCTTCTATTTTTCTCTTCGAATTCTCGTTGTTTTGTGTGGCGCTTATATATTGGCGCTCTCTTGTACCAATATTTATGTGTTCGAATAAATAAATAAATAAAGCGCCGGACATTCGCTTTCAGTCCTCTCAATCTCATAAACAACACCCCGCCACGAGAAGGCAGTGAGTAGGACTTCCCTGGTGGAGGTTGTATACATGTGGCCGTGTGAGAGCATTTCGAGAGGGAGAGCGGACTCTCCTCACTCGACCGTACCAGGGCATTTGGGGGCAAGTAGGAAGTTTACAAATAATAACAAGGAAATTAAAAGATATAAGTTTGAGTCTTGCGATTGGTTAAAGTTATTTTATCCTGTCAGTTGTAATTTATTTACACTGTAATTTATTTTCTAGTGGTTTATTGTACTGAACCTTTTCGAATTCCATTTGCTGGTAAGATTGATATTTGTGCCTTTGATAAAACTGGTACTTTGACGGAAGATATTGTCGTAGTTGAAGGAGTTACAGGTTTAAAGTAAGTCAATAGTCGGTGGTTTTGGTGTTTGGGTTTTACTACGTGTTCTTTTAACAACTGTGGGTATATCGTACGCAGAGATTTATACCGTTTTGATGCTCTTATGTAGATTGCCGGTAATCAGTTGATATTTTAATTTCAAGGGACGTTTTCGTGTTTTCTTAGTACGAATTTGTCGTTGCTTAGTGATAATATTTGATTGTAAGTTTAATGATCCGACTATTGTTTATTACTAATAATAAAGGAACTCAATCCTGATGGATCTATGATCCCTATGCAATCTACATAAAAAGTGAACATCTCGAATGCTTCTAAATCCATACAATATTACCTCTATTCAGGGATAGTATAATAGACTCGTTCTTGTCAATGGAAAGCGACTTAATTACCGTCTGAAGGTATTTCCTTCAAATGCCTTTATTTTATCGAATGGCAGCCAGGATCGATCTCTGTTATGTTTGAAGAGATTATGAATCTACCTAGTCTGCGAACGGAATGAAAACTCTATGTCACAATGTGTCCCAGACTCGCTAACTAGAGATGGAAGTCCAGATTCAGAAGAGGGAAATGTATTCACAGGCAGCCAGAAGCACGAACAACAAGTATGGCCCAAGCGTATAAGTACGGGATAAAAATATCCCTGGGAAACGTCACAAAATAGCATATTAAAAGAGCCGACGAACCAATGACATCTGAGGCCCTCCCAAGTGGGAAATGCGACGTGGAGGTGAAAATGGGCGCTTTTGGTGCGAAAACAAGAAATTCACATTTCCCAAATAAAATTGCAAAAATATGACATTTACTGAGTTCTGGGGATCTAGCATCCCCAACCATCAATTTCACATATAAAGGTACAAGTCAGCATTTTAAATGTGTCGTTCAGCAATATGGTATAGTTTCACTGCCTATAAATGGACCGGTTTCATTTACTATCAAGCATAAATTTTCGTTGTCAGCGCGGTATTTCGCTTATTCATAATCTTAATCATGGAATACTTTATTCATATGACAGTCTCATGAACCATAAGGCGCAAATTTTCTTAGTCCCTTCTTAGAGATTGTGATTGATTAATAGCTGTAAAATAACTGTAAAGATGTTGAAAATCCTTTAGTGGATCGGTAGCTTAGAGGTTGGGGGGTGGCCCAACCTCCAGTCGCTTAGATGCTGGTTCGAGCCCCACTTCATCTACTTACGGTATGGGCAACCAGATAGTATCACTAGATGTCACACAGTATAGCTTGAAGCTAATTACATGAATCTGTACCTGGTAATATATATATATATATATATATATATATATATATATATATATATATATATATATATATATATATATGTACTATTTTACATCACAACTTAATAACGACCTACATTAGGTTGTATTTAATTTTTAATTACATTGGGTGTGTGAGGGCTATGCGGACTACATAGATAGGAAGTTAGGAAGTTTCTTCCTACCTTTATGAAGGATATACAAGAAAGCTACAAAGAAATCTCAACTGGCTTTTACCATGAGCCATGTTTATAACGTCACATATCATGTATCTTCTTTTGGACCTCACACAAATACCATCTTGATATACCATCATTCGATGTTGCGTTTACTGCTCCTCTCGTGTAGGCCTTACTCGGTACTTCAGGATCCCGAGAAAGTGAATGAAATTAGAGCGTGCAACGGTCACCGACCACCGTTTGATGACGTTTCTTGACGGTGTACTATTTTGTGAATTAAACCTCTGGATCAAAGGCTCATGAGTGATCCCCCTAGAAAATCATCGGTTTTAGCGTTTTAGCAATATCCGAGTCTCTACACAAATAGCGATGGTTACCAATAAAGGAGATTATTCGATAGCTAGAACTGTGTAAATCTGCTCGTTGTCGTTATTATGCGTTCATATATAACTTTTAGATATAGGTTTCAGTATCTCTTCTTCAAACTGATTGTCTTACTATCCCACTTTCTTTTACTCATGGAGTTTTCATGTATTTGTGTGTTATTTTCTTTTAGTGATCAACCATCAAATAAATTGCTACAAGTAAAACAATGTCCACTGTCTACCATCCAAGTGTTAGCTAGTTGTCATTCTTTGATAAATACTAGTGCTTCTGGTCTGATTGGTGATCCTATGGAAAAAGCTATGTTAGCATCGACTAGTTGGTCGTTGAATGATCAGAATGAAGTATATGGACGTACTATACCACGTAGTTCTCCATTGAAAATATGTCAAAGGTAAGTAAATATTTAGTAACGCACTATATTTTTATAATCATCATATTGCTATTCAATCTATATTTTCCTGTAACTTGAACTAAACATTTTTACAAAAATAAAACATTTAGGCATTTCGTTTATTGTAAAGCGTTAAATATTGATTAATGTCGTAAGTAGTATATACATTGTCTATAACAGCATTTTTAATCACATCTTTCAAACCTTTTGTTTTCCAAAGCATACCCTGTAATGTATTGATGTTGTGGCGAAACATATCTTTGCTGAAAGTTTGTATAAGATGTTGAGTTTGCTACCTTCATTATATGTGTATCTATGCCCGCAATAACTTTGAATTCTCTTTATGCTATGTTTCGTTATTCTCCTTTGTTTAAAGAAATTCATTTCATAAAATGTGTAAATGATAAAATACTACATAGTCACGTCTGTTTATATTCATATCCTAGATATGAACCAATGTATGTTATGTCGAAAACGAGGAGTGAGTAAACAATACCATTTGCTCGCTCAAACCTAAGTTCATTAATAATATTCCAGGTACAGCTCCTTGTACTTGACTCTGAGTCATATTTTTGATCTCAAGGTTAACAATATCACTTGGGTGCCAAATCGAATTGAGTGAAGCTGGATTCGAACTTATAACTCATTTATTAAAACAGTGTTTTAGTCATTAAGTCACAGTTTCATTATCGTTTGAGTCATTTTTCCATCAAATAGCTTATAAATTGTCTTTTGTCTAAAGCAGTACATTTTATAACTGAAAATTGTGTTGTAAAAAAGTGAGAGCATATCCATTTTCTATTAAATGGTAACAATTCTTTTAGTATAATATTCAACAGTGCTATATAAGTTTATAAAAACCAAATAAATATTCGATTTTCTTAAAATCAAAGTAAAGATATATCGATTCATTATCATTTTTAGATTTCGATTCGATAGTACACTACGTCGTATGTCTGTTGTAGTTAGCCATTATTTGCCGTCTAGCGTAGATCGAAATTACTTGGTCTGTGTCAAAGGATCACCAGAAACTATTCTCCCAATGCTTGTCGATGCACCACCAGACTATGAAGAAGCTTATCTTACTATGGCTAGACGGGGTGCTCGTGTTTTAGCTTTGGGACAGAAGACCTTAGGTCAACTTACACATGAGCAGGTTGGTTTGTTCAATTTTTTTCGATAAATATTCATCATTGTAGAGTTAATGTTTACTCAAATAAATCTATTTTGTTAATTTAGAAGATAAATCACCCAATCTTTGAAATACAGCAGCCATATAGGGTGTATGTGTATGGCAATAGTGTACTGTTTAAAAACTAATTTCCTCTAATCTCGTGTTATTTTATCATGTTTATTTTGTGTTCATATTCTGTTTGTCAATTTATTGTGTGAAAAGCTTATTATTCTGGCTTGTGGTCTTGTATACGGGTTGTGGAGATTATTAAGTTTTTGATCGAGTTCATGAACCGATTGATGTTAGACCACCTTTGGAAACCTGGAAGCACTTGTTTTTGGTTTCAGTTCATTCGGGGGTTCAAGTCAATAGTTTGTTCTCTTGGGTAGGCATCCAATCAACTACTGTGGTATCATTTCATTTCATCTATCAATCAACATTCTATTCATTTCACTAATCAAAAATTCGTCCATTAAATAAATCACACCACCACTTGGGTTCCGCTATAGCTCATTAGCAAAAATACTACGATTTAAGCTAGAATATTTGCTTGAAGAGTCATGATGCTACTCATCTTCCCGAACAGGACTTTGTTTTATGGGGTTCAAAAATCCTATCGATACGTCTGATAGATGAGTCTCAAGTTAAGTAAATCAACGTAGGATCTTACTACTGATAGATACCTCAAAACTACTGAATTTTTTTATCAGCTTATCAACCACAATTTTTTGAAATTTAAATTGGTTCCCTTAACCCCAAAGTCTTACAATTAAAATGTGGTCACCAAATCAATATTTTATGTCTAGTTTTGTGTACATGATTTGTATTCGGTGAATATTGAGTAGTTTTCAGGGTCAAAAATACAGTTTCTCCCCCCCCCCCAAAGTTACACAAATCTTCTGTTCACAATACTTGGTTGATTGTAGTCAATTTAAAACATTAGACTTTTAGTAAATATTCTTTTCTCTTACTTGTTTTCATTTAGGTGAGAGATTTAACTCGTGAATCTGTTGAGTCAGATATACACTTTTGTGGTTTCGTCATTATTTCTTGCCCGTTAAAACCGGACTCTTTGACTGTGATAAAAGATCTTAGTTATTCCAGTCATCATATTAGTATGATCACAGGTGATAATCCACTTACAGCCTGTCATGTAAGCAGTATTGTGGGAATAGTTCGATCGAATGTTCCTGTACTCGTATTAAGTCCACCAAACGCATTACGTAAGTATATTTTTTTTATCGTTATGATACTTATATTGTATACGTATTATTTTTTGCTATCATTAATACTACTATTAGTCAGTATTCGTCTCTTGCTGATTTAGTATGACAACTAGGACTGATTCAGCGTTGATTATGACTGCTTGACTAAAAAAGGTGGTTGAATCTGATGAAATTCGGTAATTGATATAGTTTCAAACTCTAATTCTGTTGAGTATATAATTATTAAAGCATTTATAGCCTATAGATTTCGAAAATCATCCATCTAACAAAAATGTTTGATAAGAGTGTTATAAAAAATTTATTTAGGTTGTTTAGTACGAGATTAGTTAAGGAATAGATTAACTATGTGAAAATATTAACCAGTTGTTAAACCTCATGCTTGTTATTTTCTTTACTTCGTTTTAACTTTATGTTAGTTTGAAGCTTGCTTTTCATTACGAGATAAAATCAGTTTTAAGTGCAACCAACTAGTCAATGCTTCTCAGTTAATTTTCACTGATTTTGTATTTTCATTTTGATGAAAATGAACTTCAAAAATTGAACAATGTCTATAAATCTCTCATGTATGGTGAGTGGTGAAGCAGCTAAACTCATCGACCGTTCACTTATGTTGAAAGTCTCATAAGCCTTGGTGGATTGGTGTCTGACAAAATTTCGGAATGGTTTCGGAAATCTCGGTTCGTTTTACCAACGGCCTCACTTGTGTCTTAGTTGAGATGTCCGTCTCCACTCAAAAATGAATACACTGCTCATCAGTTCCTTATGAAACATGATTTTTGGAGATAGAGCTTATTTGTAGGTGACTAGCATTTGATTACAGGTGTCTTCACGGCGTTACTTGTGCGTGATGGAACCATCGAGTGTTTAGTGCTAAGGTTAGACGCAGAGTGCAAGTTAAAAATGAGAGATCGATGGATAAATTTGTAAAATTTCGACTGAGTTGGTTCAGACATATTATGCATGCTTATCCATCGCCTACCTCAACGGGCAATGATGTTGTTAGGAGTAGGTTAGAAGAAGGATTATGTACCATCAAACCAAAGCAAGATATTAGTCTGTGAAGTCATTGACTGTTGGACTTAATCATGTAAGTAGGTGCAGGCTATCTGGTTGGGTTCTGGACGATTATTGTAACCACGTAGGTTGATATTACTCAGAATCGTTTGCAATGGCAAAGGCGCGTTGACCCTTCACTTAGATTCTAAGTTTCCTAATTATCCTATTCATTTTCTTCTATTCCACGAATCCATACCTTCTCAAATTATATCTCTCATTCCTAATTATTTGTACTACCACTATTACTGTTATCAAACATATAATATTGGATGGAAATATTTTTGTCATCACTACTACTTATATTACTCTGTCATCTCGCTGTGTTGATTTGATGTGGGAACTTAAACTGATGCACCTTGAAGATGACTGACTGTGGTGAGTATAAGCAATTTTGATTATTGGAGAATACGATAAGTGACTTGATTTATGAAACTATTCAAAACATCGAATAAAGGAATCATTCTTCTGACGAGTTTTTCATGGCTCTACACTATATATGGTGAGTATATATATATGCTATGATGAAAATCTAATTGAAAAGAAACATTTCTTCACTCTACTCGTCTGACTGTCTGAATGGGGATTTTCACCTTAGTCAAAAACTCCCATCATTTTCCCATCAGTTATGATTTTTGGCTAATCTGGCTTCTTGTTTTCTCTCTCTTCCATGGTTTCTGAGCTTTAATGAAATAATTTCTTTCTTGTACAGTTGGGAAACTATTTGACTTTGCTAGGAAATATAAAAAAGTTGCAGTGATACATTATTTCATCAAGTATTGTATTGCTGCTGGAGAGTTTAACCAGGTTGAATCACGCAAGGGAGATATGATTCACTAGATTTAACGATAAGTCCACGAATTATTATTGTATTTTGGTTGATTGAGTACAAGAGGTCATAAACATTGGTTAGTTACACGCGATCCAATTCTACTACTGTAGTGACAAAAATGACAAACCGTATTAAACCCCCTTATATTTTGTTCCGTCTGTCACTGAAATTATCAGGCACTAATTTCAGGGGTTGTGGCATAAAATTCAGTGAGTTTTGAAACAACCCTAATACTAAACAAGTTCATTTTGTCTTAGTACACAAACATTATAAATTACCATTTTGTTATTAAGGTAAAGTTACTTTTCTATACTTGTTTCTTCATTTTAGCACTTAATCTCGATATGTTGTATTTGTTTTATGAAGGACGTAGGTTTTCTGTAATTTGATTAAGTGAGATCCCGACCGTTCAAGTCGATGAATAGAATACAAATCGACAGATGAATGGAATCATATAATGTGACCAGGTGATGGGTTCTTTTGAGACTGTATGATTGATTTAGGTCCTTTGAATGACGCACTAGAAGGAAAAACAGACGGCACCTCCAGAACAAGCAGATATACGTCCTAGGTGATGGTCAACCTGAAAACGGTGATAGATGGTTCAGTTTTAAGTGAACCCAAGAGAATCACGTTATTTAAAAGAGAGATGTTAGGGATATGTAATCACAAATCACAACTTACGAGAAGAAAATCAATATCGATCAAGTCGAAATTCTGTTACAGTAAATTATTCTGTGTTAACATTGTCAAATGTTACATTTGAATATGGGTCATAGTTGAACTCGTTAATGCTGTTCCCAATACCATTGATAAAGGATATAACACTGAAAGTTGGTGTACTAGATGATGCTGTTATTATGTACTTCGAGTTTGTCACCAACTAGATCAATTTTCTCTGCTGTTCCAGTAATAATTCTAATTTAAAAGTATCCATTTTCATTAATTGTGTCGCTATTTGGCATGAATTCAAAATAATTAACATTTCCTTTTTTTCGGCTCCAAAATCTCCGTTGTCAGTCGGTGCATTCGGGGACTGTACTAATAATTTCACTATTCCGACTTCAATTTCGTGAACGGAACTAATTGTATTCTCTTTTTTTCCCTACCCCATTTACTGAGGTGAAAATACCAGGCTTTGTAGATGAAGCTTTTTTTATGTCGGCCCAGTGTAATCAATTCACAATACAACAAGTCGATTATATATCAGTAAGAAACACAACGATTAAAATATTTTAAACTGAGTATTTGTTACGTTAACATAGATCATCGCAAAAACGTATTGAAATCCCCTGAATAGTGTTCCCACTGAATAATGATTTGCTCTAACAGAATTTCATTCTTATCGATGTTGGTTTGTTTTCATAAGTTGTATTTGGCGATCACCCATCCACAACAGTTTGACTTCTAGTTTAATTCCATATGCATAATACTTTAGAAAGTGAAAGCTTAGTACTTATATTCTTAACGAGGTGCATGATTGTTTGTTTATTGTCCTCCTCTTTCACTCTTCACTACTTTTTCATCTTAGACGAACAATGGCATTGGCAATCGGTTGATGAATCTGTTATACTACCTATGCTGGATGTGAATGCCAAGGATGCTAAGTCCAAACTTTCACAACTTATCCAAAAGTATGATGTTTGTTTAACAGGCGAAGGAATCGATTATCTGTCAAAAACAAATTCTAGTTTTCTACGACAATTAATTCCAAAAGCTAAAATTTACGCTCGCGTTGCACCGAAACAAAAAGAATCTATACTAGTTCAATTGAAACTTATGGGATATGTCACATTAATGTGTGGTGATGGGACAAATGATGTTGGGGCATTAAAACAAGCACATGTTGGTCAGTTTTTATCTTTTTTACTTTTCTATTTGTCTTTTTTTTTAAAAAAAAGAAAGATTTTATTCTACTGAGTTTAAGGAGTAGTGATATCCCAGTGTTCAATTGATTTTATCATTCAGCTAGTTATTTATGAACAAGAAATTAACTTTGATATACCTCACACATTATTGCCTTTTACTTATTTTGTATCCCGTAGATGAGCATATAGGTTTATACATTATTTGATTTTAATTCATTTTTTATTTATTTAAGGGAGTTATATTGTACTATCTAGCTCCCCTAGCTAAGGTAAATAAAAAGGGCTTTTGAAATCTTTATGGAATTATTAATCTTTTCAATAAATTTAGTACACATAGGATTCGTTTATTTCCACATTTTTGTTATATACTAGGTGTCGCACTGCTTAATGAAACGAGTACATCTGTTTCTCTTGTGGAATTAACTGAGACTAAACAGGCAAGCCCTTCATCTAAGAATATACGTCAGAAAAATCACGGGGGTACTTTCAATCGTGCTAATCGTGGTGATGTTCACTCTACGAATGCTAATATAAATAACAGTAATCCAGCTGTACGCCCGTCATTCAATTTGCCTGCACTAGATACAGAACAAGAAGTATCAGTGGTTCGTCTTGGTAATGCTAGTATCGCAGCTCCTTTTACTGCTAAAATGTCTTCTCCTATTGGAGGTAAGTAAGGTTTACCTCTAATTTTCTCTACTTTTTAACAAGTGAAATTCCCTTGATACTTTGATATCAAAAAGTTGTAAAAATAAACTCCCGTCAGTTAAATTTTAGAGCTATAAAAATTTACTCCTCACAACATTCAATGAAATAAAAATTGATCATAGTTAATATTTACTACTTTTGTTTATGCAAATTTAATCCAAATTTTATACACACAATTCATTCGATAAGTTGATTTAAGACGGAACAACAAAGCTTATTATAATAAGATAATTTTTTATGATAAGGCCTTCAGTCTCAAAATGTAAAGTAACAATAACATCCCTGTTTGTTTATTAGACTAAAAGGTAGGTAAACTTTTTTTTATAGACTAATGACATTACCAGGAATTCCAATCTTGAATTATACTCTGATATTCGAAAATATCGATCGTTAAATACTAAACTCGACGAAGTATGTCTTAACATTTCTGTTTATGTGATTCATACAATAATTAGTCAAATATTTTCAATATTTCAGATATCTAAACAAAACAACAACAAAAATTAGCACACATAAAACACTTCAACAGTTTGCGATCTTTTTGGTTATTATCGAATTCATCATCATAATGAAAAAAGAAAGAACTCTTTTTTACCTAATAATTATCCGTGGATTATTTGATTTCATATTTAGATTTGTATATTTTTGTTCTCTCTCCCGAAATTTTCTCTATTTTTCATGTTTGTGTATTAATTATTATTTTTATTGTTCTAATGTATTTTCTATTTTATTTAGTCTGTCATATTGTTATGCAAGGACGTTGTACATTGGTGACTACATTGCAAATGTATAAAATTCTAGCTATAAATGCATTGA
Organism: Schistosoma haematobium; assembly: GCF_000699445.3. Taxonomy (NCBI): domain Eukaryota; kingdom Metazoa; phylum Platyhelminthes; class Trematoda; order Strigeidida; family Schistosomatidae; genus Schistosoma; species Schistosoma haematobium. The sequence continues at coordinate 24,279,323 of NC_067197.1, forward strand.
TCATTGCTTATAGTTCATCAGTTTTATATCTGAAAGGTTTTAAAATATCTGATACTCAAGCAACTATTCGTGCTTTACTTCTATCAGCTTGTTTTCTGTTCATTTCACGCTCTAAGGTATATATATATATATATATTTTAATGATTAACATATTAATTGTGTCTTTTGTTTATTTTTTAAAATTGATATATTAATACCTAGTTACAATTTTAATCAGAAAAATATTTAACATATTTCACAGATTGAAATCATGAGTCAATTGAAGCTAGACCACCATGGAAAACCTGGAAGCACTGGACGGCCGTTTCGTCCTAGTATGGGACTTCTCATCAGTGCGCATCCACGATCTCGCACCCCACGAGATTTGAACCCAGGACCTATCATTCTCGTGTTAATGTCTAACTTTAACCAATCCACGAAGTTGCGCCACCGTATACCGGGATCGTGGATGCGCGCTGACGAGGAGTCCCATACTAGGACGAAACGGCCGTCCAGTGCTTCCAGGTTTTCCATGGTGGTCTAGCTTCAATTGACTCATGATTTCAATCTGTGAAATTTCTAAAATCTCCACAAACCCTTCTGGTAATATTTCATATTTATTTAGAGGTTAGTTTATTGTTTGAACTAATAGAAAAATTATTTTATAATATTCTTTAATCAACCAGAGAACACTAAAAAGTTGCTTATTATTTTTTATTTGAAAAATCCATATTGAATTCTTTTAAACAATTTGAATAAGGTAAACATAAGCAGAGTTCATGTTTTTTTTGTTTTTTGGAGGGAGGAAGGTACGTTAAATACAAAAATCTAAAGTTGATAAGTTGATTATTTACATAGGTGATAAGTTAGTGATATTGATGAATGATTCCAACCCATGAAAATAATGACTAATACATACTTAAGATGTCATAAATTCATTTTTGTATTAGTTATTTGGATCTTCCCATTGATATTTAGGACTGCAATTGGTTAGTCTGTTATTGAAATATGTACATTCTGTGAGAATGGTCTCAATATAGCCTTAAGTCAAAGGCGAGGAGTAATGGGTTAGAGTCCCAGAGTGAACATCAACCCTGAGATGCAAGTATATCCAGCTGACGAGTCCAAAACGGGACCAAACACGTGTTCCGGATTCCACTGCTAGCCACCACCTTTGCTTATAGTGTTATAAATTGTTTAAAGTTGAAAAATTTTAGCAATTCAGTTTCATAGTAAACTTGTTGGTTGTTTATAAATCTAATATTTAGGATTTCCATTTAGAGGAGGGTTTTATAGACGGTTTGAAATTAGTACTCCACAACTAACTATTGTATCTTTCATTGTGATATGCAATTAATCATAAAAAACGTTGAAAATCAGAACGTATTTTTGTTGGTCAAAGTTGCCACACTTGACCAGCACAAACCTAGGAAATGAAAAATATGTAACGTAAGGAAACTAAAACTTGTAAGTAGTTGTAATGGTAGGGAAAACGCAAAACTTAAGAAATATAATCTTAAAAGATTAAAATATTTTAAACTTAGATGAAGATAAAAAAAAGTTAGGATACACCAACAATATTGAAATTTTGGATCATATCATCTAACCATCGATTGAGTGCAATCAACTCACGGACTAGAATCAGTTGTGTCAAATAAGACTTTCTAGTCAGTGATTGAAATTCACTTGACTTATTCAGTAAGCTCTCTCTTTGTATAAGATTTTCCTCTTTATTTTTATTTTTTATTGACTTCAAAATAAATTCTTATTACACTCATTTTTCGTTATTTACTACACTCGAAATTGTGTTTATTATCAGTTTTTTGCAATTGATTGATCACCGAGTGGTAACTGATATCATGTTTGTCAGTCATTTGCAAATATCTCAGTCCTACAACAGGTCAGTCACAGCCCAATTAACTGAATGTTGACATCTTAGACTTTAAAGTTAGTTGGCACGGGTTTGTGTTATACAATCTTTTCGTTCAGGATCGCAGAAACTCCTTGTTGACTACGTCCAATCAGATAACAGTGCTTTCGTTGTTTTATTGAAGTACGATTATATCTTTTCGCGAAAGCGAACCTTTTGTTTTGCGTGTTATTCACCAATCTCTTACTTTTTTTTTTGTAAATTTAACGTATCTATAGCCGCTAAAAGCACTTTCTAAAGAGCGCCCTATACCGAACATATTTAATGTGTATACGCTACTTACTGTGTCCTTACAGTTTCTTGTTCACTTCTATGTGCTGTATTTGTTAACTATGGAAGCTGAATTAAGAATGCCTAAAGTGTAAGTCATTTACTTGGATTAGATTATTATATATATATATATATCCAAATAGTCAGTTTTACTTATTACTTAGATTATGAATAAACGTTTTATAATCACCTTCAAATATCATCCTTACAAGGGAATATGATCTCTGTATTAAGCTCGGATGTTTTTAGATTCATCCAGTTGGATCAATTTTCTTAACAATGACTTTTGGCCAATTATAATTACTGTAAAGTTTACTGAACAAACGAACCAGTTCACTTCGTCGTTGAATATTAAGTGCAGTAATAGTATAGCAGATAATGCTTCGTAAAGTGTCAAATCAAGAGCGAAATCTGTTCTTAAAGTCACTGATCTTTGTGGTGAATCATGTAAGGAAATGATGAATCCAACAATAGTGCTTTCTATCTTACTTTTTGGGTTTATCCTTTTTTCTTAAAATTTTCTGTAAATTAATTTATTTCCGGTTATATACTTCAAAATTCACCTACTTTTGAGATGGTCTCATGTCTTTTTTTCGGCTATTGAACGTTTCTTTTCTAATGGGTTGTTCTGCATGGTTAGATTTAACAAAACGTAAACTGAAAATAGACTAACTGAGAACTTCGTAAAAATGTTCTTGAGTTTAAACTGTTACATCATCAAAATTTTTCAGAAATCTTTTTATATTCTATTAAATAGTTATCAGTGGATTTACTTTTTACCGCTCATATATGGGCAGCATATTTATTCATGAGTAGTTCAAGTTTAATAAAATGAATGTCTTTTACTGTGAATTTGAAGTTTTTTCAAAAAAATCATTTGCATTTTTAACATTCGAAGCACTTTATAAGGCTGTGTATTGAGATTTCTTTTTCTGAAATGTGGTTTAGTCGTGTAAGTTATGAAATTCTTTGGACCGATGAAAAAGGAGGTTTAGAACGTTTAAAAAACTATTCATTTATAGTTTCTTAAATCAACCAAAGCTGAATGTATACTCTGTTCATGTATCTCTAAAACTCAATGTATCTTTCCAGTTTGGATGATATAACTGGTGAAGTTTCTATACTTTAGATTGTAGTCTATCATAAAATACAATGTTTTGTCGTGACCAAAAATATTAGTCAATGTTAATATTAAAGTTGCCGGGGTATCCTCACCGTTAATTTGTCAAATAGTTTTGTTATATATATTAGTGGTTTTACTATCGTAGCTGTTTTATCACCACATAGTAGCTCACACATGGAAACTGAACAAGAAAGAGGAATAACTAAAGATATGGGATTATACCAATCAATTGACGTTTGAAAGTAAGCGGTTAGAACGCTTTTTTTATGGGAGAATCTGATAATCACAGTACCGCATAGGAAATATTTAAGTGACGGTGTACACTTTGAGTCTAAGAGGACTCCGTTTTACAGCCTTTGCCGTTGCTGATTTTTCGAGAGATAATAGAAGTTTTACAATGAGACCATATGACTCAGGAAACCGAATCTCATTGAAACGACGCCTAAATGTTTGCATTAACACTCATATTTCGTTAGTGTAATAAGACGAAGATTATCAGAACTATGTGATGTATTAGCGCAATACATTTCGAACAATCTGACCACACATATACTTGTTAAGAACATATATAAAAATAAAAAAAGTGTTCTTAACAAGAATATATGTGAATAGATTGTTTATAATGTATTACGCTGATATACCACATAGTTCTGATAGTCTTCGTCTTATTACGCTATCAAAATTTATCTACGGGACTAATTGCTTTAAACACTTATATTATTTATTATTAGTAAGTAATATAGTATAAAACGCAAAAATACAATCAGGGTCGAGTATACCCAGAATTCATAGTCGGACTTATCGTTTTATATATACACGTCTGTTTATGTTTTATATATAGTCTCTGTGGACCGTAACTCATATATGATTATGTAAATATTTCATCTGATCTGTCATTGTGAGTGAATTTAGTATTTATTTCCCGATTTTACCACTAATATGTATTTCTTTTTTAAAATTGATTTTTCAGGGATGATGATTTCATAGATTTACATGCTGAATTTAAACCTTCAGTTTTGAACACTTTAGTCTATCTCATTTCAACCGGAATGGAAGTAAGTAACTTGTAAATAAACGCACCAATAAAATTGGTTTTAGTAGCGTATGCCTGTATACCGGTTACCACAGCGCGCAATGCTGATTAGTGCTGGGGATGGTTGGAAAAAAGTTAGGGGCGGCCAAACGTGAACTTAGCATCAGTCCTTGAAGCCACTAACTTCTGGTCTGAGCCATGTTGGTAGATGTAGACTACTTGATTTGGGTCCGCGTGACTATCGTAACCAATGGTTGGAGATTCTTGGTGACATGGCTCAGAATCGATCACAATGGTGTATACACTCTCTGTCTTCCCTCAAACTAAGAGATTAAAATCACTTTATATCTTTCTTTCTACGAACTAATTCTTTCTCCCCGTATCACATCCTTTTATGCTGTCTTACATGTATTAATGCCATTGAAGTAACTTGTATGAATTTTTTCATCTTGTGCTATTGAGGTATGACAACTTGAACTTATGCATAAATGTTCCTAGTCCTGCATTGCAGCTGACTGATTCAATAATTTAAATTAGTAATGAAGGCTTTATCATTCCGGATGCGCTACTACAAAACTCAAGGGACGTCAATTGCATCGATAGCTTTTGATATAGAGGTTCCTTACTTTTTGCATAAACGTGTACGTCCAAGCATGAGGGTTGCTATTTGTTTTAGGATCAACATTTTTTAAAGCTTTTTTTCATTGTGAAAAGTCAGTAACGCTGGAGTTGACGGTTATTAATGATAAACACCATACTGAGTAAGCGTTCTAGCCTAGTCAACAAAACGACTTTACTGTTGGACCTTAAATTTGCCATGTACCGTCATACCACTATCCACTCTACTTCATTCGTTTTTTAGTGCTTCAAAGATTTGTGGTATAAACCGTAATGCTTTATTTACTCATCATAATAAGTCAATTTGGTTTACTACGTTAGTGTAAAAGTTAAACATCTAATATTTACTTACAATTTCATTTCGTATAGATATTTAATATTATATTTCATCTTGTAAATACCATGCATATGTTTTACATATTCATTATAGACTGTCACATTGGCTGTAAACTATACTGGTCATCCGTTTATGGAGTCTTTGATTGAGAATAAACCAATGTTGATTTCTTTGATTGTCGCCGTATTAGGAATTGTAATTCTACCTTTTGGTCCATTCGCTGATGCTTTACAGTTAGTTCATTTAGATTATGATGTGAGTTGTTGTTCTTTCTTTTGTGTGTGTTATATTAAAAATGTTCATTTTATCATTTGAAAGTTTGACGATTTTTAATTTTTCTACTTTTAATATTTATCTTAAGAAATATTTTATTCTCCTATAATTTCATATTGTACAGAATAAAAATTCAGATTGTTTATATTGATTGTGTTAAGTATATGTTGAGTAATTCCAATATAGTAGAAGTACTATGCATTCATATAAAAAAGGAATCTGTTTGTTTTCAACATATTTTCCACTGTTCAGGATTTCTCACTCACATGTTATAAAAGGTGAAGGTCGATGCATGCAATGAACTTTCCTTGAAAAGTTAACTATCTGATTTATATTAAGCTAATATTATGTCTTTTTGAATACAATACAATCTATGCTTTGAAATATACAAATATACAGTTTATTTTAATGCCTCTTCAATGATTTCTTAAGCTAACAATTATTGAAGAGAAGTAATAGTGTACAAAAAATATGATGAATCGTATATTTGCATTAAATATCCAGTTAATAGCCAGGAACTGACACTATTGTGTTTCGACGAAAGTTGTCATACTTCAATGGAAGGCGATCAAGTATCAATAAATAATCACGTATTACTTAGTCCAAGACATATCCAAGTTGGTTTAAAACAGCTTAAAATTGTTTTTTTTTTCATTGTATTTGTTCAACATCTAACGGTTTTACTATTGGGCGTTTATAGAGATTGTTAAATTTCTTAGTTTACATCGCGGAATGATGTTAATTAAATACTAAGGGAAGAGGGTCGTGGATCCTCATTGCTAAAGTGTCTCGTACTAAGACAAAACAGCTGTCCAATACTTCTTCGTTTCTGATGGTCGTATAGCTGAGACCATTCCCTCTTCTGTGTAAACTGCGAAATATTATCTACTTTTCTCAATCTTTAAAACATTGAAATTCAGGAAAGTGAAAAAGAAAACAGAATTTTTTTTTCATGTTTTGTACTTCTAATCTTTCTTTGCCCTTATCTTGGTTTCTTTTTTATAGCTCCGTATAATGTTTTTCAAAGTATTGGCATTCGATTTCATAGCTTCATTTTTGATAGATCGTGTATTAGTCTTTATCTTTGGTCGAGTCAAACAAAAATCCCTTTAATGTATCCAATCAATGTATCAACCATATTGATTGATGGAAGGAACGCATCCGTCGGAGACAACCATCAGTTTTCGTTTTCATTTAATTAATTCACATGCACACATGTATTTGTATTAACAAGTTAGCTGTGTATATATGTGGGCATGACAATTCATTTTGATATGTAATAATAATAACTATTGTTAGGATATGTTTTCATTTTATCTTTTTTTTTGAATAGCTGTACTAATCTGTCTAATGTGCACCTTCATAACTTCTACAGTATAATAGTAGTAAAATGGTGTTAATATTTTTCTCTCTCCTAGAATATTAAGCAAATATCCTTACTTCACTTTCTTCATTCGCTTTTTTTCATTAAAGAAATAAATATCTGTCCTAATAATTATATACATAAAGAGCTTAATGCGTCGATATATGAATTTATTGTTGTGGGAAGGTTTGGTGTGTGATTATTGATGATACTTTCATTGACAATGATGATAGTATTCGGTTTTTCGTTTTGTTTTCTACGTTGTGGTTGAATTATATATATATATATATATATATATATATATATATATATATATATATATATATATATATATATACATGTTTGATTCATCATATCACTTCTTTTGGAATACAGAAATTCATATTGAAGTTCCTTCGAAGTAGAGATTTTTTGTTTTGTTTATATTATATATTATCTTTTATGTTGTGCTTAATAATCATCGTCACACACTACTACCATTCATTTACCTTGGTGTTCTTGTGTCATTTGTAAACTTGTTTTATCTTTATCCATCTCTCTAGTTTTATTCTTTTTTTGTTCCGATTAATATTTCTTGTGTCCCATTTTCTTTCTCACCTCTTTATCTTATCTCTTTCATGATAATGTTTATTAAGTATTTGTATAATGCGTGTACATTGAATTCTCACTTTATTATTAACCTGTTGACAATTTATAGAAATTATTTGTTGTGATAAATTTATTACCCAATATAAAATAAATATAAATTTATTATTTGTGTGTATTTTCCATATATTCTCTCTTATTCACCTTTTTGTTCTGTTCCTCCCTTTTTTTTTCTATTGACGATAGTTTTTATTACTGTGTATTTGTATATGTCTTTTTGTATGCTATTCAGTTTATACCCCAAGTACAATGTACACAATAGTTTATGGGGATTAGTTATTTTTAATAAAATGTACAAGCGTTTTTTTCCCAGTTATTTGCTTCATCTTCTTTTTCTCTCTCTGTGTATTGTTAAACATTTATATACATAAAGCAATTGAAGTTTTCATGTTTTGTTATATGTTTATGTGTTAAAAGGAATCTAAGCATTCTACAGCGATTTCTATTTGTTTTTATCATAAATCTACACTGATCCTGAAATAATAAATAATTTTGTACAATAAATTGTTCTGTTTTCTTTCGATTTTCTTTTTTTTGTGCTTGTGCTTAGATTTAAGTTTATGATAATACGTGACTTATAACAAATTTTCAATGTAGTATATTATAATTTTATTTAGTAAAGAATAGAATTGTTTTTGGTATCTTTTTAATCAGTTATTGAATAAGAATGAATGAAAATTCATATTTATTAATAAGTAAATGTAGTGTAATGTAAAGTTTGAAGAGAATCACATAATTTCAAGTATTAGAAGGCGGTTGAGTAATTATTGAAAAGTTGAAGTAAAGTGTTGAGATGAAACTAAATGTGTGAAAGAGTAACATCCACCTGACGTAAATGAGAAATGTAAAAAAAAAGCTTAAAAAAGTGGTGTTTATAGAGAAATAATTAAAACAAAAGACTGAAAAAAATATTCAGAGTAGGTATTAAGATATAGTTTACCGATTACGGAAAATTAAGTGTTCAAGTCATGGTAGGATGAGAGCTTGTATACGTTGTTTTACACAAAAAGTTGAGTTTTGAAACGTTAAGCTGCTTATGTCACTGATGTGCACAACTTATTGATTTTGTTCCCTTTCAATCCAATCATTTTACTGTGTTCGTAAACGTCATATTTATTCTTCCTAAGGATTTTTACCAGCTAATGAATTAATTCGGTTGTCTTTTTGTTAGTCTCTAAATCTAGTCATTACTTGATAATATGGAGGCTAATTTTATCCCATCCTTGCCATTCATGAGCCCAATACAAGCACCTTTATCTGTACGACCTAGAACTGAATCTTTGTTTCTCAAAAGACCAGATAGTTTTGATTCATAATCTGAATCTATTCTCCTTGTTGTTGAATTTCTGTCACCATATTAGTCACAATGGTTTACAGTGGGTGTTTTGAGTTAATCTAATTCATTTTTGGAAACAGGTCATTTCTGTCTGACGATCTAGGCTTTGAAAATAAATTATATTTGTTTCCATAAATCAGTGATAGCAAAATGTCAAGTAATTGCGGTTGTCAACACTTAAAAGGCTAAGCAGTTGAATAGTCATGTAAAGTAAAACTTCTTGTTTTTTTTTTACAAAATAATTTTCAATCACTTCATACGTTAGTCGCTGACTAGTAACCAGTGCCATATTTTAGTCTATAGCGTTAGTCGAATTCTATCGATCATGTTCCGATATAACCATTACTGATTCGGCATCATCAACTAACAAAAAATCTAGGTCTGACATCTTTTAGTGATTTCCTTGAAACAGCTCACATCAAAATCCAGTCAGACTGTTCTCTCTCTCTCTCTCTCTCTCTATATATATATATATATATATATATATATATATATATATCTATCTATCTATCTATCTATCTATATATATATATATATATATATATATATATATATATATATATATATATATATATATATAGGAATTAACGGCTAAGTATCTTAAGCTGTGAACGCTAAGTGCTGCTCGGTAGCATTGCAATGCAAATTTCTACAACATTTTCAAATTACTACTTGATTTATTCTATGCAATAAATTATCCTTGTTTGATAATCCGTAATTTCGAATTCTTGTTTTATATTATGTTTCTCAAAGTTAAGATTCTTTTGTTTTTTTCTCTACTGAAGAAATGTATCGAGTTTAGTTAGTTGAGTAGTTAACTATTTTATGTTTTTTACGTTTAAAAAAAAATAAGATTTTTTAAGCTTTACACTTAACTTTGTTCTTTAAAAGTCTATCCATTCTTGAATTATAACTAAATGATCATTAATAAATCAAGGAAAAAGTTATTATTCTATGAATATAACCGGTTTATTTCAGTTTACTGAGGCGTTAACATTTTTGTGATATAAAATTCTTTGTGAATGAAGCAAATATGATCAAAATTTATTTGTTTATTAAAAATAACACAACTGAACTTACTTTGTTTTGATAATCCGTATAATAATAATAATAATAATAATAACAATAATAATGATAATAATAATAATAATGGTAATATTCATATCTCAACCGTTTAAAAAATAGTGATAGTAATAATAGTTAATAACATGACTTTCCCTACCAAACGCCAAGGGAAAATGCACGTAATTCTGATTTGTTTTTTCTGATGATAATATTCGTAATAATAATAATAATAATTCATCCGTTAAAGATAAATGTTATTTGTCATGCACCCAGATTAAGAAGTGATTTATAAAGACTGTGAATAATTATTAAATTAAAATCATAGTATGTACTGAAATAGGTAGTATTTATTCAAACACATTGATATTTATACCATTTATATAATAGTTGGAGATAAAAATGCGAATGAAGCAGCTGGATTTAGAAAAAGATAAACCATTTTATTGAGTCTAGGATTATCAAGACAAAATATGAAACCAAAATTATCCAGATTATCTTCAAAACTGTCAACAAATGAAAAGAAAATGACAGTGAGAGATAGATAGAGGAAGCAAGAGAGTTAAGACATGAGAAATGAGATTTGTGGGGGAACTATGTATCTAAGAAAGATGGTATATAAATACTTTCATATTAACGACAAGAATAACAATACTGACTAAAAAACATAAATTTGTTATCGTTGTGTTCCATTGAGCATTGAATGTCCTTACATAATACTTCAACAGCTAACTTAAAATCTTTTAGCTTTTTCATTATTAATGTCATAATAATTAACTACTTTCTTTAATTCTTTCTCTTTCTATCTTAAATTCCCATATCTAATTATATTCAAATAAGCGATAATTTACGTATATCATTTAGATTGATGTACTATTTCACTTTTTATCTTTAATTTTTCTTCAAATTATGTCGTTTACTTAGCGAAGATTCGTTGCAATCATTGTAATTGTAGATCCTTGTTTAAATTTGACATGGTTTGGATGATTACAATTAACACTTATTTGACTGTTACAATGGAAAACAATTGTGTTTGTGTAACTGTATGACTGACTTCCTGAATCCATTTTAAACCCGACTAAATGATAATTGGATATCAAAAGTCGACTGCTGACGTAAGTCTTATAAAACGATGGATATGTTAAGACTAGGTCATTAGATATTCAATGGATTTATAATTTCTAATATCAGTCAACTTTTTCTATCATATAATAGTAATCGTTTCGCAATTGTTGAAAGGGTGTGTAACAAAATGAATGCATTTTACTTTACACATTGTTTTGTGCTGTTTAAAAGTTGTAGTATTGGTTACTATGTTAATGCCATATAGCTTCTGGACAAGCCAATTTATACATTTTTCTTGAGTCACATTTTCACTTATCAACCTTGACTGTTTTTAGATGAGCGTATGTGTGTACACTCCTTATCCTATTTACCACATATCTGTAATCTATTTTCATCCGGCTATAAATATTGATTAACGCTTGATTAAATCGAGTTGGCTCACACGCCTTCCTCACTGCGCGTCATTTCGCTTTGCTCTCTTCTCTTCGCTTCATTCCTCTGATTGTCTGTTCAAATCAATGAGTGTACAAAATGTACGCATTCAAACATCCATTCTCTCATTTGACTTATTTAATTCCGTTATTCACCAACGCGATTTAAGTCAATGAAATATACGAGGATAGCCGACATGTGTGTAATTCCATAACAATCAATCATATGATCTACTTGGAGTCAGATCCCGGGCCGCTAAAAAGTTGTTGGGGACGATAGATCCTCAAACTCATATTTTTAAATTTTATCTTATCGATCATATTAGATATTTTGTCGGGGTCAATTGATGAACTATCGATTAAATGCGCAAATAGGTCAATTGATGAACTATCGATTAATGCGCAAATAGGTCAATTAATGAACTCATTGATTCATGTTTAAAAATTTTCTATGACAATATCGATTGTAAATATTTGTATAAATACGCTTGATTTGTGTGTTTGATTTGACTTGTTATCTGCTGTTGTCTGTAGAATACACTTTCTACACTTTACCCAGACTTCTTGATCGAGTTAGCAGAGTCGGGGACAACGAACCAGAGTAGCTATCGAGTCGCTGAATCATTGATCCTTCGTTCCGTTCGAGTAAGACGAATCAGTAATAGCATTCAAGCAATAACGAACCATAACAAATTGGCGACGGTGGGTTTTGAATTATGGACCCTGCGAAACTTGAACTGTTATTTGAGCAGCAGCTGAAATTGATGCAAATGTTAATGGAGACCAAGGTTACGCCTCCTTTACAGCCAAGCACGTCGAGCTCAACCACGGCACCATCGGTAGATGGCATCGCAAACAGCATAGCTGAATTTCATTACGATCCTGATTCTAATGTTACTTTTGAGATGTGGTTCAGGCGTTATGAAGATCTATTTAAATTTGATTTCGCCAATCATGATGATGCTTGGAAAGTGCGGTTGCTACTTCGTAAACTGGGTGCAAATGAGCTGGACAAGTATTGCAATCTGATCCTGCCGTTGAACCCACGTGACCGATCATTTGCAGACACAGTTCAAACATTAATCCAACATTTTGGCGATAACTCGTCACTGTTTAATACTCGTTATCGATGCTTGAAGCTAACTGTGAACGAAGATGATGATTTTCTTACGCATGTGGGCGTCGTCAACCGTGAATGCGAACGCTTCCGGTTAAAGTCCTTGACTGAAGATCAGTTTAAAGCCCTGATCCTTATTTGCAGCCTACAGCACCAAAAGTTCAGTGACTTACGAACAAGGCTACTAAGTCGTTTGGATCAAGAGCCGAAACTCACCCTGAGTGATATAGCTAATGAATATCAACGTCTCATCAATCTTCAACGAGACACTTCTATGATCCAGAGTGGTGTGTCTAGCCGATCTGAAGTACGAGCGGTGCAACAGACACCTCACAAAAACAAACACGTCCCCGCTTCATCCAGTCCATCTCACTCCAGCTCTAGACGACAGACTAAAGCAAATCCTCCTGCTCCTTGCTGGCAATGTGGTGCATGGCACTACGTTCGATGCAAGAAGTGTAAGGTTATTGGTCATAAGGATGGGTTTTGTCTTAGGAAGAAGACTCCAAGTCAATCCAGAAATGCCAAAAATACCCTTCCTAGATCCCGCACCAATTCATTAAGCTTAGTATCTTCGTGTCAAAGCTCATCACCAAGTCAGAGAAAATTTATTACTGTTAACATTAATGGGCATTCATCTAAATTGCAAATAGATACAGCATCAGATGTCACTATCCTCTCTCGTAAGACTTGGATCAAAATGGGCAGCCCAAACTTGCAGCGTACAACGCAAAAGCCTCGTACTGTGTGTGGTAATTACCTTCACCTGCTAGGACAAATGGAATGTACAGTTACTTTCCGTGATTCGGCATTTGTTGGGGTATGTTACATAACACCAGCTGATCTAAATTTGCTCGGGTTAGATTGGTTCGATCACTTAAATTTAGCTGATGTCCCGTTGAATACCATATGCAACCTGGTATCACAACCCCAACTACGACAACAACCACATGACTTGGAAGCTTATACGAGGAACCTAATGACGCAGTTTTCAACTATTTTCCAACCTGGATTGGGTCGCTGCTCTGTCATGAAAGCAACACTTTGATTGAAAACTGAGGCTAAGCCTGTTTTTCGCCCAAAGAGACCTGTCCCTTATGCAAAATTGCAAACAGTAGATGAAGAATTGAACCGCCTTCAACAACAAGGAGTTATTACTCCCGTTTCCTACTCTGCATGGGCAGCACCTATTGTGGTTATTAAGAAAGCCAATGGCACGATACGTATATGTGCCGACTTTTCAACAGGTCTCAACGCAGCTCTGGAACAACATCATTATCCCCTGCCTGTTCCTGCAGACCTATTTACTATGCTGAATGGGGGAAGATTTTTCGCTAAGCTAGATCTAGCTGATGCCTATTTGCAAGTGGAAGTAGATGAAGCATCAAGAGAGCTGTTAACTATCAATACTCATCGTGGTTTGTTCCAGTATAACCGTCTACCTTTCGGAGTCAAAACTGCACCATCTATTTTCCAGCAACTAATGGATACCATCTTATCAGGTATCTCGGGAGTCGTGGCTTATTTGGACGACATTTTAATCGTGGCGACGACATTAGAACAGCTACGAGAACGCACGACATTGGTACTGCAACGCATCAGTGACAACGGTTTCCGGTTACGCCTAGAGAAATGCCAGTTTTATTTGCAGTCGGTAAAGTACTTGGGGTTCATTTTCGATGCCGACGGCCGCAGGCCGGATCCTGAGAATATCCGAGCTATCAAACTGATGCCCACTCCCACTAGTGTCTCGTCACTACGTTCCTTTCTGGGACTTGTCAGCTATTACTCAGCGTTCGTTCCATCGATGCATGATATTCGCGCTCCACTGAATAGCTTACTGCAGAAGAACAGCTCTTGGAACTCGACTAAACAGTGTGACGCTGCCTTTTGTAAACTGAAGTCCATTGTTAGTTCGGAATTGCTGTTGACACACTACGATCCAGCCATGCCGATCATCGTAGCTGCAGACGCTTCCGCGCATGGCCTAGGCGTTGTTATCTCCCATCAGTTCCCGGATGCATCGGAAAAAGCCGTTATGCATGCAGCCCGTACACTAACCCCAGCAGAAAAAAAATACAGCCAGATAGAAAAAGAAGCTCTTGCGCTTGTGTTTGCTGTGCGCCGTTTCCACAAGTTCCTGTACGGTCGGAGATTCACACTTCTCACAGATCACAAGCCTTTACTCGCAATATTCGTGTCGAAATCTGGCATTCCAGCTCATTCAGCAAATCGTCTTCAGAGATGGGCTTTAGCACTCTTGGGGTATGATTTCGAAATCCGGCACCGACGTACTCAACAATTCGGTCAGGCGGATGCCTTATCACGGCTCATTAGTGACCAGTTGGCGGCTGAGGAAAACACGGCAATCGCATCTCTGCTAGCGGAAGACCACGTCGAATGTTATCTGACGACCGCAATACGAACTTTGCCGGTATCTGCAACGGCCATACAAAATGCTTCTAAGAGCGACCCCATTATCAGGATGACTATGAGCTATGTCACCAACGGTTGGCCGTCTAAGAAGTTTGATGGTGATATAAAACAGCTGTATCGGCGGCGGGATTCACTATGCATTGTAAACGACTGCTTGATGTTCGGAGAGAGAGAGAGAGTGGTTGTGCCAGAATCCCTTCGTGCAAAAGTGCTGAAACAGTTCCACCTTGGTCATCCGGGGGTTAGACGAATGAAATCCATAGCCAGGAGTCATGCGTATTGGCCGCTAATGGATCAACATATAACAGAATTGGTTGGAAAATGTATGCGGTGTCAGCAAGCAGCAAAAGTGAGCGCCAAAGTTCTACCAGTTTCATGGCCACAACCTGATCATCCTTGGTCCAGGATACACGTCGACTTTGCAGGCCCTATTAACGGAACCATGTACCTAGTTGTAGTCGGTGCCCTTTCGAAATGGCCTGAAATCAACCCTATCATACCGCCAACGACGACTAAAACAATACAGATCCTCACAGAAATTTTCTCCCGAAATGGTATACCAGATGCCATTGTATCTGACAACGGTTCACAGTTTACCTCAAGCCAATTCCAGTCATTCTGTCAACGACTAGCCATAAAGCACTTACGCTCGCCACCATACCACCCGCAGTCGAATGGGCAAGCAGAAAGGTTTGTGGATACATTTAAAAGACCCTTGGCTAAAACAAAAGGGGAGGGGACGCCAGCAGACGCATTGCAAAATTTCTTATACGTGTACCGAACAACACCAAATGAGATGTTGCCGGAGCGAAAGTCCCCAGCAGAGATCCTAATGGGAAGAAGACCGAAGACGATCCACAGCCTGATGCATCCAAGTAATGCACCTACACCAGTACGGACAAAGTTTGAAAAGCGATCCACGTACGAAGTGGGATGTCCTTTGTTTGCCCGTGATTACAGACCGACCCATAGTCCATGGACAGAAGCGCGAGTGGTCAGAAGAGTTGGCCGAGTCATGTACGAAGTTGAGATAGGCAGCGACAGGTGGCAACGCCATCGGAATCAGTTACGCAAACGGTTAGCACCAGACCGCCCATCAATAGAATCAAATATTCCTCTTGACATCCTGCTAGACACATTCAACTTACCGGCAACCCCACCAAAAGAAAAACCTCAACAACAAGCTGAAACACGTCCCAGACGGTGGCCTATCCGAGAACGGCGAGCAACAGTCAGGATGCAGGTTGACCTTAGGAAAGCCCGCTATTAAAAAGGGGAGGAGTGTTGGGGACGATAGATCCCCAAACTCATATTTTTAAATTTTATCTTATTGATTAAATGTTAGATATTTTGTTGGGGTCAATTGATGAACTATCGATTAAAAAATGGTATTATTAATATGTTCATATATTTCATCATTAGCTAAGACATACTTTTCTGGTGATATTTTTTTCTCTATGATGTATCATCGGGTTTCGTTTATTGAAAGTTGACACAATACGATGTAATATACATTGGTTTTATGTACGTCGTTACGTTAGGCACCAAGAATAACGTTTAGTACGCTTATATATATAACTAAAAAAGTACTCATTTAGTTTGGAAGGTACAATTAATTCTTCTATTTTTAATATATTTTAAGTGATAAGAAAATCAACAACTTGGTGTTATATCATTCGTGAATTTTGTTGAGTTGTCAAGCTTCGTTCACCAGTGTAATGATTTTGATAAAACCCTTTTTTTTAAAGATCACGTTACTAATCATCTGGTAATTTAGGTTAATAATTTGATTAGTAGTGATTGAGATACACTGTCATAAAAAGTTCAAAAAATGTACTTGCTTAAATCTGTCCCTTTTTATATTATTAGAATAAAACGTGTTTGATATCGTAGAACTTACTTCACGGAATGAAATCAAGTGATAAACTGAAGGAAAAAATCATTTTAGATAAAAAGAGGCTGAGAAAGTAAAATCACTCAGGGTTGTAATCAGAGAAAGAACAAAATCAAGATATATTTCATTGGATTAATTGTTCACCTAAGTGTTTATAAAGAACAATGGAGAAAACTTCTACATAACTGGATATGATTTTCATTCTGAGGAATAATCTTATGAAGTCTTAAATCACTAAGCTACATGTTTAATAGAACCCTAGCATAAAAGTCTCGATGGAATGATACAAATATCCCTTATTTAGCATCTCCTCACTATGAACAGATCAACTGTTTCCTGCTAATAACTGATCGAAAGTGTATCCCAGAAACTAGTATTTTTCATATAATTTCAAATAGTACTGTTAACTATCAAATATGATTAAAAAAAGAAGAGATTTCCTCTGCATATCATTCAAATGGTAGACCCCAATTTTTAACAAAATTAGTTTTTTCATTAAAATGAGGACTTGTACCGAGTATTCCATTTTAAATATGAAACCCTACATATTTGGTTTGTTTTAAAATGGTTGTATAACTATATGCACTTCAGTGATGTACTTTAGAATTAAGATGAATATCGATAATTAGTCTTGATGTTGAGATATAATCTGAAGTTTTATTATTAGATGGAAGGAATATGAACTTTTATGCACAAAAAATTGTTTTGTTTATAATATTCGTATTAGTTTCATTTTCTTAGTGTTTTCAAGTGAACTAAAAAATACGAAGAAAAATGTGGATACAGATCCATTCTATGGAGAAAATAACAGGAAAATATAGTCAAAACAATAACCAAAATTCTATTTTATTCATATATTTAATCGTTTTGTTTATACACCAAAAGTTGTTAGGTCAAGGATGAATTCCAACACTCAAGTGATTATCATTGCTTAAAGATATTTCAAGATAATCAAACTGAGAAATAAATTGATGTTTGTATTTCATCACAAATTATTCTTATCTAACAAACTGACAAAGACGAATTAATAATAGGGAATGGGATTTATATACAAATGTCATATTGTTAATCATAACATTTTCACTACTCATTTCTGAGAATGAAACTAGAGTACTTAGATTTCGTTGGAAATGTTTTATCGATAATCTGTGGTAAGTTTGTTGAACTAACTAATGCTTGAGTGTTCTTCCGTGTAAAAAAGATGCATAAAACTTTGATGTTTGAAATGACAGACATTGGGTTCTATTCACAATGTGAACATCTGCTTTGGAATAGGGGTATATTCAAATATGAGGAAACCATTGTTCTCAGTTATACTGTTGAATACAATCCATATATACTAACGATAATATTTTTTTAGCCTTTTGTAAGTATTATTTTACTTGTTTGTGTTGGTTGTGTAAATCTTCCGGTTGATGTTATGGACTGCAACTAACTAATTTCTTTTAATATTAAGGAACCGTGTGTGGACTGTTCTGATATTGTCGGTAAGTCACAGGCATTTTAAGCTGCGTTAGATAGTGACTAATAGTGAATCGGCGTTTTGTCCTACTTGGAGCTCTTTAGCTGTATTTATTTGCTTAAGATCCATGTAACTTAATGGCGATATCGAGGCAGTCCGCACAGGATGCACATACGCCAATAAGAGACAGATCAATTGCAGTCTACAACATCAAACGGATGGTTCAAACAACTAATACGAGTGAATTAAAATCTATCTCGTGGCTGCTTGAAATCTGTAGCCAAATGCCCAACTTGATTGCTTCTTAAAACCAAAGGTACTGGGTACGAGTCTCTGGATGCAGGCACAACCAGTTGACGAGTTTCACCTAGGACGAAACCTGTATCCTAGATTCCATTGCTAGCCGCTTTTCCATCCTGCTTAAACTACTATTTTATGTCATATTAAATGACTTCACTGGTAATAGGAACCGTTCAATGAAATAATCCATCTGATTATCTATTTTAGTTTGGTTTTTTCGTTGACTATTATATGAAATATGATGAAGTAGCCAACAACAGTGAATCAAAGAGTAACCATTTTAAAAGAACTTACATACAATCATTAACTTTGAAAAGCTGTTCACGGTAGTCAGATAAACATGTAAGTGAAAGTAAATTATATCATCTTGAAATGTTTTTTGTATCGATTAACCTATTTATAGATATCTTTTCGCAAGATATTAAATAACATGAATTATGCAGGATAGATGGAATTGCGCTCAGATCTAGAACACGGGTTTTATCCTATTTGAGACTCACCAGCTGGATTTACCTGCATCTTAGAGTAGAAATTCACTCTGGGACTCGAACCCAGTACTTTCCACTTCAGCTCCTCATTTTTGTTGCCATGTTTGAAGTTACTTTGTTATTTTTCTGCTGATTCTTATTTTATGCATCAACAACCCAAGTCCAATCATAAAACAGAAGAATTAATTCTAATTATCTTTTTTAATTCATGCTTAAATAAACCAATGTATTCTGTAATCTTCAGAACATAATTTAATTAAACTTGTATTTCCGACTACAGAAAATTGTATCTATTTATCATTTCATGATATTACTGTACAGAAGTTTGTAGTTCTATCATTGGAAATTGATTAATTTTTCTCTCTAAGAGAAAAACAAAACAAGAATTCTTCCTTTCATTGTTTCATTTAATTTCCACATACTGAAATAAGAACAAAAAATTATACACACTTGGTATTGTTTACTTAAATCCTTCCATTGATGTTTAGGTCTGCACTTGATCAGTCTCTTATTGGCATATGTGCATACTCTGTGTATCGCCTGGATATTGTTTTAATTTATAAGTGAACATCAACTTTGAAGTTCAGGTACATCCAGCTGACGAATTTAAAATAGAACGAAACGCGCGTCCTGGATTCCACTGCCAGTCACTATCCATCTTTGCTTATAAAAAATTAATTGGTTGTTATCATTTTCTTTCCAGCAATTGGCTTATTCGATTCTAGAAGTTTTAATTTAATGTTCAAAACAATCAATGTAGAATCATTCAATAAATTTTACTCTTTTTTTGTATCGGTTTGTCAAGGGCACAAATCGTAAAATGTATTTTTCTATTTATTTTTTTTAATTTTTACTTATCGTGTTTAATTATGACAAGTAGTGCACATGTACAATATTCTAGAATCTTTGATAAGTTTAATTATAGCTAACGAAGCATATAATCTGTTAAATTATGTTTTTATACACATTAAATACAAGTCTAAACACATTTATATCAAGTGTTTAAATCCTATCAGTAAAATTACAATCCTACATTCAAAATAATCAAAGTAATAATAAACGGTTTTATTGGCAATCATCAACAAATGGAACATTGGCAAGTTTAATATGTCTAGTAAAATATTATACCTTTACATACACAATTTTTCAAGATATAGCATGATTGGTTTCAGATATTTTAATCCGAATATTTGGATAATCATCAAATATGATAAGCTTTTTGTTATATCCTAGTGAAGACTAAATTACGGGTAACTTATGAGAACTATTAATGGACTAATATTTTATATATTCCGATTGTATAACTGTTCAGTAACTACATTATTTATATCTATATTCCTCTTATTATGAGCTTTATTTTGACTTATAGACTCATTATACGACTTACTGTTCTTAAGCTATGTTCAGTTTATTAGTTACAGCCTCCCACATTCACAGTCACCTTTTGGCTTGATCTTGTATAAATGTTATTTCCTATTTTATGGTGTGATGAGGTCTGTTTGACTAGTATATAAACCAAGTATGTTTAAAATAAATGATTTGCGTAGTGGAAGCTATTGTTGGCGTTATGGACTCAACTGGACGAGCTAGGCGAATAAAAGACCAATATGGACTCTAGGCTGCACATACTGGTTGAACGTCATTGGTTTAGCACAGTACTAAGATTGAATATGTCGTATTTTGCTTGGTGAATAAACTACATGATAACTGGCCGGGCTTAGTCACAATACTTTTACCATATATGTATATATAAATGTAGATTTAATTACCATTTTTATTTGAATGTCTCATATTAATTTCATTGAATTAACTATTGGAAAACTAATTTTTTTATAACTAGTGAGTAGTTTAATGATCACTTTTGAATCTTAGAAGTTTATCAATATGACTTGGATTTTATTGACTTTAGCAGAAACTCTTTCATATAGACAAAGTGAGTTGTCTTCTGTACTCGCACTAAGTCATAGGTGTCATTCAATTGTGTTGTATAACAAAGCTCATAACAAACACTATAGTATTGCCATCAGTTCAATATTATAGCTGATTTTGAATTTCCGCTACTGGATCTTACTATTTCTAAACAAATCTGTTTCGAATAGTACCGCTTTTTGAGAAGCAAGTATTTCAAAGGCATCAATAGTGGATAATCTGACTAAGATGATCAGTTATCATTCGGTAAAGTTATTATTTAATATTGAATTGCTTTTTCAGGTTAGATTGGTGTAAGTAACGTGTAAACATGTTTTTATTTAATATTTCAAATCATAAGAAGAAAATGTATGTATAATAATGCTGTAAATAATGGTGGATAGTATGAGCAATAAATTTCATTGTTGATCTTTTGTCTGTTTCTGTAATCTTAAGGAATTTCATGCATGTTGTGATTAGAAAAGTTACCTTAACTAGGTTGGATATACTGGATATTCATGGAATTGTCGGGATGTCCGAATTAGAATTTACGTTTGTCTGAATAATATGCATTTCAAAATTGCGTGCGATGTATAATTGTATCTGTTAAAGATAAGATGATTTCAATTATATTCACATTTAATAGTAAAATATCACTTAAGAATGATTGTAAATATAAAATAATTTAATTATCGTCGAAGAAACTAGAAAGTACTTTTTTGACTTTTGATTAAGTGTATCTAAAAGTTGAATATGTATTACCAAATATTGTACCTCCGTCCACTTTGTGGCATCATAAATTCTGTAGTCGCGTTTTAGGAATTAGCGAACAGTAGTATAAAATATTGCTGTCAAGTAAACTTCTGCCCCCTAATGCCTTGGTATGGGTGAGAGTAAGGAGAGTCTGTTCTCCCTCTCTAAATGCTCTCGGATGGCCACGCGTATGCAGACACTGCCAGGGAAGTCCTACTCACTGCCTTCTCGCTACAGGGATGTTGTTTACTAGTTTGAGAGGACGAAAAGCGAATGTTAGGCGCTTTAACGGGGTTGGTGGATACAGAAGATCCACCTAGGTAAGTTGAACAACCCTGATTCCAAACCAATGGTGTACATGGGCTCCAGGATTCTGAAGCAATAGATGGCGTACGAACCAATTTTCGGCCACCGGCTATCATGAGACTGCATCTCCTGATGTTGCTTCACTGCCTTGTGGATGAGACCTTTAGGTCAAAGGTTCCGGGTGTGGCACACTGAGAAAACCACCTGTTTCGGTCTGTGCACCCGGGCAGTATCACAGCCCACACACAAATCAAGTAACTTATGTGGCGCATATGTATTCGGTGCCCTTTTGTTCCAATGTTTATATGTTTAGATAATAATACATCTGGCAAGCCTGTGAAACTCAAGAATTATCACAAGGTTTTCCAGACAAATTAAGATATGAGACTTTTAGTCAGAGAATCCAGGCTGTGTTTAAATAACTTCTTGACTTTTATAAAGCTTGAATGTCTTAGACTAATTCTTGTATATATTAGAGGATCCAATAGTATAACGAGGTAATAGTCACATAATGTTTAAGCATAATTAACTAGTGTTTTTATTCTCAAAAATGTTTTGTTGCGACTTGAGATTGAAAATTTCACTTCAAGTTATCCTATTCACGTAACTGTACTAAACCATAGAAGCAGTTCAACTTGTATTTAAAGTGAGAATTCATCATTATTAATTCAGTTGTTAATTTAGTAGAAAGTTTCATTTTAGATATTGATTTTGTTAAGTTATTCTGATAAACGTAATGAACCGTATCTTGTTGACAAAATGATCAATTAATTAATATCTATGAAAACTTTGTCATTGTATTCCAGTATAATTTGGAAAACAGCATAGAAATACTTCGAACTTTTCAATTTTTAAAGTCTTCACTAATATGCTTACAATCATTGAATTTCAAATCAATACTGGAACATATTATGTATATGATAGTTCAGTTGTCAGGAATAAGTGTATCGTGCTTTGAATGAAATGTCAGACTAAGTTATCTCATCAACATCGATTGAATGACTTTAATGAGTGTCTTTTCGTTTCAAAATTCCTTTATGTTGATATATTTATACTAATGTCTATTTATAAGTTAAAACTTCTTAAATCCAAGTTATAAAAAGTCATTTTGGATTCTTTTATTATTTATTTGACTTAAATGTGTAAGTAGTCGTTATGTAATTAATAGATCTGATGGAAAGATAGTAAATCAAAGATAATTAGTTCAAACATTCTTAGCAAAAGTAATATATCAAGCATTTTGATCAAGTGGAAGTTATCAGTGTCTTGAAAAATTAATCAATAACCCTTTTACCTGTGAAACATTAGTTGAAATGTAGCAAGCTCTTAATCTATTCTTTTTTTTGTTTGAACAGATGTAAGAATTAAACAAATGAGTTATCCTAGTTTTATTAAGTATTTAGTAGGTATACCTAAATCTAGTTGTTATCATTTTATAGACATTCACTTTTTGTATGTGCGTGTCTGTTTACCGATTATCCTATTAACTATACTCGACTAAGTATAAACATTTAACAAGACAGTCTGATTTGATTAAGAAGTTAAATACATCGTCTATCAATTCACTCACTTCTAGTTCGTGAGCGGAATCAGTATTGAAAAAATATTTTGCATAAAACTATTTAATATCATTGTATTTCACATAGTGGCGAGACTATAATTTATGGACAAACTAATCACGTATAAGATAACAGGTCTCGGATTTTAGCGCGAAATTCACTTATTCATTCGGATAAATAGAGTTTTAGCACTATAGCTGATGTCAGTTTGTGATGAAAACCCTAAATCTAATTTCTAACCTTAATCATCAACTACAAATTGTAATTCTAATTGCTTACGCAGGTTTATAACACTCATTTGGTGTTGGTTATTAGGCGGACACTCTCAGAGTCCATCTGGCGTTCGGGCGCAGAGACGATAATGCAATCGGTGTCACCATCTTGAAACACCGACTTCGTTGGCTCGGACATGTTCTCCGAATGTCGTCCCAGAGAATTCCACGTCGTGCATTATTTGCCAACTCTGGGACTGGTTGGAAGAAGCGGAGAGGTGGTCAGTATATGACATGGTGTCGTGGTATGAAAGAAAGCTGCAAAGGGTTAGCTTGTGTTGGTCCTTCACGACTCCCTGGCTGGGGTCCGAGAGATGGTGCTACACAGTGGCTAGAGACGTTATCAGATATGGCTCAGAATAGAACCCAGTGGCGATCATTCTGTAATCTTCTTTTACTTTCTTCATAAAAAGTGGTTGTACCTTCCTTAACTGAACGATTTCTTCTGGTTGTACCTTTCCGTTTCCCATTATTAATTTTATTATCATTATTATTATTAAACTACCTTACACTAATCGATTCGTTATTGTTTTTCTTTTCTCTTCGAATTCTCATTGTTTTGTGTGGCGCATATATATTTGGTGCTCTCTTGTATCACTATTATGTTTTCAAATAAATAAATAAACTGGCGTCGCTCAAAGGTCGTCCATAAATTATAGTCTCACCCACATAACTGCTCAAATTAGAGGATTATGTGTAAAAGTTAATAAGGGTTAAATTAATGACAGAAATAACTTAATATTAGAGTCATATAGACTTACTAAAAATTTCTTCCAGTCTCAGTAGGAACATTAAAATCGAGATAGAAGTACAGAGAGTAAAATATGATGGAAAAAAACTTTTGTTTGCGCTAGCATATCGTCCTAAATACAGAAGTTAGCCAATTCATACTGGTTTCAAATCTTTAGGAACATTCTTGTATATATTAAAGAGAAAAAACGTATTTGTAAAATCTCAGCCAATGAATTTGAAGTAAATTCAACGTTTCGTCTGACATTCTGGTTCAAGCTTTTTCAAGGAATTATAATCAAACTTCAAAATTATCGAATATAAATAAGTACATATGTCATCCAATCAACGTTAACAATGTTTAAAGTAGGTATTTCCATTAGTTTGTAAGAAACATGTGTGAAACGAAGTGTCAAAATAACAGATTGTGTATATACGCAAGTGGTGCACGAAGCAATTTCTCTGATTGATGAATTTTAAGAAAACATATAGAACCATTTACCTATTTATATGCAATAATTTTCATGTTTGATTATATTTCCTAGAAAAAGCTTGGACCAGATTGCCAGGCGAAACGTTAAATGTACTTTAAATTCATTCAATGAGATTTTACAAATACATTCTTCCTCGTTAATGTCTCACATTAACTTGGCGCTCAAATACTTTGAAACTAATCGATCAAATTGAGATGAAAGTTCTTATATTCTTATTGAAAAATTAAAATATAATTACATAATTTTTGCATTACAATTACACTCAAAAGAAAGGACACTTTCGTTTAGGTAATTTTATTTTTTATTGATAGACATGAATTTTCCATTTATTTATCCAACAGTTTATGATTAATACAGAATTAATTTAGTGGAAAAAAAGTGTTTTTCTGATATTTTGATGATGTATTTTAAGTGAAGTGAAAGTAGTTGTTAAAAATGTTTGTATATAATATGAAACTGAATAAAAAAAAATTTAAAAAAAATGAAATCTTAGTTTGAATTGATGGGGTGAATAGTTGCAGTAACATTTACTGTTGGGGCAGCTTCCGAGAACTACAACGGAGCCTCCAGAGGTTTTAGAGAATCCGAAGAGTTCCATCTGATCAGGACGTAATGTAGCATTCTAGAATATCAACATGGCATACTGCTATTGGTCGGTAGCATAACATACCTTTGTGCGGATTGGTTGAATTATAATGTTGATTTAACAAACGCTTACATCTATGAGTACCCATGATTTTCTATACATTTTGATTCTTGTCCAACAAGCACTTGTCTCTTATTTCCGACTTTGAGGGTTCTAGCGTTCGAGTGCTCAAGTCATACGCGTTATATTAAGATTTTAAGTTCTAGATATAACATTTACAAGTATTGATTAAACTGTATAATCGTATAAATTTTGTTAATTTTGAAAATATTATACATTACAGACTGATCTCATATGGAGAATCAGTGAAGATCAAGATTTGACGGAAATTTGTTATTTCCTTGTACACTATTCATTAATGATGAAGATTTATGAACACAAATGACATTAATGAAAGATCTTCGAGATTTAGCGGGTATCTCTACATGCTTAAACCATTAACAAATAATCTAAAGAATTATAAATTTGAACAAATAGTTTTACAGTAGATGAGTGTAGAGTTAATGTATGACACAAAGGAAATATATTGATATTTATAAAAATCGGAGCGATTGAATTTTCAGTAAATCTAACGTTTCGCTTGGCAATCTAGTTCAAACTTTTTCAAGGAAATATAATCAAACATTAAATTTATCGAGTATAAGTACATGGTTCTCGATTTAACTGTGAATTAAATAGGTTGTCCAATCAGGCTGACAATGTTGAATATAATAATTTGCTGTAGTGCATACGAGACGTGCTGTGTAACAAAATGTGTGTTAAGATAACAAAGTGTATGCATGTGTAAGTGAATCTGAGATGAAAGAAATTTAATTCACGAGAACGAGAACCAATCAACACTGAGGTGTACAGGAAAATTTGTGAACTGCATATGGATAAATTCAAACACTTCTATCTGAAGTTTATGCTGATGGTGTCGTTCAAAAGAACGATGAAAGTCCCATGACTAAACTATCCAGCTCAGAGAACAAAACTCCGTAAAAAAAACGAAATGTTCGTTTAGTGTTTCCAGGTTTTCAATGGTAATCTAGCTTCTATCGACTCGTGAATCCAACCGTTAGGATTACTGCAATCTTTACAAATCTTCAATTTGATAATTATAAATTTATTGTAAAACAAATAAAAAAGGTTTTGATGAAGTTTTGTTCTCTGAGCTGGATGGTTTAGTCGTGGAGCTTTCATCGTTCTTTTTGAACAATATCATCAGCATAAATTTCAGACAAAAGTGAAGTGTTCAAATTTCTCCACATGTAGTTCACAGATTGTTCTTTACACCTCAATGTTGATTGCTTTTTGTTGTCTTTAAACTTTGAATAAAGAGATTGTATATGTTATGAAAAATCAATCAAATAAAAATCCAACAATGTGGACAAACAAAAATAGTTTATCCACAAAAAAATATTTAGCATCATGCAATTTAGGAATAAATTATTATTTGAGTAGAATATTTGAATCTCTCACATATGTACAATAATCAAACCGTGAACAATAACTAACCTATCAGATACTTTTCATTTATATTTTCTAATGTATTTATATCGTAACAAATAATTTAGTGGTCAAGACAACATCAGTTAAAATATCAGTCTAGTTGAATAATTTTTTTCACTGTGAGATTTATATTCCGGGTAGGTTTTATTCTTTTTTTCTATCTACCTGTAGACTATCGCTATTAAAACAATATAGTTCAATATGCAAAATCTTCTAATTACAACATCTGTAACTCTTTCTCATCAGTGAAACAAATCCATTCTAAATTATTTCTCTATATGAATTACTTTAACTAGTATATTTTCCAGACTCTATAATAATCTATCCGTAAGATAAAATTACTCCCATCTTTTGTTCGCTGCATTAATGCCTACTGCTGCTTTGAAAATGCATTAAATGTTCTAGCACCTGTAAGTGTATCTTATTTTACAAGTGAGACTATAGGAATTTTAAATGTTTAACCATTCTTTTTACTGAATTCACTAAGGCCCCCGAATGCCCTGGTATGGCCGAGAGTGGGGAGAGTCAGCTCCCCCTCTCGAAATGCTCTCACATGGCCACAAGTATATATAGCCTCTGCCAGGGAAGTCCTACTCACTGCCTTCTCGTGGCGGGGGTGTTGTTTACGAAAATGAGAGGATGAAAAGCGAATGTCCAGGGTTTCAACCGGATTCCAAACCAATGGTGCACATGAACTTCAGTATCCTGAGGGAAGAAATGGCGTATGAACCAGTTGTTCGTCACCGGCTTCCATGGGACTGCATCTCTTTACGATGTTCCACTGCCTTGTGGATCAGACCTTCAGGTCAAAAGCTCGGAGAGTGGCCCCCTAAGAAAACCACCTGCTTCGGTTTGGACACGCAGACAGTATCACAGCTCTCACACATATCAAATAAGATTTGTGTGGCGCATATGTATTTGGTGCCTCCTTTTACCAATATCTTTGTGTTAAAATAAATAAATAAATAAAATTCACGAAGTAAAACCATCTACATGCTGTTACTTTACGTTAACACTGGCCCTGGCAACCCTAACTAATTTGAATGATATCTAACATGAACACTATATCACTGAGCCACATGACACATGCATTGTGATTAAACTGACGGATATATTTTAGTAATTATTGTTTTGTTGTTCCGTGCTCTCTGTTTCTATTTTATTTCCTCTAGTTGTAGGTAATTATCATTAATTCGTTATGGCACAAAAAATGACCTTGAATGTACCGTTTATAAATCAACAGGATATTGAATTTAAAAAAAATTAAAAGTTCCCGGACGATGCATTGCATTTCTGTAATACATGTCATAAATGTACTACCTAAACAATTTTTGAACTAGTAAACTTAAAACAACCTTATATCACATGTTTGTTCTCTAAATTTATGTTACTATTTATATCAAGCTGATCATGTCTGTAAACTGACGTGAATGCTGTAGTTATTTCCAGAATATATTATCATTATTATATACATGTATTTAAATAATTAAGTATCTTCGTTTCTGAATACATTCTTTTTCATGTTGAATATTCATTATTCTTAAAACCTTTTACTAACGTAACAAAGTTTCATTTCTGTCTTTTTTTTATATCTGAGGTAAAATTTCTTTGTTTCGTTGAAAAATATCATCCCTGCAGTTTCATTGTAAACAATAAAAATTAAAGCTTATTGATCAGTTTATTAAACTAAAGAGTTATTCAATTTTATTCCAACAATTTCATTTCACTTCTTAGTTATATAACATAGTCTATCTCTTAAATTTTAATATACACTTTAACAAAATCTTACATTTTATTGCCTGGATTCTAATTTATATTCGTTTGATTTATACTTTTTCATTCAGTTTAACATTGAATCCAACTTCACTGATAGGGAGAAAGTTTTCATTTTTTGAGTTGTTTTAATGTATGAACTATTTTTTTTATTTAAAAAACTATTCTTTGAAGTATAAATAATTCTTATTGACTGATTAAATTATTTTCGATTGCCTGCAGCTAAATGATGAAATAACACAACAACAAAAGAGAACGAGAGAGAGAGAGAGAGAATAAGAATGAGAGGGAGAACACAAAAAAGAAAAACTCATCATATCAATCAAAATGAATTCTTTGTATGTAAATTAATCCGATTCATTTTGTTTTGTTTTCGATTTTTTTGTTTTGTTTTTCTTTTTTCTTTGTTTTATTCAAACATCTTCTCTTTCAAATAAAAAAAATTTTGTCTACATTCATTTTTGATCTGACAGAATTATCGATGGCAAAGGAAATTTAGCGGATCAATGAAATAATAAATAAATTTTTCAGTTGATCAATTAATTATTTAATTAAGATGGAGTAAAGAGAGAGAAAAAGACGTAAAAGACATAAGAATTAGTTACGAGGTATATATATATATATATATATATATATATATATATATATATATATATATATATATATATTTTGTTTGTTTGTTTAAAGCTCGAAATATAATAATGATTGAAAAATTTCTTCTAGAAAAGAATTTTTCATTCTGTTTGGTCTTTGAAGAAACTACTTATACAGGAAAAATAAGTACTATATCATGAAAAGTTTTAATAGAATCTTTTCTTTTATATTCATGGTTTATATTGTTACTATTGTTTTTCCCTTATATTTAGTGATTATTGTATAAATGCATTAAATGTGTAGTATTGATTACAGCAAACAACTTATTCAATTAATTTACTCTGTTTGCTGTGATTTTATACAGTCCATTAAAGATGAAATCACTAAAAAATCATTTACAATTTAATATATTAGTTTAATTTATTATTATAACAAATAAAAGTGTATTATAATTTTGATAAGCGCTGAACTAGTTGGTATTTCGCAGTGCGTCTTCCATATTGGCTTTAAATTTATATATTTGGGTCTCCTATATATTGCCTATTGAAAGATTTATTCTGAAGTTTGATTAATTTGTATGAAACATTCAATAGGAGTTTCTTCGTAACCTTTGTTTGGTTATATATATATATATATATATAATATAGCTGTTATATTAATATGCAGGTCATTTGATTTATGATATTTCAGTGGCTTAATAATTTATCAATTATTAAGAAGGATAATCATTTATAACGTCAATTGTTGCTATTCAGCAAATGCGTTCTTTATTATCGGAAAAGCTTTGCAAGTTGTAAAAACTTCTACATGTCTGGGCAGCATCATTGTTGAACACGGTGGATCTGATGCAGATGTGAAGTTGCAAATCGGCAAACCAAGAGCAGCATATCTACAATTGAAGAACATATGGAACTCGAAACGACTGTCAACTAACACCAAGGTCAAAATTTTCAATACAAATATCAAGACAGTTCTACTGTATGGGGCGGAAACTTCGAGAACTACGAAAGCCATCATCCAGAAGATACAAGTGTTTATTAACAGTTATCTACACAAAATACTTCGAATCCGTTGGCCAGATACTGTAAGCAACAACTTACTGTGGGAGAGAACAGACCAGATCCCAGCGGAGGAAGAAATCAGGATAAAGCACTGGAAGTGGATAGGACACACACTGTGGAAAGCACCCAATTGCCTCACAAGGCAAGCCTCCACTTGGAATCCTCAAGGGCAAAGAAAAAGAGGAAGACCAAAGAACACGTTACGCCGAGAAATGGAAATAGACATGAGAAAAATGAACAAGAATTGGATAGAACTAGAAAAGAAGGCCCATGACAGAGTGGGTTGGAGAATGCTGGTCAGCGGCCTATGCTCCATTGGGAGTAACAGGCGTAAGTAAGTAAGTAATAGGCTTAAGTTCGTAAGTTCTTTATTATGGTACCGATTTACTAATTCATATCAGCATTTCAAATTAGTTCAACATGGCAGATATCTTTGGAAATAATTTGTAACCACAATGTTTCAAGAATGGTCTACTGAAATCTAACACAAACCATGGGGTTTTCATTGTCACTTAGTTTTTCAAAGTTAAATAAAACAATTCAAAATCTGTAATGTTAAACAGTGAATATTCATTTTTAATACGGCCAAACGGCTGGTTAGGATGTAAATATATTCATGAACTAAATCATCCGATTTCATAAGCGATGTAGTATCTAGCAATTTCATTATTAATATACATCATGAATTTGTATTTTATCACTCAACGATTTGGCTAATAATTTTAAGTGAAAATATCAAAACATGATACATTTTGTCATCAATACATAAGTGTTTCCTAGTTCTTTTAAAAACATTGTTAAATCAACCTTGAAACAGTAATGTATTTTGTTTGATAAATATGGAATCAGTAGCGGTTTTATTGCACATATTCATCTCATAAAATTTGCTAAATCATTTACATCCTATACCAATTGTCTTAATATTGTTTTAAGTCACAAACACTATAAGCAGAGATAGAAAGTGGCTTCAAGCGCCATCGCATTATCCACTTAGATACTGAGTCCTGGTAGCTACTGGCTTGTCCCAGAGGGTGAAGTTTAATTCATTTTTGTGTTGGCTGCTTGAATCTTCCCGTTGATGTTTAGGATTGTAATTGGTTAGTCTTTTATTAGAACATGTGAATCCTGTTCAGATGGCCTCGACATTGCCTTAATTCAGAAGCGAATGATACTGGGTTTGAGTCCCAAATTGAACGTCAACTCTGGGATGCAGATATATCCATCTGATGAGTCTCAAACAGGATGAAATACTCGCCCTGGATTCCACTACTAGCCACCATCCATTTACATATTGTTTGGATTTAACCTGATTCCTAATCGATTCAACGAATAATGCTGAGAAAAATAAAAACCTGTTAATAGTCTGTTTTATATCAATTGTAAAAACTATTTATAATGATCAAGAAAAATATTACCCTCGTCTACTTCAACTAATCGCTCAGTAACTCTTTATTTATGCCTAGCTGAATTCTAAACAGGTACGATAAAGAATTAATGAATATAGTTCTCTTAAGTTTGCATATTTGATTAATTGAATTTACTGAAAAATCCACAAATGCTATTTCAATAAAACTGTTCTTGAAATTGTTAGATTTTACATTGATAGAAGAATCGTATTTGTTTAATTTCATTGTTGTTTTTGTAGGTTTTTGCTTTCATACTTGTGTGGACGGAACCCCGGGCAAACTCCTGGAAGATCTAAGAAGCTCGTAAAGAGCCGAAGAGATTCTATCTAACCATCTTTTGGAAGAACATTCCATAATCTTTATGTGTAGCTTTCCTATTGGAGAAATGCTTAAAGCCACTGTATACGGATTGAATGACTATAATGATGATCTCATTTTTACTAAGAACTACAAATACCTGAGGGTTTTGTACCATATTTGACACTGTAGGAATAACATTTCTTTTCACTCATCTTTTGGTCATCAAGTCACTAACAATTAGACTGAGCCAAATTAATAGGTGTAGACTACCTGGTTGAGATATGCGTGTTTATCACAACCAATGGTTAGAGAATTTGAATGACATAATTCAAAATAAGTTGCAATGGCGCCAGTGTAACCATTCTTTGTCTTTTTCTAAACTCTAAGCTTCTTAGTTTTTCATAATCCTGTTTCAGAAGAATATATTTTCTTGAATTGTCCCTTTGATGTATAATCTTCACTATTATTAATAATACTTCCACTACTACTTTTCTGTGACTTTCTATGGTAAATTCATCTATCTGAGCCCACGGTGTTTAGCAATTCGAACCAATGTATATGCGTACCCGGTTGCGTTGCAACTGACTGACTGATAGTTCAACATTTACTTGTGCATCACTGAAAATCTGAAAGCACTGGGCGGCTATTTCCTCCTTGTTGCAAATTTATGGTCCCTCACACAGGACTCGAACCCGGGACTTTCGGTTTGCGCGCGATCTTTCACTTGAAATGTTTTGATTATATGAATTATATGAATTTATTCATTGAATTACACAAATATACTGTATTTAAATGATTTTTTCAATCTCCTTGTGGATTATAGTTTATTCCGAAATTAACCAATTGTATAACTTATTTAATACAACTATCTTACCATTACGTGCAACACACAGATATGCATTAGAATACATAAGTAACTAATTTGGTTGAATTTATTTTACAGTCTTCGGTTAACTATGATTACTTTGTTATACAAATCACAAGATGATAAAAAAAATATACAAACTTAAACTTCTAGTACATAGGTATTATAAAAATAGACAATATGTTACAGAGGTAATTGTAGAAATTGTGAAATCTATTCCTTTTCCGTTTATCACGTGAACTATAGCTTTTGAACTTTTAAAAATAAGCAATAATTGGGTTATAAAAGTTTTGAATGAATTGATTAATTATTTTGTGCTAGTCCTTTTCACATCTGTAAATCTTTCACTAACTAATGTTATTACTTCTAATCTCGTTGGAGATTGCTAATCCATTGGGGTTTCCCCGCGTGGGTTCGAATCCCATCCTCGTCGCCAATTGCTATAACTTGTCGTTTGAATGCTTCTTGTTTTGGCTCTTTTAATGATGCTTTTTGTATATGATCGTCGGTGATTGTTATGTCGGAAACGCTTATCACTTATACTCGGAATGAGGGACCTTTGCAACTCCCACGACGCGAAACTAAAAACACAAAGACTGGTATAAGTGATGATTTATTAACACCAAAACAAGACGACAATGACTCTAGTAGAAAATACACTCATTTATATATTGATTGTACACCCATTTTGATTAATAAATAGGATGAAATCACATATATGAAAAATACTCGTAGTTATAACAAATCACATACTAAGCATAGTTCATGTTCATTGAATAAAAGAATATCGCGTATTATACAGAATAAAAAGAGAACAAATACTACATTGAGTAATCATTACATTGCATCAAAACGGAAGCACTCTTGAACAATTACTCAAAATGAGTAAATGAATCGAAAATTGACTTTTCTTTCCATCATATCAGAGATTAATGATTCTCTTTATCAGTTCTAGATAATTGCTTATTGTATATAGTTTTAATTAAATGTAATATAATATTCTACTTTATGTAATTAACATTTTATTGGTCACTACTTTTATCCCAGTTCTCAAAAGTATTAAACACAATTAGATAAACTATAGAAGTTCAATTAAGGTGTATTGAAATTATTAAGTTTACTCTACTATTAAATATTTTGACTTAATTTTAACTTTATATGATTTTCAACTATTAGGATTCAACTACTGATGACACTATACCCATGAATGTATTTTAAAATTATCTTAAATATACAATAAATAGAACAATAAAATGACTATTTATATCCTTGATACGATGGTATATATTTGTCAGGTACATGAATGCATTACTCTTTATGGTTTAACTTTACGGAATGAGATTTAAAGAATTGGTATTTTTATTTTATTGTATATTCCTTATTGTTTATTTGTAAGTTATGTTTAAATTATTTAATAGTTGAATTCATGAGTCGATTAAATCTAGAACACCATAGAAAACCCGAAAGCACCTGACAGTCTAGTATGGGACTCTTTAGCAAGGCGCATCCACGATCCTGTTCCGCAGGATTCGAACCCAGGAGCTATCGGCCTCACGTGCGAAAGCTTAACTTCTAGACCACTGAGCCTACATCCAATGGTGTTAATGTTTAATTTCAACTAATCCACAAAATTGAGCGACACATCCACTATTGTCTTTAGTGAGTTACTGTCTCACAACAAACACGGTTGAACTCCACTGGTCACTGTTTCTCACTAGAACTCCAGGAAATACCTCTTGAAGCCAGTCACTAGTGAGCATATATTGATTCATATCAGAAGAGTTTTTTTTGTGGATATTATAGTAATTTTGGAGAAAATTCTTTTTTAAACATTCAATTTCATATTACTCAATATTTCAGCTTGAAATATTAATTTTTTGTTTTGCCGAACCATTATACTAATGGATAATAACAAGCAAAAACCAATAACATGTAACAAAATGATAAATTAGATAATATGATGTGATGTATATTAATTGTATTTCCATTTCACAGTGTTCGTTTTTCTTTTTACAAATTATAGACAGTATAATATGAAAGTACAAAAAGTTCGTGCTTTCACATTTGGTTTTTCGTTTATATCAAAGTTTTAATCTTTTTCTTTCTATTTTAATGTAGTTACATTAATCTACCATTCAATGTATGAGAACGAATAAAAGTCTATATTTTCACTTTCAGTCAATTCACCTACGATTGTTTTTTTTACAAAATATTCCCTGTTGGATTTTTGTAGCAAAATGTTAGGCGAAAATTAACAGTGAACATTATAATTTAGAAATTCTAGCTAATATTAACGTCAGAATAAGTGAAAAAATTTCACATAATAACGTTCATTAAGGAAAATGTTTCAGAAAATTTTTAAAAAAATGGTCGTTTCACATAATGAAGGAATTTATGAGTCTTATGTTGTCTACTTTATCTTCAAGAAATTATCACATAGTGTTTTTATCTTTGTGTATGTTGGTCACTGATTATACTACGGAGGAATGCTTAAAGATATATAAATAATGATTATTCTAATAGATTAGATAGATACTTATTATCTTCTAGTATTTGTGGAAGTCTTATGTTTTTGTCAATGCTTTCAATAAGCATATTATAAGAATGACTCTTTAATAGTTTGATGCCATTCAATCAAAATCTTTCTCAATAGATCCTCTTTTCTCTTATCTGTATATAATGATGGCTAAAATGGTTATTTTTATTTCGTTGAAAGCTCTTTATTTATGTAAATTAACGGCCAGATGATGATTGTTTTTTGTGAACATTAGGACATAAATTACTGATGAATGTTACATCGTACAACCTTATGACATACAACGTCACATTTGCCATAAAAAACTAATTTTATTTATATTATAAACCAAGTTTAGAGGAGAAACAATCCATTTGAATAAGATACAAATTAGTTCCTTTTGATTCAGTACAAACAAATTTTAATACAGGATGTATCTAGAATAAAAAATACACAAAGAGGAAATCACATACAGAGAAGTCGCACTATTGTTTACACTATTGATGTTGAAGTAAAGTATTGAGAATTTTCTTCAACGCACTTGATGAAATGGATTATTTGTTGATAGACGTTAATAAAATCAAAAACATATATATAACCATTGTTCAGTTTATAGATAAATTATTATGAAAGAGAAATATTATACAATGCTTATCCCAATTATAGTACTTTATTGAATTGTTTAGTAGTAGGATGTAAATGTTAAAGACGAGGAAATTATGGTAAATTATAATCAGGCTTATTTATTTAAGTAAAGATTAAATCCATTTACACTTAGAAGTTTTCCTCTTACAAAAGACTTACACAAATCAGAATATAGAAGAGTTAACCATAGACAAAACAAAATTTTGTACATGAGTTTATGAAGATGATTAATTAACTTTTTAGTTTTATACACATATACCTTGTGTTAATATTTATTCATGTTTCAGTGAATTATATTATGACACTAAATAACAATGTTTATTGTTAAAATTTACATTTTCAACTTTAGTAATACTTTAAAAATGCTTATTACTTTTTAACCTACGGCAGTTAGCACTCGTGGAGGAGCATAGGCCACCCACCTGCATTCTCCACCCAACCCTGTCCTGGGCAATCCTTTCCAGTTACTATTCATCCTTTTCATGTCTTCTAATTCTTGATGTAGTGTGTTCTTCGGCCTTCCTCTTTTCCACTTAGCTTCAGAATTCCAAGTTAGCCCTTGCTTCGTGATGTAGTTTGGTGATTTCCTGAATGTATGTCCTATCCACTTTCAACGTCTTTTCCTAGTTTCCTCCTCAGATGGAAGCTTGTTTGTTCTCTTCCACAGTAGGGTGTTGATGATGATATCAGGCTCACGGACATTGAGTATCTTGCATACACAACTGTTTATAAATACTTCTATTGTTTTGATAATGATTGCAACAGTACTCCAAGTTCCAGCTCTGTACAATAGAACTTTCTTGACGTGAATACTTAATAATGTTAGATTTTATAAAGATTAATGTGTATCTTTAAGTAATTCATATGATCAATTAAAATAAAACAGTGAGTTTACTGTTTTTTTAATATGATTCTACAACATTATTATCTATATTGAGAGTTATTGAAGTTTATATGTAGTAGTACAACACACTATTACTTTATCATAATTAAAAAAACTAGTTTCGTCAAATCTAACACAAATATACTAAATATCAAATTCACTTGGTTTTGTTTGGCTTGTATCTTCCCATTGAGATTTAAGACTGCAATTGATCAGTCTGTTATTGACATATGTGAATACTGTGCGTATGCCTCGATATTGCCTTAATTCACAAACGTTTTGTAAGCAATGATGGATAGTGGCTAGCAGTGGAATCCAACTGGAACACCAAGTGAATTTAAATTCACCTCATTGCGCAAGCAAGTGCCTATCAAGACTCAGCAGCTGAGTGGATAACGTGGTGGGGTTTGAAGTGAACCGTACTGGGTTCGAGTCCCAGAGTGAACATGAACTCAGATGCAAATACATCCGGCTGACGAGTCCCAAGTAGGACGAAACGCGCGTTCTGGATTCTACTACTAGCCACTATCTATCATTGCTTACCAAAACTAAATATTATTTGTGAAAGTGTTACTGTTACCAACTTTTTATATTTAATTGTTTATTGTTAACTGTTTATATCATACTTCAATAAGAATTTATCAATAAAACTATGATTGAATCTCTAGTTGAATAATGAATCAGAATTGATTAAGTATAATGAAGAATAGAAAAGTTCTAATAGATATGTATTTAGGTTATTACATATAATTACTTTTATTAATACGAATATTTTGGGTATACGTTTGGTTATTAACAACATAATGTTATAATAAAACAAAAGTAGATTAACAATAGCCATTTTTCTCGTTTCTATAAATATTATTCAACCGTAGATTTGGTGAGTAGAGAGAGAAAGAGGGAGATAGAGAGTAAACTCATTGAGATTGGAATAATTGCCAATGTATAAAACAGAATGCAATAAATAGACTATTATAACCAGTATAATTCTTTCTAATAATATAGGTAAGGAGAAAGAAAAATTGTTGCCGAAATAATAAACTACTGTGTTGAAAATAAATGGTTATGAATGTTGTGAAAAGTTGTTTGTTTTTTATATGTTAGTTTTGATCACTTAATATGAAACCTGTAGAGATGGTTAACACTTGATTTGTTGAAATACCTTTTAATCAAAGCTCCTCTATTTGAAATACTATTCTTGTTATATTAATTATTGAATAAAAACCTTCCAATCATAAATAAAATACAAATACCTTTCCACAATTGTTAGTCGCTTAAACAGCATACTCTCTGGTAAGCTACTCGCTTTTGTTGACTACTACTGTCAGAAAGCTGATACTTAACCGACTAGCAATTTAAAGAGTTATGTGCCGAAGTCTAACTTTTTGCCAAGAAGTAAAGTTCCAAAACCAATAGAATTTTATATCTTCCTGGGGGTATTTAATAACAATTTGTGGCTTTTACTCAATTCATACATTGAATACACTTGTAACTCGTTGCTGTAAATGTAATTTTTCAAGCATTACATTTTCATACGTATATGTAGTTACCTTTGTCAAACTATCTGTCTTCTGATTTTACTTGATTCATTTCTTATCGTTTGTATATTTATATATCAATATGGTGCTTATGATATCGATATGAACTTAGAAGAACAAGATATACGACGTTAGTGACTACTCAGTAACCAATTAATTCTAGACATATCTCAGTTCTACAGAAGTTCATTCACTGCACGAACTCTCCAACTGTGGAGCTGGATGACATGAGACTGATTCAGTCAGTCGAGATCAACTCCTTCACGATGATAAGTATACTGAGTTTTCTGTTGACTAACTCCAACCACTGTCTTACGAAGTAGTAGTATAGTGTGTGCTACTGATGTTGATAGATATAAGTAGTATGTATCATCAGTCGAAAGTGAAATACCAGATAGGCGAAAGTTCAAAAGATCAAAGAAAGGAGAACGAGAACAGAGAATGATTGGTGTGGAAACAAACGAACAGTGAAGTTTGAGACAATTGATTGACATTTTACAAATGAAGTATTTACTGTATGATTCTCAGATTTTATTAACTCGTTCTGTAATTTTTTATTGAAATACACTCGATTGTTTCCACTTGTATTCTCGTTCACTACAGTAGCGAATTTTCTTTCTGTCAGCAACAGTTAACTAAAATTTACCTTACAGTTTTGATAATTTGAACGTGAATGCTACCATGCAAATTTAAACTTAAAAAGTGAATTATAACATTTAAAAGGTTTGATTGAGACAAATTTCTTGATAAATCTTGAATCATGTTTAGGTTGGTTATTTTTTACATACCTAAGTTACATTTCCTTTTTTGTTATATGAACTAGATATTAAATTCAAATAAGTTATTATATGCGTAATTCTCTGATCATTCTGAATTATTTCATATTTTCCACTTTATAACAATCCTTTTCAAAAATTTATGTCGTAGATTTAATTTAGAAAAGAAAAGCTTATTAATTCATGTGATTTAATCTCAAGTAGGTATGTGTTCTACTCGATTTGTCATGAGTCCCTCTCCCACATCAAAATGATGTTACTAACAAATTATTTTAAACTGTATCTTGGATACTATTCCACAGAATTCCTGTAAATTTTTAAATAATTTCAGATAATGTTAT
This sequence comes from Schistosoma haematobium, assembly GCF_000699445.3. Taxonomy (NCBI): domain Eukaryota; kingdom Metazoa; phylum Platyhelminthes; class Trematoda; order Strigeidida; family Schistosomatidae; genus Schistosoma; species Schistosoma haematobium. Next base: position 24,319,340 of record NC_067197.1, read on the forward strand.
GCTGGTAAAAAAAATTATTTTTACGAATTTTAATCTAATTTATAAAATATAAATTAAATTAGTATAAAATTTGTTAGTGTACTCAGACGACTAATTAAAACGACCAAGTGTTCATTGCTTTCCAGATGTTTTATTTGTAACAATGATATTTAAAAAAATCATAATCCAATCACGATTAGACAACCATTAAAAACTTGTAAGCACTGAACAGCCGTCTCTTTCTAGTATTGGATCAACTAACATTATTGGTCTACAACCTTTTAAAACAGTAATCGAAGTCAGTGCTTTCAGTGTCGTTCGAGAACGCTGCAACGTTTATAGTAAAATTTTCTTGTATTAATGTTAAGATTTACTGATTTTTATTCTATTCATTGTAACTTACCACTTTAAAGATTTTTTTTCTCTTTCCGAAATCAGTAATGGTAAACATTGTAGCTATTTACAAAATAATCAACTTGAAATAAACTAATCTTAGAATATAACACTTACTAATGTAATTCAAATTACGAAACATATGACATACGCTGAATATTAATAAGTTGCAATATTAAAAGAATAACTTATTAAAAATGCTTTGAAATAATTTATCGCCATTTATCTATGACAAGCCCTCACCTGAAATCCTCAAGGCCAAAGGAGAAGAGGAAGACCAAAGAACACATTACGCCGAGAAATGAACACAGACATGAAAAGAATGAACAGCAATTGGATAGAACTAGAAAGGAAGACCCAGGACACAGTGAGTTGGAAAATGCTGGTCGGCGGCCTATGCTCCACTAGGAGTAACATGTGTAAGGAAAAAAAGTATATTTGAAATAACCCCAGGGATTGAAACTAAGATAATTAAAACTTATCTTTCAGAAAACTTGTCTAGGCCTCTTTAAAATAATGATCAATAGCACAATTATCAAAGAATATATATGGTTTAACAATTAAATCAAATCTATACTAAATGCATGTCTAATCATATTCACATGTTAACTTGGGTAAATAGGATAAAACTAATTCAGTATGATATGAATTATGTTAAAAGTTCACAACCTGAAAAGAAAAAAAGAATGTAAGTGTATATGTAACCTAATTGATATTCTGTAAATGAATGTTAATTATTTATTTAGTAAAAGTAAAAATAAGAAAGAGAAACCCTTTTTTTGTTTTTCATCGCTGAAAAATTCCCATTATATTGAAACACAATTGTATGAACGAGTAATATTCTTTTCAATAATTTCTCATCAGGTTCTACAATTATAAATCCAGATTAATAATCCATAAAATTGGTCAGATTTAAGGCAAAATACATCATCATTTGGAAATTGTAATATGTGAATCAGGAATTGTTTGTTATATAAATAAAATCGTTAATGTTGGGGCTGACTAATATGAAGTGTTAACTTGAATCAGTTTATAAGCGAAATGAAATGGTGAGATAAATTATCAGAATAAATATGGTCAACATGGGGTAAGAGAGAGAGAGAGAATATTGTGATTACAAATCGGAAATTACCAGATTGCCAGGCGAAACGTTGGATTTACTTTAAAATTCATTCGCTGAGATTTTACAAATATATTCTTCTTTTAATGTCTCAAATTAACTCGGCGCCCAAATATTGTGAAACTATTCGTTTAAATTTAGACGAAAGTTCTTATTTAATATGTAAAATAATTAGGTCAAATATAGTAGATTCGTGGGTGGATATTGAATAAATTCCTCAAAAAGGGGTTATCAAGTGTAAAGACAATAGTAGTAATAATAATAATATTATATTAGCAGATGTTCTAGGAATTTGTGCATTCTGGCTCGTGAGCACCTACCCGTGTGGTTAAGCAAAAGTGTCGGCAAAACTGTTAACAGCTCCATCTTAGACCATTTAGTCGAAACAGGACATACAGCAAACATGGAGCAATCTTTTGCAATAGTTTATCGTGTCAACAGCAGTCTACCTAATTCCGTCAGACTGCGAATCCTATAGACGGCTGAAGCAATTGCTATTCGGATCAAAAAGCCAGAGCTTTGTATCCAAAAGAAGTATGTTCAGCCACTCCTTTTACCCTGGCCAACTAGCTAATAATCAATCTTATAACGTGGTGACGTAATCTGATTAATGTTCACTTTATGTCCCAAACTTATTATTATTATTACTGTTATTATTATTATTATTATCATTATTATTACTACTATTGTCTTTACACTTGATAACCCCTTTTTTGAGGAATTTATTCAATATCCACCCATGAATCTACTATATTTGACCTAATTATTTTGCATATTACGTAATTTCCGTTTTTTAATCACAATATTCTCTCTCTCTCTCTCTTACCCCATGTTGACCATATTTATTCTGATAATTTATCTCACAATTTCATTTCGCTTATAAACCGTTTCAAGTTAACACTTCATATTAGTCAGCCCCAACATTAACGATTTTATTTTTATATAACAAACAATTCCTGATTCACATATTACCATTTCCAAATGATGATGTATTTTGCCTTAAATCTGGCCAATTTTATGGATTATTAATCTGGATATATAATTGTAGAACCTGATGAGAAATTATTGAAAAGGAATATTCTTCGTTCATACAATTGTCCTTTTTTTGTTTATTTATTAAATGAAATACTTTGTACACATTTAAATGAACAATGAAGAAATGAACAGTTATTTTTTTAATGATTGAAAACGTCATCAAACCGTCGTCATGTTTATCATTTTGAACAGTTGTCTATGGTTTATCAAAATGTTTCTGGACTGTTTCATCTATTCATTACCTTATTTTGTTAACTAATTTCTTGATAGATAATTTCAATATTCCGTATATCTTTTGTGTATTTTTTTATGTTTTGAATTAGTGAACATGGAGGGTCCACCTAGAGGAGTTGGAAAACCCTCATTCCAAACCAATGGTACACATGAGCTCCAGTATCCTAAAGGAACAAATGGCGTATGAACCAATCATTGGTCACCGGCTACCATGGGATTGCATCTTTTTACAATGCTCCACTGCCTTGTGGATTAGACCTTCAAGTCGAAGGCTGCAGGTGTGGCCCCTAAGGAAACCACGTGCTTCGGTTTGGACACCCGAGCAGTATCACAGCCCTCACACATATCAAATGAGATTTGTGTGGCGCATATGTATTTGGTGCCTCCTTGTACCAATATCTGTGTTAAAATAAATAAATAAATAATAGTTACATTTAAGGAAACAGTATTAGTTAAAAACAAATATTTATCCTTATATTTTACTTCATAAAACAATAAACTTTAGTGTCTTATTAAAGAATCAAGTTAAAGAAGATAAACTAAGATAATGCATCATTTAATTAGTTCATACATTTTATTATGCAATATTTCAGTTCAATGTAAATACAACAAACTTGAGTTAATTAATGTTTTATAATCATATATATGTATAGTGTAAAAACTATTTGTAACATAAAATTTAGAGCTGTGTAGACATGTGAAACGTTATAAAATATCAACAAATTAATAAATACCAATAATATCAGAAGGGGTTTTGTGGAGATTTTAGTAATTTCAATAGTTGAAATCATGAGTCATTTGAAGCTAGATCACCATGGGAAACCTAGAAGCAATGAATGGTCTTTTAGTCCTAGTATGGGATTCCTCAGCAGTGCGCATCCAAGATCCCGCACACCGGATTCGAATTCAGGACCTTTGATCTCCATAACGCCATAATAATAATTATCATATGCTCACTAGTGAATGACTCCATGAGGTAACTCTCGGAGTTCTAGTGAGAAGCCGTGACCAGTGGAACGAAACGGACCTATTTTCAGTTATACATCAGTAATTTATTTTATTATTAAAATAACACTGAATCTAATTGAAACCATTCAAAACAACAATGAATTAAGGTATTTAATATTTATTAGTAAATGCTAAACATTCTGATCAAATTAATCACTGTCAATGAATAGTATTTACGTTAATTGGTCACAGTATTTTGTTCTATATACATACGTATTTATCGTACGAATTTCTATTAACTTTCATAGTTTCCAGGCATTAATACTTGCATTTCAGGCTGATTAATCATTTTTGTATGGTACATTTGAATTCACTATTCCTATTGGTAATATTGATTATAACTACATGAAATAATGTAATTAATTTTGTTAAGAAATTTGTATTTACTATTCATCTTGAATGTTTTTCTTGTCTAATGAAATTATTCATGATATTGTTTAATTTATGATACGACTTTCATGTTGAGAATCATAGAAACAACGACTCACCATCTGTCGTTTGAATTTATGTAACAAATTACATGAAAGAAAGTTTCAACTTATTAGTATAAAGACAAAAAAATATAAATTTTTCAATTTTATCAAATTGTACAAAAGTTTCTTCTCTATTCTAGACGTTTTTGCAAGAGTACATTGTAACAGAAAGGAGAATAGATAAATAACGAACAGTTATCTGTGAATTGTACAACAATAAATTTGTTTTAATCTTCCTTTGTATTGAATTGACTCAATAAATTCAGTTGTGTGTGTGTTGTGTTCGTCCACTGAGATTTTGTGTTGAGAAAAATATATGTAAATGAGCTTTGTAATTAGTTAAGTATGCAATGACTGAAATAGTATACTACGTAACAGTAATAATAATCGTGATAAAAACCCAGTCGACAATGAAATGAAAAAGTAGTTATCATTTCATTATTTAATTCATATCACAAATTTATTGCTGGTAAACTTCATGACTCTCCCAACTCCGTTTCTATCGCAATTACTCTGTTTCCCTTCCTGTTTTCTTCAATTAGGTCTTCTGCTGGCAGTTGTCCCACTTCGGAATGCTGCTTCATACTACTTATATCTCTCAGCATAAGTAGATACATCATATATATACCGAACTGAATTAACTAGGTGTTTATTAGTTAATGAAGAATCTTATGAAAATGTTGATTTTACTCTGAATGTAAATTTGTGACAATTTTCTAAGTATTTACTATAGAATATAAACTTTTATTTATATATTCTGATATTGAAATTTGCATCAGAATATTCTATTCACATTCTCAAAGTGAATGGCTGTTATGTATCATACGAAAACGACAAATATGTATGCTATAGATTATAAATAATTACATTTTCATGTTTCTGAATTGATTAGTTAAGTCCATTAAAACCAACTATTAAGTTAAAGAAATTAATATTGAAAAATATATGTGACGTTTAGTTCATAGTGTATTTATTCAATAATGCAAATCCATTTATTGATAATAATAGAAAAAAGTAACTAATATGTTTTCATATCAAAAGAGTTTTTGTGGATATCATAGTAATTTCAATGGTTGAGATCATGAGTCAGTTGAAGCTAGACCACCATGAACACATCCAACAGTGTCTTCAGTGAGTTACTATCTCACAACAGACACGGTTGAACTCCACTGGTCACTGTTTCTCACTAGAACTCCAGGAAATACTCCAGTCACTAGTGAGCATATGTTGATTCATATGAGAAGAGATTTTTGTGGGTAATAAAGTGATTTCAATAGTTGAGATCATGTGTCAATTGAAGCTAGACCACTATGGGAAACCTGGAAAATCTAGCGCGTGAGACTGATAGGTCCTGCGTTCGAATCCTGCGAGGCGTGATCGTGGATGCGCACTGCTGAGGAGTCTCACAGTAGGATGAAACGGCTGTCCAGTGCTTCCAGGCTTTCCATAGTGGTCTAGACTCAATTAGCTCATGATCTAGACCGTTGAAGCTAATATGTTTTCCATTAAAGACCTTTGTTTCTGTTCGTTAATTCTATGTTCAGTATTTAATTAATGTTTTTCATGATCTTATTTTTGTTATAACAAGGATAATGATAACAAAACATTTCCACGAAGAATTTGTCATACTGACAATTTTATTAAAAAATATATTTGAAAAATTCAATACAATATGAATGTTGAATATTTGTAAAATCTCAAGAAAGCTAGAACAATGATCATAGGTAAATATTATGAGTTCATTTTTAACTGATTATAATCTTAAATAATACTTTATATTACTTTAATACACTTTATATTTGACAAATAGAAAAATATCAGTATAGGGTTATGAAGATTATTGAGTTTAGATTGATATCATGAATGGATCAATGTTAGACCAGTATTGAAAACCTGAAATCATTGGTTTTCAATAATGATCTAACCTTGATCCATTCATGATATTAATCTAAAGGTAAATGGATAAAGAAGTAGTACATGTGGAAGAAGTTCAATATTCATTCATACAGATGCTTAATTGTAGGCTATATTTTATCAACTAATTGATAAGCCCGTTTAATAATACATACACTTATAAATAATTACTACAGTTAAACAGGTTAACGGTATTTTGCTACAACTATTATTTCTACTTTAATTAACTATTTATAAACTACTTAAATAGTAAGATTATTTAAACTTTCTTTTAATAATACAAACATGTTCGAATTTAGTTTCGTAATCAAGGCAACTTGTTTATCAATTAAGTATTGGTGAGTTGTTTATTTTTGAAATAAGAAAACGATATTGTTAAATGCACAATGATTTGAATTGAATAACGAAAGCCTATCTAACTTATTTAATAACATTATCAACGTTATGTGTTTTTTTATACTGTAGTGAACGAGAATACGAGTGGTGACAACCGAATATATTTAAACACAAAATTACAAAACATCTTAGTAAAATCTGAGAACTACGCAGTAAATACTTCATTTGATAAATGTCAATCAGTTGTCTCAGACTTGATTTCCACATCAATCATTCTCTATTCTCGTTCTCTCTTCTTTGATCGTATTAACCTTCTACTGTCAGGTATTTCACTTTCGATTGATGATACATTATTACTTATATCCGTCGACATCAGTAGCATACAACACAATACTACATTTATATTTAAAGTTATACTCATTTGTACAAACACTAATCCTGTATATATGATATCTATTGCTTGTTTTGATATATAACGATTATAAACATTTTTGATTTATACCAAACAGTTTTTAAGAAATTGCAATATTATTCAATAGGTAATTTACAATAATGTTAGAAATACAACCCTGTTTATTCACACGTTGTTTAACTGTTTGTCAAAATTCGTTTTGAAAAAAAAACTATAGATTTTTAAAGATTGTTTTCATTACGTAACAGTAAATTTATCAGTTGAATGAAAATGAAACTATTTACATGGTATATATGTATGTTACCTAAGCATAAATTTATTATAATAATTCAAGTTTTGTAAATGATATGACTGTTTAACCATACATCTATACGATTATTCAATCATAAGTTTGTGATTATGTTTGAGTTCATTCATTCTGTGAATTCGTTTTTAAGTCATTTCGAATAAACAACACATTTTAATGAAGTCTTATGTATATGTTATTGGTTACTAATCACTATTTAGCTTATCAGTAGGTAGTAGAGATTGAGAGTAATATAATTGTTAACGTTTTCACTTTTCTATTCTGAAGAACTTCAAGTTAATGAGATAATGTAGAAAGTATTTTTATTTAATAAGGCCTCTCTGTTATAGTTTTGTTTTGTGCGCTTTATGTGACTAAGATCATCTCAGTAAATAACCTGATGTATATTCACTCGGCGAATAGTCAATAAAATATCTGATTCATACTGTGCTTCCCTGGGAATAACCAGGCAAGGAATTGTTACGTTTCTAAAGTATTACAAAAGAAAACATCAAAACCAACATAATAATGAATGTACTCAATACCAAAGGGTACATTGAGATAGAATGACAAATAAACACAAAATCCATTTTTAAATAGTTATCAACCATCATTCAGTAGTTAACTCTGATGAAAAATGACATTTTTTTGTAATTCAGAAACATCTTTTTTAATCATTCTAGCTTATCTGTTACGATCATCTATTATCGAATATCTCTATATACAAGAACAACATGAAGATAGCTAGAGAAAGAATTGATACATTTCCTACATATTATGAACTTATCAATGTGTTTCAATATCTTTTACCGAACAAAAAAGATTATACTATCATATGTTTTCTTGTTCAATTTCATCTATTCAATAAAATATTACATAAGAAGATAATGAATTATTTGTTTTATTCCACTGGGTATGTGAAATCACTTATACAATTCATCCTCATGAGTTTTAGCCATAATCTAACTTTTACATTATTTTTTCTTAATTAAACTTCTTCCTTATGATTATTATCATTCGTTATTTATTATTTCTTATGAGGATAGAATTGTAACAGATTCAGGACATGCTGTTGTTTTGCTATTTTTTTTCAATTTTAATCAAATAATTTGAAAGTAGACACTAAATAGATGTAAGTGTTTCTTTCCAAAAGAAAAAGAAAAAAAAACACAGTGTCAGTGTTTTGAATAGCAAAAACAGTTTTTTTTTCTTTTCTTTTTCTCTTTTTTTTAAGTTCTTAAAGAAAATCACGTACTTGATTTGGCAAACAGAAGAATAACAAATAATTATTTGATTTTATATTGTAGTGAAATTTCTCAGCATGATATTTACGTAAATATATAATAGATTTTTAATAATACATAATCTCATTTGGCAAATGGTAATCTTTATTTATTTATTTATTTATGATTGTCTGGTAATATATAGTTTCGGAATATTTTCAAGTTAAAATTAGTCAAAATAAATTTTAACATTTGTAGTTTTCACTAGCCGAAATCATGAGTCAATTGAACATAGACCACCATCAAAAACCTGGAAGCACTGGACGGCCGTTTCGTCCTAGTATGGGACCCCCGCGAGGTTCGATCCCAGGACCTATCAGTCTCGCGCGCGAGCGCTTAACCATTAAACCACTGAGCTGGCCAGCATCCAACGGTGTTAATGTCCAACTTCAACCAATTCACGATCCACGAAATTGTGAGACCGTACACCATCAATGTGATCGAGGATGCACACTGCAGAGGAGTCCAGTACTAGAACGAAACGACCGTCTAGTGCTCCCAGGTTTTCCATGGTGGCTTAGCCTTAATTGACTCATGATTTCAAATAGTGAAATTTGTTCTTTTATCAGAATGGGGATTTGTGGAGAATGTAGTAATTTTGTAAGTTAAATTTATGAGTTTAATTAAGCTAGACAGTGCTTCCACGTTTTCAATGGTGGTCTAGTTTAGATAGACTCATGAATCCCCTGTACTTATAACAGCCATATTCTCACTAGTGACCAGCTTTAAGATTTGACTCTTGGAGTTTTAGTGAGAAACTGTGATCAGTGCAATCCAGTTGTGTTGGATGTAGACTGTTATCTACTTCAAAAAATGGTTTAAGGATTGCGCAAGGTCATTGATAGATTGAATTTAGACATTAATACTATTGGATGCGGGGTTAGTGGTCTGGAGGTTAGGCGTTCGCGCACGAAACCGAAGGTTCAGGGTACTAATCTGTTATGCGGTATCATGGATGCGTACTGCTGAGGAATCCCATACTAGGTTAAAACGGCCGTTCAGTACTTCCAGGTTATCAATGATGGTCTAGCTTAGGTCAATTCATGAATCTTTCCTTTTATCAATTAAAGTGTATTGAATCCAAAACAAACTAAAAGGGGGCGACGTCGTGAGTGCGCACTGCTGAGGAGTCCCACAATAGAACGAAACGGCCGTCCAGTGCTTCCAGGTTTTCCATGGTGGTCCACAAAACCTATCTGATATTATAATCAATAATTTACAACTCATGTATACATTTACATTCAGATTGAAAGTACGTTACATTTTTCTCATTCTGTATGTGGTGTTAATTGTTACCATATAATTTATTCTTAATAAAATTGTAAATTTGTTTATATTAAAAGTTATTGAAATAATAATTCATAAATAAATTAAAGATTTTTAAATCTTAAAAAAAGTCATAAATATTAGTTTTATATGATGATTCTTTTCTTTTAGTGTTAACCAATCACTTTTAGTTTTCATTTTAAGAAAAAACAAAAACACCAATTATAATACACTTGATATTATTCGGCTTGTATCTTTCTATTGAGGTTTAAGACTGCAATTGACCAGTCTGTTATTGGTGTATGTGCATACTGTGCGTATGCCTCGATATTGCCTTAATTCACAAGCTTTTTGTAAGTGTGTTTCGTCCTATTTGGGACTCGTCAGCTGGATGTACCTGCATCTCAGAGTTGATGTTCACTCTGGGACTCGAATTGCAGTTTTAAACCTCAATGGGAAGATACAAGATACAAAGTGAATTAAACTTCAACCCATTGCACAAGCAAGTGACTATCAGGACTCAGTAGCTGAGTGGATAACGCGATGGCGTTTGAAGATAATGGTACTAGGTTCGAGTCTCAGAGTGAACATCAACTATGAGATTCAGGTACATCCATCTGACGAGTCCCAAATAGGACGAAACGCGCGTCCTGGATTCCACTGCTAGCCACCATACATCATTACTTACAAAAACCAATTATAATAATTTATTAGTTTTATTTAAATTAATAGTTAATTTTATTCATGTACTGATATTTATTATGTACATGGTATCTATAACATTTAGAAAGTATAAAATGTCACGGATAATAAATTTTATATCAAAATACATTGATTGAATTTCATGTTTATTTTTAATAGAATGAATAATATTAATAATATTAATAAACAATTACTCTAGTATTAGGACGACAAGTACAAAGTAACTAGAATAAGAATTCAAAACATTTTGTATACCGATATCAATTTTTAAAAAAAAACAACATGTTAATAACAACTGAAAAAGGTTAATTGTAAGTATCATTAATTTTTAAGTGAATTGTTTTTTTTATCAGTATAGAGGTTGTGGAGATTACTAAGTTTTTGATTGAGATCATGAACCAATTGATGTTAGACCACCGTTGAAAACCTGGAAGCATTGGACGGCCGTTTCGTCCCATTGCAGGGCTCCTCAGCAATGCGCATCCACGATCCTGCTTGCAGGATTCGAAGTAAGGGCTTAACCTATTTGATCACTGAGCCCGTATCCAATGGTGTTAGTGTCTAACATTGTTTTTCCCGTATTTTGTAAAGTAAAAAAAATAAAGTTTCTCTTTGTAAATGATCAAGAATAGTCTTCAGAAGTGTGGACATTTCTATTCCATGCCAATTTATAGATGATACAGCTAGTGAAATATTTATTCATTGATTTTAAAAGATAGCCTATAAAAACGCTGACCACAAAAAGATATCTAGATGATTCATCTCTTTTTGTACTTTTGAATTCAATTGTTTCAGTTGTACAAGTTAAATTTGCTAGTATTCTTGGAATTTACATTTTCGTGCTCTTAAGCACCTTCCAACCTATTGTCAAGATCGTATGAAGTTCAGTACTTAAACACTTAAACTAAATACATCATAGTTGCAGGATAAATCGTTCGTTAAAACTGATTAGATTAAGCGTCTTCCCCACAGAATAGTCAGTTGGTGTCCAGACTAAAAAATTAGACCTTTGTATGCTAAAGGAACATCTTCAGCCTCTTCATTTATCTTAGTCAACTTTATCCCTGATTTGAGTAATGTGGAAAGAGCCTTCTCTCATTTGCATTTTCACAGCTCATATTTATTCGAAGACTAATGTTATTACCTCTCATATTATTTTGTATAATTATTAGTCTTAAAAACGTATGAAGAATTTAGTTAGCGCTCACCCATTTTATTGTTTCTCAACTAAATAATATCACTTTATATGAAGCACTACTTCATTTTCAAATAAACAATTTATTTTTCCGTTATATTTATTCTGAGTATTAGTTTATCAATCCTGCTTTATATGCCATAACTTCTAACAGGTGTATTTACCTTTCCCATTCCGTAGGAAACAACGTTGCTAAAAAAGTTTGCTAACCAGAATAAACAATTCGAACCATTTAAACTCTGCCCTCCGAGTTCAAGGATCTTTCGTCAGAAGAATTATGATGCTTCATAGTGAAAGCCAAGATTCTGTGGGAGTTACGAGGCTGATGCCCTTTCTAACAACCAGCGCAAAAAAATAATATGAATACATGGAATGTCAAGAAAGTGTGGGAGATTGGGAGGAATAGTCAGATAGTTGAAGAAATGAAAAGATATAACTTTGCGGTGCTCGAAATCACACTAGAGAGAATCAGGTCGATCATTTTTGCATCACTAAACAATTCAGAAGGCAAACGGAAGACATGAGAACCGAGAGAGGAGCTGACATAACTTCAGGTCACTACCTGGTGGCTGCCAAGATGAAACTGAAGCTAAAGAAGCACTGGACAACTAGGGAAACCGCATTAAAAAGCTTTAATACATTCTTTGTTATGTTCCTAATGGTCCCATTGATTATAACGTGATTAATTAGCCAATAGAACATCGACTTATATGACTAGACCAATGACACATAAACTAGTACGAGTAACCTAGGGTCAACTCCGAGTTCTTATTGGTCCTCTGAGATAGTAGCTGTTCACCTCACCCAGTTCAGAACACCGATATCAGGCTCCGTTATATGAATTATATATTTCAGAAATACTTGACTCAAAAACAAATGAGACCTCGTTAAGCCACAAAACAGAAAATAACAATTATATGAGACCAAGCGAAAAAGTGGCTGTGAGTGAGAGATACTGTAACTATAAAATTGGAAATAACCTAAGAATAGTGAATCATGTAATAGTAGTCTATAGATCAAATGGAAGCTTATAATAGAAGTATGAATATACATAAATATACATGAATATAAAACGAAAATAGGAAAATTGAGAAACACATCACATAGATAGTTGGAAGCAGACAAGAAAAGGATGAATAGCAACTGGAAAGGACTGTCTAGGACAGAGCTGGATGGAGAGTGGGCAGCATATACTCTTCTACGAGAGGTAAGAGGAGTAAGTATGTATATCATAGAATGATAGTTCAATCTTACGTATAGTTCAAAAATAGATAAAGTGTTTATTGAGCGTAACTGTTGAATTGTTTGGTATTGTCCAGAATTGAAACATCATTCAAACCTAATCGAGTATCAATACATAGAAGAAAAAACTACAGGTTGAAAATAATCCGTTGGATCTAAAGTTATTTAATAACGTTCAACAGATAACAATGCAGTTGGTGATGGGTTTCACAGTTAAATTACACTTTTATGCTCGATTGTTCATTTCAGCATAGATAGTTTCCAAGAAAATAGTTCTCACACTGTTTACTAAATGATAAAAAAATGAAGAGAACGTTTTCAATGAATTTGTGATCAAGATATGCATTCATATATGATTGTTGTAATTGAGCAACATACATTAGTTTTGTTCACTAAAAGTTCTCCAAACATTTTATTCAATTACATTTCCATGATGTCATTTGATTTCTCTTTCTGATCTCAAGGTTTCTGCTTTAATAAACCTCAAAGGTCATAAGAAATGTCTAATCTTCTTAAAAGATTAATGTAGTCAATTATATTGTAGATTCATCATCTACTTTGTTTTAATCTTGACCTTATTTGTTTTATGGCTTTTATTCTTTGTAAATTTAAACATGAAAATGACTCTTTATTTAGAAAATTTTACATTTCTTCCTAATATCTTTACTTTTAATGACTTCCTTTGTTATTTTAACCTTTTTAATGACGGAATAAAAATATATTTGTTCTCATTTGATCATTTTATTTAAATTAAATTATACTACTGATTTAGTTTTCATTTTAACACATAGATATTGGTACAAGGAGGCATCAAATACATATGCGCCACACAAATCTCATTTGATATGTGTGAGGGCTGTAATACTGCCCGGTTGCCCGAACCAAAGCAAGTGGTTTCCTTAGGGGCCACACCTGCAGCCTTCGACTTGAAGGTCTAATCCACAAGGCAGTGGAGCATTGTAAAAAGATGCAATCCCATGGTAGCCGGTGACCAATGATTGGTTCATACGCCATTTGTTCCTTTAGGATACTGGAGCTCATGTGTACTATTGGTTTGGAATGAGGGTTTTCCAACTCCCCTAAGTGGACTCTCCATGTCCACCAACCCGGTTAAAGCGCCGGACATTTAGTTATTATACACCAAGTCTTTAATTGTAGTCGATATTATAAGTTTTCTTGTTAACATACGTATTTTGTTAATTACTATTAAGATCATTTTCATTATGGTATTGTAAGTGTTTATTGTTTACATTCTTATGAAAATAGAACTGAAAATGGTGTTTTTAATGGAAATTTATGATACTAAAAATTTAGGTTCATAATGATAATTATACATAGAAAATCTATTCATATCTTAATTTACATTCAAAGCGTTCATCCGTTAAGACTATAATTTATGGACAACCGTTGAGCGACGCCAGACTGACATTGAGAGTATCTACCTAATAACCAGGACCGAATGAGGGTTATAAACCAATGTGAGGAATTAGAATTACGATTTACTGTTGATGGCTAAGGTTAGGAACTAGATTTAGGGTTTTCATCAGAAAATGACATCAAACATAATGCTATGAATCCATTAAGCCAAATGAATGAGTGAATTTCCCACCAAAATCCGAGACCTTTTATCTTATAGTTGATTGGTTCGTCTATAAATTAGTCTCGCCGTAGGTGCATATGTAGATGTTTATATGGTCCATAAAGTAAACTTGAACTCTTTCAATCCAGTTGACAAATTGCAAATGGATGTAACTAATACAAGAAACCTTATTATTGATTGAATAATAAAACAATACTTATTTTGAGATGGTTTTTTTAAGTGAAGAAGTTTCCGTAAATTGTTTGACATTATGTAGAAACAGGAATTAAGATAAGCAGAGATAGATGGTGGCTAACCGTGGAATCCAGGACGCGCGTTTCGTATTATTTTAGACTTGTCAGCTCGATGTGCCTGCAGCTCAGAGTTGATGTTCACTCTGGGACTCGAACCCAGTACTATTCTCTTAAATGCCATCGCATTATCTACTAAGCTACTACACCCTTATGGCCACTAGCTTATGCAAAGTAGGTGAATTTTAATTCATTTTTATATTGGCTCTTTGAATTTGCCCATTGATGTTTAGGATTGCAATTGATTAGTCTCTTATTGGTATATGTACATCCTGTTTGGATGGCCTCAATATTGCTTTAAGTCTGGAGCGAGCGGTGCAAGGTTCGAGTCCCAAAGTGAACATGAACTCGGGGATGCAGATGTATCCAGATGACGAGCCACAAATAAGAAGAAACGCGATTTCTGGATTCCACCACCAGCCACCATCCATCTTTGCTTATAATGCTTGTAGTCTAAGACACTATCAAGGCAATACGGACAGGATGAACATATACCAGTGATACTGACTAATTGCAGCCTTAAACATCAATGAGAAGATTCAAACAATCAATACAAAAATAAATTGAAACATTTTTTCGGTTATTTCATTTAAAAATATTGTTACCATTTTCTTTCAAGTTCCAAAATGAAAGGGATTAAAAAATCTCAATATTGTAATAGTTTGTTAATTACTGAATAAGATATAAACAGGTAGATTGGGTTTGTAGAAAAATTTTTAGGTTCATAGTCACACCCACTTTTAATTGAACAGTTAATTTTGTTTAAGTCAGTATTTTAGAATAACTGAAATAAGTTTTATAGTAGGTTATAAACTCCAGGATTTTATCTCTAAGAACCTCAAAATATATGCTAAATGAATGGTTCTAAATTATCCATCAGTATTAAGGGACGACATTCCTTGGACGCAAAACATTGAGTAGATCCTGGTACAGTATGTGAAGTTTTAAACACACATAACAGATGGTAGAATCATGCATCAGTCAAAAGTATTAGCTGTTAGTCCTTTAAATCTTAGTGTTAGTATACAAAATAGTTTACGGTTCAGATAACACTGATATAATCGGTTTGCTACTATTTTTTCTCCCTTTTGTTTTCTTAAATATTTTTCATTGAGAACTACAAATGCTGCTTTTGTTCCTTGAACCGTAACCTTTAAAAACATTCTTTCTCTAACCTACCGAATTTTATTGACTGAGATTTTCATTGCCAACTTGCAGTTACTATAAAAACTAGTCTTGTTATTTTAACATCATTCAGTAAATGGTTTCATTCACCATTGTTATCATGGGACAAATATTGTACAAGTTAGAACCAGCTTCCGAAATACAATTATTTATATTTTCGTTGTATAACTACCAAATCCTCAGATTACTATATTTATATGTTACTTTGATCTCAAGGATCCGTTTAACTTATTAACTAATATTCTACTGCTTAATATTCTTATCTTATTGCCAATCAAATATTCGCAGCTTATTCACAACCACTTCTTGATCTTTTATGTATTATTACGATTTTTCATTTTATGATGCTATGAGATTTTGTATGTTTATTTATAATCTAATATACGTTTGCAACATAATAATTGTAGAAACTGGCTACTGAGCTTTTGGACTCAAAGCAGAGTATAGAGAAAAGCTTGTAAATAGTGAACCAATATGAACTTGGCTGGGTTGGCCCATTGTTGGTGGTGCTGCTCAGTCATATAATTGTTTAAGTCTGGGACTTTAGGTTATAATCCACTGATAACTTATTAATTTTACAAGGCACTTTTTATTTGCATACACAATCTTTTATTGTGATCATTCATATGGGGTAAAATAGTATTATAATATTTCTTTTACATCATCATTGTTTATTCATTATCCATACGTCATCACGGAACTAATACTTTAACAAAAGTTTCATATATATATGATTGTACAGCTTGATAATAAATTCGTCGAAAGATATCCTTTCGGCGAGACTCTAATTTATGGACGATCTTTGAACGAATCTTAAGTGACCTTGAGAAATATTAGCCAATCAGTAAACAGTCAACATACAGTAAAAATATGTTATACAAAACCAAGAAAATAATGTGGATACACTTCTTATGCGTGGTTCATAAACTTGTCAAGGTTAGAAAGGGGTTCAGAGGTTCTAATGTCGTAATGCATGCAGTAGAGGAAATCATTCGTACGGCTACAGAATAGTCGGCCTCTGAAGACACGATTAAGTCTCAAAAACTCTTTCAGCCTCGACCACATAGATTCACTATTGTATATGTGCACTCCGGTTGTTAAGTGCACAAAATGATACTCGTGAATAATGACACGATGCACATAATCAAGCTTATGTGGGAATCTGTACGCTCTCCAAACACCCGTATATATTGTAGTACCTGGCTGCAGCCAGTGTTACTGGTGCTTTTATTATCCAGTTCGCAATAATTGTCGTTTCTTTGCCTTATTTAGGTATTACATATGGGGTTTTCATCACGAACTGACATCAGCTATAATGCCAGAAATTTATTTAGTCAAATGGATGAAAGGCTTTCGTGCCCAAATCCGAGATCTGTTGTCTTATACCTGACTGAGTCGTCCACAAATAATAGTCTCGCCGTGTTATTTGTTATAGCCGCTCAATTATCACGTTTTGTACAAAATTCCCTGTGAACCGATCGTGCGTTCGTATTAAGCACTGAAGTTGGCGCCATAACCTTGAAATCTCTAAAACGCCTATGATTGGCTCGTCCATAAATTAGAGTCACGCCATCCTTTCATTGAAAAAAAAAAGAATTCACTTCATCCTCTAATATTTGTTATTTGTTTTATAAGACTAATTGCTGTAAAATTAAAGCCAAGTCATAATGACTATCAGTACATTAAGCCTAGAATTTAATACTTTCAATAAACTAACACGAATAAAGCAATTATTATCGTTATGTTTATTTTTTATTAAAAGGAAACGGTACAGTGCATATCTGTTTTGAATCAAAGGACTAGACTGTTACTTTAATTAACAAAATTATAATAAAGTTATATTAAAGTGAGAAAACTAAGATGCTTTTGCTAAATTTAACTATGAGGGATAATTGAAAGTTTGATAAAAAGATTTATTTCTTAGAATGAGATTTTATAACGAAGGACTATATGATGAATATTATTTCTAACTTATTGAATCTATTTACCTTTGGTGATAGCGATATAGCTGGTAGCTATTATATTAAATAATATAATATTGGTAAAAGCATCATGCACTAAGGGCCTTGAGTTAACCAGTCGGAAGTAAGATAACTTCTCATGTATTATTCAAGAAATTTAAAGTGCAGTGATAGATAATTTGTATATTATTATTACCTGGAAGAAAACTGACATTAATTGACTCTATTATATAACCAAAATATGGATTTGAGGTAGTGCTCAAGGCAAATGACAAAACGTGACTGATTTAAAGGCAAATTATGTGTCAGTGTTTAGTTTGATCCAATGCTTAATCATGTGTGTTAATTGAAGCTAATATAATATCCTCTTATTCTAACTTTACCTCTAAATCTCAACCATGATTATTTTTTAAGTTCGTAAACAGATGGGTTGTAAAATATTGGACTGTAAATGATTTCAGTTGGTGATGACAACCCTAACCCTAATTTGCGAACCCAACTAAAAACTTCAGCCTTACTCTTAATACCTAACCCTGACCTTTCTACATTATAATCGATATCATGTGGTAACGAAAACACATTGATGTGATAAATCTAACTCAGAATACTAGTATGGGACTCTTCAGCAATGTGCATTTACGGTCCCACAGGCGGGATTCGAACCAATGACCTTTCCTGTCATGTTGAAATAACAGGATTAAAATTTACATTACCTTTTCACAAAGGTATGTCATCAGTTTATTAATTCTCTTGAATTGTCATGGAGTCAGAAAAGTATGTATAGATCATTAGAAACAAAGTATTAGAATGTGAATATTTGATATGGATCATTTCTTTGCAGATTAATTATTCGTGAAGGATTATTAGTTAGACAGGATAGAATCTTTTGAGAACCTAAAAAGCATCTTAAATATATTTCAAAAAATAGCTTGTTTTACATTGAGATAAAAAGGCGGTCCAGGTACTACATAGCTTTGCACTTAAAATAATCTAAAAAATTAATTCATTTTGTATTATTTGTTTGAATCTTCTCATTGATGTTTAGGACTGAAATTGATCAGTATCTTTATGGTATATGTGCATCCTGATCGAATTGCCTTGATATTGCCTTAAGTCACAAGTACTATGAGCAGAGATAGATGGTGGCTAGTAGCGGAATCCGGGACACATGTTTCGAGTCCCGAAGTGAATATTAAATTTGAGATGCAGGCATATCCAGTCAACGAGTCCCACATAAGACGAAACGTGCGTCCTGGATTCCATTGCTAAATACCACCCATCTTTGCTTATAAAGATTTATTTGTTCAACTTCATAACATAACAGAAGTTTATAGTTTTTTCACTGGTGACAAATAAAAAACACTACTGTTATCAGTCACATAAATCATTATGTTCTGCTTTAACCAATATTTTCAATTATTGACGAATCAACCAAAATAAAGTTATTCACATATTTTTGTAGTAATTAGTAAGTTTTGATCTGTTCACTACCAGAAGTGAGCATCTATTAAGTTTCATGAAACTATCATCGAATAACATGAAAGGCTCAAACAAATACAACATACACAAGCATTTTACTACAATCAACCAATAGCGACTATACGATGGAGAAAATTTAAACTATTCTTATTGATCTACTGCATACTTTAAAAGGTTTCCAGAGGGGTTCGACATCGTCTCTTATATATAACAAAAGTCTTAGGAATTTAAACCTAAAGTTCTAGTATTTGTATTCAGTAGAAATCTGTGAAAACCTCTGTCTTCAACAAATTTTTTAATCTTCTCTTTACCATCTAAATAATTTGTACTGATTATAAGTATCAATACTAAGGTTGAACTTGGTAATTTCAAATAAATTGAGAATAGTGTAGAGAGTTAATAATTAATATATTTTTTGTTACTTCCCAATGAGTAGAAAAAATGTATTTCTGACGTTTCGTGACCTAATGTCATCCACTTCTTCAGAGTAAATATATTATTTATTTGCTCTGAAGACGTGGCTTGCGAAATCACGTAACGTCAGAAATACATTTTTTCTATTCATTGGGATATAACAAAATACTGTTTAATATTAATTGTACTAATTATTACTATAATTTAATGGATTTAAGTGATTTTATTATTTATTTCCCCCAAGTTTTGACCTACTTCCAATATTAACCCATTTAACTATGCGGTTATTATTTTTCTTATAAATAATAAAGTTGTCATTTTTACTAATAATCTATATTACATACTTATCAGAACCATCTACATATCTCATTTCATTATTATAATTAACTTGTAATCTGCCTTGTTTGGTTTGATATTTTGGCTTATATGAATATGAATATTATGGTATACATTATAACTAGATGTATATCAAACTTAATTTTGATATTTTATTATAAGTTGAAATATCAAATATCAAAAGGTCAAACACATCATAAATTAAATTTATAGTCGAAAATTTATCATTAATTTAGAATATGTAGTTATTACAAATGAGAAATTCAACTTAACAGTAGATTCATTTCTGATAATACAGGTTTCATATAGGTTTCTTTCGAAAAGAAAACATTATTACATTATTATTATCATTATTATTTAAATATTATTAATAGAACTCTACCTGTTGTTCTTCCAGAGTTACTGCCGATTTCAAGCCTGAGTAAAGGAGAAGGGTTGAGCATGGGGTTAGTGACCCCATTCCGTAGGAAACTAACTCGCTAAAATATACGCTAACTGGAAAAATTATTCATAGGGTCTAAAATATTACAAACTGAAAAGAGAATATTTTTTTTTAATGAATTGATAAACCGCGATTACATATAGTCTTGTTCTAATAGTCGGATTCTGTTTCATTAAAAGAATACATACTTACTTACTTATGTCTGTTACTCCTAATGGAGCATAGGCCGCAGACCAGCATTCTCCAACCCACTCTGTCCTGGGCCTTCTTTTCTAGTTCTATCCAATTGTTGTTTATTTTTCTCATGTCTATCTGTATTTTACGGCCTAATGTGTTCTTTGGTCTTCCTCTTTTCCTTTGGCCTTCAGGATTCCATGTGAAGGCTTGTCTTGTGACGCAGTTGGGTGCTTTCCTCAATGTGTGTCCCATCCACTTCCAGCGCTTCTTCCTGATTTCTTCCTCCGCTGGGATCTGGTTTGTTCTCACCCACAGTACATTGTTGCTAATAGTGTCCGACCAAGGGACAAGAAGTATTCTGCGTAGACAAACCCGCCTGGAGTCCCGACTGGGGCTACTGCCTGTTCTAAGCCCTGATAAAGGAGGAGGGGTGGGCATGGGGTTAGCGACCCCATCCCGTAGAAAATTAACTCGCTAAAAAACGTTAACTAGAAAAAAATTATCCAAAAGAATACTCAACTAAAATCTAATTAAATTTTATGTATATGTTAGAATGAGATAAAATGCAAGATCTTAATTTAAGTATCATTTTGTTCACTATGATATTTGCCAATAATTTAGTGTATTATTTATAAAGTAAGAATATTCATTGTAGTAGTTACATGTAAATTCTATTTAGTATAAAATACATTATGTTTGATAATAATTCTGAGAGAAATTAGTTTGACCATTTCTCTATTTTATTTTTGGTCAGATGTGTCAATAAAAACGATATACAGACGGATTTATTTTGCATTAAAGTGATCATCATATGTTAAGAGGGTGAATGAAATCTGCATATGACATTAGTTTTGCCTTCTTTTGTTTTTTTTATGTCAACCATGGTTTTCATTAGTATGTACTAGTTCTTGTCCATTATAACGATATACATATGATAATTACATTTTCGAATACTTGGTAAGGTATTTGAAAGGAAGCGTTTAGATTTGATTACATTCAGTCGGTTTTAAACTCTATAAAATGACAAAATTAAGTGATTTAACTTTCTGTTAAGTATTTATCAGTAAATGTCTAAATACCGGTCTATTTAAACAAGTCAAAGTTCGCCATAACTAAAATATATTTATTACACAGATGGCTTTGATTGAATCGAATTATATATTTTTGAGGTAGTTAAACCTAAAAGTTTCAAAAACTTCCACCATCTTTTATGTTTTAATTTATCAATGGATATAAACCATCAGCTAGACTCTTAACTCAATATCTAAGTATAAATAGTATTTTAGGCTTATAGGTCAATAAATAATCACTACATGTTAGAATATTCAAAAAAATATTCAAGAGGTTATTTAGAAAACTGAATAATAGATGATTGAGGAAATGATTATAACATGTTTTTATGTATCTGTATGAATCATTGAACCTGATGTTGGGTTATTGTGGCTTTCAAAATAAAAACAATGAAGCCTGACTTTAGTACTATCTGGTAATATGTTCTAATAGAAAGTAGTTTCTAACTATTCGAACAAATAACTATTAATTAGTAATGTTGTGACAATGAAAATCAGACTGGTAGTGGAGAAAAAATGAGATTTGTTCAATGCAAAGAAGACGCAGATTTCATTCATTCTTCAAAAGCGTATTGACGAAATACACTCAATTACATACAGATTTTACTGACATTTAATAATTTGTCAATAAACATCGTACATACCTAGAAAAGTGGAGATTTTACTCTGGAATTGAGCAAACATATATAGAACGAGCATCATACAAATGTCAAACACATTTAAAATGAAAGAAATGATGCACCGAATGTATATATTATAGAATAAAAGAATGATCTCATCTTTCATCACGTCCTTACAATAAAAGTCGAGACAATAGCAACTGATATGTATTCCATTGTGGTACAACTTCTAGCTCGAATCTGTTTGAAAAACTTTAGCCTGTTATTTATTCTAGTTTATTTCATTATCAACATCAATCTGTTCTCAATATTTTAAGAGTACATTGTTTCACCAGAAATATTGTTGAATACAATAAGATATTTGCTCATCTGTATTAAATTAGTGCGATTTGAATCACACTGTCGTGTTTTTGTATTACTTACTGGTATAGTACAGGTCAATCTACATATAACAGGCTTAAATGAGAAGCAAGACATAACTAAGTTTAAGAAATTATACAATCCAAATCCAAATTATGAATAACTTGTAAAAATGATATTTAGTTATATCAATACATATCATGTTCATGTTCTTCAGCGCATTACTTTAAAGAGCTAAGAGGTGAAATGTGTATCAGCTGTACGTTCACTTATATGGATGACTATAAATGATTTCCAAACAGTACGGTGACCTATTTATAAAATGATATGCATAAAAAATAACTAAGAAAAGTTTATTTCTGACGTTTCGTGACTTAGTGTAGGCTACTTCTTCGGAGTAAATAAATGACCGAAATGAAATTAACAAATGTTTAAATATTATGTAGGAAACAATCATGTTTATTTACTCTGAAGAAGTTGATTACATTATGTCACGAAAAGTCAGAAATACATTTGTTCTACTCATTGGGAAGTAACAAAAAATATATTTATTATTAACTCTCTACCCAATTCTCAATCTATTTGATACAATCAACTTCAACCTTGGTATTGATACCTATAAGATAGAAAAGATGAATTTCAGCTTAATAAATGACCTGTTCTTCAAAGAAAATAAAACATGTTATCATAAAATTAGGAATTATTTGCGCAAAACAGAAATAAATAATAAGGCTATGCTCAAATCAATCACAGAACTAATTCGGAGAGTAGTTAAAACTAAGCTTTAAATTTTCACGTTCAAAACATTCAAATAAGCTGAGTGAACCCGACATTTCTTCATGATTTTTCTTTCGAGGTTGTTGTACAAGAATAAAGTATTCGTTATTCAGTCTTTGCTTAATCCGTACGCAAACTTTAGGCCAAATAGATCAGGATTCAAATGCTGCGCCTAAAGAGTTTATTGGTAAATGTCGATGCATAGCCACTCTTAAAACTAGTAATAGGATGGCCAAATGTCCAAATCATATCTTCGATGCCCAAAATCATGTAAAGAATGAGTCTGGTCATCTGACTATAGTCATAGGGTATATGAAATGTGTTATTGAACTTACTGATCAAGTTATTAAATACAAAAGCTACGCTATCAATGTCATTCAACTTATTGTGTCTAGATTAGACTATCTAGTTTAGAATGCTTGATTAACCACATAATTTCATTTGCAATCAACTATCTTTTTCGTCCAAGATAAATCCACCATTGGTATCTCGGAATATTCGTTGAAGCACACTTAGTTTTGCCAACAGGTTTCAACACGTAAAGATGAATATCCAGAAATAAGGAGAACACAAAAAGATGTAAGCTACCAAAAGCATCATGTCTTGCACACTACATAACTTCAAATTGAGGTCGATTTAATGTACTCTCATCTCAACTCCAGTAACTGAATTTGAAGATGCAGACAAATATGTACGATAGATAAATGATAGGTGAGTGAATGCGGAGATTTTTTGTGTTTAAGTATGTAAACAGAAAGTTAGGTGAAAGATGTGAAAGGAGGTACACTATTAGTTTAAGCTTTTGTTCAATTCATCAGGATTTGACTCAAACATCCGAAAGACACATACATACATATATCAAAGAGTGATGGGAATTTTTATTCAGTTTGTTAATACAGCTTACTGATTGTTCTCAATCTTCTCCCTAGTATACAAGGTTGAGGCTGGGATATAGGAAGTATATATATATATATATATATATATATATATATATATATATATATATATATATATATTGATATTTAAGTAGGATTATCACACATGTACTTGACAACCCCCCAAAATGAAACGTGTTTTCTTTCCATTTCTTTCAATATGTTAACGGTAGTAATTTTCCATCTATAGATTTATTTCAAATAATATTATATAATCATAGAATATGTTTTCTGTGTTCTATCGAGTATACCCACTTCATTCCTCGTGTAGATTTACAATTAATCAGTGAAGTAGTTAAAAGATAGATTTTATTAGAGAAGGAATGAAAGGGATTATTATTATTATTATTATTATTATTATTTAGTAAATAGTATGCGTAATATATATTTCAAGTTGTTATTTGTTTTTTAAGCTAATCATTGTTTTCTTTTTTAAGTTAGATTTTATTACATTGATAGTATTCTGTATTAAAAAAAGGGATATATACTTTTTTCAAGAATAAAATTATCCAATGAGAATGGTTAGATCTGTGTATAATAAACATATATTGAACATAAAAATTCAATTATCTTTAATAAGGTACTATATGTTCAAAGTGTTTTGTTTCAATCATTTATTGAAAAGGATGGCTTTATCAATAATAGTAATAATAATATGATTGTATTTAAGTGGGAAAGTTAGATATACTACTTTATGTTTTATGTATTGGCTCAATGAACAGTTGTAACCTTTAATTTTGTGATATTCAAGAGTTCAACTATAATTATTCAGTTTACAATCAACATTTTATATTATTTACAATACTTATCTAAATTATAATAATTTTAACTAAAACAATGTTGATTTTTAGTTGCGTTCATGTGTCAATTAAAGCTAGACCATCATGGAAAACATGAATGAATTGGACGGCCATTTCACCCTAAAATCGGACTCACCAACAGTGCGTCCATCATCTCACACGCGAGATTCGAACCTAGAACCTGTCGGTCTCACCTTCGAAAAACTAAACTCTAGAACACTGAACCGGTTGGCATCCAACGGTATTAATGTCTAACTTCAAACAATCCACGAAATCGCGTCACCGTCCACTTTTGTCTTCAATGAATTACTATCTCACAACAGACTTGGTTGAACTCCACTGGATACTTCTCTCCGGAACTCGATGAAATACCTCTAGAAGCCAGGCACTAGTGAGCACATGATAATTATTATCAGATTGAGGGGTTGTTTATTGATTTTATTGGTTTTTTATTATTTTAAGATATCAAACAACTTTATGCATTTTGTCCCATATTGCAGAACCACTAGAAAAAATAAATTACCAAACTACTGTTTTACTATAATTTATGATGTTTCAGCAGTAAAAAACAGATTGAATGAAACTTATAAGCGTTCGTCCTTACAGAAAATATGGTATCTTGAAGTTTTTGAGTTGAAGTTTGTTATCCAACTTTTGAACTTGTAATATTAAACAATGATTTTCTGAAGTTTTCAATAGTGTTAAATTCATTTCAGTTATGCTTGAAACAAGTAGTTTTGTTATTTGGATCCAAAATGAAAATACTTTGTGGAGGCTAAAAAGTAGGAAAAACACTCTGTCGAATGATAGTCTACGATGACTTTTGAAAAAATTTAATTTGTAATACAAATCTTACGAATAAATATTTCCTCGTTTTCTTTTCAAATGAACTTCAAATAAATTGTTCACTTGTTTTGACTATGCTAATCATATAAGGGTATTGAAAGCTTCTTAATAAATAAATTATACAGTGGTAAACTTTCCAAAAATATATAAATCTGTATAAAATAAACTTCAAATTAATATTTCATTTCATGTGATCCATAAATGAGCCATTCTGTATAACTTAAGTTAATTGTTTTAAGCAGAGATGAACTTAATGACAATATTGAAACAGTCAGTACAGGATGTCAAATGACAAAGAGCAACCAATCAATTAGGTTTCTAAATAATAGTGAGAAGATTCAAACAACCATTGAATAAGAATTAAGGGTAGGACTATAATTTATGGACGATATTCGAGCGACGCCAGACTGAACTTGAGAGTGTCCACCTACTTACTAGGCAAAATGAGGGTTATATAACATTTTGAAGAATAAGGATTATGATTTACATTTGATGGTTAGGGTTATGTATTAAATTTAGGGTTGTCATCACGATCTGACATCATCTATAATGCCAAGACTCTATTTAGCCAAATGGGTGAATGAATTTCGTGCCAAAATCTAAAACCTTTTATCGTAAATCTGATTGGTTTGTCCATAAATTATAGTCTCGTCGAATTGAGTTAAGCATGTAGTGTAAAATATTTCATTGAATTATCAACTCAATAAAATGATTACAAGGTATGTAATCGAAGTTTTATACTAATTGAACAAAGTCAATATACTTTCTTTGAGATTTCAATACATGACAACGTAATTTTCATCAAAACATGTTTACAAGCAAAAATATTCCTATTTTTATCAGTGAACATAAGATAATCTTAGGTCATTGACAGATTAGAACTATTAGATTCTCAAGGGATTATATACTTACTTAATTATAGGTCATTTAGTAGTAAGCATTAACATTAATTGAAAAATCTAGTAGATACTGAAGTATATTGTTATTGTCATTATTTCTTATGTATTAAAACAGTTTGATTTCTAGATCAGATTAGTTAGTTAGTGATTCATTTAGTTTATCATAAAGCCTATCTTTTGTTATCGAAATAGTTATAAAATACAATGACCATATGTTTTAGATAGTTATTATTATTACTGAGAAATGTTATCCTTATATCAAAGATCTCATTTTCATACATCATCTAACTAAATTAAATGTTAATAAATGATTGATCAATTTAAAATATTTCGGTGAGACTATAACTTATGAACAAACCAATCAAGTGTAAGATAACAGGTCTTAGATTTTGGCACTAAATTCATCCACCCATTTGGCTAAATGGAGTCTTAGCATTATACCTGATATTAGTTCGTGATGCGGACCTTAAATCTAATTCCTAACCCTAACCATCAACTGTAAATCATAATTCTAATTCCTCACACAGGTTTATAATCTTCATTTGGTTCTAGTTATTAGGTGGACACTCTCGAGTTCAGTCTGGCGTCGCTGGAATGTCGTCCATAAATTATAGTCTCACCAATATTTCTCTTAGAGTTATCTGTAATTTTATTCAGAGCTTTATTGATGTTAACTGATATGAAGATAATTTATATCGAAATTCGACTCCATTCAAACAACTATTGAAAAATTTAAAGATTAGGAAACTACTTTTTTTTCTTCTTAGCAAAAGTCCTATTCGTTAACTCAGAAGTTCAAAGTTAACGGGCTCACTATGAGGTTGAAGCATTAGTATTTGGTTTTTAGCTGTGTCGTGTGTACATACTGTTGGAAGCTTCCGTATTAGGATAAAGTAACAGTTCAGTGTTTTTCTTTTAAAACTTTCTAAGGATATCTTTCTGAAGATAGTCCGTAATGAAAACTGCATAACTATTTAAAACGGTTATAATTCACGTAATGACTATTTTCTAGGTTTCTCAGTGTTTCGAATATAAGCATTGATCAAGTTAGTGTCATTTGATCTTTTGTCTATCTATAATAACTGTCATACGTGAATACTATTTGTAGATGACAATTTGTGGTTATCTTGTGTTTAAAATGGGTTTTTTAAAATAACGTCGTTATAAATGTATAAAGATTAGTACAGCTTTCAAATTTGGTTTCTTTTGATAAATGTTTTATTTTGATGCTGTTATTATGTAAATATATAAAGATTGGTTGGATGTTATAGTTCAGACTTCAGTTGACCATGAACGAAATTCTTTGTGCTCTTTTAATATGAATTTATTAGAAATTTATTTAAACTCAATGTACAAATATAATTTTTACTAACAATCTGTTGATCACCGAGTAGTTACCAATATCATGTTCGTCCATTTCTCTGGTACAAATACAATTCTATCTAACAAGTTGCATTGTGGCCACTAATCTAATTGAATAGACGACTGTGTTGAGATGTTAGATAGTTGAAAATAGTTAATAGGAAACCCTAAACATAGGTGTTGTGTTATTTGACACTTGGTAGTGAAGCATCCCTCTAATAATAAGACATCTTAGCACTCTCTAGTGGATTGTCGCTCATACCAATCGGCTTTATAGTCTGGGACGTTGCAACTGAGGTATTGACTTACTTCCTGTAAGAATTTGATATTTATACTAATTGATCACTAGATTGTAATCAATGGAATATTTATTTAGTCCGTTGGCGTTAATCGAATTCTATATAGCGAGAATAATGGTCCTTTAAATTTACTTCTTCTTGTACATAAGCTATCGTTCTTGTTGAATAAAGTACCTATAGTGATCACAGGTTCAGTTAATTCATCTGTTATAATTTAAAGTATATTCTAAATTGTATAAATGTTTTTTTCCTTTACGAAACATCAACTGTTATCAATTAGCTAACTAATAATTTCAGAAATTTCAATTCCATATAACAAAGTGTCATATTTGTAGATCATGAATATTTAGAAGAAGAATGTATTTGTAAAATTTCAGTGAATGAGTTTGAAGTAAATCTATTCTTCCTATTGAAAGTCTCACATCAATTCGGAGCCGAAATACTGTGAAACTATCCAATCAAATGTAGACAAACGTTCTTATACGTGAATAGTTAGTTAGAAATAATTTAATCTTAGCGTTTATTTTACAGTAAATCAGACTGAATATAATTTACTAAATGAGCAGAAAAACATTGATAATATATGTGGACGTAGTCAATTTATTTTTCAGATTGTTTTTCAAGGTTGAATGATTAGATTCTTTTGCTGGTAAAGAATATATATTTATACACGACAAAAGCTAGATAATCTCCACTAATCGAAAATAAGATCTTTCAATTATATGAAATTATTGAATAACAATCGATCTGTCTGTCAGGATAAAGCTTATGTTTGTTGGTATGAAAACAAAGAAGAGGATGTTGCATAACAACAAATTTATTCTAATAACCTATGTACAGTCGTTAGGGTGGAGAAAATTATAACACTGAAAATAATTGCAAAATAACTGTAGTGCATAAATTAATATAATCGTAATATTTATAACGATAACTAAATTCTGTTGGAAGGATATTGCATCTAATAATTTCAGGCTAAAGGCATTGGGCTCCAGTCTAATCGTCAAAATTCACGTTAGGATTTGAGCATATTCACCTAATGAGTTCGATGTGAGGTGAAACGCTCATCCTATATTTCATCAATAGCCCTAATCCTACTTTAATTCAGTAAACACGGCTTGTGGTAATAAGAGATCATAGAAAGTTTGAATAATATTATTCTATAGTTGAAAAACTATCGACAGTTTCAGTATACGTGGTCGGCTTATATCAGTGTACGGAAAAATTAATGATATCATGTTGAAATGCTGGGTTTACACATAAGTCTAAGTTTATACACGAATTATTTTGTATTGATCGAAGATGTAACTACTGAAAATATTTTTTTCACCATGAGCCTACTTAACATTTAAGGTAAGTTTGATCATTAAGTGACTTTTCCAAATGCTATAAATGTTATAAAGTGAAGTGTTTAGATTGTTCGAGCATATGTATATATGAAAAAGCTTGGACCAGGTTACCGGGTAAACACACTGAATTAACTCATGTTTCAGTCGCTAAAATTTTTCCAAAAACTGTTTCGCTCCTTAACCAATATTCCTTTTAATAACGACATCACAATATAAAATTACAACAGATAAAACGTCTTCTATAACACCTAATAAGAATGACCACAGTCTTACCAATGAATAACTTTGATAGTAGTGAACTAATGGAAATTAGACATTGACACCATTGGATACTGACTCAGTGGTTCAGAGGATAAGTCTTTGCGCGCGAGATCAAGAGTTTTAGGTTTGATCCCTATTGAGGTCGTGAGTGCTTAATATTGTGAAGTCCCACACTAGGCCAAAATACCTGTTCAATGTTTCTTAGTTTTCACTGGCTTGCTAGCTAAGCTTAGTTCGTAATATAAACTATAAAATTCAAGAATATCTTAAATATAATTTCAATGAAACAGCCAAATGATAAAGCTTTCATTATTATAACTGCAGAAACAGTTTTATTTGCGCTTATCATTTATTTATCACTGTTTAAAAATACCAGTGAGTAATCCACTTACCTAAAAAGCCAAATAACTTGTTATATTAGTTTGACGAAAAAAAAACACACAAGAGAGTCGCACTTGTAAAAGGATTAGTTGTTAAACTGTTTTTTCTCTCTCTCGAATATATCGTGAATTAACAGATATGAAATAATGTTATCGTTTTTAACTACTTTCTGGAACAACAATCATTTGAAATCGATAATAATGATAACACGACTACTATTGTAAATCATAGGGAGAATTTATCATTCACTATAACTGAGTTAATTTTTATCCATGTAGACATTAGAGAAATCATTTGTTGTATCAAACTGTAGTCATTAAATATATCAAATAATAATATCATAATATGCTCAAGTTCATCCAGAAGATACAAGTGTTTATTAACAGTTATCTTCGCAAAATACTTCGGATCCGTTGACCATACACTATCGGCAACAATCTACTGTGGGAAAGAACAAATCAGATCCCAGAGGAGGAAGAAATCACGAAGAAGCATAGGAAGTGGATAGGACACACATTGAAGAAATAACCCAAATGTGTCACAAGGCAAGCCCTCACTTGGAACTCTCAAGACCATAGAAAACATTACGCCGGGAAATGGAGATAAACATGAGAAAAATGAACAAAAACTGGACAGAACTAGAAAGGAAAGCTCAGGACGAAGTGGTTTGGAGAATGCTGATCGGCGGCCTATGCTCCATTGGGAGTAACAGGCGTACATAAGTAAGTAAGTAATACGCTCAAGTATTGGTTTTGATTTGAAATGTTAACTACTTACAATAATTAAATCAACTAACAAACTAAAATTCAATACATCATTAAAATGTATTATCTGTATCTGATATATAAGTTAGTAACAGAGATTAACTTGTTAGTTGATAGTTTTATACATGTTAAATGTACACAAACATATGAATCATTCTTTAATATTTAAGTAATATATTTAGGATTATCAAAAGAGGTTTTGTGGAGATTTTGGAAATTTCACTGGTTGAAATCATGAGTCAATTGAAGCTAGACCACCATGGAAAACCTGGAAGCACTGGACGATCGTTTCGTTCCATAATAATCATTTGCTCACTAGTGACTGACTTCAAGAGATACTCCTGGAGTTCTAGTGAGAAGCCGTTACCAATGGAGTTCAACAAGGTCTGTTGTGAGATATCAACTCACTGGATTGTTTAAACTTAGACATTAACACCGTTGGATGCCAACCGGCTCGGTGGTCTAGTTGGTTAAGCGCCTGGCACGAGACTGATAGGTCCTGGGTTCGAATCTCTCTGGGTGCAGGATCGTGAATGCACACTGCTGTGCAGTCCCATGTAAGATGAAACAGCCGTCCAGTGCATCCAGGTTTCGCATGGTGGTCTAGCTTCAATCGACTCATGATTTCGATCAGTGATATTTAGGATTGTTTGTAAATTTGTGATAGATCACTATTTGATTTATAAATGTTTCCTATTAAATTTCTTGATTTAAATATTTTTTTCTAAAAAATTTAGGTGAATTCATTTATCAAAAATTTAAGTGGTTGTTAGGTATCTTTTTCTTTGGAAAAACTAGAATTATACCATCTAAATGTGATTAACTCTAAGTAATACATAACTGATAGTTCACAATATATCTTTAAGGGAAGTAAAACAAATTTGTTTTCTTGAATTATTTACATTTACTGACATTCTGAATAGATAAAATATAATAGCAAATGATGATTAGAAAATTAGTGATTGCCGTAAATAATGATATTGAGTTTGTTCTTGAAACTTTAACTGTACGATAGCCAGATGCAAGAAAGCCGATGATCCTTAAACAAATACATTTGTATCAGAAGAGAGTTTTGTGGAGATTTTAGTAATATGGAAACGGCTGTCAAAGGCTTTCAGTTTTTCCATGAAGGTCTAGCTTTAATTGATTCAGGAATTCAACTTTTAAATAACTAAAATCTCTACAAAACCCTATCCTGATGGTAATCATCATGTACTTACTGGTGAATGGCTTCAAGAGGTATTTCATCGAGTTCTGAGGAGAAGACGTATCCAGTGGAGTTCAACCAGGTCTGGTGTGAGATAGTAATTCATTGAAGACAAAAGTGGACGGTGACGCGATTTCGTGGATTGGTTGAAGTTAGACATTAACATCAATGGATGCCAACCGGTTCAGTGTTCTAGAGTTTAGTTTTTCGAAGGTGAGAACGACAGGTTCTATGTTCGAATCTCGCGTGTGAGATGATGGACGCACTGTTGGTGAGTCCGATTTTAGGGTGAAATGGCCGTCCAATTCATTCATGTTTTCCATGATGGTCTAGCTTTAATTCACTCATGAATTCGACTATTAAAATATATTTGTATTTAGAAAGTTGGAATTTTTGTATTAACTTTTAGAGTTGTTATATATTCTACTTTCCTAATCGGTAGTGTATTTAACATGATACCAGTATTTTATTAATATTATAAGGTGAAATTATAAACGTATTACATTGCTGCGAATTGATAAACTTACACAGAAAAGCCAAACTTGATGTATATATTTCATTGTATAATGAAATTACTTTTTGTTAACAATACAAGCGATTTCACCATTACGAAAATAATTCCTACATGAAACACCAAGGGATTCATAGTAAACTACAAATTCTTTCATTAGATATTATAAGAATTATATTTACAACTTAATGGAATCATACATTTGCATATAAATGCTGAACATTGGTAGAGATAAATATCAGATTATTTGGTTAAGTATTTTCTTTAAATTTAATACATGAATTAATACGAAATACAGTCAGTCAATCAAACAGTTCGTTCGTCAGCCACTCACTCAGTCGGTTACTTTCATTCAAATTAAACTAGATAACATGATTTTCAACATTCAGGTTAATCAGTTCATAATGGAGAATATTTCTGATGACCTAAATAATCGGCAGGTAAATAAACATCTTCATATAATGTTCGAATTATTAGTTGTGGTCTATATATATTAAAATAAATATCTTTTGCTATATATAATATGTAGGAGTAGTAGTGTAATGAACGAGAATACATTTGGGACGACTAATGTATTTCAATATAAAATCACAGTGTTCTTTCGGGACATGTGAAAACCATTCTTTCAATACTTCATTTGCAAATCCCCCATTAATTGTCTTAAATTTCATCGTTCCTTCATTGCCAATAACAATTACTCTCTGTCCATGTTCTCTCCGATTTGATCTTCCCAATCTTCTGCTGCCACCCCTCCCACTTCTGATTGGTGTTATATACTAAATGTTTCTGTTGACATAAGTATCATATACCACAGTAGTAGTAGCTGGAGTGTAGTGAACGACAGCTTATATACTGTAAACCAATATATATTCTATGCAAAATTACTCACTGAGTTTTCAACATATAAAAATCGTAGACTGAATATATCATTTGTACATCTTTTAGTTTTCTTTTATATATTTCATCACTCTTTCAGTCTTACCGTTATTCCGATTGCTCTGTTTTCCTTCCTCCTCTCTTTATTCCAGTCTTCTGCTGGTAAGAATTCCACTCCCAATCCCTGACATGTATTTCTTATGTCTATCCGTATACGTAGCGCACATCACAGTAGTAGTAGTAGTAGTAGTAGTAACAGTTTTATCTGAATCTCACAAAACAGATCGAAGACGAATTCGTTTTGGATTTGCAACCATCCAGTATTACTTAGTAAAAAGTCTAAAAAACGTCATGTGTTAATATTTGAATATTTTTTAAACTTATTTAGCTTAACGTATAGCCAGTGCTTAGTTGATGTATTATATGGGCAACATGGTCATTGTTACACAAGTTTGATTATCATCACTGTTTTTTTTTGTATTTCATCCTTCAATTGGCAGTGATATACCATTTGATAGTCTTATCATTTGAAAAAATGTAGATATATGCTAGTTATTAGCAAATTAAAGAGAATTATTGTGATTTGCAAACAAAAATCTCAGAAAAAACCAAAAATACTCTATCTAACGGTATCTCGGTGCTGATTATTGTAGAAGAAAATTAAGAATTCTATGCTTATGTTTCATATTTGCAATTAGAAAACATTTTTCACTCACAGTCAGATGGTTTAATGACCCTCGACTATCTAACTCCAGTTAGATCGGACAAATGATTGTTATCAAATAATTGCTGTCAAGATATACATCTCTGTTATCCTCGTACATAATCATCGACTTAAATCGTTCTGGTGAACAACGGAAATAAATAAGTCAGATATAAGAATGAATTTCGAATACGTATATTTCATACAATCGTTGATTGGAAGGCAAAGCAAAACAAAATAACGAGCAATGGACAAGAAGAATGAACCAACTCAATTTAACTAAACTTGAATCGATATTTATAGTCACACAAAAATACGATACAGACATGTGATGAATAAGATAAGAGGTGCACACACAAACGCTCACATAAAAAAAGTCAAATTTGATAAGTGAATAATTAACAAAGTCAAAATGTAACTCAAAAAGAATGAATAAATTGGCTTGTCCAGAAGCCAGATTAACCTACATGGGTTTAACATAGCAACCGATACTACAATAGTACAATTATTTAATCAAACGTTTTCTTTTCTAAATTGACACATTTGTATTTAATATGAATATTTGTCATAATCTTAATAAATAGTTTGACAGAAATTACCAAAAATTAGTATTCTATATTTAAATTGTTCAAATAATCAATTTTTTAAAGTTAAACTATTCAGAATTTTTATTATGTAACTACAATTCAATGATTAGAACATATGTTGCAATACTATCATGTTAACAAATGCCTGACTACCATCACCATCACCACCACCACCAGCATAACAACAACACCAACAACCTATTTTTAACTAATTTGTTTTGAATTATTTTGTTCATTTTAATAAAATTTGATTATTTCATGTCATGTAAAAATGAAGTTAATGTACAATAACAATAATTAATTGTAAATAATTAATACGAAAGATAATTTTTTGTTGTTTAACTAATTGATCCTATCAATTGATAAGTTCTCATATTGATTTCAACATTAAGTAAACACGTACACTTACTTACTTACGCCTGTTACTCCCAATGGAGCATAGGCCGCCGATCAGCATTCTCCAAACCACTTCGTCCTGAGCTTTCCTTTCTAGTTCTGTCCAGTTTTTGTTCATTTTTCTCATGTTTATCTCCATTTCCCGGCGTAACGTTTTCTATGGTCTTGAGAGTTCCAAGTGAGGGCTTGCCTTGTGACGTATTTGGGTTATTTCTTCAATGTGTGTCCTATCCACTTCCTATGCTTCTTCGTGATTTCTTCCTCCTCTTGGATCTGATTTGTTCTTTCCCACAGTAGATTGTTGCCGATAGTGTATGGTCAACGGATCCGAAGTATTTTGCGAAGATAACTGTTAATAAACATTTGTATCATCTGAATAATGGCTTTCGTAGTTCTCAAAGTTTCTTTTTTTCCTATCTGTTGGTAAACACGTACACTAATAAAGTTTAATTAGGTGGAAACAAATAATATGAACTCGTTTTATTATTTGACGAAATAGAATAAGTTTATATTATTTTACCTAAATTGTTTACTTTTACTCATTTTCATATAATAAAACGAAAGTCTAATCATCACGTTTCTATTGACCACTTATCTGTGTTACTCTTTATGAATAATAAGTTTAACCAAATAAGTTATCAGAGTCATATATATGAATTATTCAATGCAGTGATTTTAGTGAATAATGCCTAATGAAGAAAACGTATGAGAATATGCGAAATCTATGTAAAATAATTATATTCTTAAAAATAGGCTATTCTTTTTCCAGTGAAACATATGAAACAGTTTGATAAAAGGTTGACATTATTCCCAGATTGAAAATGAAATATAAAACCATTACCATCATTTTAAAAATCAAGTCTAGAATCAATGATATACTTTTTATAACTCTTAAACTATTTTAATGTCTTATTAGTTGAATTCATAAGTCGTTCTAATCTAAATCGCCATTGCAAACCTCGACGCATTGGACGGTCATTGCGTTTAAGTATGAGACTCTTCAGCAGTGTGCATCAACAATCAAACATGCGGGGCTGAAACTCAGGACATTCAGTCTGGTTTGCAAACACAACCTCTAGACCTCTAGATTGACTCAGTAATTCA
This sequence comes from Schistosoma haematobium, assembly GCF_000699445.3. Taxonomy (NCBI): domain Eukaryota; kingdom Metazoa; phylum Platyhelminthes; class Trematoda; order Strigeidida; family Schistosomatidae; genus Schistosoma; species Schistosoma haematobium. The sequence continues at coordinate 24,356,206 of NC_067197.1, forward strand.
ACTATTAAAATTACTGCGATCCCTACAAACCTCCATTCTGATATTTGAATGTTATCAATCCGCTTACAACTTTAATCTATTTCTGTATATACACACTTACTGTTAAACATATTGAAACTTCAATTATATGTTATTTGCTACTGTTAAATGATAACAGTACACCTACTTAAACAGATACGATAGTTATATAAAAACTGCACACCTTTTGTCAGTAAAATAGATTGTACGTATATACCATATAAACTTAACATTTACTGCTACAATATAAAAGTTTGACTTTAAAACATACACAATTTCACAAACGTATAACAAAAGACATTATCTCATTCATCAATTATTTTTTGATAAATTTTCTATACAAAGAAATGAATAATAACTTCTATTCTATAGTTTGTTTTTCATAAAACTTCAGTTACTTTTTCCTTAATTATTTTTGTATTTTCGTTCATTTCTTTACCTCTTAATTTAATTCGATAAGTAATTATCTTAATATTACATAATATTTTCTATATTAATAATTCTCTTTTTTATTACTTACTTACTTACGCCTGTTACTCCTCATGGAGGAACATGGGCCGTCCACCAGAATTCTCCATACAACCTTGTCCCACGCAATCATTTACAGCTCCTTACAGTTGTTATTCATCCTTTTCATATCTCATTCTATTTCACGACGTAATGTGTTCTTTGGCCTTCCACTTTTCCGCTTCCCTTCACGATTCCAAGTTAGCAATTGCCTCGTGATGTAGTTTGGTGATTTCCTCAATGTATGTCCTATTCACTTCCATCATATTTTCCTAATTTCCTCTTCAGCTGGAAGCTCGTTTGTCCTCTCCTACAGAAAGCTGTTGATGATGGTATGCGGCCAATGGACATTGGGTTCCTTGTGTAGACAACTATTTATAAATACTTGTACCTTCTTGATGATGGTTGTTGTAGTTCTCCATGTTTCAGCTCCGTACAGTAGAACTGTGTTGACGTTCGTATTGAAGATTGTGATTTTGATATTGGTTGACAGATAGTTGTTTTGAGTTCCATATGTTCATCAATTGTAGGAATGTGGGCCTTCCTTTGCCAATCCTTGTATTTACGTCTGCATCAGATCCCCCTGTTCATCAATGATGCTTCTCAGGTACGTGAAATATTCCACATCTTCTAGAGTTTATCTATCAAATGTGATTGAGTTGGTGTTCTCTGTGTTTTATTTGAGGATCTTGCATTTTCCTTTTTCTACGTTGAGGCTTGCTGATGCAGAGGCTGCTACTATATTGATTGTTTTCATCTAAATTTGTTCGTGTGTATAGAATAGATGGGCCATGTCATCTATGAAGTCCCATGATAGAACGAAATGCAGTCCACTGCTTCCAGGTTTTTCATGGTGGTCTAGCTTCAAATGACTCATGATCTAAACTATTGAGATTAAATATACTGTTAGAATGTGGAATGCTAATCGAAAGCTTAATATATGCTGTTCAGTAGATGTTTGATTTTGATCAGTAAATAGGTAAACAGAGTTAAAATCATATGAGATGGGTTCGATATTACGTAAACATTGAAAAATTGAAAGTCAATACTTTTACTTTTCGCTTTTCTTCTACATTTTATTCATGACCTATTCAGATCAGAATTAAAATCAATTAGATATACTTTTACAAACAATGAACTTTTGTAGAGATAAATATCAGATTATTTGGTTAAGTATTTTCTTTAAATTTAATACATGAATTAATACGAAATACAGTCAGTCAATCAAACAGTTCGTCCGTCAGCCACTCACTCAGTCAGTTACTTTCATTCAAATTAAACTAGATAACATGATTTTCAACATTCAGGTTAATCAGTTCATAATGGAGAATATTTTTGATGACCTAAATAATTGGCAGGTAAATAAACATCTTCATATAATGTTCGAATTATTAGTTGCGGTCTATATTAAAATAAATATCTTTTGCTATATATAATATGTAGGAGTAGTAGTGTAATGAACGAGAATACATTTGGGACGACTAATGTATTTCAATATAAAATCACAGTGTTCTTTCGGGACATGTGAAAACCATTCTTTCAATACTTCATTTGCAAATCCCCCATTAATTGTCTTAAATTTCATCGTTCCTTCATTGCCAATAACAATTACTCTCTGTCCATGTTCTCTCCGATTTGATCTTCCCAATCTTCTGCTGCCACCCCTCCCACTTCTGATTGGTGTTATATACTAAATGTTTCTGTTGACATAAGTATCATATACCACAGTAGTAGTAGCTGGAGTGTAGTGAACGACAGCTTATATACTGTAAACCAATATATATTCTATGCAAAATTACTCACTGAGTTTTCAACATATAAAAATCGTAGACTGAATATATCATTTGTACATCTTTTAGTTTTCTTTTATATACTTCATCACTCTTTCAGTCTTGCCGTTATTCCGATTGCTCTGTTTTCCTTCCTCCTCTCTTTATTCCAGTCTTCTGCTGGTAAGAATTCCACTCCCAATCCCTGACATGTATTTCTTATGTCTATCCGTATACGTAGCGCACATCACAGTAGTAGTAGTAGTAGTAGTAGTAGTAACAGTTTTATCTGAATCTCACAAAACAGATCGAAGACGAATTCGTTTTGGATTTGCAACCATCCAGTATTACTTAGTAAAAAAGTCTAAAAAACGTCGTGTGTTAATATTTGAATATTTTTTAAACTTATTTAGCCTAACGTATAGCCAGTGCTTAGTTGATGTATTATATGGGCAACATGGTCATTATTACACAAGTTTGATTATCATCACTGTTTTTTCTGTATTTCATCTTTCAGTTGGCAGTGATATACCATTAGATAGTCTTATCATTTGAAAAAATGTAGATATATGCTAGTTATTAGCAAATTAAAGAGAATTATTGTGATTTGCAAACAAAAATCTCAGAAAAAACCAAAAATACTCTATCTAACGGTATCTCGGTGCTGATTATTGTAAAAGAAAATTAAGAATTCTATGCTTATGTTTCATATTTGCAATTAGAAAACATTTTTCACTCACAGTCTGATGGTTTAATGACCCTCGATTATCTAACTCCAGTTAGATCGGACAAATGATTGTTATCAAATAATTGCTGTCAAGATATACATCCCTGTTATCCTCGTACATAATCATCGACTTAAATCGTTCTAGTGAACAACGGAAATAAATAAATCAGATATAAGAATGAATTTCGAATACGTATATTTCATACAATCGTTGATTGGAAGGCAAAGCAAAACAAAATAACGAGCAATGGACAAGAAGAATGAACCAACTCAATTTAACTAAACTTGAATCGATATTTATAGTCACACAAAAATACGATACAGACATGTGATGAATAAGATAAGAGGTGCACACACAAACGCTCACATAAAAAAAGTCAAATTTGATAAGTGAATAATTAACAAAGTCAAAATGTAACTCAAAAAGAATGAATAAATTGGCTTGTCCAGAAGCCAGATTAAACTACATGGGTTTAACATAACAACCGATACTATAATAGTACAATTATTTAATGAAACGTTTTCTTTTCTTAATTGACACATTTGTATTTGATATGAATATTTGTCATAATCTTAATAAATAGTTTGACAGAAATTGCCAAAAATTAGTATTCTATATTTAAATTGTTCAAATAATCAATTTTTTAAAGTTAAACTATTCAGGATTTTTATTATTTAACTACAATTCAATGATTAGAACATATGTTGCAATACTATCATGTTAACAAATACCTGACTACCATCACCATCACCACCACCACCACCATAACAACAACACCAACAACCTATTTTTAACTAATTTTTTCTGAATTATTTTGTTCATTGTAATAAAATTTGATTATTTCATGTCATGTAAAAATGAAGTTAATGTACAATAACAATAATTAATTGTAAATAATTAATACAAAAGATAATTTTTTGTTGTTTAACTAATTGATCCTATCAGTTGATAAGTTCTCATATTGATTTCAACATTAGGTAAACACGTACACTTACTGACTTACGCCTGTTACTCCCAATGGAGCATAGGCCGCCGATCAGCATTCTCCAACTCACTCTGTTCTAGGCTTTCCTTTCTAGTTCTGTCCAGTTTTTGTTCATTTTTCTCATGTCTATTTCCATTTCCCGGCGTAATGTTTTCTATGGTCTTGAGTGTTCCAAGTGAGGGCTTGCCTTGTGACGTATTTGGGTTATTTCTTCAATGTGTGTCCTATCCACTTTCTGTGCTTCTTCGTGATTTCTTCCTCCTCTGGGATCTGATTTGTTCTCTCCCACAGTAGATTGTTGCCGATAGTGTATGGTCAACGGATCCGAAGTATTTTGCGAAGATAACTGTTAATAAACATTTGTATCATCTGAATAATGGCTTTCGTAGTTCTCAAAGTTTCTTTTTTTCCTATCTGTTGGTAAACACGTACACTAATAAAGTTTAATTAGGTGGAAACAAATAATATGAACTCGTTTTATTATTTGACGAAATAGAATAAGTTTATATTATTTTACCTAAATTGTTTACTTTTACTCATTTTCATATAATAAAACGAAAGTCTAATCATCACGTTTCTATTGACCACTTATCTGTGTTACTCTTTATGAATAATAAGTTTAACTAAATAAGTTATCAGAGTCATATATGCGAATTATTCAATGCAGTGATTTTAGTCAATAATGCCAAATGAAGAAAACATATGAGAATATGCGAAATCTATGTAAAATAATTATATTCTTAAAAATAGGCTATTCTTTTTCCAGTGAAACATATGAAACAGTTTGATAAAAGGTTGACATTATTCCCAGATTGAAAATGAAATATAAAACCATTACCATCATTTTAAAAATCAAGTCTAGAATCAATGATATACTTTTTATAACTCTTAAACTATTTTAATGTCTTATTAGTTGAATTCATAAGTCGTTCTAATCTAAATCGCCATTGCAAACCTCGACGCATTGGACGGTCATTGCGTTTAAGTATGAGACTCTTCAGCAGTGTGCATCAACAATCAAACATGCGGGGCTGAAACTCAGGACATCCAGTCTGGTTTGATAACACAACCTCTAGACCTCTAGATTGACTCAGTAATTCAACTATTAAAATTACTGCGATCCCTACAAACCTCCATTCTGATATTTGAATGTTATCAATCCGCTTACAACTTTAATCTATTTCTGTATATACACACTTACTGTTAAACATATTGAAACTTCAATTATATGTTATTTGCTACTGTTAAATGATAACAGTACACCTACTTAAACAGATACGATAGTTATATAAAAACTGCACACCTTTTGTCAGTAAAATAGATTGTACGTATATACCATATAAACTTAACATTTACTGCTACAATATAAAAGTTTGACTCTAAAACATACACAATTTCATAAACGTATAACACAAAACATTATCTCATTCATCAATTCTTTTTAGATAGATTTTCTATACAAAGAAATGAATAATAACTTCTATTCTATAGTTTGTTTTTCATAAAACTTCAGTTACTTTTTCCTTAATTATTTTTGTATTTTCGTTCATTTCTTTACCTCTTAATTTAATTCGATAAGTAATTATCTTAATATTACATAATATTTTCTATATTAATAATTCTCTTTTTATTACTTACTTACTTACGCCTGTTACTCCTCATGGAGGAACATGGGCCGTCCACCAGAATTCTCCATACAACCTTGTCCCACGCAATCATTTACAGCTCCTTACAGTTGTTATTCATCCTTTTCATATCTCATTCTATTTCACGACGTAATGTGTTCTTTGGCCTTCCACTTTTCCGCCTCCCTTCACGATTCCAAGTTAGCAGTTGCCTCGTGATGTAGTTTGGTGATTTCCTCAATGTATGTCCTATTCACTTCCATCATATTTTCCTAATTTCCTCTTCAGCTGGAAGCTCGTTTGTCCTCTCCTACAGAAAGCTGTTGATGATGGTATGCGGCCAATGGACATTGGGTTCCTTGTGTAGACAACTATTTATAAATACTTGTACCTTCTTGATGATGGTTGTTGTAGTTCTCCATGTTTCAGCTCCGTACAGTAGAACTGTGTTGACGTTCGTATTGAAGATTGTGACTTTGATATTGGTTGACAGATAGTTGTTTTGAGTTCCATATGTTCATCAATTGTAGGAATGTGGGCCTTGCTTTGCCAATCCTTGTATTTACGTCTGCATCAGATTTCCCTGTTCATCAATGATGCTTCTCAGGTACGTGAAAGATTTCACATCTTCTAGAGTTTATCTATCAAATGTGATTGATTTGGTGTTCTCTCTGTTCTATTTGAGGATCTTGCATTTTCGTTTTTCTACGTTGAGGCTTGCTGATGCAGAGGCTGCTTTTATATTAGTTGTCTTCATCTGAAATTGTTCGTGTGTATGGAATAGAAGGGCCATGTCATCTGTGAAGTCCCATGATAGAACGAAATGCAGTCCACTGCTTCCAGGTTTTTCATGGTGGTCTAGCTTCAAATGACCCACGATCTAAACTATTGAGATTAAAATACTGTTAGAATGTGGAATGCTTATCGAAAGCCTAATATATACTGTTCAGTAGATGTTTGATTTTGATCAATAAATAGGTAAACAGAGTTAAACTGATATGAGACGGGTTCGATATTACGTAAACATTGAAGAAATTGAAAGTCAATACTTTTACTTTTCGCTTTTCTTCTAAATTTTATTCATGACCTATTCAGATCAGAATTAAAATCAATTAGATATACTTTTACAAACAATGAACTTTTGTAGAGATAAATATCAGATTATTTGGTTAAGTATTTTCTTTAAATTTAATACATGAATTAATACGAAATACAGTCAGTCAATCAAACAGTTCGTCCGTCAGCCACTCACTCAGTCAGTTACTTTCATTCAAATTAAACTAGACAATATGATTTTCAACATTCAGGTTAATCAGTTCACAATGGAGAATATTTCTGATGACCTAAATAATTGGCAGGTAAATAAACATCTTTATATAATTTTCGAATTATTAGTTGTGGTCTATATTAAAATAAATATCTTTTGCTATATATAATATGTAGGAGTGGTAGTTGCGGTAACAGTAGTAAAGATAATTCTAAATTATTCTCACAAGGAGTTTCTTGAAATAAATCGAATATGATAGAAAACGAACTCACTTAGAACGTGTTATTATATGTTGGTAACCAATATTTCGTTAATCATGATAACACAGGAGATTTCTAGTAATATTCTCCATGATTGTACAATTGGTTATGACAAGAATATTGCTAAGAAACAATTCACTTTGATCTACTTATGTCAAGAAATAGTTTTATAGTCCAACTTTAGTCTATTGAATTACCTTTCATTAGTTTTGTCACTTACAATTTTTACATACATAAGCATAGTTCCCTTCATCATCAGCAAGAACAAAGATTCTGGCAGAATATTTTGAATTCGTTCTAGTTTATTTGAATATCGTCAACTGCTTACAACCTGTGAGTTGATGTTCACTTCAGGACTCGAATCCAGTGAACACCAACTTTGAGATGCAGGTACATCCGGTTGACAAGTCTCAAATATGATGAAACGCGCGTCTTGAGTTCTACTGTTGGCCATAACCCATCTCTACTTTTAGTGCTTGTGATTTAAGACAATATTGAAGCAATCCGTATAGGATGCAAAAATACCAATAAGAGACTGATCACTTGTAGTCCTAATCATCAATGGAAAGATTCAAACAATCAATACGAAAACGAATAAAAATATATTTATTTGTTAAAATTTTCATCATAGTTTATTAATTTGTAAAGCTAAGTTTCTTTCATAAAAACGGTAATCAAAATATTTAAATACAAAGAAATGGATATTTATACGCTTTGATATAATGAACATTCCCAGTATTTCAAATTCTCTGTAAATATTCACTTTTGTTTGTTTGGTATATTTAACAGTAAACAAAAAAAAAATAATTGTCAGTTTCCATCACTTTGATATTCGAAATCTAAGTGTTAAATCACTTATATCTTTTACCTGTTATTCAGTAGATCTACATTTCTATATTATCATCTCACACTTTACTTACTTAATGGACATCAATATCGTTTCTCAATCAAGTTTGATTGGTGTTACTATTCTATGGTATTTTGATTGCAGTTGATGTCAGGGATGTAGAGTGTCAAGTAATTGGACCATCAACTATATATATATATATATATATATATATATATATATATATATATATATATATATATATAAACTCGTCCAGTGATTGTCACTTGGAGCCTGATTTATAATAAGACTGTAATGAAAACGTTTACAGAAATTATCAGTACCTATTTGCAAATTAGTGCATGGTTGTGAAAATACAGAATCTCAATAATTTTTTACAATATTTTGTACGGACTAGTGGATAAATAAGGTTGACATAACTGTTCAGTGAAATATGTCATATTTTAAGGCATATCCAACTATTTGTTTTGATGAAAGAGATCGAAATTTTGATTATATTCAGTGTTTGTATTAATTGAATGTGATAACATTGTAGTCAGGTTAATCAGTACCAGCCTAAAATATCTGGTCACCAAAGTGATCAGTTTGTACTATGATGTTAAATTTGTAACTGTTAGAACGTGCTAAACAGTATTGTGTTTGTACAGTAGTGTTTGTTATGGACAAACATTTACTGCAAACGTTTTAATATCATGAACCTTTTGTCCATTTATACATAATGTTATAGATCTAAGTAAAACACTTCACGACAACACAATTAATTATTCCAATGAATTTTGTTTTTTCAACGATTTCTTTAAATATTTTCATAGAAACCTATGATCCAGACCAAATAGCTGTAATGTTTAATGATAGTAGCAAAGTGTAAAGGTTTGAAAATCCTATGTTACATATATTGTCTATCTGATAAGTAAACGTATCTTGTAAACTGAAAATATCTCAAATCATATCAAAGCTTTCTGAAAATTGACAGACAACTGAACTTGTTCAGCAAATTACTAAATACAAAAAACTAAATGTATTGTACGTTGATTAGTTGCAGATTTTCATCCAGTTTGAGCTGAACCCTGAAATCTGTTTATTCAGGGCAATGAGTATCAATAAACTCATTATGAGTTATAAATAAATTACTGTGAAACAAAAGTTCATGTTTTGCGAATGCAATGATGATTTAAACCATCAATGAAAGCTTGAGATCCTTAACAGATTAATAACCTTGTTGAATAAGTTGTAGAATGTAGTGTACTTACTAATTAATGTAGTTTCATTCGTTTGATAAGACTTATATTTTATTAACTACATCTACCAAGAGATTCTGTAATCATAAATCTTCAACATCTACAGGTAATACAAATCACAAAAATTTATCAGATCTATGAAATTTATCTTAAAACAAATTAAAAGTTTATTTGATTATAACATTATTTTCAAGAAGAACAATGGAATCTTCACAAATTAAACACCCACTTCATAAAATGAAACTTCACTTAAATATTTCACTGCATTGTAAATTATAAAAAAAGCTTGTTGACAAGTATCAACTTATCCAAGATTTTATTCCCATCTATAAAACACTACACGTCATTCTAATAAACAATATTCTAATATTTTATTTCTTTTCTAAGGAGTGATAACATACATTTTCTTACCTTATTTTACTCATGATATACCTTCTATTTATCATTTTGATAATTTATGGATTCACTTAACTTTTATACAGATGAATATGAAGTTGATTTTTGAGATTAAAAAAAATATTTTTAATATCCCAATGTGTAGAAAAATTAGATTTTTTGACATTTCTATTATTATTCTCTGAAGAAGTAACTTACATTAAGTCACGAAACGTCAGAAAATCTAATTTTTCTAATCATTGGAATATGACAAAAATATATGTATTTATTATTAGCTATGTACTCAATGTACAGTATATAGGAGATTCTGAACTTGAACCTTGGTAATGATACTTACAAACTCATTAGGTTAGATTATTTAAATTTGGCAATTATTGTAATAACTATATTCTTCAAGCCAATTAGACAAAGTAAATCTGTTGTGTTGTATTTCGTTTTATTTTATTCTATTTTTTTAATAAAAAAGAGACTATCTGCACTTGTAAAATAAGAAAGAAAAAAAACGAAATTCTTATTCAGAATACCAAAAATGAGCAAGTAAATTTTGACATTTAAATTACTGATTAGATTCTACTTTTGTTTTTCTCTCTTTTTTTCAAATCAAACAATAAGGTAGTTAGTTAGTGAAATTTTCATAACAAATAAGATAGAATAGCATTTACCATTAAATATAAAAAATAGTGGAATCCTACACATACATGAGAAGCATCATTGATGAACAGGGGGATCTGATGCAGACGTAAATACAAGGATTGGCAAAGGAAGGCCCACATTCCTACAATTGATGAACATATGGAACTCAAAACAACTATCTGTCAACCAATATCAAAATCACAATCTTCAATACGAACGTCAACACAGTTCTACTGTACGGAGCTGAAACATGGAGAACTACAACAACCATCATCAAGAAGGTACAAGTATTTATAAATAGTTGTCTACACAAGGAACCCAATGTCCATTGGCCGCATACCATCATCAACAGCTTTCTGTAGGAGAGGACAAACGAGCTTCCAGCTGAAGAGGAAATTAGGAAAATATGATGGAAGTGAATAGGACATACATTGAAGAAATCACCAAACTACATCACGAGGCAACTGCTAACTTGGAATCGTGAAGGGAGGCGGAAAAGTGGAAGGCCAAAGAACACATTACGTCGTGAAATAGAATGAGATATGAGAAGGATGAATAACAACTGTAAGGAGCTGTAAATGATTGCCTGGGACAGAGTTGTATGGAGACTTCTGGTGGACGGCCCATGTTCCTCCACGAAGAGTAATAGGAGTAATTAAGTAAGGTCTCGAGATTACCTAATATTTGACAAATATTGCTAATCATCTTATGTGAACGAATTTGATCAATACTCACATTTTCATCAATAAACGCTTCATCAGATAAAATTATGGTTAAAAGGTTTATTTTGTTGAATTGCTTTTTGGAATTTGAGAGATTTTCTTTGCGTCATCATATTTTTTCTCTAAAGAAGCAGACAGAGCGAATGTAAATGCTTTAGTTTCCAAGCTGTCTGCCTATTATTTTTTAATCAATTATAATGAGCATTTCGCTCACCACACTATGGAATGTGTTAATCTCGCTACATTTAACATACTACATTTATATCGCATTTCACATAAATAACTAGCCACAGACATCCCTACGGTGTGTTACTTTTGAATATAAAAATACGATATCCAAAAAAGTAAACTATCGAATTTCTGAAATCAGGATCAATCAGCCGAATAATATTCTGTCGTTAAAATAAAACATTCTTTAAAGTAATTCAAAACAGGACAATTGTTTTCAGAAGATAATTTCAACATTTCAGTATTCTAGCTTGTTTTATTTAAAATTGTTTTATCTATTCAGCATTTCTCTTCGATTTTACAATGAAGTCAATGTATGCCTCTGAATTAACCGAAATCAATTGATAAAAGAAAACATATTCTGAATCATCTGATGATTGTATCCTTTGCATTTTAGTTAAACAAATTGTTTGCTAACTTAAGAACTAATTTATTAAACACCCTATTATATTAGACTTCGTTTGTGACATATATATACCTACATTTATCAAATAAGATTGAAATATTAGGTCCTTTTGCAACAAATAGTGACGTGATTGGTGTGTAACAGACAGGTATGCATTATATTTGGAAATGCATGAACTACATCGATTGTTTCATGGTTTCCTAATATCCAGGTCTCCCGGTTAAGGTATAGTGGTAAAACCGTTTCTATATTAGACTGACGCAAACATAAATTTCTCTGGTTACAGGATGAATATTTTTGAGTTAATCAGATAGCTTGGTATTTTGCGAGCAATTCTACTCACGCAATTTATATTTTTTCAGACAGAATGTAAAAAAAGCCAAAAAGTTTGATTTCAGTTTCTAGATCTGTTATTTACTTCCCCTTTAAAACGAGTGACAGCCTAAATCGTTTCAGTTACATGAGCACCAATAATTTGCGAAATCAGAGTTTAAATGTTATGGCTCCTTCGCATTGATACATATTTTTGCGTTTTGTTTTTTATGAATATCGAAGATTATTTTTGCTAAATCACTATTTTTTCTTGCTACTGTAATGTTACCCATAATTATTTGTTACTTGGAACAGCGTTTTATGGAAATTACATCAGAATAAACTTATAAATGCAATAAATTTTATCACACCTAATGAGATTTAACTGAATGTTAAATCGTATAAAAAAGATATTTCTATTAACAATTTGACGATATTGATGTGTTTTATACATACTTACTCACTTAATTACACATGTGACCCCCATACAGTAGAAGTTTTGACATTTGTATTAAAAATTCTGACCTTGGTGTTGGTTGACAGTGTTTTTGAGTTCCAAATGTTCTTCAATTGTAGATATGCTATTCGTGCTTTGCCGATTCGTACCTTCACATGTGCATCAGATCTACCGTGTTCATCGATGATGCTGCTCAGATATGTAAAGGTTTTTACACCTTCTAAACCTTCCCCGTCAAGTGTGATTCTATTGTTGCATGTTATGTTGTATCGGAGAATTGTGCTCTTCCTTTTGAGTATTGTGAATTTTACTGCTACAAAGGCTGCTGCTACACTCGCCGTCTCCACCTGCTTTTGTTAATGTGTATATTATAGAAGAGCTAGGTTATTTACAAAGTCCGAATCGTATCGTTGTATCCAACCTGTCCATTTCTGTCCGTGCTTCCTGTCAGATGTGGAGGTTTTCATAATCCAGTAGATCACCAGGATAAAGAGGAAGTGTGAGAGTAAGCAACCCTGTCTGACACCGGTCTTTACCTTTCATAGAACAACTAAAATCGAAATCCACTCTTTCCATTAATTCTAACTGTATCCTCAAATATGTGGGAATCAATAAGTCGAAAGTACATTGATTATCATTGAATTTTATAATTGAATACATAATTTACCGTAGTGCATGAATACAACTTTAAATGTTTTACACTAAAACGCTTAATATTCCAAATTAAGCAAGCATAAAACAGTAGTCGTACTTTGTTTTGGACTACTCTGGTTCATTATATTTCATCTAACTTTGTAATGCTGAGTAAATATAAGAACTATTTAAGCTTTCATTCCATATACGTTAAACAATTCAGGAAGTCATTAAACTTCACTTATAAATATTTTCTATCACATACAAAGATTAAGTTTGATATACTCGAAGGGCTGTATATACCAATCGCTTTTTGTTCCCATTCTTTCTTACTCGATCTGCTTGACCTTCTGCTGCCAGACATTCTATTCTTGACCAGCGTCATATACCACTTATGTCGACATAAGTAGCACACATCACTATATTATTATTGCTATCGTATGTATATCTTTCACTTAAAACGTTTCTTACAAATTATTGTGCTATTTTACAGAAAATACATGAGTAGAACAATAAATGTTCAAAATACTGTTCTTTTGTTTTGTATTTATAGGGATCAGATTCATTTATGTTCCTTAGTTCATAAAAAATAATATTTTTATCATTATTTATTACCATACGAGTTACCTTAACAACCATGTAGATATATTGATTTGACAAATGATTGTTGTTTCTTTAAAGTAAACTTTCTATCATTCGATGTATTAAGAAAATAAAACAACACATAGTTTTAATGTAAGTTAATTCTTTATAATTAATTAATTAAACATATGATCAAATTTAAAGTAGCCTTATGATTGTTTGTTCGAAATTTACATGAATCATAGGGATTTTATTTAAAGTGTTCCTTTGTTTTCTTTCATTATTATCACTAATGTAAGTGTTAAAAGTAAATCTACGTTGATTGACATTGGTTCTAATGAGTTATAATAAGTTATCGAAAATGGGAGTATGTTGTTAGGTTGTTTTTGAAGGATAATCAAATTATAGAATTTAGTTAATATTGATAAACCCAAATGGCTAAGATTGGACAACACCTAAAACATACTAAATTTAACAATTTTTAATATTTTGATGTATAGGTATCGTGGATATGTGTTTATTCTGTAAGTGATTATAGTTGCAGACTGACCAAAATCCAAAAATCATAGTAAACTAAAGGTCACCTGATAGGTTTTTGTCATGGGATATGATACTCTAATCATGTACCCCACCAGGAAGTGAGTTCAGCCTGTTCATAACCCTCAAAGAAGATTTGTAGCTCATGTGGACGCTTTTGGTAGTCTTCTATTTACTGAACTGAATGGTTGAAATTTCATCTCAAACAAATTTGACAACTTTCTGATTAGGTTGAATGGCTCATTTTATACCATTCATTCCGTGTTTATTTGAAATTCTTTGGTTACATTACTTATAGCATTTCTATTATTTTGAGAAGTAGTTTCCTTTCTCGATAGGCATTCTGATCACAGACAAAAATTATTGAGTATATGGTGGAATTGACAACTGATTAGTAATATCTGAACTATATATATTGAATCATCAAATCGGTTATCATTATTCGATCACTGACCATCACCACATTAATTTATTACCTTATCTCTATTTATGTCATGGCTAATACTTCATTTTTGCACCTATTTTATCTTGTTTTAACATTCTATTTGTTCAACTTACTAGCATTTCATTGTTCTTATCCGATTACATATGAAAACTCTCTGACATATTACATAATCATTATCATTCAGTGAGATTTTGCAAAATACTAAAAGTTTACGCACAATACCATATTAGTTGTATTTTATGTTTTTTTGATTACCACGTGAATATTATGTTTATACGAAATTAGATCATTGACAAAAGAGAACATATCAGTTAGATTGGGTGTTCGATTTGACAACTAAATGAGAATTCGCAATTAACTGTTAGATTTTTAAAGTTATGACATATATCATTATCGAAAATAACTTTATTTTCAACTGAAAAAACGAGAAGTTAACATTGGAAGCCATTGAAAACTCCAATGAAAATGCCGTCCATTTAACAGAATCAATTGTTATAAATGAAATCAGATGAGTCCCAATGTACTTAATTTTTACGTAAAATATCAATGTGAACAGAACAGTTTCAAGTCATAGAACACGTTGAAATGTTAAACTAAATTACGATTAGTATCAGAAGAGTTTTGTGGATATTATAGTAATTTTAATAGTTGAAATCATGAGTCAATTGAAGGTAGACCACCATGGAAAACCTGGAAGCAATGGATGTTCATTTCGTCTTATTGTGGAGCTCCTCAGTAGTGCGCATCCAAGATCCCGCCTCACTAGATTCGAACCCAGGTCTGGTTTCAATTGACTCATGATCCCAACTATTAAAATTAATATGATATCCACCAAAACCCTTGTGATATGAATCAACATATGCTCACTAGTGACTGGCTTCAAGAGGTATTTCCTGGAGTTCTAATGAGAAGCAGTGATCAGTGGAGTTCGGCCGTGCCTGCTGTGAGATAGTAACTCACTGAAGATAATGGTGGACAGTGACGAAATTTCGTGGATTGGTTGAATCTAGACATTGACACCGTTGGATGCCAGCTCAGAGGCTTAGAGGTTAAGCGTCCGCCTGCGAGACTGATAGGTCTTGAGTTCTAACCTCTCGAGGAGGTATCGCGGATGCGCTCTGCTGGTAATCCTACACAAGTACGAATCAAAAACTTAACAATCTCCACAACACATAAACTGATATTTATTATTTAGTTTATTTTTAATAGTTCTTTGATACAACATTAAATCAATATTATTCCTTATAATTTACTAAAATAATTTAAACAGTTGAGATCATGAGTCAGCTGAAGCTAGACCACCATGGAAAACATGGAAGTACTGAACGGCCGTTTCGTCCTATTGTGGGACTCCTCAGCAGCGCGCATCCACGACCTCGCCTCGCGGATTTGAACCAAGGATCTATCAGTCTTGTGAGTGACTGCTTAACCGTTAGACCACTGAGCTGACCGGCATCCAACGGTGTTAATGTCTAACTTCAACTAATCCACGAAATTAACGACATTAACACCGTTGGATAGCACGAGACTGATAAATCCTTGGTTCGAATCCAGCAAGGCGGGGTCGTGGATGCGCACTACTGAGAAGTTCCACAATAAGACGAAACGGCCGCCCAGTGCTCCCATGTTTTCCATGGTGGTCTAGCTTCAGCTGACTCATGATCTCAACTGTTTTTTTAAATTACTACAATCTCCGCAAAACCCCTTCTTTTACTAAAATACCTATTTATTTATAATGAAATAAATATATAACCAAATTATTTATTTTATATTATCTATTTATTCATTTCTAATAGAAAATTAAACCAATCAAATTATTTAAATGAATTTCACTTATTTCTTATTGGTTAATTTTAGTTTATGTAAAGTAAATAAGTTAACGTTCATATAAATACCTATATAAACATTAACTTATTATTTATCATTGAAATGATAGATCTTACTTATACTACTGATATATATATATCTATATATGAATACAAGGTTAATTTATCATCCATATGCTGATTTAAATTTGTTATCTTGTTTAGTATTTTATTATGTACAAGATAAAATAAACATAGATTTACATCCTTTTTAATGAAAATAAACAATTGAATGAATAAAGTATATTTCACAGTTAATAATACATAATTATGAATAGAAGTGATAAATGTCTTCATTTTCTTCTTATTTGTAAACTGGTAAGTGTATTTGAGTTTCATACATATAAAAATGTAAATATGATTTTTTTATTTTAGAAATTTTTGTTGTATACACTCTAAATGCTTTAATAAATTAAATTTAAAGTAATCTCACTTGTGAGATAGTAAAGATTTGTAGCTTAGGTGGATGATTTTAATGAAGTTTTATTAAGAAATCATTTTGTTACTTATACAATGAATATTGGATAATTTAAGCTTCTTTTTTGACAATTTATGCAATTACATTGTTATTTACTTTAATCATTCAGTCAGTGGTCTTGAGTGCTGTTAGAGGTATAAGGACGGTTATCACTTCCCGGTTGCCCACACCGTGGAAGGGTTGTTCTGGATGTACCTGAAAAGGAAATTGGATTAGAGGTGATCTTAGTGACCTGAGAGCGTGACCTCAGTTCCCAAGGGACAACTGCTTGAGGTCGGTCACACACGACCTTTTTTGGGTAATTTTCGTGTTAGGTCCGTAATTGTTGAGACCTTACCGCCGGAGACAGATACCCGTGGGATAAGGCGAGGTATGACATTTTTAGGGTCGACCTTTTCTAACCACACCCCTCCTTGTGGGAAGGCAGCATCGCTGTCATGCTGATTGTCTGAAGGAAACACCTTACTGCTGTCACACCTCTGTACAGTCAGCAGTACGACTTCGCCTCCGGACCTTGGGTTTGTTGCTTTCGGTCTTACTGCTCTTCAACCGACCTATCTGACATGGTAGGACCTTGAGGAACGGTTGTTCCAGCCAGTATAGCTCGGTTGCTTCATCACGATAGGCAAGCCCGACCACCACGTCAAGGAAGCAACAACGGTCGGGACTTTAATCACTACATGATTTTGAATCATAGAAATTGGATTAGTTTAAACATTTTCAGTAATATTGAATTACCGTTATCAGATGCTTGATGCATGTAGATGTGTTTGAGAATTTTAAGAACAAACTAGATATTTGTTTTAGCTATCAAATAACTACTTAACCAGACTATTTTATAAGAGATGATTTGTAAATATATAAACTGTATTGTCACTAATAATAAAATATCGATTGTTTGAATGAATCACTAGCCATAATGAATCTCATCTTCAATATAGATATAAGTTAAATCAGTTCAGTTTCGTGATTATTACACATTATCAACTTGTTCACATTTCTATCTTAAATAGATTCACTATATAAAACATAATCAATCTTGTTTCTGATATAGTTTTATCACACTGGTTACTATTTGTAAACTATTTCAATTTGTACTAAGAACAGCAAACGATAATAAACCTATTTTGTGTATTCATAATTAATCTATGAAATTTACATGAACAATTATTTCTTAAGATAGATTAGAGTTAGAAACTAATTTATTCGATAATATTGAGCATTTTTAAGAATCCACATAATCATTAGCATATATTTAAGATTGTATTAAGCTTGCAAATACTACCGTTCAGAATTGGCTAAAAGCTTTAAGGGAAATATTGTTTATTTTTGTTTTTTTTCACATATCTATGTCGTTTTGATAAACTCACTGAAAGGTCAAGTAATAAAAAAATACCACTGAATTTTTATTACCTTTTTAAGGTATAAAATTCATTGTCATAAATTTTAGTCGATAACTTGAAATAATAAACAGAACTATTTAAGCAATAATAAGTCAACATTTAATAAATAACTAAATTATATCGGAAGGGGTTTTTGTGAATATTATAGTAATTCCAATAGTTGTGATTATGAGTCAATTGAAGCCAGACCACCATGGAAAACCTGGAAGCACTGGACGGCTGTTTCGTCCTGTTATGGGTCTCCTCAGCAGTGTACATTCACGATCCCGCCTCACGAGATTTCAACCCAGGACCTATCGGTTTTGCCCGCCAACGCTTGACCTTTAGACTCATGATATCAACTATTGAAACTAAATTATAGTTTAAAAAATAAATAATTCACCATAAATTATGAATTTCATTTCTTTTACAATTGAAACAGCTGAAAAATCTATTTTCTTAATAAAATAGGTAGTACTACTTATTTTTAATTAGTAATTCTAAAAAATACAACTTGTCCCTAAACTACGAAATCTCAGCTAATCTAAGAATATACATATATTACATAGTATTTATGAGTAACTTCTTGAAGACCTAGTGAAAAAATGGTGGTTTCTGAATTAAGATTAATAATGAATATGGCATTATCACACCAGTAACATCAAATGAATTTCTATCGGAGCAACATGTTAGGGAGTTTTATTTTGGTAACCAATGGAAATGCATTAGTAATAACAATACTATGTAAAACTATGTAACGAGAATTCATTAAAAAAGGTCACATTGATAGTAAGCCATGCTACATTGATCTGACAAATGATTTCGTTTATTAATGAGAACTTGTACAAAATCTTGTTTTTGAAACACAGTTTCAATAGAAACATTCTATCAATGTAATATTCTGCTTGTCTTGGCATAATTAAATTCATTCTTTGAGTAGTGAATGAATTAAATCAACACTTTGAATAAGGTGACAGGCATACTAACCTTAATAACTCATTAGTTCTATCAGAATGCAAACAAATACCATTGATATTTATCATTTATGAAGCTAATTCAGCAATACAAGAATATTATCAATTCCATAATAGAAAATAATATTGATAAATTTAAAATATACTCTATCATTCATTCATTAAACGTTTATACATATAATTGATAAAGTTTCTGTCCTTTGTCTCTGTATACTTACTAACTTACTTACTCACATCTGTTTCTCCTCGTAGATTAGCATAGGCCACCCACCAGCAGTCTCCATTCAACCAACCAACACTGAATAATAGAAAAAACATTTGAAAAACTATTTTCTTTCATATTTCCAATTTTAAAATTTGACTTGTTATACTGATATTATGTTTTCTATCTAACTTTCATTAATATTTAGTATTGGTAAAAAGCGAAAGATTATTTTATTACATTCACTTCAAACTAGCTATGTTACATATACATATATATATATATACGCTTAAATCACTTTAGGAGTACATCCATGTTGTTCCCTATATCCAAAATCAATTCAATAAAATATATTGCCATTTATTTTATAATGAATGTAAAACTATTTACAAGATTAGAGAACGTTCTTTTTCATTTAATAAAAATAAATTTAATCTATGACATCATTATGGTTATTCATGTTCACATTTCCATATGGAACTAATACTTTTCACGAAAAAGAAAATAATAAAACTCAATGAAAATTATTTATTATATTGAAAGCATATTGATTGGTTCGTATTTTAAAAAAAAAAACAACATTTTGCCAATTATATTTAGATAACAATTGAGTCGTGACACAATGATAGATGGATGGATGGAAGAATGGATGGATGGATGGATTAATAAATACATATGAATGTTCAGTTCAGTTTCCATTCTTAATATGAATTTATTTGAAAATGGGAAAAATTATTTTTTTCTTTTTATCAAATTGTTTACATATTCATTAGTTTAATCGAATCAAACCCACATACATTTAAGTTGGCTAATAGTTCGAGTTATCTACAATATTATATTTATATATAATAGAATAAATAAACATAGCTAATGTTATAAATGGAAATCTGTATATATATATGCGTGTTATATCCCAAAGTCACCAATCAGAAGCAGCGAACTATTGATCGGACCAAGGATGAGTAAAACACGTGCGAGCAGCCTAGAGTCCTGATTGGTCCTGCTTTCCGCCTAGCTCAGCCAGCTAAAGTCCAGAACACCAATCTCAGCCTCTGCGATATGAATCCTTATATTTCAAACATACTGAGTTTATATACCAATCAAATAGACCACAATGTAGCATAAAATAGAAAATAACATTTGTACAAAATTTGGCCAAATGAGGCTGTGAATGTGGGAGGAAGTGACTAATAGACAGGACATAATAATGCTTCATAGGTCAAAATAAAATTTATAATAAGAGAAATATGAATATCAGTAGTTTAGTTAATAAACAATTATACGATAAAAATATACGTTTAGTATTGGTCTATAAAAGGATTCCAGTTACCATTCATTATGTTTATCGGGACCTAACAATGAGTATAATGCAAGATGAAATACCATGCAAATTTCGAGACATTATTTTCGATTACATCATAATAAACTGATTGAATAGTAAAGCCGTTGTTGTTTCGAGTTATCGTATTGTTATAATTTCTTTTTATCAGAAGGGGTTTGTGGAGATTTTTAGAAATTTTCACAGATTGAAATCATGAGTCAGTTGAGGCTAGACCACCATTGAAAACCTGGGAGCACTGGACGGCCATCTCATCCTAGTGTGAGACTCCTCAGCAGCGCGCATCCATGATCCCGAACCACGCGGGGCTCGAACCCAGGACCTACTGGCTTCGCGCGCGAGCACTTAACCATTAGACCACTCATGATTTCAATCTGTGAAAATTTCTAAAAATCTCCACAAACCCCTTCTGATAATAATCATCTGCTCACTAGTGACTGACTTCAAGAGATACTCCTGGAGTTCTAGTGGGAAGCCGTTACCAGTGAAGTACAACCAGGTCTGTCGTGAGATATCAGCCCACTGAAGACAATGGTATATGGTGGCGCAACTTCGTGGATTGGTTGAAGTTAAACATTAACACCGTTGGATGCCGGCTCAGTGGTCTGATGGTTAAGTGCTCGCGCGCGAAGCCAGTAGGTCCTGGGTTCGAGCCCCGCGTAGTGCCTGATCGTGGATGCGCGCTGCTGAGGGGTCTCACACTAGGATGAGATGGCCGTCCAGTGCTCCCAGGTTTTCAATGGTGGTCTAGCCTCAACTGACTCATGATTTCAATCTATAATCTCTTTGTTTTAAAATATTATGTAATTGGTTCTTATTATAAATTGGAATAAAGTTAGAACCAAAATATATAATTATTATAGATAATCTTTTTTTTACTCTTATTTCTTCATTCATTAACGTTGATTGTTTCATATCAGATTATACTTTAATGTTAAATATGAATATATATTGGTTGTAAGCAACTGACAAATAACTCCAAAATGTAATGAATTTGTGTTGTTCTACTTTAATTATTGTTTTAAAATAGTTTGTAAATAAGGAAAAGAGATTTCTCTGATCAATTAGATTATTTGTTTTGGGATAGTTAATTGTAATTCATTTAACTAATGTATTTAGTTAATGGCGAGACTCTAATTTATGGACGAGCCAATCATAGGCGTTTTAAAGATTTCAAGGTTATGGCGCCAACTTCAGTGCTTAATGCGAACGCACGATCGGTTCACAGGGAATTTTGTACAAAACGTGATAATTGAGCGGCTATAACAAATAACACGGCGAGACTATTATTTGTGGACGACTCAGTCAGGTATAAGACAACAGATCTCGGATTTGGGCACGAAAGCCTTTCATCCATTTGACTAAATAAATTTCTGGCATTATAGCTGATGTCAGTTCGTGATGAAAACCCCATATATAATTCCTAAATAAGGCAAAGAAACGACAATTATTGCGAACTGGATAATAAAAGCACCAGCAACACTGGCTGCAGCCATGTATTACAATATATATGGGTGTTTGTAGAGCATACAGATTCCCACATAGGCTTGGTTATGTGCATCGTGTCACTATTCACGAGTAACATTTTGTGCACTTAACAACCGGAGTGCACATAAACAATATTGAATCTATGTGGTCGAGGCTGAAAGAGTTTTCAAAACTTAATCATGTCTTCAGAGGCCGACTATTCTGTAGCCGTATGGATGATTTCCTCTACTGCATGCATTACGACATTAGAACCTCTGAACCCCTTTCTAACCTTGACAAGTTTATGAACCACGTATAAGAAGTGTATCCACATTATTTTCTTGATTTTGTATAACATATTTTTACTGTATGCTGACTGTTTGCTGATTGACTAATATTTCTCAAGGTCACTTAAGATTCGTTCAAAGGTCGTCCATAAATTAGAGTCTCGCCACTCCGTTTTTTATTTTAACCTTTTTAAATAGAAAAACTCTAAGTACAAAATTGAATTAAGAGGATGCATTGAATAATTCTCTATCAATTTTATGAAACTTAACAATAATGTTTATTTATAATTCACGTAATTCATGATTATAGTAACATAGTTTTATTATTGATAAATAAATAGTTCAAAACTTCACCATCTTTATGTTTGTTACTGACTATATAACTAGCTAAAAACATATCCTTGTCTATGCTTTTATAGACTGTAACCGTATCAACGCACTACACTGTCTTAGAAAAAAAATTACATCATGAAATATTCATGTGTGTAATGTTCATTTTAAAGGAAAAAATTCAATAATGAATTATTGCTATGAATCAGAATATTACTGTTTTCTATTGAGATTCACTTGGTATTTTGTTTGGCTTGTATTTTCCCAAAGAGGTTTAAGATTGCAATTGATCAGTCTGTTATTAGTATATGTGCATACTGTGCGTATGCCAATAACAGACTGATCAACTACAGTCTTAAAAAACTCAATGAGAAGATAGAATCCAAACAATACCAAGTGAATTAAACTTCACCCCATTGCATAAGCAAGTAGTTATCAGGACTCAGTAGCTGAGTTGATAACGAGGTGGGGTTTGAAGCGAACGGTACTGGGTTCGAGTCTCAGAGTAAACGTCAACTCAGATGCAGGTATATCCAGCTGACGAGTCCCAAATAGGACGAAACACGCGTCCTCGATTCCACTGCTAGCCACTATCATTACTTACAAAAAATTCTGTAGTGATATCTATTGATTTACTGGATAGTATAAATCTTGAGACTAACTTACCGCCCATACATTAAATAGTTTGATATTTATCATTAATCATTATTTGATAATTAGTAATAATTTCAAATGTTTCATATATGTATACAACTAGTAGATCATTATGGAGCATATTTAACTAAATTACCAAGTGATTAATCAACAAAATTACATTAATTTATTAAGTAAATAAAACTATGAACCTTAGATGTTTTATACGATAACCTTATGAGGTCATATAGAACAAAAATTATAATAGTAACGGAAATGATTATTTTTTTCTACAATTAAAAAAAAAGAGTATTCACTGTTGAACATTCATACTGATAGTAATTAATAAATAAAAGGCAAACTCTTCTCAAATGATTAAACTAATGTCAAATTCACCAAATTTATTTCTTATTTGTTTTGTATTACAATTTGTTTATTGATAAAATGAATTTTAGTAAATAAATTATTATTTCCTACTATGACTGAAATTCATTAGATGGATGACGTAAAACAGTTCGATGTTTTTCAAAACAAAGAATCTATCTATCTATCTATATCTTACGTAAATTAGTATTGGCAAACGTACTTTAATTTTTATTGTCAACAATAATAGACATTTAATGTTCATTTAAAGTAGCTTATGAATCGAATTCAAAATTAAAGAGCTAAATTATTTTGTTTTAATTAAAAATTAAAGCATGTGACATAAACTTTTATATAATTTGTTTTCTGTAAAATATCATAATCAACATCATAATTTGAGAAATTCTGAAATAAAAGTCGATGATAACATCGGTCTAGCGCATAAGACTGAAGGTTGTGAGTTCGAATCCTGCGAGTGGGATTATAGATGCGCACTGTTGAGGAGTTTCATACTAGTGTGGTTTGTGCCATTGACGTCGATAGATATGATTAGTATGTATCATTAGCTGAAAGTGAAATATCAGGAAGTAGAATGTTAAGAAAAGCGAAGAAAAGAGAACGAGAACAGAGAATGATTGATGTGGAAATGAAGGAACAGTAAAGTCTGAGACTACTGATTGATATCTGCAAAAGGAAAAGTCATGTTTGAGACAACTGATTGACATTTTGCAAATGAAATATTCACTGTGTTCTGTAATTTTGTGTGCGAATACAATCGATTGTCTCCATTTGTGTTCTCGTTCTCTACACTAGGACGGAACGGCCGTCAAGTGCTTCCAGGTTTTCCATGGTGGTCTAACTTTAATCGACTTATGAATTCAACTATTAAATTAGAAATGTGTCAGCAAATTTTATTATGAATTAGTTATCGTGTCGTTATGTTTCCCAGGTTGTATATATGAGTAATACAAAAAAATGGTACAACTTATTAATACATGAAAATCAGGTTACTTTCACTTAGATGTATGATAATGCGATGTTAATGCTATATCACCATCATTCTACTAATCTTGAAAAAGAGTCAAACAAATTTTCATCTTAGTTACTATAATTATTTCTACGAAAAAAAATAATATGTCACTCGGAAATTACCATAAAAACTGAATATTATACGGCGAAACTATAATTTATGGACGAATCAATCAGATTTAGGATAACAGGTCTTGGATTTTTGCGCAAAATTCACTCACCCATTTGACCAAATA
Organism: Schistosoma haematobium; assembly: GCF_000699445.3. Taxonomy (NCBI): domain Eukaryota; kingdom Metazoa; phylum Platyhelminthes; class Trematoda; order Strigeidida; family Schistosomatidae; genus Schistosoma; species Schistosoma haematobium. The sequence goes on from NC_067197.1 coordinate 24,381,386, forward strand.
GCATCTTGGCATTTTAGCTGATGTCATTTCGTGATGAAAAACCGTAAATCTAATTTCTAACCTTAACTACCAACTGTGAATCATAGTTCTGATCCCTCACACAGGTTGATAATCTTCATTTGCTCTTAGCTATTAGGTGGGCACCCTCAAGGTCACTCTAGCGTCTCACAAAGCTTGTCCATTGACTATAGTTTTACCTATTCTACTTATGGATTTCAATGGTAATATTGAATAATAATAGTCATTTTTCAATTTTTTTTCAAAAATTACAAATTCACTAATTTTTTGATCATGTCCTATCTAATGTAAACAAATATTATAATTCCTTTTTGTATTAGTTGTTTGAATCGTCCCATTGATGTTTCGGACTGAAACTGATCAGTCTCTTATTGGCCTATGTGCATCCTGTCTAAATCTCCTCGATATTGCCTTGAATAACAAGCATTATAAACAGAGATAGATAGTGGCTAGCAGTGGAGTTCAAAATGTGCGCTTCGTCCTACTTGGGACTCGTCAGTTAGATGTACCTGCATCCCAGAGCTGACGTTTACTCCGTGACTCGAACCTAGTGCCATCAGCTTCAAGCACTTTCTAAGGTACAACCAGCTAACGTGTTCAAAATAGTACAAAACGTGAGATGATCACCATCCATCTCTGTTTATAAATATTATAACTATTACTTAAGACTACTGTTTGAACTTTTAATTTAACATTGCAAATCATTTTGGCGCAATTTACATTTGTATCATAATATTTGGCATCATTTAAATATCTCATATAAACACGCATGTTTTTTCTCCTATACCCTTATATGAATTTTCTTTTCGTTACTGGTAGCATACAAGGGGTTAAGAAATTTTATAAAATTGCATTTTCTTAACAAAAAACATTTTAATAATTCTGTTCGATTAAATTTTAATTTTTTGGTTGAGACCATGTACCTATGGATGTTAGGCCATCGTTGGAAACCTTTAAGCACTGGACGGCCGTTTCGTCCCACTGTGGGACTCCACAGCAGTGCGCATCTCGGATCCCGCCAGCGGTATTCGAACTCAGGGCCTTCGGTCTTGCGCGCGAACTATTAACCTACTGGACCACTGAGCCGGCATCCAATGGTGATAGTGTCTAGTATCAACCAATCCACGAAATTGCGTGACCATCTTCCAATGTACTGAGGTAGATACCTGTCTCTACCCGACACAGATTTTAATTGGAAAATCTCATTAATTAGTCTAGTTGTGTCATTTTGAACAAACTTTTATAGTACAATCCACAGGTTATGTGGCTTACATGAAATACGAGTGATAAAAATCGAGTTATCTAGTATTGTTCAAATGCGAATTCAGGGTATAGTAAACATTTGTTTACGTATTGTATTTGTGTACTAATTTTTACCAAATGGTCAATAAAATATAATGCTATAGCCAGGAAAAGATAAACAATTTTTACTGTGCAATTGAAAGTATATTTGAACAAATCAAACCTGCTTAGGGATCTGTAGATTAAGAACGAGTGAATATTGATTTATGTTATCACATTTACAGTAGTCAGAGATGAATTCAAATAATACAATTGACTATATTTATTGCTGTTGAAATGATGTTCGGGCTTGTGTTTTTATTTGTTAACCAACAGTTGCTATGGTGTAGCTAACCATAGTCCATCTCTTTTATTCAGATTGTTCTGATTATTCAGCATATACAGAATTTCAGCACTTACTCCTTCTTTAAGACATTTAGTTCCTTCAAAGTTAACCATTCGTTTTTTTTCTAATGTCTATAGTACAATTGTTAGTTTGGTTTACTAAGTGCTTTAGGTTTTATCATAAACAAAGAAATGAACGTTTTCTCTATCGTAACCAAAACAACAGAAAACACATATACCCATGCTTATACGCTTACCGTATTCTGAGACCTTTCGACATCAAATGACTAATATTCTCATTACACACTAAGTCGATATCTGAACAGAATTGGGCAAGAATTTGAACAGACTTATATTAAACCTTAATTATCTATGATAATTTTGTCTTGCCATAAGTAACTCTGATCAGACTGTCAGATGAACTGTTGAAACTATTTGAAAATTCAGGCGCCAAAATTATTTAAAAGATAATTTTTATATTCGATGGTTTCGATATAATTGGTGCTAAATATTTTGTTAAACAGTTCCCCTAATTAAGCAATGTAAATTAGTGTTCAATGTGTAAATTTTAGTGATAACGTGTTAGCGCCAAATTATCTTTTTCTTCTCTCTTTGCACTATGTGTAGGTTGTTTTACTTTCATGGATTATATAATCTAGGCTATATATTGAACAGGTTGAATGATGCTCAATAATATAACTCAATTAACAACAATGATAACAACCATAGCATCAACAATAACTACAAACAATGTATCAACATTACCAATAAATGAAGTGAATCAATCTATGACAACAACATCATTAGTAACAACTACCAATATTATGCCAATAATCAATGCAAAATGTAAACCTATTGAATCATTAGAATTATTTGGACGTGTTTACGGTGATATGCATGGATATATTACATTATTTCTATGTCCTATATGTGTATTATCTAATATTTGTATTGTAATTGTACTTAATCAACGTGATATGATATCACCGACAAATTTTCTATTAACATCATTAGCAATCAGTGATGGTTTATTGATGATTTTCTATATACCATTTACAAGTTATTTCTTAATTGGTCGTCATACACGTAATTCAACTTATAATTGGGCTGTTTATCTTCTATTTCATATTAGTCTACAAAATTTTCTTCATTTAACTTCAAGTTATATTGTTGTTGTTATAGCTGTATTTCGAGTTCTCTATGTAAAATTTATAGTCAAATGTCAAATTTTATGCAGTATGCAAAGAGCTAAATTTGCTATTACAATAGTATTTATAATTAGTAGTATATTATCTATTCCATGTATTATGAATCATCATATTGTACAAAATAATAATGAACAAAAATTAAATAGTTACATGGTTACTTATGTAGATAATGAAGTTATGTTAAATTATCTTTATTGGAATACAGCAATTTTTTTGAAACTTCTACCATTATTATGTTTATGTGTACTTAGTTTTATGATTATATATACAATACGTAGACAAAATTCACGGATGAGAAAAATGAAAACCAAATCAATCATATGTGTTGATCGTATTATTGAAACATCTAGTTCACATAATCCAACTAGTTCAAATTCAATCATCATTAATAATAATGAATTAGATCAAAATCAAAATCAATTAAATAATCATGATATAAAAGAGAAGATTAAATTTCAACCCATTCATGGATCTAATACTTTATCATATAGAACTAATTCAATGTATAAAAATGTTACTCTATTAAAAAAACGTAATACATTTGAAAATGAACGTGAAAAAGCAGAAAATAGAATGACAAAATTTTTATTAGCTATTGTTTTCATATTTATGATAACATTACTTCCTCAGGTAAGTTGTATATTGTTTATATGAGTGAAAGGATTTGTAAGCGATTGTTTCTAAGTATTTCTTCTTTTTTTTTTATAAAAGATTTATTGATTCTATTAATGATGATGTAAACAAATACTTCCTTATTAGATTGTGGGGTTTTTGTGAAGATTCTAGTAGTTTAATAGTTGAATTTATCAGTCGATTAAAGCTAGGGCCGTCATTGAAAACGTGGAAGCACTGAATGGCCGTTTAGTTCTAGTATGTGACTTCTCAGCAGTAAGCATCGACGACCTAATACGCAGGAATCGAGACCAGGAACTTCAGTCTCGCGAATAAACGCTTAACCTCTAGATTGTGGATGGCACTGCTGAGGAGTTCCGTAATAGGAACAAAAGGCGTCCAGTTTTTCCAGGTTTTCCATGATAGTCTAGCATAAATTGACTCAGAAATTCATCTGTTAAGCTGCTTTCTTACATAACCGTGCATCGTCCTTAGTGATAGGCGTAATTATATCATAATGACATTTCTTGTTAGGGAACAAATTTGACTGGATATAAAATTAAGCTCATTTTAGTGTTCCCACATGACTTGTTTGACCTTTATATATTCACTTGTTTGTATACCATTGTATTTGAAGGATTGAGAGTGTAGTATATAAGCGGACATTTCTCACACAGGAGTCAAATACTTTTATTTAGTTAGGAAGTATATAAAACGTTGATTCGATTTGATTGGTGAGGATCTATTCACAAGTTTATTCTAAATCAGGTCTATCACACTAAACATATTTAGATATCTGCTTTAAAAAAACACCAGCTTACGCCAGAATCTATGTATTTTAAATTTCTAATCATCACTTCAGAAATATTTGTTTACATAAATTTTGTGATTTAGGGTACATGCTATTGTTTTAATGACAAAGTTTGATTTAAACCCTACTTGTTAAAACTAGCAAGAGTTGGCACAGTTTCCTATGCTTATCAGTCAGTCATCACAACTTATATATTTGATAAGTTTGTGATCAAAACTAGTAATACTTTACCCATAACCTTTAATGAAATCAATAAATTTGTAAGGATAATTGTAATGGAATATTATTTTTCTGAAAATTTATGTTCTGAATTTTATATTTTGTCTTCCCTCAAAACTTGTTCTGTCCTAGTTAAATCTAAGTAATTTAGATTTGGTTTGCTTCCAAAAACACAAGGAAGATCTCGCACGACCAAACCATCCAGCTCAGAGAACAAAACTCCATCAAAATATTAGAATAACGAAATATATTGAATAAAAATAGTGTCTGGAAAAAAGTAAATTAATTCAACAATACGACTGTTTTAAACTGAGCCAAACCATAATGATAAATGTAATTATTACTCGGTTTTAGTCACAAATCGGATTCAGATGCAAGATACGTTAGCTCTAGCGGACAGCGGATAATCACTCGTTTGTATTTTAAAACTCATCAGTATTACTGACCTGTGATAGAGCACAATAATGAACCAAGAATACAGTATTTTGCACAACGTATGAAAGATTCCTTTTTGTCTCAATAGTGATTTGAGTTCGATCAGTGAACTTCATAAGCAAACATTCTGACATGTATGCAAATTGAGCCATCATCCTATGAAATTGTCAACAATGGTTCACACAGAACTAGTTTAATCACTATAGTCTTTTATACAGTACATAGAAGTGAAATGTTTATCCATAAAATATTACCAAATAAATTACGAACAGACTAGAAGTTATTTATTGTGAATGATTTGCTATAAAATTATACGTTTAGAGTTGAAGTAATTATCACTTTTGTTTACCTTAATCCATGTACTTTTAGTAGAAAAACAAAATGAAGTTTCAATTACAGAAGAGTTTGTAAAAGAGTAATATGTTATTTAATCATCCATATTACTGTACATTATTCAATAAGCTAGTATATCCATTCATAGATCAAACACTAAAAAAAAGATGGATTAGGTATGGGTACAATATCCAGTCTAATCCAATTGAATCAAAATATATAAATCCTTAATCTAGAATCTATAATGATTGAAAAGATTAGTAAAGAATATCGCGTGATACTGATCATTAGTTCTACCTTGATAGTTTCAAATAGGAAATCTTTTTTCTTTTTCCAAAGAAAAGAAGATTGATTTAACTCCACTTCAATAAAATAAAATCAAGCATGTAAAACTTATATTATTGACAACTATAATTCACTAACTGAGTTTATGAGTCAATTAAAATTAAGCCACCATGGAAAACCTAGAAACACTAGATGGCTATTATGTCTTAATATTGTATTCCTCAGCAGTGTGCATCCACAATCTCACTCGAGAACGCTTAACCTCTAGACCATTGAGTCTACATCCAATTGTGTTAATGTTTAACTTTAATCAATCTAGATTATTTCGTAAAGAAATTGTATTGCTTTGTTTTATATAAATGACAATAATTCAATTCGAAAAAATAACAATGTAGATGTCAATTATTTTACATACAAAAAGTTATTGAGTTTATTTTCGCAATAAATTACTGTAATAAAGTATTTAATTACCAAAAAAAACAAATATGTTAATCATTCATTCGATTTACCTACTTCCATAGTTCGATGATACTACTACTACTACAATAATAGTAATAATAATAGTACCCATAGTATAAATTGTATGAATGTCTAGTGTGACTTAATTATCATTTTCAGAATCCACTTATACACTATGATACTCATGACAGTGTTATCAATAAAATTATTCAAATTCTTTATTTCATTATTAAGTTGAACAAATTGTTTCGATAAATCAACAGAGAATAATCTACATAAACTCTTATCCTGAGATTGAATGGTAGTTGGAGATAGTCAACAGGAAACCCTGGACCCGGGTTTCGTGCTTCTTGGCACTCGTCAGCAAGGTGTACCTGCAATCCTGAGGGAACTGGTGCTCCCTGGCGGATTCGATCCCGAGTGTCAAGTAGCATTAAACCCGGGTACTGGGTTTCCTGTCGACTACCTCCGACCGTCATTTAATCTCAATATATAGTGCCCGCAGTGTCGAGTCACCTAGACTGGTGGCCACATTGCAACATGATCGATAGCATTCAATCTGTACTAAATAAGGACTTGACACACATGACATTGATCACCACCCAGTGATCAATCAATTGTGAGAACTCTTATCCTAGTGATTAATCTATTCAAAGAATTATATTTTCTAATAAATATAAGATTTACATTTACTTAGTTCATTAGTTATTAACTATAAAACATTTCTAAAATTAAAAAATATCCTACTCACTAATTCAACTTCCTACACACTCTTATTTGAATAAAATATTGATATGAGCATAACATGTTTGAATATATATTTTATAGTTGTCATGACTTCACAGGAAGATGTATATTGATAGACTTGTGGTGGAGCAAAAATATATTAACCCAAAAATAGCAATAAAGTTATTACGTCCAAATGTTAATATTATAATATATCAGTTATAAGTAACAAACACCAAAAAATTAAAGGACGTTACTTAGATCGGCAAGCTTGTGCGTGCGTTTAGTACCAGGATCCACAATTATAGATAATTAATAATTCCAGTGAGGTTGTCATGGTTCCAGTAATTTCAACAGATGTAAAATATAATGTGAATGTAACTGCAGTCTATAAATGTAGATAACAGATACTTCAGAGTTCAGTTATCATAACCACAGGCTATGCGGAACGATAGACGTGTGTATAATAGTGTACTTACGAGTAGTTAGCAACGTGTGTCGTGCTATGAGTGTTACACAACGGAAGAAAGTGTGTTCAAAGTCATGCACTTAAACAACATATACAATCATTTTATTGTAAATGTACAAACTGTGAAAACGGACAAAATAAATGTAAATAATGTCAAAGACTTTTTGTAAGCAATGACGGATAGTGGCTAGCACTGGAATCCAGGACGCGCGTTCAGTCCTATTTGGGACTCGTCAGCTGGATGTACTTGCATCTCAGAGTTGATGTTCACTCTGGAACCCGAACACAGTACCATTCGCTTCAAATGCCATCAAGTTATCCACTCAGCTACTGAGTCCTGATAGCTACTTGCTTGTGCAATGGGGTGAATTTAAATTCACTTGGTATTGTTTTGCTTGTATCTTCCCATTGATGTTTAGGTCTGCAATTGATCATATGTGCATACTATGCGTATGCCTAGATATAAAGTATGGTTAATAATCAACAAATATTCTAAGTAGAGATGTTATAATTAAGTAAGGATTGTTTTATTTAGAAAGGAATTCTCACTGTACCATTTCCCAAAATTATTGTTTTAATTCATAGTTCTGATTACATTTTTTAATTCCCCTAACGTTATTACACGATCTAGGATCACAATGTTTTTTATTTAATCATAGATTATATGGATTAAGCAACTTTCACCCATCTACTTTATCACTCTTAATCATTCATTAAAATTTACCAAAATATCTAATTTAATTTAATTAGGCATATCATTATAAGAAATACCATCTTGTTGTTATAATTAAATTAATCTATAGAAAAATAAAGAAAATTAATGGTCAATTATTGTTCAACACAGAACAATATATGATTTTATATAGCGAGTTATGGAACAACTCCCTTTATGGTTCATTAAAACAATACACAGCTCTGTTCTATCATATATGATCGATGGAGATTATGTAGTAGATAGCGTATCCCTACTAGTTTTTTTACTTTTGAGGTTCGATCTCACCTTTTGCACATAACAGAAGCCATAGAGTTTCGAGCCAACAATTCAAGCCTTTGTATTCATAAGAAATCTGTAAACCTTTATTCCACAACTAGTAAACCTGTAATCACACTATTATGGTTGGTTATGTAATTTGTTCCAGTGTTATTACTGACTTGTAAACTGCCATGATTTTCGAATATGCAAATAAATATTACTGTATATAAGAGTAAAGCCTAATGAGGATCTAGTTGAAAACAATATCATTCACTTATATATCTTGTTCTCATTAATGATATCATAATTCTTAAAATTACAATTTATTTACACTATAATATTATCTAATGATTAGTTACAGAAAAAAAAGCTTTGAGCGGAAGTTTGAGATGAAAGTTTTAAATTGTTTTAATCGATGAAAAGAACAGAATACAAAGATGACTGAAATAGTGAAGAGCCAATATTTTTTGTTTAAAATCAAGAGCCATAAAGTCATATTTCAAATTGACGCTGATTGGTTATATTTCATCTAGCAGTAATATCAATTCGTTGGATTCTAATAAGACGTCAGCTGGTATGTTGAAGTATATATTCAATATATATATATATATGTTTCAGCAGTTCTTATTTCTTGAACATTTCATTGGATTGATCTAATGGATTTATTTATAAGTTGTAGTATTATGTAATAGTTTAGAGACAAACAAGAAAAACCACTTCGAGAGTTCATCGAAATCTACTCAAATCTTACTGTATTTTAATAATTAATTTTTCAATACTTTTAGACATTTTTTTTGTTTGTTACTTTTAGTGATAAATAAGTTTGGAATTTTCAGGTTAAATAAAAATCTTATCACTTTGTAATTACTTTTTTTAGGTTCGAATTCCATTAGCGAGATCATGGATGCGCATTGCTCAGAAATGCAATATTAGGACGAAACAGCCATCATGTTCTTTCAGGTTTTCCATGGTGTTCTAGCTTTAATCAACTCATGTATTAAATCAACAAATTACTATAATATCTACAAAACCCCTATTTAATTATTTTTCTAACAGCAATAATATGGATAGTTAATCATCGTCTACTTCGAAACATTCAGGATTAAAATATAAAACTTTTATTTCATAACGTCACATGACTTAGGAAAATCAGTTACATGAAAAGATGAAACTCTGACAGGATATATACAAGATCGTTCACATATATGTGAAGTGGTTGTGGATTACAAACCTTCAACTTAAGTTGACTGTTATTCGGAATCCCTTATCGAAGTGTAGTAGCTATGTTGAGGGAACTGGTGCTTTCTGAAAGATTCGCTTTTGTGTCATTCAGCCTCATTACCAAGCTATTCTGAAGTTCCCTTTAAGATTTTTATATTTGCAATTGTTTCAACAAAGACATGACTATCTAGTCCCTTTGATGTTGATTAAATTCTATCAGTTTAGTTGTACTATGGCAATATATATATATATATATATATATATATATATATATCTTTACTTATGTGCATAGCATTATTATAATGTTTGTTTCTTTTACTACTTTTTATACATTACAGGCAATATTATTATTTTTAAGTGGACTTGTGGGTGATTGTTTCACAGATACTGTGTATAATGCATTGGGTGATTTTATGGATCTATTGACAATTGTTAATAATGGTATTAATTTTATACTGTATTGTTCAATGTCACATCAATTTCGTACAACTTTCATACAATTTTGTACAAGGATATTTAAAATATGTAAAAGGACCTAATGCCCAATATTGATAAATCTTCTTTTAAATGCATTTTTTAACATCTCAGCCGTGTTCTTCATACATTTCACATTTCCGCAGTGAAATACGTATGTACAGGTATCTTCTCATTCCCTGTTAAATACAGTAGAACAATAATGAAATAAAAATACATATGAAACTAGAGGAAAAGAACTGTAAATGTGATATGTAACTAGAATAAATAAAAATTCAGTTTTCTTCACGAGATTTGATTGTATCTTACTTATTGTCTATTTATTGTTTACAATAAAACCACAATTATGTTTGGTAATCCAATGTTATTCTAAAAGAAAAACTGAATACAATATTGTGTGTTTTCTTTATTACAATTTAGAAGGGGAACTGTGTTTACATGACAAATATCTACCTGGGGGATCATAAAGTTCAGCCTATTTCATATCAAATAAGGCATGGACAAATATTGGTGCAGAATAGTATGAATTCATATTATTTCGAGGTTTCTCGTCAGCTGCTTACAAACCAAAAATGTGATAGAATTTTTACATTGAGAAAGAGTGAAAACAATTGACATAGATGAGTGTAAATAACTGGGTTACAATAATAACTATATATATATATATGCTAGAACAGGTCAGAGGTCAAAGGGAATTAATTCGGGTTGGGTGGTGTAATAATGGAATTGAATAATCATAAGATAGGTTACGTAATAATAATTAAATAGAATTTGAAAAGTTAAGATAATTTAAGAGGATCAGGTGGTGGAAATGTGTGAATAAAATTTTGGTTTAAGAATTAGGTAATAGGGGAGGAGTATAAATATTTTAAAATAAATAAAAATAAAATAAATAAAAATAAAAATAAAAAAATATCAAGCATTTAGACACCTCATATGTATGTGTATCAATTTCTGTCTGATTTATGAGTATTCATTGTAGATCTATACGATTTCCTTCAATATAATTATTGATTACAGGCATATTGTATCACATAGTTTTGGTAAGGTTAATTTTAACTTCATTTCATCTATCCAAGTTATTAAGGGTACAATAATTATCTTCTCAACAAAATCTAATGCAACTAAGTCAAGATGAATGAATGTATCCTGAGTTAAATTAAACTTACTCATGATGAAATTTATTTTAATGTCTTATCATAATTGATGTTTCGGTGAATATTTAAAGATACACTGAAATAAAACGTTTTTGTCTACCATTAAGATCAAACTAATCGTGTTTTAATGATATGTAATTGTTTGAAACTTAATAGACCTATATCGTATTTCATTGCATGGGCAATATGAATTTCAATTGCTTAGTACTTGACGTTAGTTAGCCAATTGTATTCGATTAATGAATAGGTGAACTTATAACATTATACATATCTCAGAAACTTATTCATATACCAGAGGTGTTGTTCGTAGTTTATTTACATTTTTTTTTAAAGTTTATATCTTATTGTATGAAACATCATTTGATAAGGATTGTGCTGTTAAGTATTCCATTGATTATAAAATATGAAGTGCATTTACATCAATCTGTATAGAAACTCTTCTATTGAACATAAGGAAGAATTTTTACGTATATAAGAAAAAGTGGATTAGTTATGAGATTTTATCAGTTACATAAAACTTTCAAATAACTTGAACATTTCGGTTTTTTATTTCTAATTCAACTAAATTATTATAAATGAAGAGTATTGATTAATTTGGTAATTTTATTCTATCTAACTGTTATAACTTGTTAATTGAATGCTACTTTTTATATCTGGTCGTCGCTGATTGTTATGTCGGAAACGCTTGTCACTTATACTCGGAACGAGGAGCCTCGGCGATTCTCACGATGAGAAAGTAAGAACACAAAGACTGGTATAAATGAAGATTTATTAACCCCGAAACACGACGACGACTCTATTAGAAAATACACTCATTTGTATATTGGTTGTGCACCCATTTTGAATAATAACTAGGATGAAATCACATATATGAAAAATACTCAGAGTTATAACGAATCACATACTAAGCATACTTCATGTCAATGGAATACAAGAATATTGCATATTATACAGAATAAAATATCATACGAGACAATAAAACAAATACTACATTGAGTAATCATTACATTGAATCAAAACGGAAGTAATCTGTCACAAAACTCATAATGGGTAAATCAATCGAAAATCGACTTTTCTTTCCATCATATCACTAACACATTAAATTATGGTCACTATTTTGAGCGACTCAATATCATGTACCCTAATTTAATGATTATTTCATCCTTCCTCCAATGACTTAAGAAGGATGGTAATAATTTTGGTTTGTTTTAAAGAAATATTTTGTAAATATTGAATGAGTATTTTCATTATTCAGTTTCACAATGGTTAGGTACTAACAAAAACATTGAATCTGTGTATCTGATAATTAATATAATGTATGATATAATGTTTTAAAGTTCAAAGCTATTAAATTATTGACTGCTTCTATTAACTACTTGCGTGTCTATCATTTATTACACTCCAAACATGTAACTTATTAATGAATGACAAGTAGTACAGAGGTTAAATCAATTCTAATTAGCATCAGAGTCAGAAGTATGTTAACATTATTTTTCTTTTCAGAAAGCATATAAGTCAAATATAAGATTTCTTAATGTTACGTGATATAATTGAACTGACGTTATGCTACCAGTGGAATATAGAAAATATGGAGTTAATTTGTTTTTCGGAAATATTTGTATGCTTTGAAATAACTACAAATTATCTGTCCCAAATAATTAATTATCAAAATACACCCATAACTGCATGATAATCATCAGTTGGAAACCAAAATAAGGTTAAATTTCTAAAGGTACGCCTAAAATTAACATGTGCTCACTAGTGACTAGCTTTGTGAAGGAATTTTCGAAGTTCTAATAAGAAGCCGTGACCAGTGGAGCTAATCCATGTCGGGTAGAGACAGGCATCTGCTTCAGTACAATGGGAGACGGTTGCGCAATTTCGTGGATTGGTTGATGCTAGACACTATCACCGTTGGATGCCGGCTCAGTGGTCCAGTAGGTTAGGCGTTTACGCGCGAGACCGAAGGCCCTGGGTTCGAATTCCACTAGCGGGATCGTGGATGCGCACTGCTGTGGAGTCCCACAATAGGGCGAAACGGCCGTCCAGTACTTCCAGGTTTCCAAAGGTGGTTTAACATCAATCGGTTCATGATCTCAATCAAAATGTTTTCAATTTGAATGCCATGTTTAAAAACGTTTTCATCCCGGTTATTCAAAAAAAAAGATTGAGAACAAGAATATTACGAGTAAACTAGACATAGAGTTTTTTTGAGAATTATAATGGTTACTTACTTACTTACTTACGCCTGTTACTCCTCGTGAAGGAGCATAGGCCACTCACCAGCATTCTCCATCCAACCCTGTCCTGGGCAATCCTTTCCAGCTCCGTCCAGTTGTAATTCATCCTTTTCATATCTGCTTCTATTATCCGACGCAATGTGTTCTTTGGCCTTCCTCTTTTTCGCTTCCCTTCAGGATTCCAAGTTAGGGCTTGCCTCGTGATGCAGTTTGACGCTTTGCGTAATGTATGTCCTATCCATTTCCATCGTCTTTTCCTAATTTCTTCTTCAGCTGGAAGTTGGTTTGTTCTCTCCCACAGTAGGCTATTGCTGATGGTATCCGGCCAATGGATGTTGAGTATCTTGCGTAGACAGCTATTTATAAATACTTGTACTTTCTTGATTGTGGTTGTCGTAGTTCTCCAAGTTTCAGCTCCATACAGTAGAACTGCCTTGACGTTCGTATTGAAGATTCTGACTTTGATATTGGTTGAAAGTTGTTTTGAGTTCTATATGTTCTTCAATTGTAGGAATGCGACTCTTGCTTTGCCAATCCTCGCCTTTACGTCTGCATCTGATCCTCCTTGTTCATCGATGATGCTTCCTAGGTATGTGAAGGATTCTACATCTTGCAGAGTTTCACCATCAAGAGTGATTGGATTGCTGTTCTCCGCCTTGAATTTGAGGACCTTGGTTTTCCCTTTGTGTATGCTGAGGCCTACTGATGCAGAGACTGCTACTACACTGGCTGTCTTCATCTGCATCTGTTCGTGTGTACGTGATAGGAGGGCTAGGTCGTCTGCGAAGTCCAAATCGTCTAATTGATTCTGAGCTGTCCATTGTATTCCGTGTTTTCCTTCAGATGTTGAGGTCTTCATAATCCAGTCGACCACCAGAAGAAAGAGGAAGGGAGAGAGTAAACAGCCTTGTCTGACTCCAGTCCTTACTTGGAATGCATCTGTCAGCTGTCCTCCATGCACTACTTTGCACTGTAGTCCGTCGTATGAGTTCCGGATAATATTGACAATCTTCTCGGGAACTCTGTAGTGTCGAAGAAGTTTCCTTAACTTCCTCCTATCCACACTGTCAAACGCCTTTTCATAATCAATGAAGTTGATGTATAGTGGTGAGTTCCACTCAGCTGATTGTTCGACGATGATTTGTAGTGTTGCAATTTGGTCTGTGCACGACCGATCCTTACGGAATCCAGCTTGTTGATCTCGAAGTTGGGCGTCTACTGCATCCTTCATCCGGTTCAGCAACACTCTGTTGAAGACTTTCCCTGGTATTGACAGCAGTGTGATTCCTCTGTAGTTTTCACATTTGCTCAGATCTCCTTTCTTTGGAATCTTGACGAGGTGCCCTTCTTTCCAGTCCATCGGCACTTGTTCCTCCTCCCAAATCTTTTTGAATAGAAGGTATAGCATGCTTTTGGTTGCTTCGATGTCTGATTTCAGTGCTTCGGCTGGTATGTTGTCGGGTCCTGCTGCTTTCCCGTTCTTGATTTGTCTGACGGCCATTCTAATTTCTTCCGTCGTTGGTGGGTTGACATCTATAGGAAGATCTATGTGTGCTGCTTCGATGTCCGGTGGATTCATTGGAGCCGGCCTATTCAGGAGTTCCTCGAAGTATTCTACCCATCTGTTACACTGTTGTTGAATTTCAGTGATTGGCTTGCCTTCTTTGTCTTTGACCGGCCTCTCTGGTTTACTGTATTTCCCTGATAGTTTCTTCGTTGTATCGTAAAGCTGTTTCATATTTCCTTCTCTAGCAGCTTTTTCTGTCGTCGTTGCTAGTTCTTCCACGTATTTCTTCTTGTCGGCTCTAATGCTCCTCTTCACTTGTTTGTTTGCTTCTATGTACTCAGCTTGTGCTTGGACTTTCTCTGTTCGTGTTCGGCTGTTTTTAATTGCTGCCTTCTTGTTCTTCCTTTCTTTGATCTTGTCCAGTGTTTCTATAGAGATCCATTCCTTATGATGGTGTTTCTTTAGGCCCAGAACCTCTTGACACGTTGAAGTTAATGCTTCTTTGATGTCTTTCCAGTTGTCCTGCATAGTAGTCTCTCCTTCCTTCAGTAGATTCTGTAAGGCTTGGAACCTGTTGTTGAGAGCTATCTTGAATGTATTGAGTTTGTCAGTATCTCGAAGGAAGGCTGTATTGAACCTTTGTAGTGCTGTTTGTCCAGTCGTCCAGTTCTTTTTCAGCTTCAGTTTTAAATTGGCTACAACTAGGTGGTGATCTGAAGCTACGTCAGCACCTCTCCTGGTTCTCACATCTTCCATTGTCCTTCGGAATTTTTGTTGATGCAGATATGATCGATTTGGTTCTCTGTAGTGTGATCCGGTGAGATCCATGTAGCCTTGTGTATACGTTTATGTGGAAATATTGTGCCTCCTATGACTAATTTGTTGAATGCACACAAACTTGCAAATCTTTCTCCATTTTCGTTTCTTTCTCCCAGTCCATGTCGTCCCATAATATCTCCATATCCAGTGTTGTCTATTCCGACTTTGGCATTTAGATCTCCCATCAGAATAGTTAGGTCCTTTCTTCGGCATTTCTCAATGATTGACTGCAGCCGCTCGTAGAACTGATCTTTGATGTCGTCGTTGCTATCATTGGTGGGTGCATAACATTGGATAATATTCATTAAGATCCCCTCCTTCTTTGTTTTGAATGATGCTTTGATGATTCTGGATCCGTGAGACTCCCATCCTACGAGTGCATTTCGTGCTACTTTGAACAGCATAAGAGCAACTCCCTGAGTGTGTGGAGCATTTTCCTCTTCGTGACCGGAGTATAGCAGCGTCTCTCCCGTGGCTAGCCTTTTCTGTCCAGCTTGGGTCCAGTGGGTTTCGCTGATTCCCAGTACTGCTAAGTTGTATCTCCTCATTTCCATTGCTATTTGACTGGTCTTCCCGGTTTCCCACATTGTTCGAACGTTCCATGTACCTATAAAAATTTTTGCTCTAGTTGTTAGAAGGGGCATCGGCCTCGTGGCTTCCGAAGGGACTCGGCTTTCACCATGAAGCGTCATAATTCTTCTAACTGAAGACCTTCTAACTCCCAGGGCAGAGTTTAAATGGTTTGGATTATTTTTTCTGGTAAGCGTTTTTTTAGCGAGTTAGTTTTCTACGGGATGGGGACGCTAACCCCATGCCCAACCCTTCTCCTTTATCCGGGCTTGGGACCGGCAGTAACCCTGTTAGAGCTACAGGCGGAGTTAATTATAATGGTACATACATTTTTACAGTTTGATCAAATAAATAATATTAGTTTATTATATTCAGTAAATCAACTTAAAAGTAATTATATAATATCGGTAAGAACACTTACTAGAAATAATAGCAGCTATTCCTTAAATCCCTACAGAAACCGACAAATACTTGAAATATAGTTGATGTTGTTAATACATTTTATGAAAAAAACAGAAAAACAACAATGAATCATACTTATATATAAAATATAAATCAAGTTGGGAAAATTCAATAATGAGATGGTGGAGAAGGTTTGTTATCTCAGATTGATGACGATATCATCAACTGATGCGGTCGTTTAGAAGAACGATGAAAGCTTCACAACCAAACTATCCAGCTCCGAGAACAAAACTTCAACAAAATTCATTAAATATTTTACATTCTGTATAGATTTATTTATACAAGTAAAAATTTATTTAAAATAATGGAAGAAATTGACTACTGTTTAGACATCCTCTGTCGATAAAAATAAACTGTATGAGAGTGATTTTCTTTATAACTAAAACATTGACCATAGTCGAATGAAATTGTTCATGAAGGTGTCTTTTGGTGCTCATATAAACAATAATTCAATTACAGTTTTACATTTTTTTGTTATCAGTTCATCCTAATTGCGCCCCATTTGATTATGAGTCAAACATGTTAAAATAATACACATTAAAATATGTGGCATTCAGTGCATTTGTTTCTAAGTAATAAGAGAACATTATCTTAATGTAAATCGAGATCAAACTTTGCCTCACGTGATATTTTAACACATCCCATTTTGTCAGTTATTATCAATGCAGAGTCTGTCATAGAGGTACGTTGGTTCAAGTTACTGTACTACACTGGAAAGTGATGAGATTAACGAGGGGAGATATCAGTATATTTTAATGGCAATAATGATTACAAAACTGATTCAGGATCAAGAATAGGGCAAGAAAAAACAGTTAAAAGAAATAAATGAAAGAAAATTGGAATTCAAGATCGATAAAGATAAAGGGAACATTCATCAACACCACCATGAACAATTCTACGTCTTATCACCCAAATTTTCTAACCATCGTTTACGGATATTTTGTTTATCTTAAAAACATAGTTTGCAACTACCACCATGGTTCGTATCAACAGTCAATGGATTCATGAACTAATGCCATGTCTTTCTTCTTACTTAATTGGATATTAGCGAAAATCGCCTATCTAGATTGGGGATAGTTAGGAATGAGTAGCATATGTTCCAACCGTATCAGTCGACGGAGATCTACCTAATTAACCGATCTATCAATAGAAACAATGGTTTACGCAGATCTTATATCAATATATAATACGTACGTTTTTAGTAAAAATATATACGTTTTGGCTAGTGTCAACAAGTAAAATGAATTAGATGTATGGAAAAAATGATATCGATCTCTTCAATATGCATTAAGCGGTATCTTGTTGGTTTAAACACTTTTGTAACAACGTACCTATGTAGTATCACAATCTTTCACATAAAGCAAGGTAGAAAATCAACAAGCACAAAATAACCCAGAAATGTAGGATATTACATGCGATAAGCTGTTAAAATTTAATAGATGAATAATTTCCCGTCAAACGAATACTTATTTTAAGTTTTCAACAACAGACAAAATAAACAAAGATTTATAGTTGCTAGCATTGGAATCCAGGACGGGTGTTTCGTCCTATTTCAGAATCGTCAGCTGGAAATACCCGCATCTCAAAGTTGATGGCCACTCTGGAACTCGAATGCAGTACCGTTCACTCCAAACGCCATCGTGTTATCCAGTTAGCTACTGAGTCCTGATAGTCACTCGCTTATGCAATGGGGTGAAGTTTAAATTCATCTCGTATTGTTTACTTGAATCTTCCCATTGATGTTTAGGTCTGCAATCGATCAGTCTCTTATTGGCATATGTATGTACTGTGTGTATTGTGCCGAAGTATGAAATAATAACAATATGAGAAGAGGAATGAATAATTGTCATTTATTATCATATTATGTTATTAATGAATCTTTAAATCATTTTTCTATTTCTCCATATAATCTTGAAGATGAAAATAATAAAGTCTGTAAACAAAATAATCGCTATTATTAGATAATATTGAACGTTTTACATTTGACTATAAATTAACTGAAGCGAGGAAATTTGTTATTTTGACTGATTGGTTGGTTAGTTAAAGACAATGAGAAACGAAGAGATTAGATTTTGTATTAGTTTAGATTGATCAATAGATTATGTATTAAATTTGATGATAAATTCTTCTAGGGAATACAATGAGGAGGATATATATTTTAAGAAGTTAAATATTAAACGCAACGTTTTGGTAGAAGTTATTTGAATATGAAAAATGCAGATCATTAAATATGAAACAATTAAGCAAATTGTATTGTGAAATCATAAGGATAATTATTAGCCGTGGTGGAGGATTTAAGCTAATTAGAATGGAGGAATAGACCTTTTTCACCTCAAGACAAAATTGTGTCCACAGAAAATGTCGTGTTGATTGTGATGATTTTCTATATTAAAGACTGATCTTGTGATATCTTCACTCGTGTCAAGAAACATCTAAACTACACATAATGACCTTCTACTAATTTTGTAGAATTTGAAAATCTCAAAACTGAATTACAGATAGCAGTACATGCTATTTTTACTGATTATGAAATTGATATTTAAAAAATTAAAATAATTGAAAGGGTTCTTTTTACTTTAAAGAAAGGTGACCGATTGGAACGTTTTTAAGTTACCTTGAACTCTACTATTTACGATAGGAAGGAAGGTTTTACTATCCATCTGACTTTGACTGTTTAGACAAAACAATCATATCTAGTTCTGTTCCAATCTCATACGTTACAAATATCACACTTTTCATATGTAGGTATGTCTGTCACAAAATGACTTTGATTGGAATGATAATGACAAATAACTTGAACATACTCATATATTTTGTTTAGTTCCTCGATACAACTTGTATTAACTTATTTCAATTATTTATTTCATCCGCAAGGTAGTAAATTACATTAGATTGTTAAACGTCAGAAGTTCAGTTTTCTTTTCATTGGAATATTATGAATATATCAATTGTGATATATTACCGAACTAAAATTTGAAAATTGACATTTATTGTGGTTGAAATTCATACTACTGATATAATTAAACCTTTACGACATCTCTCGCTTATTATTATTATTATTTGTGTAATGTTAATATTATACCAACATACATAAAAGTACTTTACATGTAAGTAAACAGTTTAAACTTTAAAATCAAAATAATTAGTACAAGACTTATCAATTATGAAAAAAAAGATACAACTGTGAAATGCACAATCCACTGACATTCAATTATAGTAGTTGTCATGACTACTAGTCATTGAAATATTGATATTTTTTGTTTTGTTTACTAATATAAGAAAATATTTCAACATTCCTTCACCTAATTGAAAATATACATTGTAATCTAGCCTAACTAACATGTATATGTTTCATTCAATCAACTGGAATAAGTAATGATTTATTTACGCCTACTAAAAATAACAATGATAAGATAACAAAACATGGATCAAAGAAAACAATTATTGATCTTATAAAGAAAACATAAATGTTCAAGTGTTTTGTTTGACGTATGACTTATTTTGTTGTTTGATGAAAATACATACATAAATTAGGTCTAATCCCATATCGATCTCAGTTATATTGATAGTAAACAAACTTCAGTTGTTATGATTGTTCAATCATCCAATATTGATGATAATTTCAGTTTACCTTAGTAACAATATAATACAGATTATGTAACACTATCAAAATAATGAAATAGTTTAATTCATCTTTTTCTCTTCATTTCGGATGTTTATTTAAATAGTATCTGAGATAGAAAAACAAATTGTCTAAACTGTTTTGATGTCATTGATTAGAATTAATTTTTCTTTCTTATTTTTGAGTCGTTTCACTTTGATTAATTACAGGTTTATCTGAAACTTTTAATAATGCCTATAGTTGACATGCTATAAAAGGGGTTAAATATTAAGAGAAACTGTTTCCAATTGAATAAAGTGATAACAAAAATAGAAGTTGAACCAAATAAATTCATGATACATAACTCAGAGATTTCCATCACTTTCTTATAATGATAATCAATGTGGTAAAATGCATTGATTGGAGTAAAATAGATAATAATACACTTACGTTGTTAATGGTTATTATTATTTGCATCGGTAAAGGTTTACAATATAGTTGTCTGTGTACCGAAAAAGTAGTTTCTGAGCACAGATAATATGGAACACGGACTAGGTATTGCATTGAACAATATCTTGACAACATCAGTGTATATAATGGTGTGAAAGCAAAGTTTTTACAAACATTTTAAGAACTATGTTGAGTAAAAGTTTCTAATAACTTCATTTATGTAGTTTTGCATTCAATGAACGATCGAAATGAATAATTAATTGGAAAATATTATCGACTACACAGAAATGCACACGTGTGTCAAAAAGTATAACCTTTTAGTGGCTCAGTATCTAACTTCAATTTGATCCTATGATTATGGTTATCGACTTATACATATCGTCAGTCGTCGTATATAATTATCGACTTAACTCGCGTTAGTGAATAACGGGATTACAATTAGGCAAATACGAGAATGACGTTTTGAATACGTATATTTTGTACAATCGTTGATCAGAGCAGACACTTAGAGAGAAAGAGAAAAGAAAGCGAACGGAGAAAACGAAGTGAAACGAATTATAGAAGTCATGTGAGTCAACTCACTTTAATTAAGAGTTACTAAGCATTTATAGTCAAATAGGATAGAAGTAAAGTGAATAATTAACAAGGTGAATATGTAACTCAAGAAGAATCAATAAAGTGGTCTGTTCTGCAGCTAGAACAAGCTATGTGGGTTTGATATAGCAAACGACACTACAACCTAAGTGCAACAATGGTACGTTTCCTATTCAACAGATATGTTGTTAATTAACTACTAATTTTACAGCACTAAGTTGTCATTACAGTATATAAAGTAAGAAAGACAGATTCAGCGAATTATGGTATATATGGTTTATGTATATGTAATATTTGTTGGACAACATTAAAAAACTTTGGTATACTGTTTATTGCGTTTAATCGTGCTTGAAATTACATATTTATGATCTGTTGGAGTTTGCATCAAATCGTGTGTTACTGTAAACACTTAAGCTTCAATATTTCAATGACGTGTGAACCATAGTAAAGTATCATCTTGATTAAACAAAGTACAATCGGTACTGTGATATTTAGTTAATTGATTGCCTTCATATGATACATAAAGCTGTATTGAAATTCCTGTTATTTTATGGCTTAACTCTCTAATGTTGTAACTGACTAACTTAGAAAGGGTGAATTTCTCATAGACCATGGAATGTGAAAACATTCAGCATCGAAATTAACAGACAATAATGCAATGAGAAGATTAAGGTTATGAGAATTATGTGATATATTTGCGCAATACATTCCGAACAATGTGATCACACATATGCTCCTTAAGGCATTTTTATGTGAAAACTAAAATGTCAACTAGACAGATTAAAGCTAAGTCGTAACAAAGAAAAATAAAGTACACAAAAGCAATGTGAAAACCACTCTGGATAATGAGTCAGTATTATCATGGTATTATAAGAGTAAGAACAAATTGTTTTGAACATATAAAAGAGGTTTCAGTTTTCGTATAGCCAAGTCTTTGGTACACCTTAGTATACGCCGTTGAAGGCTTTTGCACAACAGTACAAATGCCGACATGATATCAATATTATGAACAGTCTCAACCAAATGTTTCGCAATGGTGCAGGATGTTTTTTATCTTGTGATCTTATTCGACCGTTGGAATTCATTTGTTTCTGCAGCCATTTGAGTATGTGTTCCGCTACCCTTACTTGAAGATCACGGTCGCTCCAACCAATGGATGTGTTTCCTCACATGCACGTAAATTAATAGACATTTTTGTATTATTGGCACAAGTTTGATAATGGTTATTTTCTACAATATTCTTTTCTTCTATCTATTTTTGCTTTTATGTTGTCTTATCATATTTTCTCTCTTTCATACAAATCTCATACTAAAATAAGTAATGACTGCAGTTTATAACAGTAAAATAGAAAGAAATCTCGCCCACTGCTTCCAGGTTAATCATGGTGCTCTAGCTTTAATTGACTTATGAAATCAACTATTAAAATTACCACAAAAACCACTTTTGATATTAATCAGCATGTGCTCACTGGTGACTGGCTTCAAGACGTATTTCTTGGAGTTCTAGTGAGAAGCAGTAATCAGTGAAGTTCAACCGTGTCTGTTGTGAGATAGTAACTCACTGAAGACAGTGGTAGACGATGGCGAAATTTCGTGGATTGGTTGAAGTTAGACATTAACACCACTGGATGCCGGCCCAGTCATCTAGAGGTTAAGCATTAGCACGCGAGACCGAAAGGTCGTTGGTCCGAATCCCGCGAGGCGGTATCGTGGATGCGCATTGCTGAGGAGTACCATGTTAGGATGAAACGATCGTCCAGTGCTTTCATGTTTTTCATGGTGGTCTAGTTTTAATTGGTTCATGAATAGAACTATTAAAATTACTATAACATCCACAAGAACCCCTTTCTGATTTTAATATTGTATTGTGCTTATTTTTTTTATTTACAAAAATAATCCATAATTGTAATGTCAAATTAAATGATTTATGAAATAGTTTCCTTACAATAGATTTGATAATTAATGAAATGTCAGTTGTAGTTATTTCAAGCATTGAATATGTATCCATTGAAACAAATATATTTGACAGAATAATAAGCCATATTTAATTCATATTGACTATGATTATTTACAGGCTTAATCAGCTATAAAAGAAAAAGGTATTCAAATGAACAATAAGATTTTTATTAGTTATTTCTATTTTAAATAAGATAGTTCTTTTTGCTTAATTTATCATTTTGAATTAACATGACACATTTTCAGTTTTACGAAGATTTTATCATCTGGAACACAAATAAAATACAATCCGATACAAATCAGAGTGCTAGATTGTTGATCAAACTGTTTGTTTTTTCTGTAAATAAAGGGAAAAGTAAATATCTAAAAATTATCAATTCATATATGGATTGCTGGTTTAACGATTTAGCGGTTGAGCGTTCACAAACATTCCTGATCCGATCCTCGGTAGAGTCATGTATGATCATGAATTAGAAGTTTCAGATTTTCAATGTTTGTCTAACTATCTATGCAAATTTAATGATCTCCAAAAAATCTAAACACTAGCAACTAATTCCGTGATGCAATCCCAGTAGTTTTAAAAAGAAGTTGTGACAAATGTAGTTCAATCGTACTGACCCTAAAGGTCAACATATAAATATTCAACTGATGATTTCATGAAAATACAGCTAAAGAAAAATTCTCTGGTTTTAAAAATTAAATCTGTTATTATTGTTACTCGAAAAAAGAAAGAAAATAAAAACATTTGGTTGCATAACTATACTTCTATTAGCTAATTAAGTCATAAAAGAAAGCATTATCTTTGTAAGTTATTCTGTTTGAAATTAGCTTGTGTCATGAATTCTTATAAACTACTGTATTATTAGAAAGCAGATGCCATCATACAGTTCACGTGATTTTCTCAACTATTTCATTGCCATAACTGTGAAAACTAATGATTACTGGAATAAAAGAAAACTTTGATGGAAGAAATCAAAACTAATGAGGATTTTATTCACTCACTAAAAACATAACAACCACTTTAATCAAATACTTATTTGTATATCGATCTTATTGACATTTTATGATTAATGTGCATCTATCAATTTACCTGCTCAGATAGGGCAAGTTATGTTGACCACACAAAGCGAGCTCTTTCAAAATGTATCTCCAAACATTACTCTGCCTGGATATGTAAAGAACCACAAAAGTCAGTCAATTGTTCAAATCTGAAACACTTATCTAGTTCTAGTCACACTGCTCCACTGGAATCTTCCTTCAAAATTATCTATACAGTTAGAAGATTCAGTTCTAGTGTAAAACTCACGTATAGTAGGGGCTATAACAATTCTTTAATTCAAGCCTAATCTTTTTATATAAAAACAATATGTTCAATCTCGCTTTCGAATACAGTCTTAACCTTCTTTTAATTCTTTCATAATCTGTCATATATTTTTGTTTCTACTCTATTCCAGTTATTTTCACAACTATTAATTATCCGACATAATTACAAATTTTAAGTATTCTCTTCCTAACATCTATCAAGGGGACACGAGATATATAAGCGCCACACGAATCTCATTTGATTTGGGTGAGGACTGTGATACTGCCTGAGTGCTCAGACCAAAGCAGGCGGTTTTCTTAGGGGGCCACATCCGGAGCCTCCGACCCAAAGGTCTGATCCACAAGGCAGTGGATCATCGTAAGGAGATGCAGTCCCATGGTAGCCGGTGGCCAACGATTGGTTCATAATCCATTTGTTCCCTCAGGATACTGGAGCCCATGTGCACCATTGGTTTGAAATCAAGTTTTTCCAACTCCCCTAGTTGGACTCTCCGTTTCCACAAATCCGGTTAAGGCTCAGGACATTCGCTTTTCGTCCTCTCAATTTCGTTAACAATACCCCCGCCACGAGAAGGCAGTGAGTAGGACTTCCCTGGCAGAGGTTATATATGCTCGTGGCCATGTGAGAGCATTTCGAGAGGGAGAGCGCACTCTCCCCTCTCGGCCGTATCGGGGCATTTGGAACAGCTATCAAAAGGACAATTACAATCATGGTAATATTTATCACAAACTGATTATTTTTCTTTTGATGTCTGATTTACGTAAACAAGT
This sequence comes from Schistosoma haematobium, assembly GCF_000699445.3. NCBI lineage: Eukaryota > Metazoa > Platyhelminthes > Trematoda > Strigeidida > Schistosomatidae > Schistosoma > Schistosoma haematobium. Next base: position 24,406,705 of record NC_067197.1, read on the forward strand.
CATAACTTTATACTACTTCAGGCTTTTTTTGAATTCGAGATTTTATTTTATCATAAACCATTACATTTTGTAAATAAAATTAACTATAACTACGATTGTACAGTTTAAGTAAATTAAATCGTCGGAAAGAGAATTTTCTTCGCCAAATTGTCTTTACTTTATGATTAGTCGACTTCCAGTGTAGGGGTAATACAAAAATATATTTCCCATAGAACAGCTACAAAGCACGTGTTGAACGTCATACTGAATAAAAATTCATATTCGACGATACAAAGAATATTAAATTGGAGAAATTTATGTCACTAAAATAAAACCAATATTATACTATAGCAACTGTCCTACAATCAATTACGATTACGGTTAATTTTGGTTAAGCGCTTTTATTAACCTACTTATCAGACAATGTTGTTCGAACAGTAACAATTCGTATATTTCTTTATGCTATTATGATCACTATCAGGTCTGTATAAACGTGTACGCTTGATAACATGACAGCTACGCATATATCTCATTCTAGCTAAAATGTTGACAGCTTAAATATCTTTTGATGAATCATTCTCTTCCCTATGTACTCGAATCCTATTGTAAGTCTTTGCCGTACCTAGCTGCACCTTGACTCGTTTTGACTATACGTTTGCCTCTGTATTTGCTCATATATATATATATATATATATATATATATATATATATATATATATATATATATATATATATATATATAACCTGTGCTATCCTCTGATAAATTGTAGTTGCCGCTTCGTATTACCTTCTGATTTTAAACACTGTTGGGATTTATATAATAACGGTTACCAAGGTAATTGATTAACGAAGCTAACGCACTACGATACTGAACAAAATTCGTACTGAGTTGAAGCGTGATTTCGCATGTGATCATGTCCTAAACACTTAAAAATGACTGAATTTTCAATACTTATTAACTGGTTCTCATGCAAAATCTAATAGAGATTTAAGTAAACAGATATGTTTAGTAATAAACTAGTAAGAACAAGTTGTGTGTTATACGTCGCGCATAAAAAAATATTCAGACACTAGATACTTATCAATAATTATACTTAACAAGTAATTATACTCAATCCCATCACTATTTTTTATGGTTGGATTATTCAAAACAGACTAAATACATGATAAAGGTTTTACAATTTTTAATTAAACACATGCTTAAACATTAAATTGAATAGACTAAAGACGAAGAGATTAATTTTCATGGTTAAACAGATACAACTACTCTAACTATCATACCAACATGACTAATTTAAAAACAATCATAGAAAATTTCCATGGTTAAGATCATGAGTAACTCCGCCTGTAGCTCTCCTAGAGTTACTGCCTGTCCCAACCCCGAATAAAGGAGGAGGGTTGAGCATGGAGTTAGTGTCCCCATCCCGTAGAAAACTAACTCGCTAAAAAAGACACTAACCAGAAAAAGTAATTCAAACCATTTTAACTCTGTCCTGGGGATTAGAAGTTCTTCATTTAGAAGAACTATGACGCCTCATAGTGAAAGCCGAGCTCTTTAGGAATCCATGAGTTAAAAGCCCCTTCTAACAACTAGAGTGACAGTTTTTATAGGTGCATGGAACGTCCGGACAATGTGAGAGACCGGGAAGACCAGTCAAATAGCAACGGAAATGAGGAGACACAACTTGGCAGTACTGAGAATCAGCGAAACCCGTTGGACCCAAGCTGGACAACAAAGGCTAAATATGGGAGAGATGCTGCTATACGAAGATGAAAATGCTCCACACACTCAGGGAGCTGCTCTAATGCTGTACAAAGTAGCACGAAATGCACTTGTAGGATGGGAATCTCACTGATCCAGGATCATCAAAGCATCATTCAAAACAAAGAAGGAGGGGATCACAATGAATGCTATCCAGTGTTACGAACCCACCAATGATAGCTATAACGACGATAAAGATCAGTTCTACAAGAGGCTGCAATCAGTTATAGCGAAGTGTCCAAGAAATAACTCCACCATTGTGATGGGAGATCTAAACGCCAAAGGTGGAATAGACAACACCGTATATAAAGATATCATGGGACGACATGGACTGGGAGAGAGAAACGAAAATGGGGGAAGATTTGCAAATTTGTGTGCATTCAACAAATTGGTCATGGGCGGCACCATATTCCCACACAAACGCATACACAAAGCTACGTGGCTCTCGATGGATCACACCACGATGAACCAGATAGATCATATTTGCATCAATAAAAAATTCCGAAGGACAATGGAAGATGTGAGAACCAGGAGAGGTGCTGACATAGCTTCAGATCACCACCTAGTTGTAGCCAATTTAAAACTGAAGCTAAAAAAGAACTGGACGACTGGACAAACAGCACTACAAAGGTTCAATACAGCCTTCCTTCGAGATACTGACAAACTCAATACATTCAAGATAGCTCTCAACAACAGGTTCCAAGCCTTACAGAATCTACTGAAGGAAGGAGAGACTACTATACAGGACAATTGGAAAGACATCAAAGAAGCATTAACTTCGACGTGTCAAGAGGTTCTGGGCCTCAAGAAGCATCATCACACGGAATCGATCTCTATATAAACACCGGACGGAATCAAAGAAAGGAAGAACAAGAAGACAGCAGTTAACAACAGGCGAATACGAGCAGAGAAATTCCAAGCACAAGCTGAGTACATAGAAGCAAACAAGCAAGTGAAGAAGACCATTGAAGCCGACAAGAAGAAATACGTGGAGGAACTAGCAACGACGGTGGAAAAAGCTGCAAGAAAAGGAAATATGAAACAGCTTTACGATACAACGAAGAAACTAGCAGGGAAATACAGTAAACCAGAAAGACCGGTCAAAGACAAAGAAGACAGGCCAACCACTGAAATTCAACAACAGTGGAACAGATGGGCAGAGTACTTCGAGGAACTCTTGGGTAGGCCGGCTCCAATGAATTCACCGGAAATCGAAGCAGCACACACAGATCTTCCCATAGACGTCAACCCACCAACGAAGGAAGAAATCAGAATGGCGGTCAGACAAATCAAGAACGGGAAAGCAGCAGGACCCGACAACATACCAGTTGAAGCACTGAAGTCAGACATAGAAGTAACTACAAACATGCTTTACCTTCTATTCGAAAAGATTTGGGAGGAGGAACAAGTGCCAATGAACTGGAAAGAAGGACACCTCATCAAGATTCCAAAGAAAGGAGATCTGAACAAATGTGAAAACTACAAAGGCATTATGCTACTATCAGTACCATGGAAAGTCTTTAACAGAGTATTGGTGAGCCGGATGAAAGACGCAGTAGACGCCCAACTTCGAGATCAACAGGCTGGATTCCGTAAGGATCGATCGTGCACAGACCGAATCGCGATACTACGGATCATCGTCGAACAATCAGATGAGTGGAGCTGGTCACTGTACATCAACTCCATTGATTATGAAAAGGCATTTGACGGTGTAGATAGGAGGACATTATGGAAACTTCTTCGACGCTACGGAGTTCCTGAGAAGATTGTCAATATTATCCGGAACTCATACGACGGACTACAGTGCAAAGTAGTGCATGGAGGACAGCTGACAGATGCATTCCAAGTAAGGACCGGAGTCAGACAAGGCTGTTTGCTCTCTCCCTTCCTCTTTCTTCTGGTGGTCGACTGGATTGTGACGACCTGGACATCTGAGGGGAAACATGACATACAATGGACAGCTCAGAACCAATTAGACGATTTGGACTTCACAGATGATCTAGCCCTCCTATCGCATACACACGAACAAACGCAGATAAAGACAGCCAGTGTAGTAGCAGTCTCTGCATCAGTAGACCTGAATATACATAAGGGGAAAACCAAGGTCCTCAAATAAAACACGGAGAACACCAATCCGATGACACTTGATGGTGAAACTCTGAAAGATGTAGAATCCTTCACATACCTGGGAAGCATCATCGATGAACAAGGAGGATCAGATGCAGACGTAAAGGCACGGATTGGCAAAGCAAGAGTCGCATTCCTACAATTGAAGAACATATGGAACTCAAAACAACTTTCAACCAATATCAAAGTGAGAATCTTCATTACGAACGTCATCACAGTTCCATTGTACGGAGCTGAAACTTGAAGAACTACTACAACCATCATCAGGAAGGTACAAATATTTATAGCTAGTTGTCTACGCAAGATAATCAACATACATTGGCTGGATACCATCATCAACAGCCTTCTGTGGGAGAGAAAAACAAGCTTCCAGCTGGAGAAGAAATTAGAAAAAGACGATGGAAATCGATAGGACATGCATTACGCAAATCGTCAAACTGCATCACGAGACAAGCCCTAACTTGGAATCTTGAAGGGAAGCGAAAAAGAGGAAGGCCAAAGAACACATTACGTCGTGAGATAGAATCAGATATGAAAAGGATGAATAACAACTGGAAGGAGCTGGAAAGGATTGCCTAGGATAGGGTTGGATGGAGAATTCTGGTGGACGGCCCATGCTCCCTGACGAGGAGTAACAGGCGTAAGTAAGATCATGAGTCAATTGAATCTAGTTTGCCATGGTAAACCTGGAAGCAGTGGACGACCATTTCGTCCTCCTCAGCAGTGCGCATCTACGATCCCGTTTCGCTCCGTGGTCTAGAGGTTAAGAGTTTGCGCACGAGATTGATAAGTCCTGTGTTTGAATCTCGTGAGACAGGACCGTGAATGTGCACTACTGAGAAGTCCCAAGTTAGGATGAATAGGCTTCCAGGTTTTCCATAGTGGTCTAGCTCCAACTGACTCATGATCTCAACCAACAAAATCACCATAATATCCACAAAACCCCTTCTGATACTAATCATGAAAAAGTTTAAAAATTTCGAATTTCACTTTTATATTTAAAAATTAATTTATATTATTTTTCACTATTTGGAAACGTAACTCATTTGGAAATCTAATATTAATGCATATGGAAAGTGAATGCAGTGGCTCTATTATAAGAAATTAAACTATAATTTCAATTTAATACAAATTGGATAAGGGAAGCGATAATCATAAAGTAAATTCATCATTAAGTTCAAATGGATACATAAAGTATTGAAGTCTATTTTAATGATTTCACGAATATGCTTTCTTTATTTTGAATACATATTTGGTTAGTTTATGTTACCATGTTCCTTTTCTAAAGGTTATAAAAATAAATTAACTTTCAATAATGTATATTTTAAGTAGTACAGTTAAAGTCCTTATCATCAATAATGTATCCAATCTAATAAACGATTCTTATTTTACAATAATACGGTACTGATCAAACCGAATATTCTCATGATTCTTAATATGTTCACTGAGAAATGAAAATATTTAATTGAAAGGTGAGGCTATATTATCTTGCTCATTTCAAGTTCCTATAGATAGTCTAACCATAATTCTCTGGAAAAATCATCACATTTCAACTAGTTTATTAGCATGTGTTTTATGAATATAATACTTTAGCCTATTAATAATCAATTCGCATGCATGTTATCGGCAGTGATAAATGGTGGCTAGCAGTGGAATCCAAAACTCGTGTTTCGTTCGATTTAGGACTCATCAGCTGGGTGTGCCTGCATACCGGAGCTCGAACCTAGTACCGTTAAGCGTCAAATGTCATCACGTTACCCACTTAGCTACTGAGACCAGATAGCCACTTACTTTATGTAATAGGGCGAGTGCTTTAATTTGGTTTTGCATTGTTTGTTTGAATCTACCCATTGATGTTCACGACTACCATTGATCAGTTAAGCTGACGAGTCCCAAACAGGATGAAGCACGCATCCTGGACTTAACTACTAGCGACCATCCATTTCTGCTTATAATGCTTGTAATTTAAAACAATATCGAGACAATCCGCACAGTATGCACATATGCTAATAAGAGACTGTTCAACTGCAGTCCTAAACATTAGTATAAATATTTAAACAACCAATACAAAAATGAATTAGATAATGAATGTTACATTAATACTCAATTAATACAAAATATGATGGGTAGTAGGTGACATAAATAAGTACGAATAAGACTGTTGATTCCTGTATCAATATACACAACAGACAACATTTATTTAGTCTCCTTTTTAAAGTAATTCCCAGAAAAATTTATTTCCGTAAGAGTCTACTTGTACGGATAACATAAAAACTCTACACCTATGAAATAACGCTGACATCGGTTAGAATGTACACATAAATGCTTTACTTCAATGTATAACAGTTAATTACCTTTAAAACTTATCATTTACTAGTAAATTAATATATTTGTAATATCCCAATGAGTAGAAAAATTTGGTTTTCTGACGTTTTGTGACTCAACGGAACAACAATAATATTGTTCCGCTGTAGTATTTAAACTTGGATTAATTTTGATTTGGTTATTTATTCTCTGAAGATGTGGCTGACATTGAGTCACGAAACATCAGAAAATCTAATTTTTCTACCCACTGGGATATTTTACAAATAGATTATTTTTATTTATAACAATCTACCCAAAAGCTCAATTTATTTGAAATTATCGTTTATTACTAAATTATTGATAGCGTGATTATATTAAACATTATATATAGTATTTAGTTTGTCTAAGAAGGAAAACTAAGAATAGTATAAATTGTCTAAATAAAACAAACAATTCATTACTTAAAAAAATGATACAAATTTGATCATCTACTCTCCTTATCAAATAAAAACAGATCATTTACATTGCAGACTAATCATTGCTTAGGGTTAATAGAATAGAAATCACTGATTCTAGTATGAGCTCCTAAACAGAACAACCGATCTCACGGTGGATGTTTAGCTTCTAAGCCAGTGAGTTGGTAATCGATGGAATACACACCTACCTTCAACCAGTTCGCGATACTGCTCGACTACCTTCCACTTCCTGCGGTGATTCTCGGTTTTAAACTCTATTGGTCACAGCTTCTCACAAAAACTTTTGACGTTTTATTGCAGAGTTAGTCACTCGTAAGCGCGTGATTTTTTATTAGTACAGGGGTTTGAAAAATTATGGAATTTTCATGGCTAGAATGACGAACTGACTTGAGGATATAATGCCAAGAGTTTCACTAATAAGCTATGTTCAGTGGAGTTAGGCCACGTCAGATGAGAGACAATTATCCACTGAAGGCAATGGAAGATTGCCAGCAATATCGCTAAGTTACTAAGGTTAAGCACCTAAACTTTTGGTCTAGACGTTAAGTGCACACTAGAAAACCAAAGGCTCTCAGTCCGGCTTACGGTAACTTCGGGTATTCCTACTCTTAAGGAGTCCTGTACTAGTGGAAAACAGCCTTCTATTGCCTCCTGGTTCTTAATATTGGTATATCTAAAATCGGATTGCTATGTCAATTACGAAAATCCATCAATCTTCGTGAACCTCTGTGTTTATTAGTGATTTTGACATGGTGAAACTAATTACTTGAGTATAACTAGTGAAGTGATAAAAAAGTAACTAATGTTTCAGTTATCTATAATTGTAATGAAATTTGGCATATATATTATTTATATGACTTAAGATTACTTTCGCTAGGAATTTGCTTTACATCAATTAAGCAATTATTAGTTCAGCCTAAAGGTGCTCAAATGATCTTTATTCTGTAATCTGTTAATTAATGAAACTATCAAGCTACTAAACAAAACATTACTTATATTCAGATTTAGATTTATTTGGTTTTGTTATCCTATGAACTACTTAAATAGGTTGATAGTATTTAAAGTTGACAGTATTTTGCGAAGTGCATAGCTAGGAAAACGGTTACTCTCGTTTCATCCTACTTTGAACCTTTCAGTAGAGTATACATTTGTTTCAGTGCTGTTTACTCTGAGGCTTTGATTTCGAACTTTTGGTTTAAACACTAGAGAGTAGTTCATCAGGCTACTGAGTTGTAATAACCTTTTAATTGTAATGTTTTTTTATTGGATATTGAGAGGATATTTACGGTCATCCATCATTAATGGGATTTGTTATTTTAAGCTGGCTATAGAAGGTGGTGATAAAAATCAACCATATAATAAACAAATTAGAATTGCATTTTCACAATTACATTCACGAGTCCATCTAAGCTAAAACACCATTGAAAACTTGGAAGCACTGGAAGGTCGTTTCTCCCTAGTATGTGATTAGAATTGAGAATTATAGCTACAGAAAGTATATAACTCTTAAACTGTTGTAGTTTAGTTGTGATATTTTGACATGATTTTTAAATCTGGTCTATTAGAATAATAATAATCAGCCAATAATGACTTCAGTAGTTCAGGCTATATTCATCATGGATTCGAAATCAAATGATAAAACTCATGCATTTTGTACATAATAACTGTGTCTACTGTTTTAGTGAACAAATTTATCAACATCTATCCATATATTTTTCCTATATAGTTATTTGTATATATCTGTGTATTATTTTATTTAGTATAGTGCTTTATGTTCATCTGATTAACTAAAGACGTTAAACATTGAATATTGCAATTACCGGAAATATTTATTTAACATTTAACTTTACAAAGATCACATTTAAAAACAAAATCCATTTATTTCATGATTCTGAGTTTAAAAAGTTATAATTTGACCTTCTGAGGTTAACCTTAGTATTATTATTCATGTAGACAACAAAAGCTTTTTTAAATCCTTGTGAAGAGCAATTAATGTTGGTTGGTTGATGTTAGACACTATCACCACTAGATGCCGGCTCAGTGGTTCAGTAGGTTAAGCGTTCGCGCTTGGGACCGAAGGCCCTGGGTTCGAATTCCGCGAGCGGGATCGTGGATGCGCACTGCTGAGGAGTCCCACAATAGAACGAAACGGCCGTCCAGTGCTCCCAGTCCTTCAAAGGTGGTCTAATATCAATCTGTTCATGATCTCAACTAAAAGAACACATTGATATTATGGTGTTTTTAAGTGTTTTTTTTTCCATACAAATATAAACCACATAAGTTATCCATATGAATTTATTGTAATAATACACATTTGATAAATAACTAAACTGTAGCGGCAAGTACGATAATTACTGGTCACTTTGTAACCTTCATTTATCTTTGAGATTATTTATTTGTTAATTGTCAAATGCTTCGTAGTTATACTCAGTCGGTTGATTTTCCATATATAAATCATTAAAAAAAGCAATTTAATTTAATTACTATATATATATATATATATATATAACAATTGCTGAGGATAACTCCTTTTCATCTTTATTTTATCAACAAGACCACTAGATTTTATGTGGCTCATCAAAATGGTTGAGAATGCGTTATAAACAAAATAAGAAAGATGTAAATATTAGTAAAGTTAGTTATGTTGAATGCAAATGAACGGAGCTTGTGTACCCTGTCAAAGTATCTTCTATTGACCATCTACAACCATCCAATATTTCAACAAAGTGTATAAAATGTCAAATCACTTAAACTAGTGATTACACTGTAGCTTGACTTATAGCACTCAGTCAGTACCGGAGGACTATATATATGTATATAGATTTATTGTTAAATAAAACTTGCTTATTATTCGTTGATTATGCGTGTTTATTTTCTGTCTATCCTATTCATTTTTACATTTTTGTATTTTTTTTTCAGCATTTTATATATTCAAAAGACAGAGTGTGTGTGTGTGTTTTTTCAGTATAAAAGCATAAATCACATGGTAACATTCTAGTGTTCTTTAATAAATTTAAACAACGATTTCATTTCATAATGTTCTCAAAACCAGATACATATACATTTCTATATGAAAGTAGACTGTGTTGTTTTTTCGCCCGACAATTCACATTTATTTAAAAGAGTTTTATGCAAAAAAATTTTTAGTTCTCAAATGTAGATTATAAAAGATTCGTTATTATATATTTTAATAAAATGAAAATCAATCATAAGTTTCTTTGGTAATCGGATTGTTTGTTTTGTTTTGTTTGTTTGTTTCTTTTTTCTTTGTTGAAAATTATAAGATTAAAAGGGAAATGATACAATTAAGTCCAGTTTTCTTTTTTACGATAAACATTGAAATTGTTTTCCGGTATAGTAATAAAACTTTAAAATCAAATTACATAATTCGAAAATTTAGTTTTTGCCGGGTTTTCCTTTCTAAACTTTTCATATTTCAATCTTTTTACTATTTTCAATTTTATTCTTCAAATGTTTTTATTTCAAATGAATCAAGTCAGAAAGAATAATCATTCGATTAGTAATGGATTTCTCTTCTATACCTTATGTTTAAGGAGAATAACGATTTATGTTTAAAGTGATGGTAGGTAACCAACAGTTATCTTGCACTCAGACAGGTATTGATATTTTCTATCCATATCATTAGACTGTCCATGGTAAGTGATAGGTAATATGTTACACCCTTCGGTAGGTTTTCGTAGTCGAATTTTAGGTTCCTTCTTGTTTATGTTGATATGGCTGAGACCTTTTTGTAGAGTTCAGTATATATTTACATGCAAAGTGGTGCATACTGACAATATTTTTAGTGATCTAAGTAAGTAAATGAATGTAATATTATTGCACAACTATGAATTCACTGAGCAGTAAATCCCATAATCAAAATGCAAATCTGTTGTACTATTCTCATTAAGAATATGACACTCTTGATGTTAGTTTTTGATTTGGTTGTTTATCAATAAGACTTTGTGTTTACCTTAAATTACGTGTTATCTCTGTTTACGTAAGCATAAATCTCTGTTACATTGTATTACTTCTCTTTTGAACAATGCTATATTACTGAACATTTCTATAAAGAAGATGGTTATACTTTGTATTTTACATTGAAACCAAATCACGGTTACTTAAGAATTTAAAGTACCTTGTCATTCTCATTATCTATGGCCAGTCATTAGACACAGGAAATTTGTGACGCACTCTACTTGATCTTCATCAGTAAATACTTAATTTATTAATAAATGTACACAGTCAGATTGCTAACATTTCTAAGCCAATATGAATTTAACATTCACAACAAAGGCTATAAAATAAGATTTGTTCAATCTTATTTCTTCATAGTAAATTTTCGGATTCAGTGGCATAAAAGTGTCTTTTAATAGTGTGTTATTTTGTGATTATGCTCAATATATCACATTTATGATGAATACAATAGAGACGTCTAAGAAATTATTAGAATTCAGCTTTTTGATTACTTAAAGGTTAATTTGAACTTAACATATCGATTCGTTGATTGCTTACTGAACGGGAAAGATATAAATGGAATTTACAAAGAAAGAACGCATTATTTTCCAGAATACTGCCTACGTTCAAAACGTTCGCTTTATCATGTGATAACAGATTTTCCAACAATGATATGAAGAAATGTGGAGAAGTTAAACCAACTTCATCATCATGATTAATGCTGGTATTTCAATCTTTTATTCTTATCCACCATAACGATGTTTTTGTGGAGTGACCTTAGATGTAAATTATTTCATGGGTTGAAAGAGACGTATAAGATTAGCAAATCAGCTCCTTCAACCACTGAGTTACTATACAAAGAAGTTAGAAGTAAATTTTATTAGAATGAGGATTTGATGAACATGTTGTAACTAGTGAAGTCCAATCTGTGTCGGGTAGAGACAGTTATCCACTTCAGAAAATGGATGAACGATTGCGCAAAATCATGGATCGATTGAAGTTATACATTAGCACAGTTGGATGCCGGTTCAGTGCTTTAGAAACTTCGCATTCTCACGCGGCACCGAAAGTCTTAAGTTCGATCCCGCGTGTGGGATCGTGGATGCGCTCTGTTGAGGAGTCCTATATTAGGACGAAACGGCCATCCAGCGCTTCCGGGTTTTTCATGGTCATCTAGCTTAGATTGACTCATGAATTCCATCATTAGAAGTAAATTTTCTCAACAATGAAGATCAGTTTGATTTGAAAAATCTTAAAAATTTCATACGAGTCATAATTTATCTTGGTTTGCATTAGGAAACATTCATAGTAGAAAATTAAATTTTATTTGTAATTTTGTCAAGATTAAAATAATATAGTTTGTATTCAGTCAATCAGTATGAGGCATTTTTAATTTTAGAAAATCAACTGTGATCCCCCTCCGAAATTACAGGCAGTTAACATTAACAATGCTTTCATATCGTTCTCGGATTTGAACTGTTAAGAATAGCAAGATTACTTTTTATATATACAATATTCAAAAGTGTATAGTTTTATTGGTAAAACTCTATGTTTTAGTTTTATTTATCCGTACCAACATGAAACAATAATGTTGAATAAATGTAATGGTCATTATTCATAAATATGACTTAAACAAAATCAGCAGGGAGGCTAAAAGAACTACTATTTTCGTCAATGTTTATTCTGAAAGACAAAGCAATATTTCACCTATATATGTCATATTGATGTTTGCATATGTGTATCTAAAGAGTGCAGCTTAATGTTGCGCTTTAATTTTCACTATTTTAAAATTCTCTTTAACAATCAAATCCAAAGCTCTAGTTTCATCTGATTTAGGACTTGTCAGCTGGATACACCTACCTGTGTTAATGTCAATACTGAGACTAGAATCTAATACCTCCCACATGAAATATCAACGGATTATAAATTAAATCAACTAGTTTAGGGTAACAATCAACTTGTTCAAAGTATATCAATTTCATGAAAAAAGTTTATATCTTCCTGTTTTGATTTTTAAAAAATAATAAAAGGTGAGTGATATTAAAGACAATTATATTTTTAAAGAAAATGGAGACGGGACAATCAAATGTTAGTAGTAATCATTTGTGAAATATGATAAGGTGTAAAGCCATGGTGAAACAAATGACTTACGCTTTTAAACACAGACTTCAAGTAGGAATTGATAAATTGCTTAAGCATCAACTGTTTCTGATCTCCATTTTTTTTACGATGGTTCGTTGATTTTATAAATGAATTAGAAGGAAACTGATAGGGGAAGTCAGTCAGATATTGATGATAAGCGCATACTGCTGGTCAAAATTTGGCTTCTTTTCTTACGGAATGATGTTCGCTCAATTGGTGGAAAAATGTGGCTGAAACCTAAAAGGGGCATGTGTGTACATTAAAAGAGATCTCAAAACAATATTACAATACTTTTGTAGCTCATGGGAAACACACTGAAATAATAAATTTCGTGATATAATATCTTTTTTTTTCATACAAGAAGATTAGTACTGTTCACCACTATTGTTTTCACAACGAATAAATAACTCTGTTTAGAATGCTTCTGTATAATCGTATTCCCTTTACAAAATAAGCCAAAACAGTTTTATTTAAAGAATGACCACGTATATGAAAAGTATATATATATATATATATATATATATATATATATATATATATATATATATTAACTGGCGTGGTTTATTTATTTATTTAAACACATAAACATTGGTACAAGGAGGGGTAAAATATATATGCACCACATTTTATCATTCGATATGTGTGAGGACTAGGTTACTGTCCGAGCGCCAAAACTAAAACAGGTGGTAGTTTTAAGCGGCCACACTTCGAGTCTTTGACCTTGAGGTCTAATCCACCACGCGTAAAGTAACGTCAAGAGATACAGTCCAGTGGAATCCGCTGACCAAATATAGGTTGATACGTCTATTGGTTTGCAATCGGGGTCTTCCAACCCCCTCCTAGATGGACTCTCCGTGTCCACCGACCCGGTTAAAGCGCCAGACATTCGCTTTTCGTCCTCTCAATTTCGTAAACAACATAACCAAGAGAGGGTAGTGATTAGGACTTCTATGACGGTGGCTGTATACGCGTGATCATATAAGAGTATAAAGAGAGGGAAGCGGACTCTCCGTATTCTCGACAATACCGAAGCATTTGGAGGCGATTGGCGTGGTTGTCGATTATAAATAGAACGATCATGGTAAAACACCTGTATCAGGAAAAATTATTGATATTTCTTTATAAATTTATAGAAAGATTCAGTTTAATACTGAATATATTCTAATGGTATACTTTTATTTGAAATTTCAAAGCGATCAAATTTTAATTAATAATCGCATTCGTTGTTCAAAATCTCATGAAATATGTTAACTTTTTAGTCTGTCATCACAGTGCATATCAAACTGCGACCCTTTCAGTGTATTTCGGATATAGTTTTGTATTTATTCATTCTGTAAAAAGAAATTAGTTCTTATAAACCATTTGTATTGAGATAACATTATTCCACAAAATGAGTTTAACATTTTTCTAAGTTTTACTTTAGAAACCTAGCTGACCTCAGTTGATTGACGTAAATTTATATTTTATTTCTTATCATTATTTCCACAAATGTGTCCTCTGATTTCATTGATCCATATCTATTCGTTTTTATCAAATTAGTCAGTTTCAATGTCTTATTACTGGCATCAGTTATTTGATCAACAACTTTCTTTGATGCAGGATCCCCTTGTACATGATGCCGTATCAAGAGATCTTAAAGATTTAATGTTCTGCATCCACTCAATAGGATAATATTGAACTGTTTGTGGATTTATTCGATCTTTTATCGAATTATACTGGATAATGTTCAAGAATAAGACAGTAGACCTAACTGGTTATGCCGTATATCTTTACCACAAGAGTCAAATGTGTGGATTTACACAGGGATGGAGACCTAGCAGCTTATTCTCTACTTGCTCTGGTAATCTTCACTGACATTAAACTGTTTCTTAATGCTACATTTGCTTTAACAAACTTGATAAATTTTTCCAGATAACCATCTTCATAAAAAGCGTTACTCATTCTTGTTATCCTACCTTCAGACAAATTTTTCTATATTTTTATGTTTTCACAACTCTGAAAAAGTCTTTTCGATTCTAAGAAATTGGGAAAAAATGACAAAAGATTAGAGACAATTAATAAAGCCGGAAGAATACGTATCATGGACATACTTTTAATACAAGCTCTCCTGACAGCTTTTCTTTAACAAAGATTTCCTTCTTTTCCCATTTGTATCAATTTAATGTTCATATAGCCACCATATTACTTATAAAAGGGAACAACAGACCGTCAATTTATCTAAGAGAATCTGATGTGATCAATAAGTTAGGCTTACTATATCCATCTCAGTGTTAAACCTTCATGTTTTTTCATATCAGTTTGTTAGGATCTAATTATGTTACCAATCAAGATTACACATTCATGAAAATTGACGAATGTATCGTGTCGAATAGATATTTTTATGATTACATGTCAGCTGAAATAAATACGCCTGTATCAAAAGCCCGATATTAAATATCATACAACGATGTTTGCTAACATTCTGTCGGTCTATAGATTCAATAAATTACGTGTTATGATCTTACGCCCTGTTAATTATCCCGTGGTTAAATCGCCGATTAGAACACTGATTTATTTATTTTTGGCACTGTGCCAGACAAATGACGCTTAGCTCCGTCCTTTTCATTGCAGAACACAATCTCAGCTTCCACCGCATAAATCATATATTTCAGACAAAATTGATTTGCATATAAACAAACCAGACCGCATCATATAAATTATAAAATAACAATCATACAAGATCAAGCCAAAAAGTGATTGTGATTGTGAGAGACTGTAACTAATAAATTGGAAATAATTTAAAAAGAGTAAGTCGTATAGTAATAGCCACTAATCTACACAAAAGCTTACAAATACAGAAATACAAATATATAACATCTAATTACTTAATACTTATACGATACGAATATATATGATAACAGTCCATAAATAAATCCTAGCAGTTACCGTCCATTTATTATTCGGTAAGATATAACATTATTCAATACTAATACTCCTATCAAGGTCATGTTACTGATAACAGTAAAGTCTATCTATACAAAAGTATATTAACATCTGAATTGTTTTGCATAGGTATGTTTTGCTATTCATTGTAAACACTTTCAAAGTACTTCGTGAATATTTCAATACGATTTATGAAATAATAATAACCAGTTAGAATAAACATTATTTTCAATTTTCATAACAGATATAGATTCGGCAAAACAAAAGTTATTTGGTATGTAGACTAAATATTTCAAGTAAAGAAAACTGGCTCCAAAAGTACTTACATAACGACCCTATTGATTTAATGATTGCAATAATATTTCTCACTAATAAATAGAAAATATGAATTCAAGAAAAAAGAAAATGAAATTTATGAACAGTAGTATAACTGAAAGTATTCATTTGATTGAATAGTTTCATAGTATTTGGGCGCCGAGATGATGTCAGACATTAAAGAGAAAGAATGTATTTGTAAATTTCTAGATTTTAAGTCAACATATCCATAATCTTTCAAAGTGATAGTGGCCAAAAGTTTAATCAGCAGAATTCAAAAACTTGTCATGGAAACAAGTGATATAGAAATGGAAATGAAATTAATTATACACACTCTAATGATGAATAATTATCCGAAAGATTTTATAAAGAGAATAATTAAGAACGAAGAACAAACGATATCATTAAAAAAGAATGAGTTAACACAGTGATGACCCCATATCGTAAAGACATTTCAGAAGAGATCAGAAGGATCCTGACTCTTAAAAATACAAGAGTATTCTTTTGAACAAACAATACCCTAAGATCAAAAGTAGAAAGAATCAAAGATCCAATACTGTGGTGTTTGAATAAACTAATGATTCTTTTGTACTTGTTGAATGCTTGATTTCGAATTATAAATACAATGCATTCGTTTGTGCTTGTGTCTTACTTCTTAATTCAATTTCGTTATTTCTGGGATTCCTAGTTCAAACTACAATTCAAATAATTCAAATATTATAAATACACAATGAAGAACAACAAAATTGTGTTTACGAAATCCAATGTAGTAACTGTAATGCCACTTATGTAAATGAAACATCAAGATGACTGAATGTGAGCGTGAAGGAATACAAACTATGCTTAAAGCACATTCCTAAATCTTCAGATGATGTAAGAAAATTCGATAACAGATCAGCGATCGCATTACACTCGATAGAATCGGGTCATACAGTTGATTTCATTGGCACAAGAATCCTTCGAAAAGGCTTTAATTCTTATAATGAAAGACTAAAAGCCGAATCCCTACTTACTTACTTACTTACGCCTGTTACTCCTCGTCAGGGAGCATGGGCCGTCCACCAGAATTCTCCATCCAACCCTATCCTAGGCAATCCTTTCCAGCTCCTTCCAGTTGTTATTCATCCTTTTCATATCTGATTCTATTATCCGACGCAATGTGTTCTTTGGCCTTCCTCTTTTTCGCTTCCCTTCAAGATTCCAGGTTAGGGCTTGCCTCGTGATGCAGTTTGATGATTTGCGTAATGTATGTCCTATCCATTTCCATCGTCTTTTCCTAATTTCCTCTTCAGCTGGAAGTTGGTTTGTTCTGTCCCACAGAAGGCTATTGCTGATGGTATCCGGCCAATGGATGTTGAGTATCTTGCGTAGGCAGCTATTTATAAATACTTGCACCTTCTTGATGGTGGTTGTTGTAGTTCTCCAAGTTTCAGCTCCATACAGTAGAACTGCCTTGACGCTGGTATTGAAGATTCTGACTTTGATATTGGTTGAAAGTTGTTTTGAGTTCCATATGTTCTTCAATTGTAGGAATGCGACCCTTGCTTTGCCAATCCTCGCCTTTACGTCTGCATCTGAACCTCCTTGTTCATCGATGATGCTTCCCAGGTATGTGAAGGATTCTACATCTTCCAGAGTTTCACCATCAAGAGTGATTGGATTGCTGTTCTCCGCTTTGAATTTGAGGACCTTGGTTTTCCCTTTGTGTATGCTGAGGCCTACTGATGCAGAGACTGCTGCTACACTGGCTGTCTTCATCTGCATCTGTTCGTGTGTACGTGATAGGAGGGCTAGGTCATCTGCGAAGTCCAAATCGTCTAATTGATTCTGAGCTGTCCATTGTATTCCGTGTTTTCCTTCAGATGTTGAGGTCTTCATAATCCAGTCGACCACCAGAAGAAAGAGGAAGGGAGAGAGTAAACAGCCTTGTCTTACTCCAGTCCTTACTTGGAATGCATCTGTCAGCTGTCCTCCATGCACTACTTTGCACTGTAGTCCGTCGTATGAGTTCCGGATAATATTGACAATCTTCTGAGGAACTCCGTAGTGTCGAAGAAGTTTCCATTGGAGCCGGCCTATTCAGGAGTTCCTCGAAGTATTCTACCCATCTGTTACACTGTTGTTGAATTTCGGTGATTGGCTTGCCTTCTTTGTCTTTGACCGGCCTCTCTGGTTTACTGTATTTCCCTGCTAATTTCTTCGTTGTATCGTGAAGCTGTTTCATATTTCCTTCCCTAGCAGCTTTTTCCGCCGTCGCTGCTAGTTCTTCCACGTATTTCTTCTTGTCGGCTCTAATGCTCCTCTTCACTTGCTTGTTTGCTTCTGTGTATTCAGCTTGCGCTTGGACTTTCTCTGTTCGTGTTCGGCTGTTTTTAATTGCTGCCTTCTTGTTCTTCCTTTCTTTGATCTTGTCCAGTGTTTCTATAGAGATCCATTCCTTATGATGGTGTTTCTTTAGACCCAGAACCTCTTGACACGTTGAAGTTAATGCTTCTTTGATGTCTTTCCAGTTGTCCTCCATAATAGTTTCTTCTTCATTCAGTAGATCGTGTAAGGCTTGAAACCTGTTGTTGAGAGCTATCTTGAATTCATTGAGTTTGTCAGTATCTCGAAGGAAGGCTGTATTGAACCTTTGTAGTGCTGTTTGTCCAGTCATCCAGTTCTTTTTTAGCTTTAGTTTTAAATTGGCTACAACTAGGTGGTGATCTGAAGCTACGTCAGCTCCTCTCCTGGTTCTCACATCTTCCATTGTCCTTCGGAACTTTTTATTGATGCAAATATGATCTATCTGGTTCTCTGTAGTGTGGTCCGGTGAGATCCATGTAGCCTTGTGTATACGTTTGTGTGGAAATATTGTGCCTCCTATGACTAATTTGTTGAATGCACACAAACTTGCAAATCTTTCTCCATTTTCGTTTCTTTCTCCCAGTCCATGTCGTCCCATAATATCTCCATATCCAGTGTTGTCTATTCCGACTTTGGCATTTAGATCTCCCATCAGAATATTTAGGTCCTTTCTTCGGCATTTCTCAATGATTGACTGCAGCCGCTCGTAGAACTGATCTTTGATGTCGTCGCTGCTATCATTGGTGGGTGCATAACATTGGATAATATTCATTAAGATCCCCTCGTTCTTTGTTTTGAATGATGCTTTGATGATTCTGGATCCGTGAGACTCCCATCCTACAAGTGCATTTCGTGCTACTTTGGACAGCATAAGAGCGACTCCCTGAGTGTGTGGAGCATTTTCCTCTTCGTGACCGGAGTATAGCAGCATCTCTCCCGTAGCTAGCCTTTTCTGTCCAGCTTGGGTCCAGTGGGTTTCGCTGATTCCCAGTACTGCTAAGTTGTATCTCCTCATTTCCATTGCTATTTGACTGGTCTTCCCGGTTTCCCACATTGTTCGAACGTTCCATGTACCTATAAAAATTTTTGCTCTAGTTGTTAGAAGGGGCATCGGCCTCGTGGCTTCCGAAGGAACTCGGCTTTCACCATGAAGCTTCATAATTCTTCTAACTGAAGACCTTCTAACTCCCAGGGTGGAGTTTAAATGGTTTGGATTATTCTTTCTGGTAAGCGTTTTATTAGAGAGTTAGTTTTCTACGGGATGGGGACGCTAACCCCATGCCCAACCCTCCTCCTTTATCCGGGCTTGGGACCGGCAGTAACCCTGTTAGAGCTACAGGCGGAGTTCCGAATCCCTACACATATGGACAAATCCAAACAGTATTAATAGGAGAGATGGAATACAATTAGCTGTCACATGGCGATTATCAATTATTAAATAAACATGAAGTCCTTATTCCATTTTATCTATCTCTTATTATCTGAATATCAGCAATTACATTCAGCGGTTCTAATCAGTTGTCTTATCTGAATATGTTAAACAATTAACTGGAACATTAAAATAGCACAAACATTCAGTTACAAATACAATCTTCCTCTTTGAATTCATTCCTTTATTTTGCTTATTCATCTTCCTTTCATTTAATGCATGCTGTGACATTTTTTATTCATATCATTCATAAAAATTATATGTTTTCTTAAAAATCACCAACCACAGACAATATATAGTGAATGAAATTTCTTCTTACATCACTTACGTATACACACAATCTGTTAACTTAACACTTTTCGTCTCACACCACGTCTTCTACACACTAATGCAAATACCTACTTCAAACATTAATAACGTCGATTGGATGACCTATTCAGTATAGAGTGAACTGAAGAACCATGTAACTACTTATATTTGATAATTTTGATGTTTGAGTATATTTCCTTGAAAAAGCTTGAACCAGATTGCCAGGCGAAACGGTGAATTTACTTCAAATTCATTTGCTGAGATTTTACAAATACACTATTACATAAATGACAATAATCATAATAAGTTTTGTATAATTCCATATGTTGTTTTGTTACCTTTCATCAACAATAAAAACAGTGTTGAACATTATTCATAATAACAGATTACTATGCTGTACTTATAACTAATAAATAAAATCAGTACCTTAAATGACAAAATGTTAGTTTAAATGAAAGAATTTCAAAGATAAGGATAGATTTTAATGCATCAAATATTTTGGACATTGAATGTGTTCAACGAAGCGTGAGCATGATACAAATTCGAGTTAACTCAAGTTGTCATAACACATGTGGCATATGTTAAGTTAAATGGTAAATATGTACAACTGAAGATAGTAAAAATTATATTGAGAAAGACTAAACATGTAGAAAACGATTCGATAGAGATGTGTCAATATATGCGTATAAAGGAATATAAAAACTCAAAACCTAAAATGAGATAGAATGTGAATACAATTGTTCCGTTGATATCCATTCTGAAGCATGTTGCATAATGTATAAAACTACAGATCGTGATAGCTAAAATGATCATAATCAAATAATCTGGATATGTCAATACCTCTCATATCAAATGTCACTAACCTTTTGAAGTGATATCACACATTGGCTTGGATGTTTGTAGATTCTTATAACTCAATCCTATTCCAATAATCTTTGTGGAGTCAGAGCAGGCTATGCGTAGCTACACATAACACAGTCTCATCAACTAATTTTCTGTCATAGTTTGATATCTTCCACCTAATCTTGGTACTAATCACTCGGTCGTTCCAACAAGCTCAAACAACGTTTTGATTATAGTTACAATCGTACATCTTCAGCTTACTTTTATGGACCATATTTTACAGCCATAGATTAATACAGAGCAAACTGCTGTCGAGTACATTCGCAATTTTGGTAGGAGACAGATATCCCTCTTTCGACACGAGTGATGCAAGTTGGCAAAGACCGAACCAAATTTCTGAACCCATGCTGACATTTTACCATGCACCATTCCACCAAAACTTATGAAACTCCCAAGATAAGTAAAATGACAAGACGGAGTTGATCTAAAAATATTTTCAGATTAACTATGTCTTCATATTGCTCTATAGAAATTTATAAAACGGACTAATTGCTTTAACTAAGTAAAATGCCGAAAACTTTACTTCATTTTCTATTATCAATCCAGGTAATGATGCAAACCAATCCTGAAGCAACATTTTGGTTTTGGATGAAGGATAACTCATTAAAAACATGATCTTATTGTTACTCGAGGTGTTCATGAAGCTCTGTATTACGTCAGTGTCTTCATCAGACAGAACTATGCCTTTTGGCTATACTAGAAGACTCAGTAAGCTTCCAAGATACAGACAAATCCCTTTATATTACATGAAAAAGAAATGACTACCAGAAGGACACAAATAACACTTGAGTATGACTGTTCCATTGACAATCAACCATAAGTCCCTACTTGACCAAAGGTATTTAAGACCGAATCATTCACAAGGATAGTGTACTTTTTCGACACATCTATTAATTATGTATATTGTGACAAAATCTCTCGGTCTATAGATTCTAATGTTGCCTCCAAAAATGAAGCTATAGCACCTCACCTACACATAAGTCCACTTACGTTTAATTTTGTCAAGCCCATCAATTAACTTATTAAACTGACAGTGTCATTCAAACAGTAACAATTTGTATATCTTTGTATTATTATTATTATTAACATGTCTGTATGTTTGATAACGTGTTACAGTCTACACACATAACACTCTTACCAAGTTATTAGCTGCTTAAATCGCTCGATGAATCATTAACTTTCGTATACATGTTTGTGCTCGAATCTCAATTCATACGACTCTTTATTCGACTCTTAATTGGCCTCTGTATTCGCTCGTTCGCTTTCATCATTTCTACTCAAATTCGCTTCGTGTTCTTGTGGCTTATTGGTCTGAGCTGTATAGTAATAAACTGTAATCGGAGCTTCATGTTACCTTCTGTTATTGGCACACCGTTGGGATTTATTTAATAACGGTTATCAGGGCTACTGATAACCAAAGCCTAAGGAGTTGTCTCGAACAGAATCCGCGACAAAATCATAGGCGAGTATTTGTGTGTCTATATTCTGAGCGTGATGAATACTAAATATTTGATTGATATATCCGCGTTTAGGTCTGAAACAAGTTCGGGGTTTACGAGTTTGTAGTTTACAAGCCTCTATCTTGCGATCCATCACAATTACGGTTAAACTTCAGACACAATATTATTCAAAAAGATAATTCCTCTATAGTTACCGTTAAAGAAGTTTGATCATGTTATTGTGATATATATTGATTTGCAGTTGCAATAACTATATTGCAATAAGATACAAGATTACGTCGTAGATATTAGGTTTTTTTATCCATGTTTATTTTGTTTTAAAGCAATGTTTTGAAGTCGTTTTGACAGAACTTATTACACAGCACTTACCAAAGTGATTTTCATCTGGTTTTAAATGAAACAGAAGTTTTAATTTTTTTCTCATTTACCTTTTTGTCCGTAGTTAATGTCCATTGAATTGTCCTATAAAATTTCCGGCATATTATTCAGTTTGGAGCTGTAGAATATGGATTTAATCAGACCGATTTTGAAACAATATATCATTCATGACATCGGATTAAGATCAAACTGTACTAACCTTAACGTCTTCTGTTGGCATATGGGTACTTCACGTTTTGATAACTAAACAGGAGCGAAATGTATGTGACACAACGGCATATTATTGCAGTACCCTACAGTTTAGGCAGTTTGCTAAGCATTAGGCGTTTGCGTGCAAGACTAGTAGCTTCTGGGTTAGAATCTCGTGAGGCGAGATCGTTAATGCGCACCACTGAGGAGTCCCACAATAGGACGAAACAGCCGTCCAGAGATTCCAGGTTTTCCATGGTGGTCTAGCTTCAATTGACTTATGATCTCAGCCATTAAAATTACTATTATTATATTTGTCAGAATATTTTTTGTTATTTTCAAGTAAGAATTGTTTATATTGTTACTTTGAAATGATTAATTGTATGGGATACAATTTAGTGATCTGCATAAATTTATCGAATAAATCGTTACACTTATTCAATTCTTATTGAAATCACTTCATATTAATAAAAGAATATTCTAAAAATATTTTCTAATCAATGTATAATTTAATTTTGCATCATTTTTGTGTAATTGTATATTGGAATTCTATTATAATGGTTATTAAATTTTATGGGGTAAATATACGAAATAATAAGGACTAGACACGCATGACACTGATCGCCACCCAGTGATCAATCGATTGTGATTACATCTCAGTCCTACAGGAGGTCGGTCGCGGCTCGGATAGCTCAGCGGTAACATCTCTGACTGTAAAGCTGGGTGACACGAGATCGAACCCGCCAGGGAGGACTAGTTTCCTCACGATTACAGGCAAACCTTGCTGACGAGTGCCAAGTAGCACGAAACCCGGGTCTAGGGTCTCCTGTCGGCTACCTCCAACCACCATCTAATCTCACAATAATGCACGCAGTGTCGAGTCACCTAGGCTGGTGGCCACATTGCAACATGGTCGATAGCATTCGATCTGGACTTATAATAAGGAATAGACACGCTTGACATTGATCGCCACCCAGTGATCAATCAACTGTGAAATTTCTCATGATTTCATAAGCGTAGCGACAGACATTCTGAGAAGTTAGAATATCACCGGAAATTTAAGAAACGGTGTATTTGCTTGTTTTACTTACTATGTTGGCTCAGTTGCTCGAGATCTTACTCTAATTTACGTGGACGAAAGTATATGTCACCCATATAAATCTTCTATTTGGTTCTGTAGGCTAACCCAGTTCGACCGACGGTGTTAGTAGGAAGTCAAATATGGATTGATTCAGACGAATTAGTTTCAGGCATTTGTTTAATCAGACAGAGATCAAAATGAGAAATGGAAAGGCAAAGAGAAACGGACCGGAGAAGACAAGAGTTCCAAATCATCTTAATAAGGCTAGACTCACTATTTATCGCCAGGCCAAAATAATTTTAAGACACGTGATCAATAGGGTAGACGATACACATACATACGCTCTAATAAAAACAGTAATAGTTGAAGGCGAACAATTAACAGGGTCAAAATATGACACAACAATAATACATTAATTAGTCCGTCGGAAAGCTAGAATAATCTATGTCGACATGACTAATCACTGTAGTCAGTTAACATCTAGATTGATAGACCAAATAATTGTTTAGTGCACAATCGCACAGTGAATTAGTAAAATGTGAAAATGATATATCAAATACATCATTTGCCCATGTTCTTTGGATTGTCTCTTACAAACTTTATTGGTCGTCCTTTCTGTTTTTGTATTGATTGCTCCCCGTTTCCTTTTCTCTGTTCTCATTTCCATCTTCTCAACCTCCTGTTCTCAGACATTCCACTTCTAACTGGTGTCATATACTAATTATATCTACAAACTTAAGTAGCATACACCACAGAATAAGATACTATGTACTAAAATTGTCTCAGTGTTCATAATTCCAATAGAACGTTCTATGATAATAGAATCAATAAAAAAATTTTATTGAGATTACGAGCCGGTCAATGCTAGACCACTAGTGAAAACTTGAAAGCACTGAACAGTCCTTTCGCCCTAGTATGGGACTCAGCAGTGAGCACCCACGACCTCGCAATAGAAGACAATAGGAAAGATGATATTTAGAATGTTTGAACTGTGATGTATGGTTTTTAAAAGTGATGATATTTATTTTTTAACTTCTGCAGTGACTCATTTTAAGTTATGATAAATGTGTTTTTTGCTATTCTGTATTATATCTTTGTTGTACTCGAGATGAATGTAATTAAATGAATTCATCTTATTTATAGTCCTTTGAACCTTTTATCCTTAATTTGATCACTGATCACTTGTTATCGATAAGTTTCGTGTTTAAAAATTCATAAATAATTTGTTTACTTTTTTTACTTACGCCTGTTACTCCTAATGGAGCATAGGCCGCAGACCAGCATTCTCCAACCCACTCTGTCCTGGGCCTTCTTTTCTAGTTCCATCCAATTCTTGTTCATTTCTCTCATGTCTATTTCCATTTCTCGGCTTAATGTGATCTTTGGTCTTCCTCTTCTCCTCTGGCCTCGGGGATTCCATGTGGGGGCTTGTCTTGTGACGCAGTTGGGTGATTTCCCCAATATGTGTCCTATCCACTTCCAGCGCTTCTTCCTGATTTCTTCATCCTCTGGGATCTGGTTTGTTCTCTCCCACAGTACGTTGTTGCTAATAGTGTCCGGCCAACGGATCTGAAGTATTTTGCGTAGACAACTGTTAATAAACACCTGTATTTTCTGGATGATGGCTCTCGTAGTTCTCCAGGGCCCCATACAGTAGAACTGTCTTGACATTTGTATTGAAAATCCCGACCTTGGTGTTGGTTGACAGTCGCTTTGAGTCCCAGATGTTTCTAAGTTGTAAATATGCTTGCTTTGCCGATCCGCGCCTTCACATTTGCATCAGATCCACTGTGTTCATCGATGATGCTGCCCAAATATGTAAAGATTTTAACATCTTCCAAATCTTCTCCGTCAATTGTGATTGGATTGGTGCATTCTGTGTTGTATCGGAGAATCTTTTCCCTTTGTGTATATTGAGACCTACTGCTGCTGAGGCTGCTGCCACACTGTTCGTCTTCTCCTGCATTTGTTGTTGCGTTTGGGATAGAAGGGCCAGATCATCTGCGAAGTCCATTGTATCCCGTGCTTCCCTTCAGATGTCGACGTCTTCATGATCCAGTCGATCACCAGGAGAAAGGGTGAGAGTAAGCAATCTTGCCTGACACCGGTCCTCACTTCGAACGACTTTATCAACTGTCCTCCATGCACGATTTTGCAGTGTAATCCATCATATGAACTCTGTATGATATTGAATATCTTCTGAGACACACCGTAGTGTCGAAGAAGTTTCCATAGTGTTGTTCTGTCCACGCCATCAAATGAGTTTTCGTAGTCAATGAAGTTGATGTAGAGTGATGAATTTCATTCAATTGATTGCTCCATAATGATCCGTAGAGTTGCGATTTGGTCTGTACACGATCTATCCTTACGGAATCCTGCCTGTTGGTCACGAAGTTGGGCGTCTACACAGTCCTTCATCCTGTGTAACAATACCCTGTTGAAGACTTTTTCTGGTATTGAGAGAATAGTGATGCCCCTGTAGTTATCACAGTTGCTGAGATCGCCTTTCTTCGGTATTTTGATCAGAAGTTCTTCTTTCCAGTCTGTCGGTACTTGTTCCTCATCCCAAATATTATTGAAGAGAATGTGGAGTATCCTTGCAGTTACCGCAACGTCTGCTTTCAGTGAATCTGCTGGGATGTTGTCCGGTCCTGCTGCTTTTCCACTCTTAATTTGTCTGATGGCCATGCTAATTTCTTCAATTGTTGGTGGGCCAACATTGATTGGGAGGTCCGTGGGTGCTGCTTCGATGTTGGGTGGGTTCAGTGGAGCTGGTCGATCCAAGAATTCTTTGAAGTGTTCTACCCACCTGTTTTGTTGCTCTTCAATGTTGGTGATTACCTCGCCTTCCTTGCTTTTCACTGTTCGTTCTGGTTTACGGCGATTTCCAGAGAGTTTCTTTGTCGTGTCATACAATTGTCTCATGTTTCCTTCTCTTGCAGCCTTTTCCGCCGTCGTTGCTAAATCTTCCACATATTTACGTTTGTCAGTTTTGATGCTCCTCTTCACTTGTTTGTTTACTTCTGCATATTCAGCTTGTGCCTTGGCTTTTTCTGCTCTTGTTCGACTGGTGTTGATTGCCGCCTTCTTGTTCCTCCTTTCTTGAATCTTATCCAGTGTATCAACAGTGATCCATTCTTTGTGATGGTGCTTCTTGTGACCCAGGATCTCATGACATGTTGAAGTGATTGCATCTTTGGTCCCCTTCTAGTTGCTCTCCACAGTAGTTCCTTCTCCCTTGAGTAGATCATGAAAGGCCTGGAACTTGTTGCTGAGGACTATCTTGAATTTGTTGAGTTTGTCAGTATCATGAAGAAAGGCCATACTGAACTTTTGTGGTATTGTCTGCCCCATTGTCTAGTGCTTCTTGAGTTTTAATTTCATCTTGGCGACCAGGAAGTGATGATCTGATGTTATATCAGCTCCTCTCTTGGTTCTCACGTCCTCTATAGTCCTCCTGAACGTTTTGTTGAGTTTAAAAGGTTTGAATAATTTTTTCTGGTTAGCGTATTTTTAGCGAGTTAGTTTTCTACGGGATGGGGACGCTAACCCCATGCCCAACCCTCCTCCTTTATCCGGGCTTGGGACCGGCAGTAGCCCCGGAGGGACTCCAGGCGGAGTTCTTGTGTTTAAAATATCAATTACTACAAATTGAGTTATAGCATTTTTTAGCGAGTTAGTTTTCTACAGGATGGGTTCGCTAACCTCATGCCCAACCCTCCTCCGTTATCCGGGCTTGGGAACGACAGTAGCCTCAGAGGGGTTCCAGGTGGAGGCAGACATGGAAAAAAACGAAAAGAAATTGGGCAGAACTAGAAAGGAAGACCCAAGACAGAGTGGGTTGGAGAATGCTAGTCGGCGGTCTATGCTCCATTGGGAGTAACCGGTGTAAGTCAGTAAGTAATAAATTGAGCTATAAGTGATAATGTGGTTTTATTATGTGTTGAACTAAGAAACAAAGAATTCTGACTAACCGAATACACATTTAACCATTGTAAACTCTATTATTAAGCATTTACTATATATTCTTGTTACAGTTAACTAGACTTTAATGAGTAAGTTATCTGAAATTATCATGAAACTGATAGCCACTCTGTGATAGTGATTCTTTATAGAATCGCAGTGAAAATTTTATGAATAATTCATCTTGATCAAGTAGTATTACATCACCTTGATCACCTTGTCGCTTAAATGTATTAGTTAAGTCCATTTAGAAATAGAGACTTGATACTGATTTTCAAACTCTATGATGCTTCAAATCTTCGAAATAAAGAACAAAACCAGATGTAAACTACTAAAAAAATCTGTGAATATGTTTCTGTATAGATTTCTGAGAGCATGAGAACAATCATACTTTGTTAAAAGTAACTGTTTGTACGACCTATTAATTCTGACTACCGAAATAATGAGCGTTTGTTGATCATCGAAATAAATATTTTTTTGAGAGAAAAATTACTTAACTACTTATTTGTTTATAGGTCGGATTTATTTTTTTAAGTAGTATGACACATTATTAAGAAATTTTTCAACTTGTCAAATATTAATTTTACATAAAAGCGCATTATTTGATATATCTATAAATGAATTATTGTTATTTTAGTTGTTTAAATAAACCGAATGATAGAATAACAAAATGTGAATATTTCAGAAAATAATAATGATAATAATAATTAACAACTGCATCGCATCAAAAAAGTTTTTGTTTTAATTTTGAAAAAAAGAGGGAATATTTTTTTTAAAAAAACATTTTTCTTTCATTATTCAACACGTATTTAACAATTAAGCATAATATTTAACTTATAGTTAATAGAATATAAACTGAATGATGATAAGAATATGTTACATTTTTATGTTCAATGGTTTTATCAGATTATATTTGAGATATGAATGATTGAACATTTACAATAGAAGTAATTGGTTTATGATTTATTACTTTAAAACTATCATAAACAAGTAAAGAAGTAGAATGCGACAATTGTATGGTTATCTTTGAATTTTTTAAATAATAATGTAGTTGGTATCGTCCTGTCGTTTACTTTACTTATTCACTTACGCCTGTTACTCCTCGTGGAGGAGCATAGGCCACCCATAAGCACCCGTCATCCAACCCTGTCCTGGGTAATCTTTTCCAGTTGTTTTCTAGTTGTTATTCATCTTTTTCATATCTGACTCTATTTTCAGACGTAATGTGTACGTTAGCCCTCCTCTTTTCT
Source organism: Schistosoma haematobium (assembly GCF_000699445.3). Classification (NCBI taxonomy): domain Eukaryota; kingdom Metazoa; phylum Platyhelminthes; class Trematoda; order Strigeidida; family Schistosomatidae; genus Schistosoma; species Schistosoma haematobium. The sequence continues at coordinate 24,435,997 of NC_067197.1, forward strand.
GCTTCACTTGATAATTCCAAGTTAGAGCTTGCATCGTGATGCAGTTTGTTGATTTCTGTAATGTATGCCCTATCCACTTTCAACGTTTTTTTCCTAATTTCCTCTTTAGATGAGTGCTGATTTGTTCTCTCCCACAGTATTCTGTTACTGATGTTATCTAATCAACAGACATTGAGTATTTTGCGTAGACGATCGTTTATAAATACTTGTACCTTCTTGATGATGGTTGTAGTATTTCTTCAAGTTTCAGCTCCGTACAGTAGAACTATCTTGACATTCGTACTGAAGATTCTGAATTCGATGTTGGTTGATGGAAAGTTATTTTGGGTTCCATATGTTCTTCAATTGTAGTAATAAGGACCCTGATTTCTCAATCCTCGCCTTTACGTTTGCATCGGATCGTCCACGTTCATCGATGATGCTCCCCAGGTACATGAAATATTCCACATCTTCCAGAGTTTCCCCATCAAGGGCGATTTTGTCGATGTTTGAGGATTGTTCTTCTTCCTTTGTTTATGTTGATGCCTATTGATGCAGAAGCTGCTGCTACACCAGTTGTCTTCACCTGCATTTGTTCGTGCGTATGGGATAGAAGGGACAGGTCATCTGCGAAGTCCAAATCGTATAATTGATTCCAAGCTGCTTATTGTATTCCGTGCTTCCCGTCAGATGTCGAGGTCTCCATAATCCAGTCAACCACCAGAATAAAGAGGAAGGAGAGAGTAGATAGGTTTGTCTGACTTTCTTCCTTACTTGAAATGCATCTGTCAGCTGTCCTCCATGCACGACTTTGCCCTGTAGTCCGTCGTTTACTTTAAAAGAACATAAACATGTTTATTAAATTGACAAATGCTGAGAGTATTCACTAAGTTGAACTGTATTGATTTGACAGCTGCATTGAGTGGTTCATTTATGAAGAAAATATCTATAGCATTTGAAGCAAATGATTAAAGACATTAAAATTTCAGTCAAATAAAAAACAATCAGTGACCATAGTGATAGATTCAAATAAAAAACAATTTAGTTGAGAATAAAGTGAACTGAACATCTACCTATATTGAGAAAGATGTAGCGGTTATGTTTTAATGTTAAGCGAAAGACTATCAAATTGGACTGTTCACCTATTCCTAATCTTGATAAAGAGGATTGTTTAATAGTTTACATCCTAAGCTATAAGTCTTTCAAATAAAATACTAAGCTTCTACCTAATTTTGTGTTAAATGTTTCAACAATTTATGAGACATTTTTGTAAATAATCAAATGCTATTTTCGAATTACTATGCACAAATTTCATTTGATTTTATTTCCATATGATGTTTTGTTTTAAAGGATATTTCTAGCTACGCTTCAATTTACTCTATGAAAAATATTAAAATTTAAATAGAGATATTAAAATGTCTAACTTCAACTAATCCACAAAATTGAGCGACACATCCACCACTGTCTTCAGTGAGTTTCTGTCTCACAACAAACGTGGTTGAACTTCATTGGTCACTGCCAGGTTTTTATGGCTGGTCTAACATCAATCGGTTAGAAATCTCAATCAAAAACGTAATAATCTCCACAACCCCATACTGAAAATGTGCGTAGTTTATGTTTACAATAAACATATCAGGCATGGATTTCATCATCTCATTGACTGTGATAAATGTCAAGTTAGTTTTCTACTTTACTTTAAATGGACTAATGTTTTCAAAAAAATCGTCCTTCAGTTTCATATATTTTATTCACTCATGATTATATTTCAGTGATTATTCTGTTGCATAACAAATGACAAAAATCAAACGGTACATTAAGTAACATACTTGTATTATTTTGTAAATGTTGAAGATAGATTCACCAAACAGTTGCTTTGGTTATTAAATTCTTAGAAATCAGACTGCATTTAACCATTTATAATAGACTTTAACCTCTTATGGCATTGTTCACTCTATGATTCTACAATGCATCATAGCAATAATATCATTTTGAAGCTTGTGGTTCAATAACTACTGACATTTTTAAAATCTTGAATAAATCAATTCGAAGTAAATGAAAATAGTTGCCGTTATCATCTCTGTATGTATAGCATTTAAAAAATGTCCTGATGCATTTATTTCATGTAGTCTGGCGTTTATAATGCAGATACTACCTATAAATATGTGTTAGGAAAAACACAATATATAAAAGTGTTATATTTTTTTAACTGTTAGATCGTGGAATTCATCTATAAATCCATATTCGTGCACAGAAGAACAAATAACAATAAATAATAGTATTTACAGAAGGTTACTCACTCATTATAAGCAAAGATAGATGGTGACTAACAGCGGAATAAAGGACCCGCGTTTCGTCCTATTTAGGACTCTATCTCATTGTAAAAGTATGCAGGTTATTTAAATTTTCAAATAATAGTTCTCTAATATAAATTATATTGCATCGCATTTAATCGATGAGCAATTACCAAATTTCTAAATGTAATATTCTTGAGAGGTAACCGTACGTTAGAAAATGATTTTTAATGCATAAATTTTTGAAACCAAACTAATTATATGTTCAAATATATGTCACCTAATTAGTATATCATTATAGTATGTATAGTATTGTAATTATCCTTTTTTAATAAATACGCAATAAAATAGTATTTGTATAGTGAACTTGTCGAGATTTCAAAATTTGCACAGATTAGATCACTAGTTAATCTTAGCTAGACCACCATTAAAAACATGTAAGCATTGGAAGGGCGTTCCATCCAAGTAGCGTACTCTTCAGTAGTAACCATCCAGGAATTTAACTCACTATCTTCAGTTTCTCGAGTAAAGGCTTAACCTCAAGACCACTGAGGTGGAATCCAATGGTGTTAACGCCTAAATTCAGTTAACTCTTGATATTATTCACTAATTATCAAGTGTCTGTGATGGATAACTATCTCACACCTGATTTGGATTGGACTGCAGTGGCCGTGGCTTCAAACTCGAACTCTAGGTGTCACATCTTGAAAATGATCATTAGCGAGCACATAATTATAAGGAATTAGTGTCTGAGACTGACTGTCCAGTGCTTTTAAGTAGACTACCTAATATCAATTCCTAATTTAAAGTGTCACTGTCACTCAAGCATTTGATCTGTTTTTCAACTTGAGTTATTGGTTATGTTGAGGGAACTTGTTTAGTGGAAGAAAAGCACAACATTATTTCAAATATTGACTATGTTCGAATAGCATGTAAAGCACATCTAGTTGCACTCGATAAGTTTAAAGATTTTGTTTTTTTTACCAAGAACATATTTTAGCTTTCCTCTTCACTGTTCACCAAGTCATAATGAAATAGTTAGCAATTTATTAACACGATATATAAATTATAATTCTTTGTGAGTTGCAAAAATTTGTTTGTCCAGTCTGTATTCATCAAAAACGGAAATGTAACTATCAATTAAACTGCCTTAAACGGTTAATAAAAGGATGTATCTGATATGATGGAAAGAAAAGTCGATTTTCGATTGATTTACCCATTATGAGTTTTGTGACAGATTACTTCCGTTTTGATTCAATGTAATGATTACTCAATGTAGTATTTGTTTTATTGTCTCGTATGATATTTTATTCTGTATAATATGCGATATTCTTGTATTCCATTGACATGAACTATGCTTAGTATGTGATTTGTTATAACTATGAGTATTTTTCGTATATGTGATTTCATCCTAGTTATTAATCAAAATGGGTGTACAATCAATATATAAATGAGTGTATTTTCTACTAGAGTCGTCGTCATGTTTTGGGTTAATAAATCTTCATTTATACCAGTCTTTGTGTTCTTACTTTCGCATCGTGGGAATTGCAGAGGTTCCTCGTTCCGAGTATAAGTGGTAAGCGTTTCCGACATAACAATCAGCGACGACCAGATACAAAAAGTAGCATTGAAAGAGCCAAGACAATAAGCATTCAAACGACAAGTTATGACAGTATCATAAAAATTCAATTCTTATTCATGTTGTCTCATTTTTGAATGGTTAATAATATACATATATATCAGTAAAAAGTGGGAAAAAATACAATTCCATTAATTCCCTTTATGATAAAACTTTATGATTATTAGAAGGCATAAAGGCAAAATACACTTCAGACAAAAAATAATTTTATTTCGTTTACTTGTATAGAACAGATAGATTATAGTGAGATAACTTTTCTGTTCATTGTTATTTTGATGAACAAAAGAATTCCAGTTCTAACATTATAGTATGATATAGATTTCTAATAAGACTGAATACTTTTAAAGATGTTGTATTACTTAAACATAAAGAGTGAACAAAATGCTTTGATTTGTATTTGGAATAATATTATTAACAATCAATTCAAAAAGACTTGGAACCTTGATGACTGAGTTATTATACTTACTAAGAGAAGTGACTCAAAATCGAGGCACAGTTTACTAGACTTTACGTATGAATAGAAAGCTATGAATTCCAGTTTTATGTTGATTATCAATTCATGTAGTGATTGCATGAACATAACAAGTGATAGTTCTGTTGTGACTTGAAGTTCGGCTTTTTATTACGTGATTTATCCGCCAATCGAAATACGACTTATGCATACTTAGCACTGTGTCAAACCAATCATGTTCGACTGGTATGAGCAGCCTACCGTCCTTATCGGTCATTTTTTCGCTTAGCCCATTCAGCTTGAGTCTAGAACGTCAATAACAGCTTCTACTATGCGAATCATTTATTTTAAACATACTTGGTTTATATATAAGCCAGACAGACCGCGTCACACCATAAAATAGGAATTAACATTTACATAAGATCAAGCCAAAATGTGGCTGTGAACGTGCGGGACTGTAATCAGTAAACTGAACATAACTTAAGAACAGTTAATCATATTATAATAATCTGTAGATCAAAATGAAGCTCATAACAAGAATATAGATATACATAATGTAGTTACTGAACAGTTATACAATAGGAAAGCTTATAACAATTATTAGGAATGAAAATTTAAGAATACTCTAATCATTATTTAGTCAACAATTATTGTATAAGTTTTATCTTAAAATCAACTTGTTATTATCCTAGTGAAGATTAAATTACGGGTAACTTCCAAGAACTATTAATGGACTGATATTATGCATATATATATGCACTAGTTGATTTTAAGATAAAACTTATACAATAATTGTTGACTAAATAATGATTAGAGTATTCTTAAATTTTCATTCTTAATAATTGTTATAAGCTTTCCTGGTTGAAATACTCCAGTATTTCCTCGTCTACGCTCTCAGTATTATTCCGCTGTGCTTTCGATACTATTGAACTAACATAACTGATATATAAACTTTGTTCCTGGAATTGTCATACGTCCTAAGTTGTTTATCATTTAAACGTGAGTATACATCATTAGCAAATTAATTTAGCTTACATTGTAATCTATGAGAAAAAATTTCAATTATACATAAATTAACACACTCCCATGAATCTTACATAGAATTATTTTGGCTTAGAAACTAACCATAAATTATGTACAATTAAAAAATCTTTTAATTAAAATCAATACAGATTCTATTCATGTTGCTTTAAGTTGATTTACCAAATAAAGATTTTGATTGAACCTGATTATTAAATTGAATAAATAACTATATAAAACATACAAATGAAAAATTGGTTCATCTATCTAATGCAAATCAGTTAATAAAGTATAATCAAGTATATTCATAGTTTCCATCACAGTTTGACCTTATAATTAAAACAACTTCACATAATACAGTGTAGTTGTAAACTGAATGAAAAGAATAACAGAAACACATTCATTAATGTGCTTAGTCGAAATAAATAAGTAACTAGTCACTACGTACTTTTGTACTGTACTAAATATATACTAGTTGATAAATGCTATTCCTATTATTATTATTAACAATTTGAAACGAACACTTAAAGATCTACAAAATGACATTTAACTGACCGCTGGATTGGAAATAAATCACTAACCGTGAACCATGATGATTAATGGTATTCTTTATCATATACTTATATTCATGGCTATTTATCAAACCCTTAATATTTAAGTAAAATCATTCAATGAAGAGAATTTGATTGATTGACTTTAGATGATTGAATAAAATAACATGATATTATTTAGAAAGGGGTTTTATGGATATTGCAGTAATTTATCAGCTGAGATCATGAGTCAGTTGAAGCTAGACCATCATGAAAAACCTAGAAGCATTGAACGGACTTTTCGTCCTATTGTGAGACTCCTCAGCAATGCGCATTTATGATCCTGTCGCGCTGGATTCATAGCATTTATTAAATTAGTGAGGCAAATGATTAACACTGCTTTGTTGTAGTGCATAATCCCACTTTCTTGATTGAAATGAAGTAAAGTAAAACTTTTTAATTAATTGTTAAAATGAGTTCCACGTGCTGGGTTGTGGATGAGCACTGATGAATAGACGAAACTGTCGTTCAGTACTTCCAGATTTTCAATCGTGATCTAGTTTAGATCGACTCGGGAATTCAACTGTAAAAATACTACAATTTTCAGAAATCCCCATACCGAAAATGCTTTAGTTTGATTTATTTAACCTAATTGAAAAATTAATCTCATTTTTCATCAGTAAACAATTTAAAAGTAAATAATTATATCTTGATGTCACATTAATAATGACTATTTCATAAAATAACACGAATTTTATTTTCACTGAAATGTTACACGTCATTTTTTATGTAACCTGTGAGAGATAAAAAACTTACTAAAGGAAAAGTTAAATGTTGTAAATTATGACTAATTATAGATTATAGATGGTGGCTAGCGGTGAAATCTAGAACTCACGTTTCGTCCAATTTGGGAGTAGTCAGCTGGATATACCTCCATCTCAGAGTTAATTTTCACTCTGGGAATCTAACCCATTTCCGTTTGCTTCAAACGTCATCACGCTCTCCACTTAGCTACTGAGTCCAGATAGCCATCAACTTGTCTGAAGAGATGAATTTTTTAAAATTTATTTTTATATTGTTTGTTTGAATTCTTCCTATCTTTGCTTGTAATGCTTTTGATTTAGGGCAACATTAAGGCGATCCGAATAGGATGCACATATTTCAATTAGAGACAAATCAATTGCAGTCCTAAACATCAATGCGAAGATTCAAACAACTAATACGAAAATGAACTGATAATAGATTGTCTAATCATGATATAAAGATTTTGTTTATATGTTTACATTAAAAATGAAAATAATCCAGACAACTCACTTAGTGCAGCTTACTTGTATCTTCCCATTGTTATTTAGGACTACAATTGATCAGTCTCTTGTTGGCATATGTTTATCCTGTTCAGACTACCTTGATATTGCCTAGAGCCACAAGCTTCATTACACTGGGAAGAAAAGAGCAAACAACACCAAGTGAATTTAAAGCCTTACCCCATTGCACAAGCAGGTAGCTATCAGAACTCAGTAGCTAAGTGGATAATGAGATGGCATTTGAACCGAACGGTACTGAGTTCGAGTCCCAGAGTGAACATCAACTCTGAGATGCACATACAACCGACTGACGAGTCCTATATAGGACGAAACGTGCGTCCTGGATTCCACTGACAGTCATTATTCATCTTTGTTTATAAATTTCGACAATGTTTTAATTAATCAAACTTAAAATAATTTTCATAAAATAAATTATCACCATCTAAATATTACATATTCAATGATTAATTATTTACAGTCCTTATCAACTGATTGCTATTAGTTATATATTCCATTGTTAATTTGTTCAAATAATCAACAAACTCATTGAAATATATTAAAAAATACTTCAGTTTTATTGAAATTGTTTGGTTTATATCACTCTGTTATTTATTTCTTACTTAAAATTATCATTTTTAAAGTATTATGTTTACATAATTCTCTGATATTCATTCCATCAGACAATAATCTAATTTGAATAATTATGTCAAAATAAATAAACAATTATAATCCCATATCATTTTGTGTTCATTTTAATTTGTATAAGATAGAAGAAAACAATTGTTTTTTTTTTGTAAAATACATTATTTATGAAATGCTCATATTTTCTTTGTTAACTCTTATAAAATTAAGTAGCGTTGTAGTGTATGCTATTGATGTCGATAGATATATGTAGTATGTATCATTAATCAAAGTTAAAAAAGTTTAAGAAGATCGAAGAAAAGAGAACGAGAACAGAGAATGATTGTTGTAGTAATGAAAGAATAGTGAAGTCTAAGACGATTGATTGATATTTGCAAAAGGAACAGTCAGATTTGAAACAATTGATTGACATTTTGCAAATTCAGTATTTACTGTGTGGTTTTCAGATTTTACTACGATGTTCTATAATTTTGGGTTTAAATACATTCAGTTGTCCTGAATTGTGTTTTCGTTCACTACAGTGTGTTCAAGGAATTGATATATAAAAATATCATTTGGTTAATGGTAGAACAATGACGGAGAAAATTGAGAAAGAAACATCTGTTTCATACTTCGTAGTCTAAGTGGTCAGTTTGTGATGTAAAACAAAAAAAACTGAATGTAGATATCAAAATCAAGGGAATGGAAGTTAATTTTTCAGGGTACGTCCCAACCATTTTACAAATTTATTGTTTACAGAAAACTAGCTTTGTTTAGGATAGTATGAATAAATCATATCAATTTATTCACAGTTTCTTTCTTTGCCATAAGTTTTCAAATACTTGACAAATGATTCTACTTTTGATGGTATAACCATAAGTCATTTCAAATTTCAGATCAACCTACATTTAACAATTGATCACCCTATTTACGATATCATGACTCAATTAACTAATTTTATAGATAGGTCTTCGTATTGGATTTCCCAGATTAAATAATTTGATTACATATTTCCGTTCACAAGTAATCACCAACCTTATATTAATTGGTAGTTTAGTATCCACTATGAAGAAATATTTACTTATTAGGTCAGTTGTTTAAATAATCGAAGTAAAAATCAATTCAATGTAACCATTAGTTATTTCTCATAGATACACATTTTAGTTGATAACAATCTGTTTGATTTATAAGTGTGCACCAATACCTTTTTGTTACATCCAAATGAAGACTAAATGAATGGTAACTTTCAGGATTAATTTATAGACTATTTTTATATAGACATTTTTTGTATAATTATTGAGTAACTAGATTATTGTGCTTGTATATTCCTTTTATCATAATCTTTCGATTAGCCTACTAACTACTGTTGTACGACTTACTATTTCTATTCTATTGCCAGTTTATTATTCACAGCCCCCACTACTTATAGCCACTGTTTAGCTTGAAAATATGCAATCGATATTTTTCATTTTATGGTGTGATATCGTCTGGTATACTTGTACATAACTTACGTCCGCTTGATTACTGACTTCCGAATTCAAAGGCCCAAGCAGATAGCAAAGCTGTAGAATCGTGGACCAACAACGACTTTGCACTTAACTCAAAGTTACTAGTGCCGACTGGTCAAACCAGAGTGATTACATCAGAGGAAATCGGGCTTATGATTGGTGGTTTTGTTACGTTATATAAGTTTTCATTATTTTGAAACTAACTTACCTACTGATCATCTTGAATAAAATGTAAAACCACATTTTAATCAACATAGAAGTATGTCTGCAGATTAGGTCATGTCGATTGTGTTGCATTTTAAATTGGGGAGATTTCTAGTGAAAATCTACAAGTTAGATCAAAAGTAACAATGCTCGTTGAATTCGACAACTGTAATTCAGTGTTAAAAATATTTGAATAATTCAAAGAGTCTTCTTTAACTATGAAGAAAAGCAAGTAACCAAAGCATTTCATGTATCACTAAATTCTAATCAACTCATTCAAATCAACGGCTTAACTAGTTAACCAATTTGTAAAATCATAAAAAAATAGTCGTGTACATTCATTGCAATATTATGCTACAAACGCACATATCAGTTACACAACTCTTTCATATTACGCTTATCATATTTTTCATACTCATTTATTTATGCATGTTAACATAGAAGACATATCTAACACAGAATTACTCTTGGCCTAAATGACAATATTGGTACGATCAAACTTATTCGTTTGCATCAAGTATTTGGTTTGATTTATCCCTCGAACTACCTAAACTAGTGTTAATTTAGATAAGTTATTTATTTTCTGATCAACAGACTTAAACTAACTAACGAAATGTCAAACATTCAACTTTCAACTCATTAGTATTCTGAAAATTATATTGTGGTTTTGTTAGTATTAACTATCCACCTACTCCCTAATTCACTTTAGATTCTCATGTCTAACCTTTGTAATGGCATTTGTGAGTAAAGCAAGATGTTTAACAAGAAAACACTAAAATTGTCATGTAAAGTACATGTGTCTGTAGGTTATACAGGTTTTATAAGGCTCTCACTATACCACTAAAGCTCGGCAATGACGTTTATTTATTAGCCACTTTATCACTTGGTCAATGATAAAACGAAGTCATAAGTTGAAAAAAAATTTACATCTTATCAGTTAGAAATTTTTAAAACATGTTCGGCATAAAAATATCCATTTTACTGAATTCGCTAAAATAAAAATTTGAAATGAAAGTACTAGTTAGATGACCATTATTGTTTTTATCGTCATTTACAGAATAAGGTTTCTTTAGTGAAATCGTGAACCGATTTAAGTTAGACCACGATTAGAAGTCTTGCAGCACTGAACGGCCGTTATTTCGTGGTGTAGGGCTATTTAGCAGTACACACACACGGAAATCGAACCAAGGATTCTCGGCCTAGTGCGTGAATGCTTAATCTCTAGGCTATTGAGTCGTCATCCATCAGTGTTATCTGACTTCAATCAATCCACGACATTTTACTTGGTTTTATTTACGGTCGGTCAGCACAACATGTCTTGTTATGGTGAGATTGAACAAACATGGTGTTGGTCATTACTTGGTGATTAATCAGTGGGGAATATTAATAAGCACTTTAGTCAAATTACTAGATAGACAACAAAGAAAAACGCTTTTTGTTGAATAATACAGGGTATGTTATAACAAACTAACAGTCTGACTATTATTAAGTATAATAAGTTTATTTTTGCAATATTTCAATCAGTAGAAAATTGCATTTCTGACGTTTCATGACTTAATGTCAGTCACTTCATCAGGATAAATAAATAACCGAAATAAAATTAACACAAGTTTAAACTATCAAGTTTAACCTTTTCATTAATGCCTACATATTATTGCGTATATTGGTTATTAGTTAAATTATGTAGATAAATAAGACCAGACAAAATTGAACTTCATTTATATAAATGAACAACTGTTTTCTAATCATTTATATTTTAGACTGTTTAATGTGAAATATCCAAAATATCTTATCACAATAGCAAGTTTAAGATCAATCTACATAGTCACTGTCGTTCTTTTTTCAAAGATTCAACATGTACAAAATACATCTTTATTAAAGACATGGATTTAGTGAATCGTTATTTATATCATTTTTTGAGGACGTTAGATCCCCAGACTTAATATTTTAAGTTTATCTAGAAAATTTGAATTTCTTTGTTTTCGTGCCAAAGGTGCTCTTGTTACCTTCATGTCGTATTTCCCACTGGGAAATATCTTAAATGGTATTGGCCCGTTGTGTCTTTTAGTATGCTATTTGGTAACTTTCCCCAAGGGCGGTTTTGTACTGTATACATACGTTTTGAATTGTGTTTGTTGCTATCGCTCGTTTCTGGCTGTTTGCAGAATATACTTACCCATTCCAAGCTTGGACTTCTCCCTCTAGTTAGCGGGGCTGGGATGCATTAATAGATAGCTTGCTGGTCTTTGGTCACTGAGTCTTGTTTCTCGTTCGCAGATTAAGTGAACTCGTGATAGCTTCAACCCTAGCATCATTATAGCTAACACTATGTGTGAAAGTGACAAAATAAGATGTTGCAAAATTACACACCATAACATGTTTAAAACAACAGTGAATTCATCACTGTTAAATATTAATTATTAAGGTATAGACTATGTGTCCTGAATGCATTAAAGAGACATAAATTAATAGTTGTCGTTTTTTAACACATGATCAAATCTACCCAATAATTATTAGTTCCCTTAAAGTTACAGGTGCATCATGTAGACGAATACCAGACAAAAAAAACCTAAATCTAGAGTTGATTACCTCCAATCATTACTTTATATTTAACAGAAAATTTAATCATTGTAAACAAAATTTATGACTTGAGTAGCTTCTTTATACCTCAATGATTAAACTTTCCTTTGTTGGTAATCTATCTTTTTGAATGAATAATTTAGTCTGTCAGCTTTTTTCTTTTTATTTGTAAACTAGTAACAATTTTGATCAATTATTTTTACTCACAAATATTCGGTAAATTATAATGTAAAAGTAACTTAAATATATTCAATAGTTGAGTTCATGATCTAATTGAAGTTAGACCACCATTGAAAACTTATAAGCAGTGGACGGCTGTTTTGTTCTAATATGCTACTCCTCAGCCGTGCGCATTCACGATCCCACATCGTGAGATTCGAACCCAGAACCTATCTGTCTTTCGTGTAAACGCCTAACCTCTAGACCACTGAGCTGGCCGGCATCTAACGATGTTAATGTCTAACTTTAACTAATCCACAACATTTAGCCACCATCCAGTGTTTTTAGATTCAATTGACTCATGATCTCAACTACTGAAATGATTATACTATCCACAAAAACCCCCTTTCTGATGATAAACATATTTGACTGCTTATGTATTATTGTTTATTTTTTCATTCACTTCGATACAAATGAAATGAATCGATACAATTGTTTTTTTCTTTTAAAGATTAGCTAACAATTAAACATTACACTGCGTGAACGTATACTGTTTTTTTCTTTTTGGCAATAATTTATAATACACTGTTTACTTTATTATTTACATTTAAGGCTTATAAACTTCAAAAAATACAATCACTTTCTAAATTGAAATTTGTAACCACAAGGGAATATTCATTGAAAACATTTACTGTTTATTGAATTAATGATTGAAATAATTTTTTTATTGATTTTAAGTAATTAAAATATAATGAACTGTTATTTCTAAATAAATTTACAATGAAACATAATAATACTTTGCTAAGACAGAATTCTTCATTCAATAGATAAGTTTCATGGTAAGGAAATTTTCACCTCAGAATAATGAAGATTTAATAAGAGAAATACTTTACTGGTTGAAATCATGAGTCAATTGAAGCTAGACCACCATGGAAAACCTGGAAGCACGTGGATACGCACTGCTGAGGAGTCCCATACTAGGACGGAACGGCCGTCCAGTGCTACCAGGTTTTCCATGGTGGTCTAGCTTCAATTGACTCATGATTTCAACCAGTGAAATTTCTAAAAATCTGCACAAAACCCATTCTGATAGAAATGCTTTAGTTTTTCAACTATAAAGTACTGATTTTTGTATAGTATTTTAAAAGAAAGCTTATGAAATCTATTGTTTGAAAGTATATTAAACTTTCCGTCTTTTTAAAGTGAAAAGTATGTCCCAAATATTTATTCGTATGAAACGGTTTTCTTTAATTGAAATCATGAACTGACTCTCTAGCGATTAGCTTCAAGATCAATTTCATGGAGTTCTAGTGAGAAGTTGTTACCAGTGGAGTACAACGGTGTCTGTTTTGAGGCAGTTACTCACTGAAGACAATGAAGGACAGTGATGCAAGTCGTGGATTCGTTGACATTAGACATTAACACCGTTGGATGCCGGCTCAGTGGTCTAAATATCAAGCGTTTGTGCGCGAAACCAAAGATCTTGGGTTCATGTCTAGCGAGCGGGATCGTGGATGCGCACTTCTGAGAAGCCCCACAATAGGACAAAACGGCCGTCTAGTGTTTCCAGGTTTTAATGATGGCCTAAAATTGATCAGTTCACGATTGCAATTAAAAACTCAGCAATCTCCACAATCTTAAACTTAGCCAATTTTTGTCAGTGTGAATAAATAGATTAAAGAAATAAATGACATTAAAAAAAGAATGATTTAGACAGTGAGCACGTGTTATTACGCATTATAGTGAATTAATTGAAGTTAGACACGCATACTAAGAGTTCTAGTAGTCAAGCATGGTCTCATGAGACCCAAATTCTTGAGTTCGATTTCCAAATGCGTGATCATAAATATAAAATAGTTGGGAGTCTTATACTTTAACCAAATAATCATCCATTGCTTCTAGGTTTCACTAGAGTTCAAACTAAGATGGGTTCTTGATTTAAACTAAGAAAACTTTTCTACGTTTATTTCTCGAATGTTTTTTTCGATAATCTATGTTTCAAGAAAGTAATTTGTCTTTAGTTTCATTCTTTCAGACGAATTTTGTATAAGCATTATACGTGATCAAAATTAAACTACAATATTTGTCTAAAAAATATCACTTTATACAAAGCCGATGTTAGTTGTCATATGTTGATGATTTCTAACTTGCTATACAACACTGTCTATATTTAAATAATAGTGTCTGTAAATTCAGTTTTTTTCTTATTTTAAATGGTCCTTTCATAAATGAATTATTAAATTAATTTATAGGCAATTTGATACAAATTAACAATATCCTCAACAATATTACCTTTTTAATAGTTGAGATCATGCGTCAATTGAAGCTAGACCACCATGGAAAACCTGAAAGCACTAGACGGCCGTTTCGTCTTATTACGGGCCTCCTCAGCAGTGTGCATCCCCGATCCCGCATCGCGAAACTCGAATCTTCGTCTCATGATCTCAACTATTAAAATTACTATAATATCCACAAAACCCCTTCTAATATTACCTTTCATTGTGAATCTATGTGGAACAGGTTTGGATTCCACGGAAAACAACAGTTTTATCTGGAATCCATATAGCTTTTCATGATTGCCACTTGTTGAGACACTAACTATATTCAGAAGTTCTGGGAGACTACTTTCATTAAAAAAATGAATCGTGATATATTGATTCATTCAGATCAATGATTGTACTGCAAACTGATCAGTAAAGACGACGTGTTATTAGTTATCTCTCATTGATCAGTAATTCTACCATCCTGTAAGCTGCAGTATATGAAAAATTTATACACCTAAACCTTTTTTTGCTCCATCCTTTATTTCAATTATTGAGAACGATTTTTCAGCTGTGACAAATACAAGACTACGTAATTGTGATTGTATTTTTTGTTCTCATGAAAACACTATAATTATGCATTAATTAATTAGAATTTAGGAAATGCAAACATGTGAAAGTAATGTAAAACTGATGACAAATTATTTATACTCTATCAATTTCCTGTTTACTGCTCTATTGTTTGACTTTTTAATTAATCAAATACAAAATGTCCTATTGACATGATTCTACCAATTGTTTATTATCTTATCGACGATCACGATAACCTTTTAAATAGTATCTCCAAGTGAAGTTACTGATATTGCATTGCTAAGATCTGTAAATGAAATATATTATCTCTAAAAACTGTAAACATCTCATTCCTTTAAACGTACAGTCACTTCCCGGACTGCTTAGGGGTAAAATCTCAAAGTGTGAAGCTGAGTGATTCGGGTTCGAATACTACGAGGAGAATCCTTTTCCCACTCGAACAATAAACGCACTTTGCTGATGCGTGGCAACTAGCACGAAATCTGCAATCAGGGTAAATATGACTTATTTCAACTTAAAATAATTTAACTAAGAATCGGATAAGTGAACCGATTTGTCCGATAAATTTATGCAGATCGCTAAATTGTATCCCATACGATTAATCATTTCAAAATAATTTTGTAAACAATTCTTACATGAAAATAAAAATATTTTGACAAACATGTTAGTTTTTATCCCAATAAATATATTCTCACCTCCAACCACCTAATATTACATCCAGCATTCAACGTCGAGTCATTTGGACTAATGACTTGATCGATAGAATTCGGTCATCACTTAAAAAACTAGAAAAACAACATTAGTCAGTAATTAATCAATCACCCTCAAGGATCAATATTCCGAAAATTGTCAATTAACAGGGTTCAACTTTCCATCCAGTTACGGACTGTTGTTAACGGATAGGTTGGATAAACAAGTTCGGTTTTGTTAGGATTGATCTCATTGTCATCGCTAAGTAATTGAACATTAGTCTTGCCACTCTAGTTAGATTGGTCAAGGTTTGGTACTAAAACGAGGTTTCATCTTCTTTTGATATGGTGCTCGTTATATAGCAATTGAGAAAGAATGTTTGTACGTGTACACGAGTATGTAAGAATAAGTCCCTCTGAGTATGCTCTATGTTACTTACATTATAGATGCAGCTAAACTGATATACACACATCTCAGAACCCATCAACGGTTTCCTATCCTTCGTTAGTTATTCAAACACTAGTTTATTAGAGAAAATAATATGCAATTCAGTGACTTTAGATGTTATATCAGTAAAACTACTAACAATAATAATAAAAAGGACATTGTAACCTTAAGTAACATAGAATTATTGCATGCCAAGAAGAGATTTAGTGTCCATTTTATTACATATTACGTAGTTCTTATACTAGTATTGTCATAATATTTATGAAAGTTCTTTGAATATGTTAATACTATATAATAAAATTTAATTCAGATAAATAGAAACTAGTTATTACTAATGATATCGGTAACTGAAAATCTCATTATAAATAATGGAAATAACTCTGACGTATTACTATCTTTTTGTATCACTCAGTAACTTAGGTAACTTTCATAGTTATGCTTAAAGCATAGATTGAGTTTTAAGTAAACTGTATTAAAATATCATTTCATCTGATAATAGGAGAAATATTCAATTTACTAATCAAATAAAATCTTATTTAATTCACGTAATAATCATTTTTTATTAGTGGACTTTCTAGACAGGATAGAATTATAAGAGCAAAGTGACAAACAATTATCATTTACGTTATCTGAATATTGGTTCATGTATTTAGCATCTTTTTTCCATATGATGTATTCACTTTGATCTTTCAGCATATTAATCAACTTAAAATTAAGCCCCGCCTGTTGTTAAGCTACAACTAATAATGAAATATGAAGTTGTATCCGTTGATAGTGTAATATAATGAATTTAATCATTCATATCAATAAATGATTTAAAACTTAATTCGGATCCTAAATAACACGGAACACTGAAACTGTGTGAATCGCCATAGTTTTGGTTTTCTGAATATTTGAATAGCGTACGATGGTGGTAGAGCCTATAAACATTGTCAGTTTCAAATGAAGAACATCAGCTTCTGTGTTTTGCTCTAAATAAATCTAATATTGCACTATGAAACACAATGGAAGTTTCTGTTGAGATATTACATAACATTATCTTATGATGTGATCTAAAAGAAAAGAGTCACTTTCAGTCATCTCAGAATATTTTCGGGCTACTATTAGAGCTATCAAGATCAAATGTTTAATAAATATGTATCTAGGGTAATCTTACTAACTAGTAACTAGTAATTTGAATTGTGTTACGGTTATTTGTAAATGGAATCGGTTTTCAGCACCTTGCGAAATTATCAATCAATCATATATACACAAAACAAATAGATCAAAAAACCCATTCATGAAATATTTATTTTATGAAATACATAATGTATTATTCATTGATATGACGGGAAGATTGATATACTCATTATGAGTTTTGTCCAATATTACTTCCATTTTGATTCAATGCAATGATTATTCAGTGTAGTATTCGTTTTTGTGTTCCTGTATGATATTTTATTCTCTATAACATACGATGTTCTTGTATTCTATTGACATGAACTATGCTTAGTATGTGATTTGTTATAACTATGAGTATTTTTTACATATGTGATTTAATCTTAATTAGTAATCCAAATGGGTCTACGAATCAATATATAAATGAGTTTATTTTTTTATCAGAGTCGTCATCATCGTTGTGTTTTGGGTGTTAATAAATCTCCACTTATACCAGTCTTTGCGTTCTTAGTTTCGCGTTGTGGGAGTTGCAGAGGTTCATCGTTTTTAGTATAAGAGATAAGCATTTCCGACACAACAATCAGCGTCGGCCAGGTATAAAAAGTAGCGTTCAATCGACAAGACATATCAGTAGCGACAGGGAACTCCGAAAATTTTGAGAAGACATATCATTCATCATTATCTTTTACTTATGTAATCATATTGAAAAGTTGGACTATGATAATTGGGTACCACCGTATGATCTCAATTACTCATTTATAATTCTCATATATTCATTAATTTTCCTACTGATTTGATGCTTTACCTCATTCGGGGTTAATGTTGACTTCTCTGTGAGTCATTAAGTATTTTCGCTTGCTTTTTTCATATAACACCATATTATATAGAGAGAATATGAGAAACAAAAAAAATTCGCATTATGATATTATGGTCATTATGCTTGCTTGATTGAAATTTAGTAAGCACAATAAGTTAACGATTTTTTTTACTTATCCCTGATTATTATTGTATTGTATGTGTTTAAAGTTACTTTTAGAAGTGATTGAAGTCTGAGCTTGAATATGGCATTTGTAAAAAATTATAAAAGATATGCATTACTTGTGTTAATAGCACTTGTGTTGGACGGTCATCTGATATGCATGCTTCTTGTATATGAGTTCGACCAGCTGCTTTATCAAGAAAACCCAAAGTTGGTAGAAAGCTTTTGTTGTCAATCGTGAAACAAATGTACGCACAAACATATATTTACTCATAAAGGTAGGCCAAATCTCGAAAAGTAGATGCAAACGTCAGCATCCGTAACTTGTGTCTTTGTCTTCAGCCAGTACGTCTGATTGCAACAGTGTATCACCTTTCCCTCTTTAACAACACGGATATATCAATACGTTTCAACGGACCTAGAATGTAAGGTCGTTATTTAACTTAAGGGTTAATAAATGTTTAAACGCATTTTGTCGTATGTGGATACACTTGTTTTAAAAGCACAATTTTAAAGCTTAGTGTTAATTTGTATTAAAGTCTAATGATTTGCCAAAAAGGTATTAACATCTGAAAAATTCACAATCTCATCTGAAGCCGCTTACAATCTTACCGAGGCATATATTTACAATAATCAATAGCGTAACCTATCTCCTAGTTTATGAAACGAGAGTCTTTGAACAAGAAATGACTGATATGGCTTCGGAATCATAAGCATAAAATGGTTTATTATTATTAGCTTTATTCAATATTATATTTTTGGTACAGCGTAGAATTCTCGGCACAAAGTATTTCAACAAGTTTCCTTTTCTTATTTCTTGATCGATCCACACGATAAATATTGAGTGATCATCAATGAGATGTTAGCAGTTTAAAAATCGACATCTGAGTACTGTACATTCTTTTCGATGTATATCACCAGCAACCAAACTGTCTCTGATTATGCTCTTTTTTAACTAAAAAGCATAATGATGTGTTAAAACAAACAAATATCGAGGCATACGCACAGTATGCACGTATGCCAATAACAGATTGATCAATTGGAATCTTAGAAACCTCAATGGGAAGATACAAGCCAAATAATACCAAGTGAAAGAGAACAGATAACTTGTTGAAATATCCAAATGTCCGTAACAGGTAGCCTAGATATTCAAGCAAGCCTTCTAGTTACGTATCAGTAATCAAACTTCAAATAATTATTTGATTAATAACACTGAAATGAAAATTATTTATTATATTAATATATTAGGGTGAATTACATTAATCATTAGAATGAAAAAAACTGGATAGAAACTATGTATTGAATACATAGTAACAGAAACATTAACTAAAGTTATGATCATATTTAATCGTATTTAAGTGATCAAATTGTAGTGTACAAAAAAATAAATAATTCATGTGAGGAATTCGTGGAGATTGTTGAATTCTATATTTATATTACGAATGGATTTTAGACAGATGATCAGTGCTTCTCTGATTTCAATAATTGTTTAATTTAAGGTCATTCAATGATACAAAAAAAAAATCTAAAATTAACACTTTGATTAATTAAAATAAATATGATGATGAATAATTTAAAGAAATCCAATGACCTTATGACCGTAAAATTAGATGAAGATTTGTTAATTGTATTATTAGTAAAGTAAATATTTAATATAGAAGAAAAATAATTTAGAAAAAGATTGAAAGTTATTCATTCATTTAATAATAAAATATGATTTATTTTAGTACGTACGAAGTTCTACGTTGTTACTGACTGACTGAGTCAATAAATAATATGAGTGGTTTGTACATTGTAATAAGAGATTTACACAGTTTACCTGAATTGTTTGACTTCGTTTGTTAACCTACTACTTTATTTCATCTTAATACTACTTATTGAAATGAAAGATAAAGTGGATATTCGGTTATATAGCCAATATATACATATATCAGTTGAATTCATGAGTCATGGTTCGTGGATGCGTACTGCTGACTAATCCCATACTAGGATGAAACAGCCCTACAGTGCTTCTAGGTTTTTCATTGTGGTTAAGCTTCAATTACCCCCTCTCTGATCATTATTATACAGTTGAATTATTTCTTCTATACTATTCATTTTACAATTTCATACTTTATCAGAAAAAAATAAATGCGTCTTAAGTATCATTTATCAAATAATCTGTAAAATATTATTTCCGTTTTATTTCCTTTTACAAAATAAATCTATATTTAAAGAAGTATACTTGTTCATATCGTGGTGTTTTCTGTTTTACCCATTATCAAATTATATAGTATAGTTTCATTTTCATAACAATAAAGACAGTTTCATTCAAAATTATATATTAAAATTTAATTTAAAAAGCTTTTGTTTCCAAAGTTATAACTGTTGACAGGTTCGTTCACTCGTAATATTCCTTCATATTGATCAGAAATGTAGAATTATAGATATTGACTCCGTTATTTAGATATAAAACATGCATCACTAAATTGTCAGGTTTTGGATTTTATTCTCATACAAAGTCGTAAATTATCCTTACTGAGGGGTTCCATAATTTAAAGAGACAGTTACTCATTGATTACTGGCTTTAAATAGTTATCTATTTAAAACCAATCTATGACAAAAGTCAGCTTTAAGTTCTCATGAAATATTTTAGCTTCCTGTTGGTGTGATTTTCAGAGAATTATAGAAAGTTATTTGACTCCTAATCATCGCCGACAACTAATATTGAATATAAAATACTTCATATCACACAATGGAATTTGATTTATTGCAACCATTAAGAAATTGCATTAAGCTATCAATAGGAAGTTTGCATTATATTGTCGTTTAGTTAGCTAAAAGTTAAACAAATTATACGACTAATTTAACTCAGTCATAATATAACATGGTCCTGTTTAATTCATTTCAATCGATTAATTGTTGATGTTTTAACAAGAGAGAACTTTTAAACTCATAGAAAATATAATAATATCTATCAGTCCATTGATAATTGCTTGATGAATAAAATAATTAATCACTAATAAATGAATTAACATTTTAGTTGGTTGAAGTTAAACATTACCACTGTTGAATAGCAGCTCAATGGTCTAGAGGTTAAGCGTTCGCGCGCGAGACCGTTAGGTCCTGTGTTCGAGTCCTGCGAACGGGATTGTGCATGTACACTGCTTAGGACGAAACAACCATCCAGTGCTTCCAGGTCTTCCATGGTGGTCTAGCTTCAATTGACTCATGAATTCAGCTAATATTTTACTGTCAATTAACGTTATAAATCAATAAATGAGACTAAAAGTGAACTAAAGTTATTAGTACAAAGCTATAAAACGATACAGTAGATAATTGAAAATTAATTCTGTGAATAAATATTTCTAATTATATATAAAATGTCATTTTTAAAATCTTTAGTATGATTTTTTTAATTTAAGGGTGACAGGATATATTATTGAAGAGGTTGATGAATACAAGGATATATACCTCAGTATTCTATCTATTTATCAGTTCAATAATGTTTCTTTGAACACCTAATCACTAAGCAACCACTATGTACCAGTGCAAATCGTGTCTTGTTTTCAGATTTCAGTCATTTATCTCAGTGGGAACATATTAGAATGAGACGCTTTTTGATAAGACTTAGAAGTGTTGTAATCGACATTATTTTTTCTAAGGGCAGAAGATTTTCTGATTAGAGACAGGTATCTAACTCAGTACAATGGAAGTTGGTCGCGCAATTTCGTGGATTGGTTGATGTTAGACACTATCACCATTGGATGCCGGCTCAGTGGTCCAGTAGGTTAAGCGTTCGCGCGTGAGACCGAAGGCCCTGGGTTTGAATCCCGCGAGCGGGATCGTGGATGTGCACTGCTGAGGAGTCCCACAATAGGACGAAACGGCTGTCCAGTGCTTCCAGGTTTCCAAAGGTTGTCTAACATCAGTCGGTTCATGATCTCAATCAAAAACGTAATAGAACCTAATTGATGATTAATTGAAACAAATAATTTAAGAAAGTGATTTGAATCTATTGAGAATGAATATATTTCATTTGTATATTATTTATTCTATTATTTTCTGTAATATTCTGACATTGAACAGATTTCACGATAGTTTTAGAAAATCTTTTCAAGTATCTCCAGGTCAAAGATACTGTATCATTTTGGTAAACAAAAGAAATCAATATTCATACCTTTCTCTACCGAACGTTATCCTGCAGCAATATAAAATATAACACGCGAAAAGATCATATTTTTTGTATTGTAAATTGTTAAAAAGTTTATTTTTAAAACTATCAAAATGATATTTGGAAAAAATACTTGTTGTTTGACTTTAACCTACTTTGGAATTTGGCACTGAAATCTCTGGTATATAGTGAAGAATTGAATAACTATATCAGACCAAATATCAAGATAAATATAGATAAGATGGAGTGAAACAGAGTATATATATATATATATATATATATATATATATATATATATATATATATATATATATATATATAGACTATAAAAGTGAAGACTCATTGATACATCAAATGATATGAGTATCAGGTATTGTAGAATGGAATGAATTTCAGTTAGATTGTTAGTATGTATGAAAAAACTCAATGAAATAAGATTTATTTTGAAAAGGAAAAATACATACAAGATGAAAGATAAGTACATTTAACTGATTGGGTTAAACTTCATCTTATAATATCAATGATTAAGAAATGATATAAAAGATTTGTAGTTCAGTTTAATATTTCTCTAGATGGTTTATTTAATAAGCTTTTGCTGCTTGAGTAAACAACTAATAATAAATTTGGTCAAATAGGCTTTAAAATCTTACATTTACTTGACGTAGACAATGATGGTATTGAATAAAATGATAAATAAAAACGTTACATTTCAACTACTTGACTTAGAAGAGGAAGTAATATCATCACAACAAGTGATTATCAATACTTTCTAACATTTCATATAAGTCAACGAAAGACCCTTAAATAACTTTACCTAAAATGGAATTAGGTTATATCATGCCACTTCCGTTCAATGATCAAATCATTTCTGTGATTAAATATAGACATTTTTTAAAATTAAAATCCTTATAATTCGATTGAAAAGTATTCTTAATTACATATGAAATTAATGATTCTTTTAATAAACAGGTATGAAACAAATAATAATCATCCAATTTACTTTTTACAGCTTCCTTAACTGTTGTATCCCGATAGGAATAATGAATGGTAATTTTTGGGATCCATTTATGGATCAATATTATGCGTATATTTTTATCGTATAACTCTTAAATAGCTAAACTGTTCATATTCATGCCGCTCTTATTATGAGCTTTATTTTGACCTGTGAACTATTATTATACGATTTACCATTCATGAACTATTCCCTGTCTGTTAATCGCTACCTCCCTCATTCACAGCCACATCTGGCTAATTCTTGTACAATGTTGTTTCATATTTTATTGGTACGTTGTGGTCGGTTTGATTGGTATATAAACTTAGTATGTTTGAAATATAATGATTCATATCGCATTTTTATCACTTTAAACTGAAATTGAATAAGGAATCACTGAAGAATAAGAAACGTATGGTCGTTGAATTATTTCAATTTTTGAATATCCAACAGTATTTGTTCACAACAAATCTGATATCAACTACTGACAGAAGGCACCTATATATTAAACAGACTACAAGAGGTAGAAGGCAATATATACAAAGCTCTGAATTGATATTCCTTACCATCTGGTGTTCATCTACTGAGGCCTCCCGTAGATTTGAATGAGCTTATATTCTGTATACGATTAGAGATTTGAACAACTCAATAGTTACATTTATAAATAACTCCTCCTGTAGCTCTTGTAGAGTTATTTCCGGTCCCAAGCCCGGGTAAAGGAGAAGGGTTGGGTATGTGATCAGCAAACCCATCACGTAGAAAACAACTTTGCTAAAAAACGCACACCAGATTAAATAAACTACACCATTTATACTGCCCTGAGAGTTGAAGGAAGAATTATGACGCCTCATGATGAAGGCTGAGATTCTTTGGAAATCATGAGCCCAATGTCCCTTCCAACAATCAGAGCAACATCGAACGTCCGGCAATGTGGGAGACCGGAAGGATCAGTCAAACAGCAGTGGAACTGAGAAGACACAACTTGACGGTTCTCGGAATCAGAGAAACCTATTGGACCCAAGCTGGACAGATTAGATATTGGGGAAGTACTTCTATACTCCGATCACAAAGAGGAAAATGCTCCACACACTCAGAGAGTTGCTTGTATGCTGTCCAAACAAGCAAGGAATGCACTTTTAGGATGGGAATCTCACAGATCCAGGATCACCAAAGCATCCTTCAAAACAAATAAAGAGGGAATTACGATGGGTGTTATCAAACGTTGCACACCCACCAATGATAGCAAGGACGACGATAAAGATCAGTTCTACAAGAGGCTGCAATCAATTATAGAGAAGTGCCCAGGAAAAGACTTGACAATGCTGACAGGAAATCTAAACGCCAAAGTTGGAATGGATAACAACGATTATGAAGATATCATGGAACGACATGAACTGGGAGAGAAATACGAAAACGGAGAAAGATTTGCAAATTTGTGTGCATTCAACAAATTGGTCATGGGCGGCACGATATTCCCACACAAACGCATACACAAAGCTACGTGGCTCTCGATGGATCACACCACGAGGAACCAGATAGATCATATTTGCATCAATAAAAAATTCCGAAGGACAATGGAAGGCGTGGGAACTAGGAGAAGAATTGACATAGCTTCAAACCACCACCTGGTTGTGGCCAATTTAAAACTGAAGCTAAAGAATCACTTAACAGCTGTGGAAACAGCACTACAAAGGTTCAATACAGTCTTCTTTCGAGATACTAACAAACTGAACAAATTCGATATAGCTCTCAACAACAGGTCCCAAGCCTTACAGGATCTACTGGAGGAAGAAGAAACTACTATGCAGGACAACTGGAAAGGCATCAAATGAGCATTAACTTCAACGTGTCAAGAGGTTCTGTGCCTCAAGAAGCATCATCACACGGAATGGATCTCTATATAAACACCGGACGGAATCAAAGAAAGGAAGAACAAGAAGACAGCAATTAACAACAGGCGAATACGAGCAGAGAAATTCCAAGCACAAGCTGAGTACATAGAAGCAAACAAGCAAGTTAAGATGAGCATTAAAGCCGGCAAGCAGAAATACGTGGAAGAGCTGCAATAGAAGGAAATAGGAGACAGCTATATGACGCAACAAAAAACTAGCAGGGAAATATGGTAAACCAGATAGATCAGTCAAGGACAAAGAAGATAAGATAATCACCGATGTTCGAGAACAGCGGAACAGATGGGTAGAGTACTCCGAGGAACTCTTAAATAAACCAGCTCCACTGAATCCACCAGACATCCTATAGATGTCACTCCACCAGCGATTGAAGAAATCAAGATGGCCATCAGACAAATCAAGAGTGGGAAAGCAGCAGGCCCTGATAATATACCAGCTGAAGCACTGAAGTCAGACATTGAAGTAACTGCAAGCATGATTCACACTCTATTCGGGAAGATTTGGGAGGAAGAACGAGTACCAATGACAGACTGGAAAGAAGAACATCTCATTAAGATACCAAAGAAAGGAGATCTGAGCAAATGTGAGAACTAGAGAGGCATCATACTACTATCGGTACCAGGAAACGTCTTCAACAGAGAATTGCTTAACTGAGTGAAAGATTCAGTAGACGCTCGACTTCGAGATCAACAGACCGGATTCCGTAAGGATCGGTCGTACACAGACCAAATCGCGACAGTACGTATCATGGATGAACAATCAATCGAGTGTAACTCGTTACTATACATAAACGTCCTTTATTATGAGAAGGCGTTTGACAGTGTGGATAAGAGGACCTTATGGAAACTTCTAAGACACCGTGGTGTACCTGAGAAGGTAATTCATACTACAGATTACAGCGCAAAGTGGTGCATGTGGGACAGCTGACAAATGCATCCCAAGTGAGACAGAAGTCACACAAAGCTGCTTACTCTCACCCTTCCTCTTTCTTCTGATGGTCGACTGGATTATGAAGACCTCGACATCTGAGAGGAAACATGGAATACAATGGACACCTGTCCCTTCTATCCCATACACACGAACAAATGCAGATGAAGAAAACTAGTGTAACAGCAGACTCTGCATCAGTAGGCTTCAGTATGCACAAGGGAAGAATCAAGATCCACAAATACAACACAGAGAACACCAACCCAATCACACTTTATGGAGAAACTCTGGGAGAGGTTGAATCTTCTACGTACCTGGGAAGCATCCTCGATGAAAAAGGAGGATCTGACGCAGACATGAAAGCGAGAATTGGAAAAGCAAGGGCCGCATTCCTATAGTTGAAGAACATATGGAACTCAAAACAACTATCTGTCAACCAATATTAAAGTCACAATCTTCAATACGAACGTCAACACAGTTCCACTGTAAGGAGCTGAAACGTGGAGAACTACTACAACCATCATCAAACATGTACAAATATTTATAAATAGTTGTCTACGCAAGATACTCAACATAAAATGGCCGGATACCATCAACAGCCTTCTGTGGGAGAGAACAAACCAGCTTCCAGCTGTAGAGGAAATCAGGAAAAGACGTTGGAAGTGGATAGAACATACATTTCGGAAACCACAAAACTGCATGACGCGGCAAGCTCTATTTTAAAATCCTGCAGGTAGGAGGAAGGTCGAAGAACACTCTGTGCCGAGAATTGGAAGCAGACATGAGAAAGAAAAATAGCAACTGGAAGGGATTGCCCAGGACAGGGTTGAATGGAGAATGCTGGTGGGCGGCACTTGCTTCTTTACGAAGGTTAACAGACGTAATTAAGTAAGTACATAACATACGTAAATGTGACCTTATAAATGTAAATAAACGGTAATATGATTATAATTAAATTTCAATGTTGATTAAATTGAAACTTGGTCAATAAATTCCTTGAATACTAAGGTCTTATTCACATGATATGAGTTATGAATATGTAAATAGTCACGGTTAAATAGCTCTATATAGGAATCAGTCGTATTTTTGTTTATTCCTAATTTTGCATTTCCAAAAACAATGTAATTTATCACCACAACTTATATTTCATGCAGGAAATCTAGATCTAGACTTTATTTCAAATCCAAGTATATGTATTAGTATAATACTCACATTTACTTTAATTGAAATTACTTCTAATAATGTCGACATTTAATCACGATTCATGTTACTTGGATTGATTTATGTACCTTATGTGTACATAATACCACATGGTGGTTTTCTTTAAAAATTACATTGCTTAAGCTTATGATAAATTAGAACAAACTATACAGAAATTTCAAATAAATTAATGAAACAAAGAACTTTTAAAAAAATCTATTATTATTATTCTAACTGTTAACTACAATACATTTATACATAGACAAATTTACTGAATAAATTCAGTTAATTTGATAGTTGAAGTCATGAATCAATTGAAGTTAGACCACCATTGAAAACCTAGAAGCACCGAATGGCCGTTTTATCCTAGTAAGGGATTTCTCAACAATGCGTGTCCACAATTCCACTCATATGGATTTGCATTGTTGAGTAGTTCTACAATAGGACAAAATGTTCGTTTGGTGATCCTAGGTTTTCAATGGTGGTCTAACTTCAATTGGCTCATGAATTCAATTATTAAATTACTATAACAATCACAAAAACCGCTTTCTGATTAAAATTTCAATTATTCTGTATATTTCTATATAGAATGAGGTAGTAAGAGAAAGAAGAAGAACTATTGAACCATTAAATGATAATCAAAAAAATATTTACAAAAACAACTAATATTAATATAATTCACTATCAAATTATATCAATTTATACAGTGTATAAATATATATGTTGACTTTGATTTGTTTTTCTTTTCTTTTTCTCTAGGAAAGAAACTGTCAATTTTATGTACTTTTATAACAAAGTTCAATAATGTGAATTGGTTGAGTGATAATATTTCAATAATAAAAATTCTATTTGATTGTTTAGTTAAATATAAAAATTAAAATGAATAAATTGTATTTTATTATTTATTTAATTGAATAATTAATGAAATGGAAATATAGTATATTTTATTTATGAATAATATAATAAGCAATTTAAAGAAATCTAACATTTCAACATATGAGATCATGAGTCAATTGAAGCTAGACCACCATGAAAAACCTGAAAGCACTGGACGGCCGTTTCGTCCTATTGTGGGACTCCCCAGTAGTGCGCATCCATGATCCTGCATCGTGAGATTCGAATTCTTGTCTCATGACCTCAACTATTAAAATTACTACACTCTCCACAAAACCCCTTCTGATATGAATCAACATATGCTCACTAGTGACTGACTTCAAGAGATACTCCCGGAGTTCTAGTGAGAAGCCGTTACCAGTGGAGTTCAACCAGGTTTGTTGTGAGATATCAACTCACTGAAGACAATGGTGTACGGTGGCGCAACTTCATGGATTGGTTAAAGTTAGACTTTAACACCGTTGGATGCCAACCGGCTCGGTGGTCTAGTTGGTTAAGCGCTTGGCTTGAGACTGGTAGGTCCTGGGTTCAAATCTTGTGGGGTACGGGATCGTGGATGCGCACTGCTGAGGTGTCCCACAGTGGGACGAAACGGCCGTTTAGTGTTTCCAGGTTTCTCATGGTAGTCTACCTTCAACTGACTCATGGTCTCAACTGTTGAAATTATTACAATCTCCACGATCCCCCTTCTGATACAAATCTAACATTATTTATTTTAATTTTAAATTAAATTTAAAAAATTATTCAATAATGAAATTATTATTTTAAACAAAATAAAACCATTAGTTATGTTAGGTCCTAATAAGCATAATGAATGGTAACTTTTGAGATCCATTTATGGATCAATATTATGCGTATATTTTTGTCGTATAACTCTTAAATAGCTAAACTATTCATATACATGTCACTCTTATTATGAGCTTTATTTTAATCTATGAACTATTATTATACGATTTACCATTCTTGAATTATTCCCTGTCTATTCATTACTACCTCTCATATTCACAGTCACATTTGGCTAATTCTTGTACAAATGTTGTTTTCTATTTTATAGTACGTTGTGGTCTGTCTGGTTGATATATAAACCCAGTATGATTGAAATAAATGATTCATATCGCAGAGGCTGAGATTGGTGTTCTGGACTTAATTGGCTGGGCTAGGCAGGAAGAAGGACCGATAATTACTCTAGACTGCTTCCACGTGTTTTATGCGTCCTTGGTCCGATCGATAATTCACTGCTCTCTAATTGGCGGTATCATTACGTTATACATTAACATGACACTCAGGTCACAAGTTACAACAAGTTATTAGTGAATTTTTTCGTTACGTAAATGTAAAAGTAGTCTACTCAAGATCTACAAGTGTCAGAAGAGATTAAACAGTTATAGTGTATAATATTAAAACTGGGGAAATATAATGCCTTGAAAATAGAATTCATGCTTCTTTGCAAGCGTTCAGTGGATAAGCCGTAGGGCATTTGAAGCTAGCGGTACTAGGTTTAAGTTTCGATGTGAACATGGATAATGGAATGGAGAGGCGTTCAGCTGACGAGTACCAAATGAGACAAAACGTACTTGTTGGATTTCATTGCTAGATTTTGTCCTAATTTAATAAGACTGTTTTAAAAATACGGATTGAGTTCATCCAATTCCATCTGAATCTACTTCATCAATTAAATCGGGATCGAGATATTTTATTGATAGTTTTCGGTTCTAATAATAATATACTCAGGATATTTGCGAAAATAATTTAACGGCTATACCAATATGCTAATGGATAATAAAAGTATTCACAAAGATGTAGTACAGCTGATATCAACCTGTAGTAATGGAATTACTGTCTAGAGGGACAAATAAACTAGAAAGAAATGATCAATTCAGGGCTGTTTATGCTTTAGTTATCACATATCAGGTATTGTCGATTACTTGAACTATACAAACAGTTCAATCATAAAGGTTTCTTAACCTCTCTAGATGAGCGTTTTTCTCGACACCATTTAGCAATAAACTCTAATGATTAATACTGTTAGGTGTCTTATAACCTAATGCCTGAATATTTAATTATTGATCATTCAGTATTATGTTTGACTAATCTGGTTGGTGGGATTAATAAAAGTATTTTTCTAATAGTTGTATAGTAATGTGCATGACTATGTTGCAATTCAAATACTGATACAAATTAGGGCATTTCTATAAAGCGATTATCACAGTTCCAAATGAATTCCGAACAAACAGAAAGCGGAAAAGCAAGGGTAGGCATCCTGTCTGACGCCAGTTTTCATGTGGTTGTATCTTCTCATTTTCACCACTATTCGAATGATCTCAATCACCAACATTGTCTGAAGAATTCACGTAGTTACATCAAATGCGACTCTGGTTATCGAAATGGGCACTAGCCTGACAATTTCCGAAGAATCTTGACTTTCAGTTTGAGGTGTCGTAACTCTTCAAAACAAAGAGTCTTTAATGTCCAGTGAACAGCTTTAAAGGTTTAAATGCTTCTCTCTAGCTGGCGTTTTATAGCAAGAGTTTTTACGATGTGAGTTTACTAACCCTACCCCAAAACCTCATTCTTTTCTCGGGTCAAGGACTGGTAGTAACTCTGCGGGCGCTCCAGGTGGAGTTTGACTGCCACTAGCCAATCCTATTAAACTCAACCATCGTTCCGAAAATTAAATTTTCACATGATTCGATTACAATGAAATTGGTTTTGTATGCAGCCATTTATAATAACCCCGAATTATGAAATAACAACGTGCTAACTATCCTTATTGCTAAAAATAATTGATGATCATTATTTATAAAGGGAGTAGTAATCCTTATCCGTGCTGCTATGCTTCTTAAATTATCCATAGAAAACTCCATGAAAATGTTGAGTGTATTTTACCATAACAAATGAATAAATATACATAAAAAATCACAAGTTAGCTCTAAATTAATCCCATAGTTTGCATTACGGACTGATTGTGAGCAACCAGTAAAAATCAGAAGGTATTAGATATTTGTTTCTTCTGAGTTAGACATGTAAACAATTATATTATAGCTAAGTAGTCTAAAAGTTAGTCGCTCACAGTGAGACTTGAAGTTCTTGGATTCGATCGTCTGTAAGATCGTGGATACATGTTGTTGCGTAGTCACATACAAGGACAAAACAGCTGTCTGGAGCATCATAGTTCTCATCTGTTGTCTGACTGAAATCAATCCGTCATCTAAACTATGAAACTTAACAATCTTCAAAAACACATTTATAATAATCCATCTGTTTGCGTATAAATCACAAAACAAATAGATGAAAACCTACATTCATCTTTCGACAAAAGAACTAAAACATCTGTCTGGACAGTGAAAGTAGTATCACATGACAATACTCAATTATTATACATGTTAGAGCAGTTCTATGTTATATCATTGGTTGTCTGTATATCTTTTACGACTTGCAATGCTAGTGTTACGAACTTATTCATTTTCTAGCTTTATGTGTGAAGTAGTTGTGATACGATAGTATTCATATACGTTAAATACATCAAGAGTTTAGTAAACACTGATAGTCTTATTTTACAATGATTTGAATTGACGTTATGTTTCAGTGTGTAGGAGATGATCTTAATTATAGAATAGAGACTTGGATGATCTAACTGGAGTTGTGTCATTCGACTACACCTTCAACATACAGACAAAATAATTTTGGTTGATTATCTAGCGTATCAACCGTTATTCGACTATATAATTCTAGTATTCTTATCTGATTTTCAAGGCAAGAAGTGCATACTTTTATTTAGAGAATGATAAAACTCATGTTCATCACACAATTCCCAATTAATATATCAAGTCTACCATAAAAGAGTATTCGCTCTTAATTTCAGTGAGTTTGCTTTTCTAAAACCTTATTTATACTGAACATCTCGATAAACAAATGTGTTTGCTGATCTCGCGAAGGGTGCTGTTTACGAAAAGTAAATGTCTGGTGCTTCAACCAAGTTGGTGGGTACGGAGAATCCATCTAGGGGAGTTCGAAAATTCTGATTACAAACCAGTGGTGCACAGTGGCTCCAGGATCATGAGGAAACAAGTGGCATATCAACCTATTGTTGATCAGCTGCTACCATTGGAATGCATCTCCTAATCTTACTCCACGCCTGGTGGATTAAACCTTTAGGTCAAAGGCTAAAGGAGTGGCCTCGTAAGTAAACCATCTGCTTTGGTTTTGGCGCCTGGACAGTACCTCATCCCTTACATAGATCGAATGGCGAAGTGTGGCACATATATATTTGTAGCCTCCATGTACCAATGTTTATATGTTTAAATAAATATAGTTCTAACTGTTGCCCTCTTGATTTCATAACCGACTGTTTATTACACAAAAAGAATTATGTTGAAATTTTTCCTTTGAAAGAAATTTACTGTAGTCTAAACACTAAGTGTTTAATCAATATAGATTTTTATCATATTACCTGTCCCATCTAATTGTCAGGATGGTTAGTTGAGTCTGTTTCAGTAAACGAATATCATTTTCGGGGTTCTTCTTAAAAATTAACACCATTTAAATTTTTTCAGCAAACCATAATATCGACAATAAAATGAAAAATGTAAATACCTTATTATCCCTAGATTTAAAGAGACTAAGAATTTCGACACATTAGTCAGCAGTTCAGTAGTCTAGCCTTCAAACCATAGTTCAGCACAATTATCCTTGAACTAAAACGTAGGGATACTCATTAAATCCCGGCTTTTAGGATCGTAGAAACTATTGCTCTTATCAAATGGTGTTTTGGATATACATTTAATCATAGAAAAACTGGTTTCATAATCACTGATTTGGCTTTCAACCGCGAATGGTGATAAATGAGAGATTCATTACTCCAGCATAGATAAATTACTAACTTTTATCTTAAAAAGTATCATGATAAGTTAACACAAGATCAGTGTGAACACACAGCCAATCCGATACATGTAGCCAACAAAAGCTAAGACAACCAACCAGACAGGTTTTCCCACCAGTCAAAGAAAGTAGACGATCTTTTTTAAGAAGAATATGGTTTTATTATTCCGAAATAAACATTAACATATATAATTTCATTTATTAGCATTATATTTACATATGTACATTTAAGGTTAAACGCATTAACGAATTAATCACTATGATAGACAATTTGATTATCAACTGGTGGCTTTAAAGAAAGTTGTTCACGTGTTAGAAATACATCGAAATAACCAGTGAGAACATTCTATAAAACATAAAAAAATAGTTTGTAGACATAAAATTACACATTACAAATATCCTAGAAAGATTATTTAATAACCTTTAGGGTTTTTTGTTAAGTATCAATTTAAACAAATTAATTTATGATTAGTAATTTATAATTCATAAAGAAATACATAAAAGAACCAAAAAACGAGGTAAACGAAAAGAAACCTCTCTGCCTAAAATTTGATTTCGAAAGTAATATCAGAGCCAGTAACGTTCTTACACATTGACCAAATAGATTTATTGAAGCAAATTTTAAACCTGTGAAATTACAC
This sequence comes from Schistosoma haematobium, assembly GCF_000699445.3. Classification (NCBI taxonomy): domain Eukaryota; kingdom Metazoa; phylum Platyhelminthes; class Trematoda; order Strigeidida; family Schistosomatidae; genus Schistosoma; species Schistosoma haematobium. The sequence continues at coordinate 24,470,003 of NC_067197.1, forward strand.
GTCGCTTCCTCAATGAAACCAATACTGAAGGAGTGAATCAAAGCTAAGATACTAACGGTAGACTCACTTATGCGTCTTTAGCAGTGTAAGTACTAAGGTAAGGCTAGTTATATTGGCCGTAATTAAAGACCCTTATTCTAGATCGTTGGTGAACACATGCTGACATGGTTAGTAAAAATTTAACAAATCTATTAATGGTGTCATTCTTTTCCATATAATTAACTATGAATATGATATCAAAATAGAAGATACTTGATAGTTATACACCGATTTTAGAATAATTCATCAAGAAGTTCAAGATAACGCTTATTTTGTAAAGCTGAAGAAATCGATATCAATTCTAAAAAACCTGACTTATATGTTCAAAAAGGATCCCATTAATGTATTAGTTTACTTTGGTTAACAATAAAGTTATCGTATTCTTAAACCAATTTTAATAGAACACATGAACATAACCAGCTTTTCCTTTTATTCTCATCTATACTCCCTAACATGTCATTTTTTCTCGTTCTTAACTACACATTCATCCCTTTCATTTTAAATGATATACTTTCTGAATGTATGAATGATTATTGTTACTCTCATTAAGATAATTACGAAACAACAAAACCTACATTGAATCAATTTTTAACATACGATTTTTCATAGAATATATTTTCATCTACTGATCATAATTTATCATTGTAAGGCATATTATTTTAGTTTAGTAGTTGATATCATGAGTCAATTGAAGCTGGACCACCATGGAAAACTTGGGTTCGAATCTCGTGAGGCGGGATCGTGAATGCGAAATGCTGAGGAGTGCCACAATAGGACGAAACGGCCATCCAGTGCTTCCAAGTTTTCAATGATAATCTAGCTTCAATTGATACATGATCTCAACTATTAAATTACTATAATATCCACAAAAATCCCTTTCGTATATTATTTTGCACATAATTATATGTTTAACTATCCCAACGATACATTTTTAATGATATCTCTTTAATGTTTAAAAGTAAATCAAAATGAAATCTATTATTTTGAGTTTATAACACACTAATTAATTCAACTGCAACCTTTATACTATACAGAGTTTAGTAATTTTCATCTAATGAAACAGAAAAATAATCCTAGGATTATTAATGTGAAGAATAGAGTCTGAAAAATAAATTATTGAAAATATTTCTTCACTCTATTATGTATTCCTTGTTATCATTGTAACTTAACATTATTCATACTGTAGTGAACGAAAACACCAGTGATGATAACTAAATGTATTTCAACACAATTACAGAATTTCTTAGTAAATCTGAGAACCATAAAGTAAATACTTCATATGCAAAATGTCAATCAATCGTTACAGACTTCATTGTTCTTTCGTTTTCATATCAATCATTCTCTATTCTCGTTCTCTTTCCTTCGATCTTCTTAACCTTCTTCCACCATACATTTCACTTTCGGTTGATAATACATACTACTTATATCTGTCGACATTAGTAGCTCAAACCACAGTACAACCAGATTCCTTGAGAAACCAGAGCAACAACAAAAAGCTTTGCAAAGTGTGTGAATAAACACAGTTAAGATCGATATGTATCCACTTTGTATCCTTATTCCTTTAATGATTATAATTTAGGTCACGTTTTGAACACTTATCTAAACTTCAGAAACTAAAGTATGCTAAACATTTGGGAATAATTATATGAATAATCATAATTGTTGTAGGTTGTATGCAGCTAATGCGAAACCATGAAATAGAATAACGAATTCATTTTATTCTACAAACCTTGGTGTTCTTGTTGTGTTTCAAATCTTTGATTGAAATAAATTAAATCATTTTCTGAACAACAGTTAGAATTAATTTCGTCTACAGGTTTTTCACATTAAATAACTCTAAATCATTCAATACTGAATAAATTATATGAATTTCAGAATTTTATTTACACTTCAAACCAATCATTTTTACATCAACTTTAAAAGTTAACATATTCTCCTTATCTATCAAATTCAAGTATAGAGTAAATTAATATTTCACTATATATGTGGTGTAGGTTACTAATGTCGACAGATATAAGTAGCATGTAACACCAATCAGAAATGGGATGGCTGGCATCAGAAGATTGAACTGAAGAGAACCGAAAGAAAATTAGAAAAGAATTGGAATAAAAGCAGAATTGAAACAATCATGAAGGATGTAAAGGACAACTGAGGGAAGATGCGCAAATGAAGTATTAAATGTGTGGTTTTCAGAATTTATAAGGACACTGTAATTTTGCTATAAACAATAAATTGATCATCCCCGCCAAGTCCTGTTCGCTACATATATACCATTTTGTATAAATTTACCTAAATACAATTTTTATAGACGTCTTCAAGATATTTGTTTCCTGAACAACCGATAGAAAAACATCGAATTGAACAAGTACTGCATAGCACACAATGAAGGAGAAAATAAATTACAGTTAACACAAAATAATTTATATGAATACTCGCTTAATATTCGAAAAAAGATAACTTCATATATGATTTAGAACAGCTTCGAAATTCACTTTATTGTCTTGAGCGCAAAATAATGCGAAAAAATAAAGTAAAAATTTACCGCATTTCTTCCGTAGGCATAAGCATTTACATCAAAAGTAGCTAGTCTTCCACGTAATTTAGATACTAGAGCTTCTATTCGACATGTTTCATCAACAAATACTGTGATCAAATGAATGAATAAATTAAAGGAGAGATAATTAAAATAACCCATTAGGTCATTGAATAAAAATAAAGAAAATTCAGCGAAGAAAATTCTCTTTCCGATGAGTTCATTTACTTAAACTACACATTTGTATTTATAATTATATGGAAATATATGTCTATAGAAGGATAGAAAAGATTGCATCATGAATTGATTCGAGACTCTTATTATCAAATGAGGTAATGCAAAAATCAAGGGGTAAGAGAAGGATATAAGGCTGGAAATAATTCACGGGTCTGAACTATGAAAGATAATTATCCACTTGACAGATATGAAGTGAAACGAAAAACACAAAGGTCATAATAATAAGGACTGAATAATAGTCATGAAAAATTGTCAAAAGATAATAACTGGTTACGGTTAAAAATTACAAAACACCAATAAAAAATCAATAGTAAATAAAAATAAAAAGTGAAATAAAAATGGGAGAAAAATCTAAACATACTATATAAAAGGGAATTAGGGTCAAAGAACGATGAGAGGTTATACATATTGTTTTTGCATGCGAAGTTCGGGCTTGAGTTGGTGGATTACCAGTACCTCAGCAGTGCATAAGATTTTCATTCGACCTCCCTTCGGTTTAATTCCATATAATTATAAATACAAATGTGTAGTTTAAGTAAATGAATTCATCGGAAAGAAAATTTTCTTCGCTGAATTTTCTTTATTATTATTCAAAGTAGAGATATTATCACTACTGAGAAGATACAATTGAGTAGCTTAAAATCTTAGTAGTATAACCTAAAAGTAAGGTATCTAGATTATTTGCTAAAAAATCTAGTTAATATGTTCATCACTTACTAAATTAATGAACTACAACTCGTAATATTGTAAAATAAAAGTATCAAGGAGAGAAGGTATATTCAATCACTAATTAACTTGTGCATCAAGACAAACAGTTAGTGGAAAACGCTCGAGAATGATGTAATGCTTTAGATCGATCCGACTTGATTACTAAATCGACCACGCTATCATTCACAACACGTTACAACCATTTTGTGATGACTGATTATTTACCAAAACAAAAATCGATCAAACATGAAGGTAGATTAGCTGGAACTCAAATAACACTTTTTCTGTTTGAAGTAACTATGCAAAAGATGTTTACTACTGACAATAAGTCACAGAATTTAAGCTTGCATGTGTTTACAACTGAGAAACCCGAAAACAGAATGTAACCTTTGTTTTACACCCTAAGATTGTCAATGGCTTCCTTGTTTTCTTTAGATTATTACTGTGTCACAAAAACGACATCAGTTGGTTGAACTATACTGATCTACCAAGCTTTACTTAGAATTATTATGAACAAAATAGTCGTCCGCTCCACAATTATGTAATTAAAAACATAAACTATATAACTAAAAACTGACTAAAAAACATGATTATTAGAAATGAAATTTTTTTAAAAATACTCAACACTACAGCTAGATAAATGCACTCTAGGTCCTTCTCTTACAATGTAAGAATATTTATGCATTAAGGCATTAAACGGTAGATCCTAGTTCATTAAACATGGTAATTTACACTTTCCAACTAATTTCTTTATTTTTCCCCTAAGTGCCTTGATACAGTCAATGATGGAGAGAGATAAAGAACAAAATTTCTCGAGCTTATACTTTGGAGCTGAGTAACGTGTTTTTAAAACATACACACAGCACTAATTCTTTCAAGATTTCAAGCAATTAGTATGAAATTTAGGCTAAAGGTCTCCTGCCGACTAAATGCATCAACATATTTAGCTTCAAACTATTTATACAACTAACACAGATAAAAAGAAACTAGATACTGATTAAAAATAAAAACTTACATGGTTCTGGGAATTTACAATTTATTGCATGTAAAACACATCCGGTCCCAGGGAAATGTACACCAAGCAAACAAGAAAGTAGACTAACAATGAAAGATAACAGAAAATGGAGAAAAATTCCAAAGTAATTTTCAAGAAAACTCTATACATAACAAACACAACAATTTAGTAGATATTAGTAAACATTACAAGAAGCTGGAATGATTTATTTTAAATAGTTTAAACAAGTTAAAGAGCTACAATTATTACAGTTTAATTTAATGATGAGTTGTATGGATAATGAATACAATCACCAACCCTAAATATCTTACGGTTTATTAAGCAACAGCAATATCCAAAGGTAACATTTCGTCTATGACTCACTCATCAACAATATAAATCTTTACGTATGTTTTGTACCATATCACTATAGGATTTATTTAAACGATGTAGCATGATAAGTCAAACAATAGAGTAGAGAAACTTTAACCTCATCATATACCCGCTTAACATAGTTATAAATAGTAATATCAATTGTTATCAGTCACTAAAAATGAAAACATATCGCATCAAAACTCTCAGTTGCATAACTTAGTAGGCAAATATCACTTATGAGGCAGAAAATGAAAATAATCAATACATGATAACCGATTTATGCGCGAAACACTGATAAGTCTTGTACGCTAAACGCTTTAGACACAGTATTCCTAGATATTTTCTAGTTTTCGTATGTTTTAATCCTTTGCTGCAAATAGGAAATAAAACCCGAGCAATAGAAAAAATGCCACTTCAAATGTTAGATTATGTGCAGTTTATTACATTTATTTATTTATTTGAACACATAAATATTGGTACAAGGGGGCACCATATATATGTATGCGCCACACAAAATAATGAGAATGGGAAGAGAAAAAAGAAGGTAGGGTGTGTATAAGGAGAAAAAAAAGAAAAAACGAACAATAATGACCACAGATTAGTGTACGGTAGACAATCCCAGAGAACAGTCCTGTCCAACGAATCGAAGGCAGCCCTGATGTCAAGAAACACTACGATTGTTGGCCTTTGATAAGTATGGCGGTGTTCTAACATTTGGCGGAGGGTGAAGATATGATCAATACATCCTCGACCAGAACGAAAACCAGCCTGCTCCTCGCGAGTCAATCTTTCTCGGGTTTTGAACAACCTACGAAGTATGACGGAAGCCAATAGCTTGGACGCAATCGGAAGTAGACTTATCCCCCGATAGTTGTTACAGGAACGACGTGAACCCTTTTTAAAGATAGGGACAACTATCGACTCATTCCATGACGTTGGCACACTCTCTAGTTCCCAAACGTTTGTAAACAACGTCGTCAATTCCTTAGTCAAAAAGTCACCACCATCTTTAAAAAGAGTCGGAGGTAAGTCATCTGGGCCAGGTGATTTGTAACGCTTCAAGAGTTGGAGTTCCTTGCGGACTTCCTCCTCGTTTGGTGGATCAGTCGTCACCGGCCATGGAGGGCAGGACAGTCTGACCGATGTTGCCGGAGCAGCAGGCCAGTTGAACTGCCCTTCGAAAAATTCCGCCCACCGTCCAAGACGTCGATGGATGTTAGTGATTGGCATCCCATCATCCTCGAAGATTGTTTCACTCACACCAGACTTCTTGCTGCCAGTGGCTCGGATGAGTTGGAAGAGCTTCCGGCAATTACCAGATGCAGCTGCTGCTTCCAGCTCATTAGCACGCTCCAACGTTTCGCGAAGTCGCAAGCGGCTTTACTCGCCATTTTGATGGTGTCATGCAACTGCAACCAATGCTCATCTATACTTTTCGGTGGAATGATAGCTAGCCTAGAAGCTAGCTCGGTTCGATACTTGCTTGCAACCGAAGTTGCAACCAATTTGCTGACATAAATCCTTTGGTGACGATCACTTCGTTGGCCACTGAAAAGTAAGGTAAGATTGGCGCAGACCAAGGCATGGTCAGAGTCCAGATAGGTACTCCAAAAGGAGCGGCAGTCTTGTACACAATCACGCCAGCGGTAGCTGATCGCGATGTGATCAATCTGAGTCCAGGCTTAAGATGCAGAGGGAGGACTCCAGGTGACACATCGGCGATGACTGTGCCGGAAGTTAGTGCTAGCCAGAAACAGGTTGTGGTCTGTGCACAGTTGCAGTAGACTGTCCCCGTTATCTGTCCTGCGACCAACAAGTCCCCATCGGCCACCTAAACGACTCTTTTCTGTGCCTAGACGCCCGACCTGAGCATTCAAGTCTCCAGCTAGTACTACAATATCTGTCGAACGCACTTTCTGGAGAAGAACAGATAACTGGTGGTAAAACTCATCCTTGATTGCATCCGGGCTGCAATCTGTCGGGGCATAGGCGGAGATGACGAAAAGACACCGTTTCTCATGCCGATTTCTTCTCACTCTGATGAAACTTCCTAATCTAACAGCACATAACCGACTGTTAATGGGGATCCAATCGATTAGTGATGCCTCAGCTCTAGCGCTTAGTGTGACACCAACGCCAGCAAGACCAGACGAAGATGCCACAGGGTCCCCGGATAAGCGCACGTAAAACAAGCTTTTTGAAGCGACAGATGGAGAGCGAATTTGTAGCACTTCACCAGAGTCTTGAATACGAGTCTCGGATGGGCAACAAACGTCGATATTAAGACTTTCCAAAGATATAGCCAGTTCTATCTGTTGTCCGACCTGCATAAGTGTGTAAACGTTGAAGGTAGCCAGTTTGAATGGTGCACGTGGTTTCAGAAAAACAGCTTCAGTATTCGTATTTGGTGGTAGCATACAGTTTTCAACCAGGCAATGACTTAAGAACGTTTAGATAGAGTCGATTTTCCACCATAGGCAAGCTTCTGTATAAGTCCAAAAATAAGGATACATAAAATGGGAATAAAAGAGAGTGAATAAGTGACGTGGTAAATAATAATAATAATAATAATAATAATAATAATAAAAGTAATAATAATAATGTGAATTGCTTGACTTAACAGTCAAGCAATTCACAACGTGAATAGAATTTTCAGTAGGTATCGTCATTTTCATTTTGTGTGCGGGCTGTGATACTGTCCGGGTGTATAGACATTGAGAAAATTTAACACATCTTTGGAATAATTAACACATTAATTCACTTAGTTACTAAACAGTTTCATTCTAAAATAAAACTTTTTAGTTATAAACCAACATTAAAAAATAAATTCCCACTGGAATTTAGTTAAAATAACGCTATACTTTAGACATTTATAAGTAGTAAGTGGTTATATCGACGAAAAAATAAACACAACTAAATAATCACTGAAAAATAAATTAATATATTTGTAATATCTCAGTCAGTAGAAAAATTAAATTTTCTGACATTTCGGGACTCAGCGTAAGTCACTTCTTCTTCTTCTTCAGAGAATAAATAATCCAATCATTGAAAAAGTTATCATAATAAAAGATATATAGAAAATGAATTAGTAAACACAATGATAATAACAACAATTGAAAGAAAATGTAGATCAACAAACAAATTGAAGTGATGTAGAAAAGCTTATAATCATTCATAAACAAGGAGAGAAGTTTTGTTTTAAAAATTTACACTTATCTTCATCATTGATTAATACCAAGTATAGAACTGTCAAAACAAGATTATATTGAAGATTTTGAAAATTATCAAGAAAAAAAATCATTTAACGATATAATCTGAGATATTTCCACAGTTAGAATTAAGATGATTTTACCCAACATCTACTAGAATAATGAAAGTATATCTTGATAAAGTTTTGTTCTCTGAGCTGGATGGTTTAGTCGTAAAGCTTTTCAGAGTTCTTCTGAACGTCTTCAAACTTCAGGTACTTCAGAGAAAAAACTTTATCAAAATCACTAACGTAAACTACAAATTTCCACCATCTGAAAATGTATCTTCGTGACTGAATTTTGTGTACTCTGAAATACCTAAATATCCAGTACATAATTGTGGGAGAATTTTGCTGATGAGTTGTGTGCTGTGATGAAAAAGCTACTCATTATCCTTTGGTTTTTCCATTCTAATAAATCGGTGGTGTTCTTATTCAACATAATACTAATTGTATAATGAAGATATTATGAATACATCAACAGTTAAACGCAGTTGACGAACTAAAGAAATTCATTAAAACGATGTACTACCAAATAATTTTCATTTATCAGAAAAGTTCCATCAAAATAAGAACAAGAACTGGGATGATATTTAAAACTCTACTTGTTAGTATTATATCTACCATTTAGTAATTTTAACAATATAACAATGGATTGATATTAGGTGATTAAAACTAAATACTGGAGAATACTCAGTTTAATAACTGTGGTGTGTGCTACTTATATTGACATAAGTAGTATATAATGTTAGTCGTAAACAGAAGGTCGAGCAGCAGAGAGACAAGAGGATCGAACAGTAAAGAATGGAAAGAGGATGCAATTTGTATGAAAATGCAAGAACAATGAAGTCTGAGTCACTTTTAGACAATCGATGGACATTTTGCAAATTAGGCATTTACTTTATGACTGTTAGATTTTATTAACAAGTCCTGTAATTTTTTGTTAAATGCATTTGATTTTCCCCACTGATGTCCTTGTTCACTACAACTGCATTCAAAAGTAACTATTATCAAAGTATATTTTCAATTTCTGGATAATACCAAATTTAATTCACTCGCAAAACCTTATAGCATTCGGTCAAATAGGATCATATGAAAGGATATAATTGACTAAAAATATTATGAGATTATTATCAATCTCACAAGAAGAAAAAATAACTCATTGTGTCATTGGATAGAAATAAAGAGAATTCAGTGAATAAAAAAATTCTTTACTTAAGCTGTACATCCGTATGTATAGCTATATAGGAAATATATGTCCATAGAAAGATAAAAAAATAGATGGTTTTGTCGAGAAGAAAGTTTTCTTCGCCAAAAAAAACAAACAAGCTCGTAAATGAAACACTAAATATAAAATAAAAAAGAAGAGATTAGGGTTATAATATTTGACTAATAAGTTATTTGATTTAATTCGATTTTTCTGAAATTTTGCAATGTTTATATACTTTATTGCAAAGAATGAATGAATTAAACATTAAGAAGATGATAAATATATTTAGAAAGCAACAAATCACGAACTGACTTTCAATTTGTTCTTGGTACCTTTATTTTGTACACGTATATGACTACTTTAGTAATTGAATTCAATACACTCAGGTTTGTTGGTTGGAATGTTAAATTACAAGATCAACTTCAAGAGTACGGTTTACCACATTTTAATCAAACTATGATATAATGCGTGTATATTATTGTTTGAGGAAATGTACTTTAGACTTTGCCATCTCATAATATTTCAGCCTTATTATTATGAGAACTTTGAAAATATCATCATCAATAGTGTGAGCTGTCTGAGAAAGTTTTAATAGTCAGTAATTTTATGGACTGATGTTATTTTTTGGTTTAGATGCCCCCAGTTTTCTCCCAGTCTACGTTTACAACAAATAACATGATCTGCCAAGGTAGGAGGTGGTTGAGTTTGCGTAACAATTTAAAGGAGAATAATATATGAATCCAACTATTCCAAAGAAACTGATTTTCGGTCAGACTACTTACCATTCACAACCATAGATTGAAATTATCCCACAGATTCCAAACTGAAATTTTGCAGCTACCAACAGAACTAAAAAAATAGTGAATAATTACATGGAAAGATGAAAAATCTTGCTTAGCTCGCCCCTAAATTGTTGTTTTTTTTAAATTACTGATTACTAATTTATTACCATTGGTTGGTTAAGGTAACCGACTATTGATACTGTACTACATTTAAGAAGAAAATTAGTACATAAAATTGAATTTACGCTCAAACAATTATTCCATAATATTTAAAATTATAGATAAATGAAACGAAATTTGATGAGTAAAATTAGATAATTATTTACCCTTGAATAAATGTTCCATGTACAATACATTTTCTATAACGTGTTTGTTTAGCATAATTCGAATCTAAATGAATTGGATTAATATCACCAGTAAGTTTTGCAAAATCGTTCACATCTTGAGCTGTAATTTTTCTAATAAGAGAAACTCGATCACCAATTGAAATAAATCGATTAGATTGTAATATAATCATATGATTTATTTGTTTTATGATTGAAGACGACAAGAAAATCATCTAAAGTAAGAAGAGATGCTTTTAATGAAGATTTATGGGACAGTAAAATATATTATAAAATCATGTAATATGTAGATAGGAATTTCTATAGTTAAGGCCTACCTGATATTAAAATCATTGTAGATCAGATTTTGTGTAAACATACCTCGATTTGAAAATCCAAAGATAACTGATCTAAATGTGACTACGAACCAGTCTTTGTTATCAATCTTGACATATCTGACGAAAATTGAGAAGAAATATCCTATGTCTACACTCATTAAGAAATTACGTTCAAACATATATAGTTGAAATATTCAGTGAAATACAATTATAATCATGGTAAGTTAGTAAAAACAGTTATGATATCTTACTTTAACAGAAGTGTAGGTAAGTTCTGAATTAACATTAAAATACCTCATTATGCCGTAAGGTCACCATATAAACTAGTTACTTTGTTGACAATCCACTTTATGATACAATCAGAACGTGAGTTAAGTACTGAATATATGCAAAATTTTGATCGTTCAAAAATATCTTTATCAAAACTCTTATGTTTTGGGATATAATTTACATTACGTTTCGTTATTAGAATAGATAATTCAACGGAAGTGGATAGAACAAAGCTGATATAAATGCAACTTTGGATTGCATAAGGAAATACCAATGTACATAAATCCATACAAAAAATCAAACACTAAAACGCCTGTCTAACGTAACTGATAAATTTAAAACATTTGTTTTCTTTAACATTAATTCGATACCTGATGTAGGCCAGAAGTGCTAATCAAAAAACAAGATAATAGTCCAACTGAATAAAGAACATAAATCTACATTTGCCGCATCAAAGCGAGGCTTTTATAAACCAGTTTTTCTTTTCATTTAGTCATGACTTTACTGTTTAATTACAAAACTACAATTCCGTTGACTGGTTTTGAACAATAGTCATCGCCAGTTTTCATCTAGTTGGATATGTTAACGTTATTTACGGTAGGCTGGAGAATGAGTAGACCTTGTCTAACTACTGATATTAATAAGAGTAGTTTATATTAATATCTCAAAATGTTTCAACCTTTTGCTGCATAGCATCCCGTCCAAACAAAAGGCAAACTAATATAAAATAAAATACAATAATAAATGTCCATAAAGAAATCGTGTGTATAATAAATGGATACATTAAAAGTTTTTACTGAAATTTTGAACAACAAAATCAAGAGCTAATCAATCTATTCGGTATCAAATTAAGGTACTCAGTAACTCTATTAAACCTATCAGCGAGATATAATTCGCGATATTAACATTAGGTTATAAATCTATCATTAGATAATATGAAGATATTACTCAAGTTGTAGTTATTCAGGGGACTGTCCATAATATGATGCAAATAGTTGTAAAATAATTCCATAGAATGTTTTATTGCATGTTTCTTTCAAATATTGGATCATTTAAATGATGAGGTGATATCTTCAACTTGTAAAAGTTGGGAAGTTTGGGAGGAAAAGACGAAATAGGCTTTTGAATTTCTGGATAACATTATAAAATAAATTGTAATGTCAAATTATTTTTTAAAGGCATCTTTTTAATAAGTAATAAGGTAAGAGGATAGTCCACTGAACAATTTGGATATTCAAAATCAAGTTGGTCAGAACTTTTAACCGATCTATACGAGAGGTGTAAATGATCAATAGGTTCCAGTAGGTGGCTTCTTAATATCTCCCTATATTTATTCGACAATAAACATAACGGATATAGAAGTTGGTACATCTAAGTTGATACTTATACTTGGTTGATAAAAGATATTTATCAGGATGAATTCGTACATTAATACAATAGGGTGTTAATAATTAAGCTGGTTAAAAAAACAAAGTCGCCAAGCCAGCAGCTCAAAGCCAACTTTATAGATTTATTATTTAGGTGGCTGGGTAGTATCAATGGCTCTCATATATAAATTGTCTTACAACAATTGTCCTAACAGTATCTTGTTAATACATTACGCAATTATTCGCTCACATACAACTTGAATACCTATAAATTATTCGTTTTCAACGTCAAATAACACAAAAAATATGCTATTTCCACGCTATATATCAGTATACTTAGATGTTTTCTAGAAAGAGGTATCCGCATAAATTTAGATAGTTACGATAAGTTCGATTTAAAAACAATGTCAAAATTACATAACCTATTAGCTAAGTACTTATTCATCTTCAGTATCATACCTGGACTTTCCTATATTTCATGGAATAGATAATATTCTTTAGAAATTTTCTCTAAACCTTTAACACTAACAAATACAACTGTAGTGAGGGTGATAAATCTTTAAAACAAAAAAAGAATTAAACTGACTTTTCTATTTTACTAAAATCAGATATTTCTAAACAGGACACAGAATATATGATATGACTTAAAAATTAATATAACATTGACTTCGTCACGATGATTTACAATGAAACTTGGTTTCTTGTTTTATTCATCATAAAACATCCAAAGCATATTTACTGATCTATGGATTGATATTTATTTAATTTTGCTCACATTTCATCGACCAATTTCACAAACAACATTCTGTAAGATTCATATTTTGAGATTATTGGCACTCAATAAAGTGTATCAACAACCAGAGGTGATGCTATGTCAGATATACTTCACGTGGTGATAACTTCGAAACCCTACTCCTGAGTTTTTGAAGTTTGTACTGATAATACATACAACTGTATTGATCACTGGGTGATTATCAGTGGCATATTGCTTATTCAGAAAAAAGACTCCCTGTTAATTCTCTACAAATATCTGATATTAGATGAGTTAAAGTTCTATTACATAGTTTAGCCTACTAATCAGATTTTCACTCATTACTCCGTATTAAATATCAATATTCTAATCGCGAATATATTTGCTTCATTATGGAATCACGATAATGTTAGGAATAACTGATTTGTCAAATAACGGTTAAGGAGAAAACTGACTACAGTAATTACGAGATACTGTATAGCTAACCTTTTATCAATCTTACTATTTGTTTATCCCTATTTTTTTAACATTGAGTCACGAAACGTCAGAAAATTTTTCTACTCATTGGGATATTACAAATATATTAATTTATCTATTTCAAAGATGATTTTCTTTTACTTATTTCAAGGTGCATTTTAAGCAAAAATAAAAACTAATGCATCAAAATGATTTTCTACTGCTAAACAGTATGCCACCTTTACATCAACTTTCATTAGTTATGTTGTGAGGTAGTTACTCACGAAAGACAATGAAGGCGGTCCCGCAATATCGTGGAGTGGTTGGAATTAGACATTAGCACCGTCTGAGCCCGGCTCAGTAGTCTAGAGTTTAAGCGTCCGCGCACTAGACCTAAGATCTTTGGTTCGAGTCCCGTGTGTGGGATCGTGGATGCGCACTGCTGAGGAGTCCAATACTAGGGCGAAACGGTCGTCCTGTGCTTCCAGGTTTTCAATGGTGGTCTGACATTGATCAGTCCATGATCTCAATTATGTTTGATAATTAAATAAATTGAAATCTACTTGTAAGTTGGTTCTAATACGTGTGAATTACCACTCCATAAGAAAGGTTAAAAGGTATTTACAAGTTATTCAACCAACTATTACGTCATTAATGCTCTGAGTAGATAGACATGAAGAATAAAAGCGTGAATACTTGAATGTTTATTATTAATAAATGTGAGAAATTAGTCAAATACCTGAAAACAGAATATTATTTAAAAAATTCTATATTATTATGAATTATTGCAGTGTAAAATGAAATATTTTCATTTATGAGTTCACGCATATAAATCTGTATTCTGGGAGATAATTTCAAACATCTGACGAAAAAAACAGAGAACTATAGCGTTTTTCTTCAACTAACTCTATCAATTATACGCTAGAATGAAAGGACACACAGTCTAGCACTGACGAAAATAAACAAAAAAAAAATAACAAGTGAAATATGAGCAATAAATATACTACAAAATCAAAGTGAATATATGTTCTTTCAACTGTTTCGGAGAAACATATGTGGTGTACAATAGTAGTAAACTAAAAGGCGTTATTTGTTAGTACTAAACAATATCATCTCATTATTCTGATTATTTTGTCCCGCCTTAATCCTATTTCAAAATGAAATAGATGAACTTTATCTTCATGTTGTTGCATATCAAAAACACAAATACTCATACACGCACACCAAATACAAGTAAAACGTTGGTGATAAATATGAAAAACAAAAAAAATCACGCTGTTAGGACAGGGTACATCACTGTAAGGACAAATAGTTGCAAAAATATGTGTAATAGTACTTTGTTAAAAATAATTTCATTATTCTACAGACAATAAAAGTTTGTTTGTAGATTATAATGACAATGTTAAATGCCAAAATGTTTCATTGACAAAGATTATTGACAGTTTACATCATGAACTGCTCTTAGTTATGCAACCACTGAAAACCATAAAGCATTGAATAGTTGTTTTATTCTAGTATGGAACACCTCAAGAGTGGACATCCATGACCCTACCGCGAAACATGGTGCAAACTATGAAAATTAACAATTTCCACGAACATCTTAAACTAAAAAGTATGTCATTTGTCAAGCGCCAATAGTTATAAACAAGTGAAGATTATCTAGACGACATAAATATCTTTGTCGGCTTTGTTGTAAATGAAGACTGGTTTTCTTTTAAATGTTAACTCTTTCTTATCTCAAGTTTTGAAAGGATTTTCTAAATAATGCTCAGTTGTTCATTTATCGGGTTACGTTTCAGTTCACTTTTGGTTTTTAGACTGTTCAATACAACATGTATGCTGAACAGTGTTTTATCATAGCATTAGGTCTAAAAAATTTTATGCGAGTTGAGTTTCAATACTGTATGATCTCTTTTTTTACATACACGTACACACTTTATCCTATTTGTCGCCAAACATCTGGAAGCACATTTAGATCACTTCTACATAAAGTAGGCGCTAAAATTATTCTCAAGAATAACGATGAAAGATCTACAATTGAACCGTATAGCTCAGAGAACGCAACACCAAAAACAAAGATATTAGGATCAGTAACCGATACACCATATTTTTTAACTGCTACTTAAATTTCGAAAGTTATCTGTGTGCCGAAGCATTTACAGACCGACTCACTGGTAGTTGTAATCTTCATAAATATCTCCAAACTTATTTTATTTGCATGCACAACCCTCTAGTTAGAAATTAAATATATCGTAGCTATTTCAACGGTATGTGTGTGCTGATGGATCATGTGCATCAATTCATTGACTTAAATAAAATTAATCTAATTGATAAAAGTCAATACCTCCACACATAACTTATCAACAGAAATACAGATGACTATCTTGAATCTAACAACAAATCTTACCACTCACTGTCAAACAATCTAAGAAAATATTTAATAATATGTGGTAATATAGTTAAGAACTTATTAGGAAAAAAAATACTTTTAGACTTTCTTTCATTGAGGGAAAGTAAAATGAATCCATATTAAAAATAGATTTTACTGTAATGCTGAAAAGACATTTGACTAGATAAAACTGAAGCACTGTAATCTCAAATACACCAGTTTTCCATCGTAAAACCTACATACTAAAATGCTTTTATACGCTAAATTTATAAGCACATTGAATTATAAAGTCAGGATATGGAGTGAGATTAACCGAAACATCTTCAATATTCATTAACTGCATGATATCTGGCGGCTTTAACAATGTTTTCATTCACTTAATAGATATGTGCTGCATATTGTAGTGTAATTTCATGGAGGATCTCACTTCAGGTGTTTGGACTTACTCATAACTATCTGCTACAAACATGTCAGTGTAGCAGCCCGAATAAAAAAAGTAGCAAGCGTTAGAGTTTGAGATGAAATATTTGATGAAAATTTTACTCTACCATCTAGCACTAACTCACCAAAAAAGCTGGAAGACAACCAAATGTGCTGAGTACAATGCACTTACTGATAAGTGGAATGCTGGGAATAACCTCACGACAATTACTTTAATGAGACAATACTAGTTGTACGAAAGTTACCCAGGAAGAAAAGTATTATTTGTCTACATAATTGTTAAATGAATCATAAATAACATGAAATGAAGTTGAAACATACCATACAACAATAGGATCATCTCTTTGAATCAATAACTATTCTAACTGATAAATCAATAGTTGGTGATTACTAAAAATCACATGATACAGAAACTTTAGTCAATACTTCAAATAGCATCCATCATCGCATCATTTAGATTGTGTAAAACTTTTCGTGAACAATCTGTATATACGTATATGTGTCTTATTCAAAATGTAAATCAATATGGGATTATTATCAAAGGAACTCCGTCTGTAAAGTATTTTAGTCATATATAAGCTAAGTAGTTATTACTTGACTAAATACTTTCACAAGTTTGATTGCATCGCATGCAATTCAACAATTATGGGTAATGATTTTAATTAACAAATTGGAAAATAGACTGAATGTAATTACTTTTTTATTAATGTATTTCATTAATGAATGATAATGACCTATCACAAAAGAAATTAAGTATGATGAGAACAAACGGTGAATTGACGATTTAACAAAAGATTCATGAGTTTAAAGTGTAACTGCAGGAGAAAAATGTCATAGAAAATATAGAATTATTTTGATATGTATTGCAATCAGAAAATAGAATGAATTAACTAGTAAATTCCTAAAGATAACCAAACAAACATCCATCCATCCACACATATACATACAAACAAACATTATGATATATCTAATTAACAAAATAAACAAAAGATTACAGCGGTTTAATAATTCAATAGTTACAAATATATTGTTTTACTGACAATCATAATAATATTAGTATTCTTCGAAAAAAATATACAAAACATGATAGAACCGAAAAGAAAAACTTGAAACCCTTTTGTTTAATTGTTTGTAACTTCACAATGAAAAAACAAAAACAAACATGAGGAATAAAAAAAGAATATTAGATTAAAATGGAAATAAACAGAAATGTGTACAAAAAGGTATAAGCTGATACTTATTTAAAATTATCATAGGCAACGATACTGGTAATGAAAACAAATTACAGTAGGATACAGTAAAATAATAGAAATGAATAATGATAATAAGAATAAACCAATGTATATGAGTCAAAAGAATAAATGATGAGTGTATAGATGACTATGCATTGTACAATTTTAATAGTAAACAAGATTCATTTAAACTGATGCCAACATACTCAAGAAGTGTTTGATGATAACAATATTCTACATTAATAATATATATATATATTTTTGTTATATCCCAATGAGTAAAAAATTGTATTTTTGACGTTTCATGGCTTAATGTAATCAACTTCTTCAATGTTTCCTTAGTACTATTTAAACATATGTAAATTAAATTCGGTTATTTATTTACTCCGAAGAAGTGGCTTACAATAGGTCACGAAACGTCAGGGATAAAATTTTCTACTCATTGGGATATAACAAAAAAATATATTTATTATTAACCTTGTACCCAAAGCTCAATTTATCTGAAACTATCAAGACTAACCTTGGCATCGATACCTACAATATTATTCATTATTGTCAATATGATACATGAGAAAGAGGTCAGTAAAGTATTGCAATTATCAATGTGATCAGTAGTTGAGAATGTATACATCCGTATACGTTTGCATAATAAAGCAACATAATTAAAATAACAGTAACTGAAAATACAATTTACAACAAAAAAGGAAAAGAAAATTTCATAATGAACACTTATAAACCTTAGAATTGAGTTTGTGAAATTCCATTGAAATCGATATGGGAGAAAACGACGTAACTGTAAAATTACTAGGCAAGTATTTATTAAAGAAAGTTTTTCTGTTTTAATAATAAAAAAAACAAATAAAAAACAGATCACAACGAATATTATTTTTGAGAAAAAATAGGAGTCAATATTGAAATTCAGAGATTATTAGGTACGGATTAGGGTCGTGGATATTGTACGTCAAATCGGACATTGGAGCCAAATCAGTATATATATATATATATATATATATATATATATATATATCATAGAATTCGAGAATTGAACAGATTCTGAATAGCTTTAATAAAGATTAAAAACATGAGAATTCGATAAATAAAACATTTCATATACAATTTACAAACAATTTATTACGTGGAACAATAAATAAACGAGATTAACCTAATCAAACGAGACAGAATCAAATCAATAGTTTCACTATAAATGTCTAATATGATTACTTTCCAAACAAACTCGTTATGTAAGCAGTAACATTCTGATTTAAAAGAATATTTGAAGTAATAACTTCTATTCTCAACAAATTAAATACTAGATAGATTGGAGAAGAGTCATTTTCTATAAGTCACTAATTGAAACATTCATGACGTATGACTGACCTATTGCTGATTAAAGTAATTTAATTAATAAATGTGGATTGGCAATGTTATGGTCTATAAGAATTGACAAAAGCAGGAATGCAGAAAGTAATAACACATCGTGACATTACGAAATAATTGTATTACAATATAAAATCTATTGGATATATAAGATGCAGATATTTAATCTTAAATCTCAGAAAAACTAAATGTTATGCATTGCTAGTGATCTATAATGAAATTCAACGAAAACTTGGATTCAGATTATCTATCTATGGTAAACATAGTTGAGTCAGAAAAATGGTGCGGTAACACAAGACAAGTTTATGTCAAACTAATGTCAAATTATCAATTGTATGGGTGTGGTGGTCGGTATTCAATATAATCCTTAAACTTCGTATATAGTTCTCCCTGATAACCGTCAATAGATAATGCCCAAACGGTGTATTATTCAGAAGGCGAATACGAAGCGTTGATTACGTTTATTATTACACCACACACAGATATCCAAATTTACAGGTACACTAAACAAGCATGAGATAGTATTGCCGAAAAGCAAGCAGGCAAGCGGGTGTGAGAGCGAGTCAGCGAGTTGAATGAGTAGGTTCAAATGTATGAATATATGCGTAGACAGTAAGTAAGTAATACTCAAGCATACATATCCATAGAAGTGCAACAATAAGAAAGGTACAATGATATAGATAAATTGTTATCGTACGGATGACTGTCCTTTAAATAAGTTAACAAGAAGTCTAGACATTTTCTATTGTTCAATACACTATATCTGTATAGGACACAATTATTAAGCTCTTTTTAATATCTATTGAAGGGAAAAAGATGTGGACTCACTTATACGATAAATAAAGAATTACCAACCTTCTCTATATAAAATTCTCAAGTAATTTGATTCTCGATATCTATGACAAAACTGTTACCTATAGTTTTAAAGCAATTTATAGAACACATTGAAGTCACAAATCCATTGCGTACATATAGACAGATTGAGTTATAATTTTGTGAAGACAACAGTTTACTCGCTATGTTTAATATACATGAAAGTAAAACCATAAAATACATTGGTTTTTTCAAACCTGATGGAATAAACATATTACTGGAAATCAAAAAGCTGGCTCCGACCATATGAATAAATACAAAAGAATTCAGTATTACAGTTATTCAACCTTAACCAAGAAGTTACCACTTTTATTATCATTCGTATGAGCCACCGAGTTGAATGATTTCAAGAAGAATCTACCGTTATTTATCTTTTATATGATATATGAGCTGATAACACGTAATATTGTATAGATTTATAAATGATGACTGAAATTTGAAGGACTTGAATTAGTGGCCTTTAGGTAACATATCTGACTCTACCTATTATATTTCAATAATAACCAGATCTCAGTTTGTTTTGATTATTCATCCGTTTCAGATACATTTCTCTTAATTTATAATTCAACAAATAACACCAATATATTAATTTCTCAAAACAATCTTTTCATCTCTATCTTAATTGAGATAAGATACGATGGGAAAGTGATTAATCATCAAAGTGACTATCACAAATAGTCTTGGTTGATAACAATATACTCTGAAGAAAACATTAATCTCTTTAAGAAATTCATATTTAATCTCAAAAAATGTATTCTAGTTTATGATTTAATACAATTTCAACAATTATTTTCGAGGACGGATAAAGTAGAAGAGAATGGACATTTAATTGTATATGTGAGCTGGGATGAACATTGATGTATCTATCAAGTAACATAAATGATGAAAGATATCTACATAGAAGAATTATTGTTAATGCTGTCATACAAAAATAAACGAAACTATTAACTGCATCAACCACTTCATTAGTCCTGTTTAAACTAGACATAATTCTGGTAGATCTTTGAAAAATCATTTCATAATTAACAATGAACATAAAAACAAAAAAGCTCAATGACCTTTTAAAAATAACTTACCAGAAAAAGAAAAGCACAATTATTTTGTTTTTTTCTTAAGTTAATAATAAGGGGAAAAATATTGAACAACAAAATCATAGCACTATTATTACTTTTATTACTGTTATGTCAAACACAATTAATATTGGTTTTTGACAGATTTACTGATGAAGGCATATCTTTATTACGGTGAGGAATTCATTTGGATTTTTTCGATCTCTGTTTTATAGTATTTATTTACTGATTACGTCATCATTTGTATGATTATGATTATTTTGACTTATTGTATTCAGTGAATCTGATTCGTCAAAAACATTTACAGATGACTGAATTGGATCTGATTCGGTATTACAATTCAATGACTTATCATCCTTGAAGCATGGTATATTTACATTTTGGAATAAGTTAGATGAAGAAGAGAGATTTTCAATAGTCATAAATGAATCGGATGAATGTTGAAGTAAAGGTGGTCGTCGTTGTTCTACCACTATTGTTGTTTTCTTTTCTTCCTTACTTCGTTTTTCCATTATTGCAAAATTCTCATTATTATTAATATTATTACTATTATTGATAAATTTACCATCTTTATTCATTGTTTGATTACCCAATATACATTCAGTGAATATCTCATTAATAGGATTGGTAGAGATTATTGCGCAGTTTAAATTACCCAAAACCTCGACATTACTATCACTATCAAGTTGTTCGATCGTTGTATTTAACGACTTATCTGACTGGAGATCAACATTACTACTATTATCAGGACCACACTCATTATTAATGTTATTATTATCACATTCATAACTTCGTATCACTGATATATCCGATGTACAATTTGTTGTGTCCAATGACATCTCACCATTCATTATATTACAATTAGTTAGTGAATTATCATTACACTGTATCACTGAGCTGTTATTCATTAATTCAGATTGTCCCAACGAATTCTCGTCATGGACAACATCAGTTGGTGTGATTGTATCACAATTAATATTCGAGACATTATTATTATTATTATTATTATTATTATCATCAACTAATTCTGTTTCTAAACGATTTCTTCTAAGATTTGAATCGATGCTTTCAATGAGAGATTTAATTAAATCTTTATCTTTCTGTAAACAGCACAAAGAATAAATAAATAAATAAAATTAATACTGCAAGGATATGCGAAGATTGCTGAATCTCATAGTTCACATAATTAAAATGACAGTTAGAAAACCATTGAAAACTAGGAAGCATTAGACAGTTGTTTCATCTTTAACAGCAGTGTGGATCCACGACTCTACATGGAATCGAGCTAAGGAACCTCAGGTCCTATGAGGACTACTTAACCTTCATAAAGATTAGTACTGATTAATAAAAATGATGGTAATCACAAACAATAGGAAGTGGAACTTGTCTTTCATTTTCCACAGTAAATATGTAAAAAATTTTAATGATATTTATTTGTCAAGAATAATGTTTGGCACTAGATACAACCTAACCAGTTACCTTAGTAAATAGTTGTACATTCATTCAGATAACATTAATTTTACATACTTTCTCAAAAGGTATGGGTTATTTCAAGGTTTTAAGTTGATCAATGAAGAATTAATTTGGTACATAAATAACCTTCAAATTTAACTCGGATAAAATTTGTGACTAGAGAAACTCACCTAAGATACACATAAAAAAATCACCACCAATCTCATTCGACAAGTGTCGCATAATTCAGTAAATCCTAAATCAATATTTAAGTAGGTAGCACTTCGGTTAGAGATCTTAATAGATCCAAGGTTCTATTATCGGTGAGATTGTAGATGTGCAGTGCTCAGGAGTTTCATAGTGGTATAAAACAGCTGTCTAGTGCCCCCTGATTTTCGATGGTGTCCAAACTGATGTCAATCCGTAACAAATAGAGTATTATAAAATCCATATTATATCAGGAAATGCGTAAACAAATGAAGAACATTAGTTTTGTGTAAAGAATCGATCTGTTCAGTGTCAATCAGATAGATGTCATATAATTTGAATTAATGATGAATGACCAACTATGACTCAGTGTAGGTAGGATAAAATCATATCTATATCAACATCTCGAGTAGTCTATAAGCAGATAACATATTGGACTTTAAAAATAAACTGATAATAAAACATAATACAGAAAAATACTTTTAAAATCATTAGTTCATTTAATAATCAAGCTTATTTAAAAATCCATTGATTAGAATTTTAGTTCCAGCTCACATTTTCTTCACCTTTACAAACTAAAGACAGATGGGCATCACCAAGAGTGACTGGACCTGTTCCAGTGTGAACGATTCCCAGTCATTCCACTCAAATCCTTCAATCACTGACCACAATTACCTCGTGGACTCTAAAGAAGTAGTCTGCATCTATCAACATGGTTCAGACCAGTAGTCAAAGACTTTATGGACTGATGCTTTGTATTGACTTGACCGCACCTAGCTATCTTCTTATCTACTTTTGCACTATCAACCATCACTCGTCTAGGTGGACGGTGATAAGGTATACATAACACATGTACTAATCACTTCAAGTCGATGAAGATTCACTGTCTAATCAACCAATTTGCTACATTTACCGAGTACCCTTAGGAAAACCTCAGCATTACACATTCCATCGTTCCAATAAATGTCAACAATGACTCTACGAAAATTGTGATCAAACACCTCCAGCTTACGCATGTCTTCTATTTTCATAGACCACGATTCAGAGCCGAAAGTTGGACAATAAACACACTCTCCACTTGGCAGACGGTGTTCATACTTACTACACAGCTGAAAAAAAGTTGGTAAACGCCAACAACTCCTTACACACTAAAGAAGACACTTCGATTTGATAATCAAGAATCAATATTATTTCAACTACACAGAAACTATCTCCATAAATAAGCATGAAGTACATGACGAGTTTTATTGGTTAACAAGCTGAATAGATAATGTATAGACCAATAACAAAACCTATTCGTATGAGGTATCGACCTCCAAAACGAAACAGAATCTGGCATTCAAACTACAAATAATTATTAACAGAATAATGTCACGTTTACCAGTGGAGTTTGATCATGTTAAGAGTGAGATATCGTCAATAGCATTGGATTAAGGTCATGCTCTATATTGTGAATTAGCTGAAATTAAAAATGTGAATCAGTGTGTACCAATTATGTAGTTCAGATCTGACATGCATATATATGCATCAGTCCACGTTGTCATACCTCATTAGCATAACAAGATGA
Organism: Schistosoma haematobium; assembly: GCF_000699445.3. NCBI lineage: Eukaryota > Metazoa > Platyhelminthes > Trematoda > Strigeidida > Schistosomatidae > Schistosoma > Schistosoma haematobium. The sequence continues at coordinate 24,494,241 of NC_067197.1, forward strand.
ACACCTAATTCATAGAAGCGATTGCGCGAACGCTAGTAATATTTAAATAAAGACTGCATATAAGGATATAATACAGGGAGAAAGAATTAGTTCGTAAAAAGAAAGGTACAAAGTAATTTGAATCTCACGGTTAAAGGGAAGATAAACAGTGTATACTCCTACGTCATTGTGATCCATTCTGAGTCATATCACCCAGTCTCCAACCATTGGTTACGATAGGTGAGTGGACGCCAACCGAGTAGTTTGCATCTATCAACATGGCTCAGACCAGAAGTTAGTGACTTTATGAATTAATGTCACGCCTTGGTTTCACTGCCAGTAACTCTCTTCCAACCGTATCCAACACTAGTCAGCATTGCGTACCGTGGTAATCAGTGTTCAGGCATACGTAACACGTGGCCCAACCATCTCAGTCGATGTAGAAAGACAACCTCATCAACTGATTTACCATCATTCCGTAATACCCTACGTCTGATCTCACTATTACTTACCCGTTGATCCCAGCAGATGCGAGCAATATTCCTAAGACATCTGTGATCAAATACTAGTAACTGACGAGTATACATAAATCTACAGTCTCATTATGAGAAACAGTAACTCCATTGAAAGTGACATTATTTAAGGTACCTGAGATATTAAAAATTTAAAGTATTCTGAGACGTTAAAGCCCAAAGAGAATCTCCGACAATAATGGCATAAACGTGTTGTGTTATACGTTGATTAAAACTTGGCAGATTATACTCTGTAAGATGATCCTCATATAACTCAACATACCAAACCAAGAAATTCAAACACACTGCATTAATTCCTAAAGAGACAAATATATCTATGTACTACATCGACACCACCTCAAGATAAAGTGATAAAGCAATGCAACACAATCCGTTATCCGACCGTTGTTCAAAATAATATAAACCAGTGGTAAAAAACTTCTAAAACAAATGTATGTATGTAAAACAAGAAAGATTGGTTAGCTGAACAGTTTACTTCTCGGAGAATTCATTTTCAAAGTTGTACAAGCATAAATATATACTTATTTTTCAAAATGGTAATATTTATAATAATAGTGATAGTAAAATTTAGCTAAACATGATAGCAGTGAGGTAAAACAAATAGAGTTCAATAACTGAACATCTTGTGAACACACATGTTATTTGATGAAAACGGACTCTGCTTTCAAATTCATCTACAAGGTAATTAGAGAGCTGTCAAAAGCAGTTATGTTCCATCTTCTTAGCATTATCGAAGCACTAGCTATATATCTAGAAGGACCACAATTTTGTGTACTAAAGAAACTTGTACAACCTCCTCTTCTACCACAGTCTTAATCTCTCGTAACTTTTCTTTTTCTTCCTTTTCTTTGTTCACAGTAATCTGCATTCCTTCTATCTTCATCGTTATAGACCATTTAGTCTCAGATGATTTGTTTTTGTTCCCACTATTCACCCGACTACAGTCCATCTCAACTTCAACACCATATCACTCTGAGCCTTCTCTTTTCAATTATAATTCTTTATCTATCTGAATTTGCCGAAAAGAGGACTGTTGGCTGAACCAATCTCTTTTATCTTATGTCTCAACGAGTATATTCCATTATATATATCATTAAATTGAACCTACATCAGATAGATCCAGCTGAGAATTCGCCCAACGATGTGCATCTGAAACCAGACTTGTTAATGTTTTATTAATGAATAAAGTTTTTGATAAAGCCATTATAGAGGCTATATCTAAATTATTGTTGCGTATATCCAAATACTTTAGACACTTTGATTCACTGAGAAAACTGGATAAAGCGAAAATTCCTAGTGTTTTTATTAAAGTAAAAAGGCGAAAATTGAATAAGCATACAATAGAGTGTACTTTGCATATCAAAAGTATCAAGAAAACAGTTTAATAGTTTGTAGAAAAACCTCTCGAATAATCTATTTGATTGATACTTACATCCAAGTGACTAATAAACTACTCACTATTTGAACAAAATAATGACGCTGAATTGTAATTGTTAAATAAGTGATTCCATCAGAGAAACGCATTCACCCATTAAAATAAACTACACTTGCAACAGACAACAATCAATTATGTATCACAAAAAATTATTATTCGTAAGCACGATAATATCCAGTAATGAAGATGGGTATTAACACTGTAATTTAATGTTGTTCGACATTTCAGGACAGATTCCTTCGTGACAATCTGATGTCAACCAAACGATCGAATTTTTTTTATTTATATAGGAATCAACATTTATTGCCATAAATCATAAGTAAATTATTAGTGAATAACTTATCTAAACTATGCTAATTGGTACATTTATTCCATTAGTATCGTATGATCATTTTAATAAGTGACCTCTATATATAAAACATATGAAAATAATTAAGCTAAATGATGTTACATACATATGATATAAACTTTAATACAAAAGTAATTACACGAGGAAATCACAAAATGAAAACGTACGATTATGTAAACATCAATTTAACTGGTCCTCCACCCCGATAAAAAACAACCTACTTTCAATAACTCGTTTGTAGCTTTAGTATGACTGATGATGATTAGTTGTCTCTCTTTTCAAGAACGCACTGCTTTAGAGGTATCATGCTTACTGAGATCCACGCAGTTTCTACGGACAAATTAACATTTTTACTAGTACCGTACAAACGTATACAGTAGAATGAAACACTGCCTCCCTTGTTTCCAGTGACTCCCAAGTTGTCGTGTTACATTTTTTATGAAAATTACTTTTAAAATACTGAAATCAAAATTTGTGCACAATATATATATGCTTTATAATTATCTTCATCGATAAACACTTAATCAACAGCCAAGGTTGTAGGGACTGTAGGATATATGCATAAAATTGTATTGGAAATTAACAAACTATGTTGATTGAACGCTCTAAATTTATCTATGGATTATTAGCAGATTCTTTTTGGAATCTTGACACTATGGTTGCTATTTCTTGTGGGTAGAATTTAACTACAAATATGAACTGTTTACGAAGTGCAAACTTACGCAGTTTAGCTTGAGCTGTATACTTTAACTGCTTGAGTGTTGGTGATGCAGCACACCTCAGAAAATGGGAACCAGTATTTGGAAAGTGAATATTTAAATTATTAAGTCACTGGTCTTTATAGTAAATATTACAATACAATACCAGTGAAGAACAAGAAATTGAACTAAAACTAAGTTTCTTTTTCACGAAATGCAATCATTCAGTTGATAAACAACAGTTTCAATAAGGTTTTATGGTATGTGATTTAAGAAATATCAACAATTAAATAAATCTTGGAACCTTTTTAAACGACAAGTTATGCTCCACTAACTAGACAATAAGTCAAAATATTCCTTGAATAAAACACAACAACAAAAAGTGTAACTTTGTCGACTACAAGAACCTGTATACATGTACAGACCAAATCGTGACACTATAGATAATTGTTAAACGATCAATTGAATGACATTTGCCACTGTACATCAACTTTCTTTACTATGAGAAGACGTTTGATAGCGTGAATAGGAGAACCTTATGGAAAATTCTTCGACATCTTCGTGTACCTGAGAAAATCCCCAACATCATCCGGGATTCATACGACCGATTACACTACAAAGTCGTGCATGGAGGACAGTTGACAGATGCATTCCAGACGAAGACTGGTGTCAGACAAGACTGCTTACTCTCACCCTTTCTCCTTCTTTTAATGGTTGATTGGATTTCGGAGACCACTAAATCTCAGGGAAAGCGAGAAATACAATAGGCAGCTTGCATGCAGCTAGATGACTTCACAGGTGACCTAGCTCTTCTACTCCATACACATCAATAAATAAAGGTCAAGACAAGCAGTGGAGATGAAACAGCTTCTGCAGTGGTGGGCCTCAACATACACAAAAGAGAAAGCAAGATCATGAAATACAACACGGAGAACACCAACCCAATCACATTTGATGGAGAAACTCTGGAAGAGGTGGACAGTCTCATGTACCTGGGTAGCATCATTGATGAACAAGGAGGATCAGACACAAACGTAAAGGCAAGGAACGGCAAAGCAAGGGCCGCATTCCTACAGTTGAAGAACACATGCAACCCAAAACCTGTAAACAAATATAAAAATCACAATCTTCAATACGAACGTCAAGACAGTTCTGATGTACGGAACTGAAACTTGGAGAACTAATACAACCATTTTCAAAAATGTACAGGTGTTTATAAACAACTGTCTATGCAAGATACTCAGTGTATGTTGATCAGATACCATCAGCAACAGCCTACTGTGGGAGAGAGCAAAGCATCTTCCAGATGAAGAGTACATTAGGAAAAGACACCGGAGATGGATAGAACACACATTAAGGAAATCACCAGATTGCATCACGAAGCAAGAGCTAACTTGTAATCCTGAAGATAGAAACAGAGGAGGAGGGGGAATTAGAAACCGTAAATTTCCGTTGTGACAAAAATGTATGTATACGTCATCTGCTTATTTACCATGAAAATATACATTGAAAACAGAGTGTAATAAAGCAAAAAAGCATCAAAGAGACGCTCTATTTTGGCTCCAAGTTTTGCAAAATAGTGAATACTCAATACCGATCTAATATGCCGATCCACAAATTAGTTTCCATGATTACATTACGAACAGATATCAAATTAAACTGTAGAGTCATGGTTCAGTAGCTTAACTTTTAGGCTATTAACCCGGTGTTACACAGGTTCAATCTTCTCTTCCTTAACTTCAATTCGGACAACCGCATAGAAAAGCCAACTCGCATACAGAAGTAGAAACAAGAACTTATAATTGGCTACTTCAGTTACAGTTGGTGATGAAAAAAATAACTTCACTACCAAATTTGAAATTTTACATATAGTTATGAATCAATAATTTATTCATTTAACATTCAATGTTCATTAGTAGGTAAGTACGAACTTCTGACTTAAGCGGTCAAGGAATGTGTATATCTTCGCACATAATACACAATATTATGTAAAACAATATCCAACTACACTGTTCATTAGTTACATTTAAAATTTATTTAAATGGGAAGATATTACAATTACAAGCGATAATACACACAATATTAACTTACCTGAAAAAGACATATTAATGGAACGAAGATATAATTCTTTTAAACTATAGTTTCTGATTAAACCTTCACACAATATTTCAACACCTTTATCGCCAATATTTACATTGTTACTTAAATCTAAGCTAATTAAACCGCCAACAAAAGAGATTAGTGACTTTGGTGTTTGCATTAATACAATAGCCAATGATTGCATACCATCTATGCTTAAATTATTGTCTACAAGATAAAGACGTTCTAAGCTGCAAATTTTCATTGGTATTGATTGTGTACAACAGCGATTAGAATTTGAATCGGAGCTTTTTTCTGTTGATGGTGATGATGACATAGTGGTTAGTTTAAGAATTTCTTGATCATTCAACGTAGAGAAACGTTCACGTAAACGATTTCGATAAGATTGAAGCAGTCCAGTACACAATATACCTAAACCATCATCCTATGAACATTAATAAACATTAAGAAACTAATGATTATTATTAAATTTTTATGTAAATAAAGCAATAAATTTAATTTATAAATTAAACAAATAATGACATTTCTAAAAAGAGGAATTTATTTGTAATCAACAATGTAATTAACATGTCAGAATTAGAAAAATAATTGTCTGTTATTGAGGAACATTTTTTCGACATATAAGAGATTACTTTATAGCATGTCACAGTAGAACTTCAACTTTGAATTATTCAGTCCTCTATAGAGTTTATAAGAATAAACACAATCTACCGACAGATGGGAGCGTAAATCTTTTTTTTTCTTTTTTATAGAAAAATCGTTAACTATACACCATAGAAACCTAGATCAGTGTGTACAGAAACACTTTATACAATTGGTTTTGTTACTATGACTCCGATTTTTGATCTTTTTTATATTCTTTAATTTTTTTGGACGATTCCGTCTTTTTGTTCTTTTTAACAAAGAATCTTATCCAATGTAATTTATTTCATATGAACATTTACAATTCATTCATTCAATTAGTATTAATACTTTACTATCTTTAACATATTGTTTACCTTTCATATAAGATATCCAATCCTATTTAACAATAATCTTACGGAACCTAACCATAAAAATCTCAGCGCCTAATATAGTACACAGTAACAGTCCTACATCTTCATTAAGATACCTTTGGTCTTTTTACAATCTACTCCTAGATTAACCAGTAAAGTTTTCCAAGATAAAGCCAAGTATATATGTAGGATGTGTTTCAGAAACCTAGTTTGACGAAACCATACACTTTCATATCTAATTAGAGTTTCACAATTAAGCTCTGCACTAATCACTCAGTGGTTTTCTCATACACTAGTAGTCCATAGAAGACGCTTAAGTTTAATTATTAACATCCCATCTTATGTCTTCAAAGGTTATAATTTACAGTCATAAAGTAATACAAAGTAGATTGTGAAATAATACGGCGCCGGAATGATCCGGGTTTTTTTTAATTGTCATCACAGGCTTTCATGAGACGCTATATTTAGCGAGGATAAGTATATCGTTTTATTCCTTAAGAATATTAGAGCCTACATATAGAAGATGGACTCTTTAAATAGAATTCAGATACGACAGTGAAAGCTGATTATGAGTTATTCAGTAGTATACGAGCAATCTACATATCAGTGATTCCAGTTTAAACACTGTTTAAATTACTATACAGTATTACTCATTATTCACTAAAATAAATCATAAAATAATGTTTGATAGATTTGGATGCTAAGCTGAAAGGCTTACGTGTGGGTAGATTCGCAGATTTGAAGTAAAAATTCAAGTATACATCACATGTTTTCATATTGTTCCTCTGAGTCAAATGATTTAATATTTGAGCTTTTGGTATTTATTTACATTTAAAAAATATAGACAAAAAACTCAAACAAAAGAAACTCGATAATATGTACCTATTTAAGATACCTATACTTTGCAATACAACGATTTTACAAACAAGACCAATAATATACGGTATGATAATTTTGAATACACAACTAAAGGTTAAAACCTCTATTCTAGTATCGTCTAATTCACACTCAACATCCATTATTATTTACTTTTAACAAATTTTATGCATATTTTATTGTTCTTGTCAATTTTTCTCCCATTAATCTATCTCAAAATGTAGCGAATTGAAATGATTTACCATTGTGTCAGATGAAACAACAGATACCAAAAATTATCAATCAACAGAAAACCCTCGAACTAACCAGTTAATATTCCCCCTTTTGAATGTATAAACAAAACAACAAGGGTACGGTCTTTTGGTACACTAAAAGAACAACTTACACCAATATTATTATGAGACAAATTCAACTCCAATAAATAACCAATCCCTCCAACTGGAAGAAAATCACACGATGATGACGACAATGAGTTGGATTTTTTCAGTTGTGTACATTTCGTATGTGAACTATTGTTTACAAGGGCATCTGATGAGCTAATTTCATTATTATTATTATTATGACCTTCAAATTTAACAGTTTCAGGTCCCGAAATTCTTGGAATAAATAACTGATGACGAATTAGTGGTAGTATTGCTTCAACATCTGAAGAAGTCAATTTATTATTCATTAAACCTAATTTTAATTCCCAAATAGGTTTAGTATCATTAATAGTGGTAGTGTTAGTATTAATAGTGTTTGTAGTACTTGTATTTGATAAATTTAATGCTGAAGTAGTATAAGAGTGTCTACGATGTCTCCAACCACGAAATTTATGTCCTCTACTTGAATTACATGATCTGTCTCGTGTTGGTGGATATAAACTTGTTGAACTCAAAAGGATGTACAACCATTGCATAAGTCCATATAATGCTTGACCGGTTAAATTACAATCAATAAAATGTAAACGTTCCAAGCATAGACCATAGAAACTTAGACCATGAAAATTTTCTAAGCGTAATGGAGTATGACTCAGTGTGAATCGACGTAGAGCAGATGACTATGAATAAAAATTAATATAAAACAAAGAAATGAACTTGGTACCCTCATAATTTTTTAAAAATTATACTTATAAATATATCTGCGGGTAATTTAGAATACAAGTTAGAAAAACAATTAAAATACTGATTGAAAACAATATTACGAATTTCAATATACATAGTTGCCTTTATCATCGTGAAGAGTTTAAGAACAAAGATTTGAGCAGAATAACATGAATTCAATGTATTTCGTTGGGTTCTCGTCAGTTGCTTAAAACCTGTATTATCTACAAATCATAATTACAAAATGAGGTCAAATTACTTAAATGATGGAGTTTATTTAGAGGTTAATAGGATCAAATATCAGTATAGTATAGCAAGGGAGTCAATAAATATCATAGACTAAATAAAATATTGTAAATGTTTACCCAGTGTAAAAGAACATTCTACAACATTGATAGTAACAAAAGTCAAAAGTTTTAGAAACAAGTAGTTACGTAATGAATGAACGCTGACAATAAGTAAGAATATAAGTAATTGGAACCTATTTTGTAATTACTATTTTCAAATAATACATGTTGTAAGCAACTAACGAGAACCAAACGAAATAAAATGAATTAAAGTTATTCTGCTCAAATTTTTGTTCTTGCTGTCCCAAAGATAATACGAACTGTAAGGTGGTTGGAGGTAATAAAGATAAAATATAATGCACACGATGTTGGACTACCTATACTAGTGACCATATTGGAATTTGATTAGGACTAAATCATTAGGACAAATATGAAATCGGTCATTACAACTCGGTAACTAACCAATTATAATAAGAACTTGATCAATATCTCACCAACAAAGATAATTCAGAATTGAAACTATTCACAAAATGTCGATTGAAGTAAGAAAAATAACACAATGATACTAAACAGTGTCAAGTTTAATATGGTAAGAAATATTAATTTTCCTCATTTGCAGTGAAGCAACGTCAGGAAACGAAGTGATATGATCTACGATTGTGGGGCGTCTGAACGTGTGTCTGTGTTCTAGAACCTGACGTAGTGTGAATATGTGGTCTATACAGGTCGAAAACCAGCCTGATTTTCTCTAGTCTGTTCTTCATGAGCTTTAGTTAGGCGTCGAAGTATTATTGAAGCTAATATTTTAGACACATTAATTGGTCAAACTGATTCCTCTGTGATTGTCACGAAAGGACTTTTGTCCTTTCTTATAGACTGGCACAATCAGTGATTGAGACTAGTCAGATGGGATTGCGTCCAGTTCCCAAATTCTACCTAATACCTCAGTTAATCTCACTGCTAATACTGAACCATCATCCTTAAAAATCTTAGGAGTAAACCTGTCAGGGCCTGCTGCTCTCCCTCGATTCAGATTTCCTATGGCTTTTTCAACTTCGTAAAGAGACGGAGGACCTACATTGACTTGCCATTCAGGTTGACTGGAGATCGTGGGAGACCGAAGTGTGGCTGAAGGCCAGTCGAACTAATCCCTAAAGTGCTCCGCCAGTCATTTTGTGGGAAGTTTTTATCGTGTTAGATCCGTTCTTCAAAGGGCCTTACCGCCGGAGACGGAAACCCGTGAGGTAAGGTGAGGTGTGAAAAGTGTGAAAACGACGTACACTTAACCTGTAAAACATATTTACTAATGTTTAATGATATATTCAACATTGTGTTGCTTTACCTGTATGTGTATGTATTTCATTTAACGTTTTCTTTATTGTCGAGATGTGATTCAACTAGAGAACGATGTATTGAAGTGGTTATGTATTGGTAAAATATTTTAATGATATAGGGATAACTAACAAACTATATTAAATTATACACTGTAAATTAAAAAGTTATTAATTAAAGAAATATCACTTAATTTATCATGCTGTGCAAGAATAGAACACTTAAGCGTAAAATTATAGTAAAATTCCACGAAAGCTAATTAGATGAAAATGAACAAGTTAATCATCATCAATTTTTAATCTGTTAAAAAATATAATTCAGTCCACTGAACACTCATTTTGATATAAAATTGTAGTGAAGATACTCTCAAGCTTCCACTCGGTTACCTTTTGGTTGTACTACAAACAATAAATAATGTAGAAAATGAAATCACAATGAACGAATTAAAGAGAAAAATTAATCTTTTCACACAGTTAATGGGACACGTACCTTTCGCATGAAATTAACACAACGACTCCAAGCTTGACTAGGAAGAGTTTTGTTTAAATTTAAACTTATACTTAGATCTGTACAACTTTCATAATGCAGTAACATATCAAACAGTGACGAAGCAGACTAGAATGAAAATAATAGATTAAAAAAATAAATAGGACAACAAAAAATATAAACAAGTAAAAATAAAGAGAATTCAGCGAAGAAAATTTTCTCTTGGACGAAATCATTTGCTTAGGCTGTACATTCATATTTGCAGTTGTTTAGTAGTAAATATATTGCGGTGTGTGCTACTTATATCGATATAAGTAATATATGACGTTACTCGTGAATAGAATGTCTGGCAGCAGAGAGACAAAAGGATCGAACAGTAAAGAATGGAAACAGAATGCAATTTGTATGAAAATACAGGAACAATGAAGTCTGAGACGTTTTGGGACAATTGATGGACATTTTGCAAATTAGGCATTTACTTTATGACTGTTAGATTTTATTAACAAGTCCTGTAATTTTGTGTTAAATGCATTCGATTGTGACGCAGTTAGATGCTTTCCTCGATGTGTGTCCTACTCACTTCCAGCGCTTCTTCCTGATTTCTTCCTCCATTGTAATGTGGTTTGTTCTCTCCCACAGTAGGTGGTTGATGATAGTGTCTGGCCAACTGATCCGAAGTATTTTGCGTAGACAACTGTTAATAAACGTTTGTATCTTTTAGATGATAAATTTCATAGTTCTCCAAGTTTCCGCTCCATACAGTAGAACTGTCGTGACATTTGTATTGAAAATTCTGACTTTGGCGTTGGTTGAAAGTTGTTTTTTAAACCAACGCCAAAGTCAGAATTTATATTCACCATACAACTATAAATACGAACGTACATCTTAAATAAATGACTTCAGACACTGACAGATGCGCACAACTTATAGAACACGCACGAATATTACTATACACAGGTTGAAACAAGTTATAGAAATAACTTAAATCAAAGAGGCATAGAAAAAAACATATATATAAAATAAATGGTAATATCCTCTTTTATGATTTTAAATCAGTGTTTACCAATAATTTTGTCGAAGATTGATTGGATGATTTTCTAGCAGTCCAGAGTATGCTGTGTTCATCCAAGGATAGTTAGGTGATTTTTAAGAACAATTATGTGGACGATAAACACATGGATTTACCAGTCGTAAATCACAAGCCCTTAAGGAACTTAGTTACATGATACAACGCTTTTTAGGAATAAAACGTTTATTAACTGATAATTTGACTGGTAAAAAATGAGATTTTATATTGGTAAACGGTGATACATTGAAAAGGCAGCAATTCGCTTTTAACAAGTCACGAGTTCGAACCCCACTTTAACTAATTCCACTTGGACATATCGATCATGTCATCATATAAACAATAAGACTTAGTCTGAGTAAGTAAACCTAGGCTTAATAAATAGGTTACATTATTTTTTCTTAACAAGTAAATTATTCGGTCTAGAAAACTTTATCTGTAGGTGATTGAATCCTACAAAAGTTAGAACAGTACATCATTTATCATTAAATAACCACTACGCATATTGCTGAGATGCGTCCTAATAAGTATTGTGATACTGAAGAATTTCCAGAACTGTTCATGAATCGTTCACAGACTCATAGTATCGACCAGGAACGGCTATAAGATTAATTCTATAATTATTATATTATATATATTTACAACACTTTGTGTTTTCAATCTCATTACTCTGCCATGATGATACACATCTGATTTTACTGTTATAAGCACTTGGACTTTACGATAATTTTGATTTTTAAGTATTATGGGCTGTAAGCAGCTGATGACAACCTAACGAAATAAAATGAATTCATGTTATTCTGCTCAATTCTTTGTTCTCGCTTTCATTCTATGATAGACGGAATTAAAAAAGTTACTTATGGCTCGGTTAGAGAAGGAAACTGAATGAAAAAAACTGAGCTAAAAACAGCAAGAAATATCTTGTCAACAAATATTCAACAAGGAAACAAGCTGTGAAATCGAATCAGTTTCACCATGAGTTAGTAGCTATCCTGGTATATTATAATAAACATTTCGAAGTTTCCGAAGAGAGAAATTATAAAATTCGAGGGCAACTCTGCAAAGTGCTGGAATTTTATGAGGAGTTTCGAAGAGTGCGTCGCTAACGAGAGTATCGTATTTGGAAAGTTAAATTACGTTACTCAGTGTTGTGACGAAGCTAAGGCAGTCATAATACACTGGGCCCTACTAGAGTCGGAAGTTGGCTGCTGTAAAGCCTTCGAAACACTAGCCGAAGAATTTGATCTGAAACACATCTTAGCTTGGACGCTTATTGATAAGTTACTAAACTTTCCCAATACTGGGGATATGTTTCCCGACACCTTGAAGAGGTTATCTCGACAGATGTTGCTTTGCAAGTTAACTCAAAATCAGATGAACTACACTTCAAATTTGAATTCGTTGAGGACCACAAAAGTCCCAATCTCTGACTGTAAAAGGGCTAGTTTAACCTAATGCATATTCATAGGAATCTGTTTCGTTAACCAGTATTTCGATATTTTGATAAAACGTATTGCACGCACACATATACATTCTTCAACATATTTTTTTATTTTACATGTTTTAATTGGCAAAACACTAACATCTTTTATTAATACATCACATCACTCTATTTCTCTACTAATCAATAGATTGATGATTTAAATGGTACTGTGTTTATGAATTATTGTGTATACTGAATAGAGCATTACACAAAATTCTTAAGAAAACCAGCTTTAGCATGTAATATATATATATATATATATATATATATATATATATATATATATATATTAATATAACTAGCTAACGATATGAAGTCACCTGTTCGTCTAAAAATGTATTTTCTAGATCAATTACTCTAAAATGTGCACGCTGAAATATTGCCTCCATTGATTCAATATGAAATCGATTCAATCGAATACCTAGAATAGAAGCAAAACAAAACTACAATTCAATTAAATAGATAAATAGAATATTTCGATTAATGGGAACAAATACCCTTTTCAAGTTGTTCTTTAATACATTTTTATACTTTTATACTCTAACATATCTTCCTGTTCTTTGGAAAGATGTGGAGGAAAGTGTGCCAGTATAACAGTATGATCAGCGACTGATATGTGGGCTCTAAGAGAAGAGTTAGTTTTCGATTGATTCTCTTCCGAAATGAATGATGGTAATATAATATAGTGAGTTTCAATATTATCTAAAAGAATGAACTTAGACTGAATCTATATTTGTTCAAGTGAATGCACTTTACAACACCAAAGGGAAAGCAAATTAACAAAGCTGATAACAAAAATGTCAAAATGATATAATCAGTGGAAGTGGCACTATTGCTTGCAGCCACTTTAATTCAACATAAAAAACTCATTTATCTAACGAAAACAAATTAGATGGTCAAAGGTGACCAGTAGATATCATTTTTATAACATCATTACTATAGTTCTTTTATTACATCTGACAATTATTTCTTGATTGCAAGGAAAATATCACTTCATACTATCACACAATTACGTATGCAATATAACTTGGGTGTAATCCATATTACAGGTGTCTGTGTTAACATAATGTATATGAAGTGTATCTACATTAGCAGCACATAAATACATTCTGATTCATGCAAAAAAAATCTTAGTGGTAAGCCTTACCTATTTCTTCATCAATGTTGAGTGTTTAAAAAAAGAAAACGTTTTGCAGCTACCTATCAATATATGTATAGATAAACATGTACACTTTTTTGAGATCAATGTGATACATCAGGAGATACATATAGAAAAAAAGAATTCTGGAACTAATCAAACAAAATTGGTTTATGGTTTATGTATGGAGACAATTCAAAAGAAAAAGTTACGGAAATGTGATAATAGAATAGTCTGAGCAAAGGACCAGTGGATAACATATTCACAAATCAATTAAGGGTCAAATAATACGTAGTTCAGTAGTGAGAGTATAATTTCAAAAGAACAGAAAGTGAAGAGCATGTATACATTGATCTAGACAAAGCACAGCATTATTGAAAGTGCTTATTGATTAGTATAATACTGGAATGCAAGACAATAAGAAAAGAAATGTGATTCAGTTAGAAAAAATACGATGTGTAAGTTAACAGAGATTGCCAATCTCTAGTGGATAACGTGGAAGAGTTATATGCTATGAAGAGAGAGTTATGGTCTGTCAAAACATGTTTCGTTTGCTAAAGATAAAGTGCGGCAAAAGACAAAAATATGATAATAATCGTGAAGTATATTTTAGTGACCGTTTATCTTGACGCCAATTAGATCGTACGAATAATTGGTCTCGAAATATATATCTCGGCTACCCTTGTATATGATCGACTTAAATCACGTTAGTGAATAACGGAATAAAATAAGTCAAATACGAGAATGGACTTTGAATACGTATATTTCATACAGCCGTTGATCCAGACAGACGATCAGAGAAACGAAGCGAAATGAAATAACGCGCCATGGAGAAGGCGAATGAGCCAACTCGGTTTAATCAAGCGTGACTCGATACTTATAGTCAAACAAAAATAAGTTACAGACACATAATGAATAGGGTAAGTAATTAACATATATGCGATCATATAAAAACGGTCAGCGTTAATAAGCGAATAATTGACATAGTCGAAATATGGCTTGAGATAAATGAATAGACTGATCTGGCGGAGGCTAGAATAACCTATGTGGGCTTGACATAGTACCAGCGACTATAATACAATAAATAGAGTTTCAACAATTACATCAAATGACGTGAAATAAGAATATTGAGAGGAAACTAGAAAAAAATAACGTAAATGACGAAAATATAAGAATACTAAATGGAGAAAAGGAAGAGATGACAGATTTCATTTATCTTGGATGTATGCCATTTTTTGAAGAATAACAGAAAAGTACAAAAGACTCGCCATCGGTTTCTATTATGACTTCCGTCGAACAACAGTTCAAGCCACTGAATAACAATATTGTTAAAACTGTATTTAGGAAGTTTCTATATGCCAACGTAACCTAACAAAATTATATTACCAACCATCTTCTTGTGACATAAACTAATTGTATTTTTCTATCTTCATTCTATTACACCACATCAGCAAGCTATTCTAATAAACCTTGAATATCGCATTATTAAACATCTATTCCTTTATTCATTTTCGCATTTGCTCGCATGTATTTTTGCTCGTTATTCTTTTTCTGTACTAATATTAAACGTCCTAAACTGAACTAGTCTACTTGTATGTGAAATTCAATATTATTACAATGGAGGAAACCTAAAGGGGGTTGGAGTACATGACGTCATAAATTATCGATCTGAGATGTGTTTGAAAAACCATACGCATCGAGATTGGGTCGGGCTTAATCTTGATAATAACCAGACAAACATATAAATCATTAACATACTCATACTCATTTATTTATTTCTGTTGACTTTCCGTAACTATATTTGTTTTGAAAAGTAACCATCTTGATTAGATGCATTCTTGTATTAGGCTTTACATGTTTCCAATTAATGAATCAATTATTTCGTTAGCCCGTTAAATATAAGAATTAAATCAAATGATTCCCACCTTCAGTTTAATCTTGTGTACCTATGTACCTAATCAACTCGGAAACTATATACATACACCAATAGAGATATAAAATTGGTCTCCAATCTGATGAAAAGAACTGCAAGTGACCTTTATTTCCACAAACTAATGAGACACACCTAAACGGATAACGTGACTTATGTGTGTATACAGTGATATGCATAACGGTATACATATTACTTTCAAATAGAATAAATAAACAATTATAAATATAAAAACGTACCTCTTAGGCTTAGACGACTGTAACGTTCATTACAAATCGATAAATCGATTCCCTATGAAACAATAAAACAATTACTGTAACAGAAATTATTTATGTATATGAAAAGCCAATCCTTATGCGTTTGCAGATCTTATTACATAGTGAATTGGCCTGTTCACACTGTGTATAATTGGTTTGCGCGGTCACTGATTATATATATATATATATATATATATATATATATATATATATATATATATATATATATATATATATATATAAACCAAAACTTCTAGCTAGCTAGAATCTAAGACACTTTTATTGAAAACGCTGGATAGCCAATCCGCATTTCATTGTAAAGTGGTTCGACTAGAAGTTTCCTCTTTATATTCGTCTTCATCACTTAGAATTCCAAAGGTATGTACAGTCGAGAGATTGCCTATGCTATGTAGGACGTTAAAAATGATATCTCAGATGGCATCGTCGTCTCACACTAGCGCAACGTGACCCTCCCATGAGTTAGCAACGAAGACGTCAAAACACCGATTGGGTGTAATTTGCCTGAGGTGCATGAAATAAAAGAGAAGAGAGTGGGAAAATCTGACGAGCCATACGCTGTAAAAACTCCTTCAGGGTGGACGTTGTTTGGACCTTACAATGAGACCACGAGATGTATAGGTATCATAAATTATCTATCGTCTAAAGATGAACTAGAAGCAAGATTAGATCAGTTATATAAGATGGGCTTTGAAGAAAACCCAAATCACCGTGTGCTCATGTCGGTTGAAGATCGTAAAACCTTGGATGCTATCTCCAAATCTATACAGTTAGTGAACGGGCATTACCAAATAGCTTTACCCTGGCGTCACCAACAAATCCTACCTAATAATAGAAAACTAGCGATAAGTAGATTAAATTCCTTGAGAAACCGGCTCATCCGTGGCCAGAGGTTGCATAAGGAATATTTTAATGTGATGGCACAGTATGTTGAACGGGGTTACGCCGAGAATACTATAGAGTACTCCATTAGGTGTAGGGTTTGGTATTTACTGCACCATTCTGTCTTCCGTTAGAAAAAACCTAATAAGCTAAGAATCGTATTCAACTGTGCAGCACAATACACCGGGACGTCCCTGAATAAAAACGTGTATTCTGGTTCAGATTTAGTTAACAATCTGGAAGATGTGTTCATAAGATTTCGGCGTGACCAGTAGGTCTCATGGCAGATATTGAAGCTATGTTTCATCAAGTGATTGTCCCGTCATAGGATTGCAATGCCCTTAGATTTTTATGGTGGCCACAGGGTGACATAAGAAATGAACCAGAAACCTATAGGATGAAAGTACATTTGTTTAGTGAGACCTCTTCACCAAGTTGTCCTTGTTCTAACATAACTTTCACATAGATTATGGGATCGCCAGTATCGCGTTTACAGTTCTTGTAGTATAGCTATAGGACAAATCCTCAAAAGCTTCGACCAGTATTACGCATCTCATTGAAATGAATAAAAATTATGAATCATACTAATATAATAGGGTAATAATGTCTTTCAATTGGTAGGTCACATGCAGCAGGGATACTTTACAGACACATCAAACCAGATTAACGTGGTGGGAGCTTAAGCAACGATTTGATTGGTTCGTTATGTATGTAGCTAAGTCTGCTTGTATATAAACCATGTATGCCTTAAATACTTTATTCATTTAGTGGAGATTAAGTCTATGTTCTGGACAGGCGAGGTTATGCGAGACGTCATATAAGCCAGTGTTCTAATTGGAGATTTTGTCACATGATAAGTGGTAGATGCATGTCATAACAATTATATACCCAAATTAATAATCAAAAAATATCCAGGTTTAATGCAAATTACATCAGTTTTCTGGAGATTTGCATTTTCGGGCTCGTGAGCACCTTCCGGTATGGTTAAGCAAAGGTATGGTTGAAACTACTAAGAACTCGATTTTAGCTAATTCAGTACAGCCAACATGGAGCAATCCTTCACAATAATATACCGTGTTAACAGCAATCTATCTAAATCCGTCAGACTAGGAATCCTTCAGACGGCTGAAGCAATAGCTATTTGGATCAAAAAGCCGGAGCTTTGAGTCTAGAAGAAATATGTTCAACTGTAGTTTCTTTGGGTACAGTAAATAAAAAACCTGTTTTTATTCAACTCAAGTTCAAAGGCGATAATGTCACAGGGTCAATCAATATGAGACTAAAAACTGCACTGACAAAAACATATCATGCAGCTAAATTGATTGTCCTGTCCAAAACGACATGTTCTTTGACACAATCAAAGGTCGACAGGTATCCCTTTCATGTTACCACCAACTGTGTATACAAATTTACATGTATCTGCCAAAGCAGTTACATTGGTAGAACAGAAAGGAGAGCCTACGTCCGATTCAAAGAACATATTCCGAACAGTTTGAGATTAAACGGACTAAAAGCATTTAGCAGCGCTGTCGCAAGACATCTTGACACAGGGCACGACGTCGATATACTGAAGTCCTTCAAGGTGATCAACAAACAATCAAGTTCAAACCTTTTGAAATTCGCGGAAGCAATAGCAATCAAACGTTTAAAACCAGATCTTTGTATACAAAAAGAAACAGTAATAAATCTTTCTTTGCCCTGGTAACATTCACCCCACCCCCTTTTTATTTTATTTATTTTTTATTACGTCATTTCAACTCTTTCTGCATTTTACAATTACATCATCTATAACTGACCAATTTCAATTCATATCTCACTTTATTAACATTAATCTATTTTCAGTTACTTCATTACATAATCGTCTAATGTGTTTTAATTCCATGATTTCTAATCACTATTTCAATTTTCTGGAACCTTCCCTCCCAAACTCTATATATTCGAAACAAAAATTTTATGACCTCATTAACTCTAACGAAATCTTTACCACATTATGTTACATATATTCATCCTTCATCGCCCTCTGTTGTATAAGTATGTCAATATCTATAATGTTGAATTTCAAATATTTTAGGTTGTAAGCAGCTGATGAGAACCTAACGAAATAAAATGAATTCATATTATTCTGCACCAATCTTTGTTCTTGCTCTATTTAAGATAATAAAGGGAACTATGTGTATGAAATTAACGATTTTATTTCATTTTATATTAAAAATGATCCTAAATACACATGCTATAATTCTAAACAATATACTTTGCCTTAAATCAGTTTCTTCTAGTATAATGTTTAAACAAATATCTTTAACAAGTTCTGTATAGCATAAAATTATAGGCAGAATACCATTCATGAATAACCATGGAAAAAAAACAAGTCGATTTCACCCCAGTTTTATACTAAATTAACCCCAAATGCCCTGGTACAGTAGAGGATGGAGAGAGTCCGCTCTCCCTCTCACATGGCAACGCGTATATAGCGAATGTCGGGCGCTTTAACCGGACTAACGGATATGGAGGATCCATCTAGGGGAGTTAGAAAACCCTGACTACAAACCAATGGTAGACAAAGGATCCAGGATTTTGAGGGAACAAACTGCGCATAAACCTGTTTTTGGTCACCGGCTACCATGGGACTGCATCTCCCAACGTTGCTCCATTCCTGGTGAACTATACCTCTGGGTCAAAGGCTCAGGAAGTGGTTTCCTAAAAAAACCATCTGCCCCAGTTTTGGCGCCCGAACAGTATCCCATCCCTCACACAAATCGAATGACGAGGTGTAGTGCATATACATTTGATGCCGTCTTGTACCAATGTTTATGTGTTTAAATAAATAATGAAATTACACTAAATAATCAAAGAGCCCACCTTTATTTGTTCTAACAAAAAATTAATGGGAGTTATTCTATGCTCAAAACAAGAAGAAAAGTACGCCGCCTGAAGTTCTTCACTTGAACAATTATCTGGAACTGAAGGAACAAAATGAAAATACTAGTTACGTTAAAACAATAATGCTTGCTACAGGAAATAAGGGATAGGACAAAACTAAGTTAAGTAAACACCAAAAATATAAAATCTAACAAACCAAATGATTGAGCAATTTAAGACATATCAGACTCAATTTAAAGATTGTATTTACGCTATAGTAACTACTTGCCAGAAAGGTGCATAAGTATCAAACCAGGCTGTCAAATGTCCCACTAATATTAGGTTAATCTTTTTCACTACCTCTTAAACTAAAGCCACTCTGGTATTCGTCTTGATAATTTCATCCCTTTATGCAAATACGGCACAGAAACTTCGACCGATGCACAAATCTCCCAGGTTCTATGTTCTTTATGACTAACCAACTATTGAGACAACGAAAAGACCAAGTAAACCATATTAATAATGTTAATGGTAGTTGTAAATGAAGATACAGAACATAGTTTAAGAAGAACTAATAAAATCGGTACGAAATAATGGCATAAAGATTTAGAAAAGGTCTGCACTTTTTCAAGTCAACATGAAAGACTAATTCGGATTTAAGAAAATTTAAATCACCCAAAGCATGTACGAGATGCTGAATGCAGTAGTCTACTTTTGGGATGAAATATATGATCGCAGGATTTCATGTCAGATCACGAATCTTTTCGAAGTAAAGTTGTGTTTAATGTAACCACCTATGGAGATATTTATAAGGTGTAGTCTAAAGCTAGAGAAACAAATCGGATTTGCACATCTGAATGGCGGCAAATTAACAAACTGAAATAAAGCTACAAACAGTCCCAACATCCAAAAATAAAAAAAACTAAATAACTAGAATTCAATAACAGCAGTGGATGTAAGTACATCAGTATACTAAGAAATATTCAACTTATGTGATCTAGTTAGACTTTGGATCAACTAAATTGGATTAGCTGTTGAACTGCCTTTTTATGCAATATATCTTGGACACGGCTGAGGGTAGATATACATGTTTATGAATCCCATAAAAATGAATAATTGTACTATTTGCAAAGTAAAATAAAGTCTTCTATCTTTTATGTCACTCATCTTTAAATTAATTAAATATATCTGGGGCATTTATACGGTTTTTCCGCAATATCTAATCAATCCAAATGTTTGCTGTGGTTGCCCCATAAATCTAGGATACAAAATCAGCATGAACGTTTTTGACCATTTCCGTGTCAAAAACTATATGTTCATTTGATGGAAAAAGAGTAGCATTCATATTAGCTTTCACTTTTAATCGGGATGAAAATAGCAATTTTACAAACAATACCAAAACTATAGAATGTTACTTCAATATTCTATTATCTATTTGTAACGAATCACTACTGTGTTCTAAGTTATTCGATACAAAGCATTTTCACACAAATAGAAAGTAAAAGCTAGTTCGTGAAAAATAATCAAAATTGTTTAATTACTTAATCGGAATGGTTCTAAATAATCTGATATAAGTTTGTCATCTTCAGGAAAACGAACTCTGCGTATCGATTTGAAAGGTGCGTCAGAATTTGATCTAGTTAACTTTGATTCTGAATGGCCACAATGGATAGCTGACACAAAGTCGATATTGTTGGTCATTCGGTTTTAGCCCTTCGAAAATATTAGTGATGAAAACAATACAATAAACAAAAAGCGAATCAAAATGACCATAAAAATACTTGAATTTTTTAAGTATGCTAAATAGATCTCATAGTAGAAGATAAAATTCCGAAAATTAAAGTGAAGGATGTGATATTTTAATTCAAAGCGAAAAAATCCTTTTCTTGAACTAGTTCTAGTATGAACGGAGGACTGACTTAAGGCGACGACGACAAATCATCTACCGAACATGTATGAGATATATTACGAGTGAAAAGCACTAGACTTTCAACCACTAGGTTACAAGTTGACATCCCGCCCCACATACTTAAGACTGGACAACTGGATAGTATCACCAGCTTTCACAAAAAAAGCAACTCAAGAGAGTAAATGATCTTGAACTCGGCTCTATCAACACTAAATCTATTGAAAAGTGAAGCATCTGCAAATCGTATGAAAACGTACACATTTTCGTTGAACTGAGGAATCACTATATATCAAAAGCATCAAAAACTGTTAGACATTTACTTATTTGAACACATAGATATTGGTACAAGGGGGCACCAGATACATAAGCGCCACACAAATATCATTTGATTTGTGTGAGGGCTGGGATATTGCCCGGGTGCCCAGACCGAAGCAGGTCGTTCTATAAGGGAGCCACGTCTGGAGCCTTCGACATAAAGGTCTGATCCACAAAGCAGTGGAGCAACGTCACAAGATGCAGTCCCATGGTAGCCGGTGACCAATAATTGTTTCACACGCCATTTGTTCCTTCAGGATACTGGAGACCATGTGCACCATTGGTTTGGAATCAGGGTTTTCCAACTCTTCTAGGCGAACTCTCCGTGTCCACTAATCTGGTTAAAGCGTCAGACATTCACTTTTCGTCCTCTCAATGCCGTAAACAACACCCCCACTGCGAGAATACAATGAGTAGGACTTCCCTGGTATTAACTGTATACTCGTGGCCATGTGGGAGCATTTCGAGAGGGAGAGCAGTATCTCCCCGCTCTCGGTCGTACCAGGGCATTTGGGGGCCTGTTAGACAACTTATTGTGGATTTGTAAAGGGTAGTGCTTCGTGAACATGAGTGGGAACTCGTTGTCTTTGGTATTGTGATGACACGATTGTTTAATTGTCCATCAGATGATTGGGAAATATATTCTCTTGTTTAACTAATTGTAAAGTGGATAAATTTTACCCATCCACTGATTGCTTTTAGGTCTGTGTGATGTATTTCTATTTATTGAGCAGTTTGAGTTCTAAATGTTTACGAAGTACGTCAGGTGATGGAACGTTGAAGGCAACGACATTAAAACTAGTAATGAGTTCCACAGTAAAAATGAATATAATTGGCCAGATCCTTCATCATTTAGTTAATTTATAAAAAGCATTTTGGTACATTAGCGAACCGAATAAATTGTACCACACATTAAGTAACAGCAAGCAAAAAACTGAGGCAAGTATAGTGCAGAAAAGCAAAATTTCTTCCAGTTAATGGAGTTCATCTTTTTAACTGGTATTTATAAAACTAAAACAAGGTCACCACTAGATCCTAATTTAGTCCATATCTAATAGTCTCGAGCCAGTGTGCCCAACGACCTTTAGGACCCCAAGTGGAAAGTCACTAATGACCAACAGATGCTAATCACATACAACTATGTTTCATACTACGGTCACAAAGTGACCATCATTGGGTCTTTCTTCTACCCAATCCCAGCCTCGGCAAACAGTGTGAGATGTGTAAACCACCGCGATGGTATTTATAAACAAAACCAAGTCCCCAAAATCGGTGCTTCAAGATGGTGATATCAAGTGAATTATTATCACTGAGGCCAAACACATAATACAGGACCTCAGTATTTCGGACGTGATGTCGTCATCGAGTCCGGGTAATTCTACAAATCCAGCGATAATCAGAAACGGAATCACCGAAATATGTGTAAAAAGACCATAACTAGATGCCGTACTATTTACGAAAGACAGTTGGTGTATGACAATCGTACTTGACCGAAACGATTGTTGTCGTACATTAAACGGAGAACAAAACCTAGTGGTATTCCCCCATTACTGTTACACGGAAATTCAGATTTACTAATTCAATCAGATCTGGCAAAAGCTGAGGCTTTGTCAAACTATTTTAGCGAAGTCTACTCTACGTGTATTGTTTAAAGTACTTGTCTTAATCACACCGCTGACATACCAGCTATAGGGCCTGTACATGTGACTGAGGAAACTGTTCTTCCATTGACCACTAACCTCAAACCTTGTTGAATACCGGGCCCTGACGAGCTACATCCACGACTGCTACCATCTCTTGTGGACATTATTTCAAGACCACTCACAATGCTTTTATAACGTGTCCCTTTCATTCACTCAACCTCCTAGAGATTGGAAAGATGCTATAGTCAGTCGTATATTTAAAGATGTCCAGAGATAGATCGTATCTAACTACCAACCTGTCAGTCTTACCAGCATAGTCGTTAGGTTACTTGAAAAGACAACTAACTCACATAAATTCGTACAATCTGATAACTCCCGAACAACACGGGTTTCGAAACAGGCATTCATGCTTGACCAACTTACTTATTTTGATGGAGGTTTGGACAGTGGCCCTTGATAACGGTCTGTCTGCTGATATGATATTCATAGACTTTAGCAAAGCGTTTGACAGGGTTACGCACTTAGGTCTTCGGAATAACAGATGCTGTACAGGAATGGATAGGAAAATTCTTATGTGACCGCAAACACAGAGGGAGAGTCAATGGGACGCTATCCGAATGGAAGCTGGTCAAAAGTGATGTATCCCAAGGCACCACCTTAGGCCCTCTACTTTTCCTTCTCTACGTTAGTGAATTACCGCTGTTGCTTAAATCGTCGACATTGTTTGCGGATGATGTAAAAATATGGAGAACAATAAGAAGTGAGGCTGATCATTTGGATCTTTGAGCTGGCCTAGACAAATTAGTTAGATAGGCTCGATGTTGGGGCTTAAAAGTTAATTCTAGGAAGAGTGTGTTCATGAACATCGGACACAGCAATAGTTACCAGTATACTATTGAAGGTACATCACCATGCGTGCAGGAATATAGACTTAGGGGTAGTAATAATAAGTCACGAGTTGAAAACAACTACGTATTGCAACGCAGCAGCTCCCAAAGGGCTTCGTGCGCTATAGTCACTTCACCGAGTATTCAAATGCTTTGACAAGATGTTTCGAATTTTATATCCCACCTATGCAGGATCACTTACAGTACTGTATTCAAGCAGCTGGCCCATGTCTGAATAAGGATGCTAACTCACTTGAGCGTGTTCAGAGTGTGGGAACAGAATTAGTGAAGGGTCTTTCTAAACTCCCCTACGATGAGCGCTTAAAACGCCTAAACCTTTTTCCCTTGTTATACCGTAAGACGCGGGGTGACCTTATATTGGCATTTCGTATCTTTAATTGCAATTTGGGCGTTAATATGTCTTATCTTTTTGCTCCTTTCAGCACTGATAACCTCCGAGGTCATAGCAACAGGGTTCACAAACCGCGATCAAATAAACTTAAAGTGGGGTTCCGTTTTTCTCAACGATTGGTCAATGACTGGAACGTTTTACCCGAACAAGTGGTATCAGCCCCATCGGTGAACATTTTCAAGCTGGCCCTTCACTGGAAGGCAAACTGTCAAGATTAACAGAGTTCCACCAACCTACCATCCTTATTACTGAATACTAGAGACTGAACAACCGAAGTTTAAAAGTCAGATTTTTCAGGCGCAGAGCAAAGCTACTCACGCTAACAAGTTGTATACCCGACCCAGTCAGATTGATAGACGTTTCTGAATAGTCTGTGGAGTGTAATGGAAGCCAACAGTTAGGTAGAAACTGAATTTAGACCTATACATCTTTTATAATCGTTGCACAAAATACAAGCCTTTTTAGAGAAAGATACGATGGTAGGGCGAGACTCTAATTTATGGACGACCTTTGAACAAATTTTAAGTGACCTTGAGAAATATTAGCCAATCAGCAAACAAAGCGAAAATATATTATACAAAACCAAGGAAATAAAATGGACACACTTTTTATACGTGGTTCAAAAGCTTGTCAGGGTTAGAAAGAGGTTCAGAGGTCCTAAAGCCGGAATGCATGAAGTAGAGGGAATCATCCATATGGCTACAGAATAGTCGGCCTCTGGAGCCATGATAAAGTCTCAAAAGCTCTTTCAGCCTCGACCACATAGATTAAATATTGTTTATGTGCACTCCGGCTGTTGAGTGCACAAAATGCCAGTTGTGTAAACGACACGATCCACACAACCAGGCCTATGTAGGAACCTGTACGCTCTCCAAACATCCGTATATATTGTAGTACCTGGCTGCAGCCAGTATTACTGGTGCTCTTATTATCCAGATCTCAATAATTGTCATAATTTGTCTTAGTTAGGAATTATGTATAGGGTTCTCACCACGAACTGACATCATATATAATGCCAAAACTTTATTTAGCCAAGTGGATGAAAGACATCCCAGAAGACAAGAAATTTCTAAAACTTCACACGTTTTGCAAAGCAGATTTCCTATAGACCTTTTTGATAATGCGCAGATAACTTTTGTGTTCAAATCAACCTAAATTATTGCGACTGTCACCATGCATTTCCACTGATACCTGTCAACTCGAAGTTTCGCTTTAGAAAAACTACGAAGGACGTCAACGTGAGCGTACAACGTAGCCTGTTAAGGTTTCCCATCTAAAGAAAAGATTTTCACCTAAACAACTAACACCTAGTTTCTTTTTTAGCCAAATTCACAGGTTAAGTTTATTTAAATAGCATTTATTACGTATAACAAGAATGATTACATGCCAAAGCACTGAGTGTTTATGAGGCTCCTCTACCCAAATATAGTATTATATTATAAAAATGACCACAGCATGTGGACAGACTTACAAACAATAAGACTTACCAAAATATTATATAGCCGTTTTACAATACACGAGTTAGATGAGCAAAAAACCTAGTTAGGAGACGAATCATGACCTTGAGAACAAAATCTGCTCATTCTGAACATTGTCCAATATATTAAACGGTTACTTATGGTTAAGAAGCTTTCACTTAATGTTCAGTGATATGGGTAAGTAATTTGTCGAATTATGTAAATTATTGTAGTCTATAACACCGTGAACATACAATCTCGTTATGAATATGCCAACAGAAAGTCCTGATACTACGTGTTCTGGTAGTGAATCTCAGTAGATCACTACTCGGTGTGAGAAATGGAACACCAGAAGTGAAACATTCGATCTCGGTTTTTGAACTCTCTTGAAGGGTTCTCTCAAATTATCAGTCCTAGACAGAAATAAAAGATCTGACACATTAACACCAAGGTCATCGTTCAGTATACGATGAGCCAATAGTAGGTTGTAGTGACCTACTTTTATCAAGAGGACGCGATTGGTTTAATAGAAACACTTATTATTATTATCAATTTTACCAGTGATTATTTTACCGCACTCGTTTGTTTGACTGTACTAAAGACATTCTTCCTTCCGTTGATTGTGACCTTTCACGCACTTACGTTTGCTCAGTGATTCCGCTTGTACTCCTTTGGCACGATCTCGGTATTCCTTCGATACCAAGAAATATAATATAATAGACTCCGGTGTGCACGTACCGAACCGTAGGCGTCTTTCATTCGCGTCACGATATATTTCACTATTTATTCGAGAAATTCCCCAAATTAACTAAATCACTAGAGGAGATTCCATCGGTGGCCAATAGTGTGGTGCACCACATAGTCACCCTCGGACCACTAGTCACGGCAAGACCACGCCGACTGGCACCGGACGAGTTAGCTTTCTCAAAACGTGAGTTTGACATTTTACTAGCTACTGATATTATTCATTCTTCCCACAGTCCCTGAGCCTCTCCTCTTCATATGGTGCGCGAGAAGGATGGGGTTAGTTGGAGACCATGCGGCGACTACCGAGCACTAAACGTAGTTACTATATCTCTCAGTTCACGACGGACCTTCGTCACAATAATGGCGATTCGAACTATGTTGCTGATGCTCTGTCATATATCCAAGTAAATGCAGTTACTTTACCGATGCTCGATCTTTCTGCTATAGCTGCCGCCCAAGCAAACGATCCCTTTTGTACAAAAGCTCCACAATCTACACTGTTTCAGTGCCTGGAAGTACTACTAGCTACTAGCTCAGGTACTATCCTATGCAATACTTCTACCGGTCTTCCCCGACCCATTGTACTCTCTGCTTACCGTCGTCTCGTCTTCGATGCCCTGCATGGACTGTCTCATCCAGGTATCGCAGCTACATTACGTCTCATCGCTGCACGATACGTCTGGCCGTCCATGAATAAAGATGTCCGTATGTGGGTAAAGCAATGCTTACAATGTCAATGATCAAAAGTGTACAGGCACGTAGCTGCCCCCATTGGCACGTTCGCTACGCCTGATGCTCGCTTTGATCACGTTCATATAGACATTGTGGGACCTCTGCCACCACCGCATGGGTATGATCACATACTCACATGCATCGAGCGCTTTACAAGATGGCCCGAGGCTACTCCCATCACGTCTATTACGGCGGAGACAGTTGCTCACCGCTTCGTAGAACGATGGATAGCTCTGTATGGTTGTCCTCTGACCGTCATGACTGACCGAGGACAACAATTCGAGTCCGCATTATTCTCCCCACTGACCCGGCTGCTTGGTATGGAACGCATACGCACTACCACCTACCACCTAGCATCAAATGGTTTAGTTGAACGGTTTCATCGCCAATTTAAAAGTGCTCTGCGAGCACACGAAAACGACAATTGGTACTAAACCTTACCGCTCGTTCTCTTAGGCATCAGAACGAGCTTGAAAGCAGATATCCGATGTTCCGCCGCTAAACGTGTATACGACACGACATTGTGTCTGCCTGGAGCAGTAACAACTTCGGTAAATCAGACTACGTCCATCGACTGTCTGCATTTATGCGAACACTACCTCCGGTGTCAACTCGAATACAACATCGACAGGTCGTTCTAGCTCGAGGGTTATCTACCTGTTCACATGTTTTCACGCGAGTAGATTCGATACGCAATCCTCCGCAACAGCCTCACGAAGGACCTTTACACGTGATGTCTCGTCACGTAAAGACCTTCAAGGTTGATTGACATGGCTGCGTCGAGATCGTCAGCGTTGATCGTCTCGAACCAGCACACGTTGATGACAGTGCCATACCCGATCAGCTGACACTCGATGCTAGACCCATCAAACCTACTAGCGAGATCTCTACATCAACCTCGGATCCCACGCTAGATATATCAGAGACCTAATTCCTACCTCCCGGTCAACAGCACATGTCATCTGCACCATCTACGGACGAGAATTCAGTCTCACGTCCAGATCAGCAGACCACGCCGTCCTTGACTTCGGATGAGATTGCAGGCTCACGAAACACGAACGAGACTACCGCCTCACGTTCTGGTCGCCGAGTACTCCCACCCGTACGCTTTCGCGACTAACTGCACAGCCAATAACGGATACGGTGTAGGATTATTCCTATACTACATGCATGCTGCACCTTTTCTCTTTCTCTTTGGTTTTTTGTATCCTGAGTTCACGCCTCCGATCATCACCCGTTTGGTACTGTCGACTTCGGTCAACCTTGGAGAAAGCTGTCCTGATCACCCACGCTGTTGTCAACTCACTCAGTCGGTATTCTGGTTTCGAATCTGTCTGGCATGTGTTTGGTCTTGCGATTGGTTGTTGTGGTCGCTTCTGGTTCCTCAGCTCAACGTGGTTCCGTCCTACGTCTGCAGCGTTTTCTGGTCCACACCACTGCGAACGCAGTCTTCAGATCCTGGATACAAACCAATCTGGTGTGGTACACTAACTCGAGCAACAGATACAGCACGTCTCTCCTGGTACCGTTCTACGTAAAAGACCTTCGGTGGCAACTCGAGGATCGACGATCGCTTCCTGTTCCGTCAACTTTTCGGTCCTACAATCGCGCGTTCGATACCACGAGATCGCCAACAAATATATAATGCTACAACCTCCAATCGCCTTCTGATATCTGGTACGCAACCTTCTTATAGTGATGATCATAGTCAATCACGATTCGACGCCACACTACATGGTCACCCCGTAATCTGCAGTGAGAAAACGGAAAAAGCCGAGGTATCTCAGTATGTCTGCACAGAATAGTCAACAGATAACTTTTACAATTGTAGTCCCACATCGTTGGACTAGGTCTAGCATATTCGTCTCATGCTTAAAACAATAACTCGCTGATTGAATCCAATATTCCAAATGAGGTCTCATGAAAGTCACGTATAGTACTCTAAACGCCTCTTCGTCCAAGTACTGAGAAGACCTACGAATGGCCCATAATACCCTGAAGTCTTTGAGAGCAGCAGTCTTACAGTTACTCGTACTTTTGAGATCGCTGCTCATTATGACTCCTAAATCTTTATACCCCATTACTTTATGTAACACAGCTCCACATATTGTGCAGTGATATAAATCATCATAGTTATTTGATTGCACCACCACACTCTTGTCAGAACTTTCATCTGATGACCACCTGCCTATCTATGCAACCAGTGGATTGAGATAAACCAGTAATATTACCCTATCTGATATAATGTGTATAGGTCTCCAAATCTTCATGTAATCGGTGAAGAGTACAATGAATGACTTTGCCACAATTGATAATTCATTTGAATAAAGTAAATAGAAGGATCAAGGACTGTACTTTGGAAAACTCCACTTTTTACAAGTTTCCACGCTGAGAGAGCTCCATCCACCCTTACCCACTGTCTCCTATCATTGAGAAAGTCACTTATCCAGTCTACGGTTTCAAAATGAATTCCGAAACTTTCCAGATTTGATTAGAAACCCTGTCAAAAGCTTTGCTCAGGTTTATGAAAATTACATCTGCAGGAATATTTCTATGTTTTGCTTCAGCCCAATCTTCTCTTGCAGCCAGCAGATTTGTCAAGAATGGTTCAAAATTGTTCAAATGGTTGTGGACGGAATAGAAGAAGCTTTCGCTTAACAGGCTTCCGTGTCTAGTAGTAGGGGATCACCAAATCCTCCAGGCAGGAACCTAGGTATGTTAACAATAAAAGAGGAAAAGAGATTGGTAAATCATAATGTGATGCTGTTCTTGGTCCTTAAGAATAGGTCAAGTTGCCTCTTGAAGGACTCCTGAGAAGTCGCTTGGACTAGCTCGGCTGGCAGCGA
The DNA here is from genome assembly GCF_000699445.3 of Schistosoma haematobium. Taxonomy (NCBI): domain Eukaryota; kingdom Metazoa; phylum Platyhelminthes; class Trematoda; order Strigeidida; family Schistosomatidae; genus Schistosoma; species Schistosoma haematobium. The sequence continues at coordinate 24,524,974 of NC_067197.1, forward strand.
ATTCCAGCTTTTGACAACTCTTAAGGAGTAGAAATTGTGTCTACATTCCGTCTTGCTATGTTGTGTTTCCAGTTTCTGGGTGTTACCCCTTAGGTTGTTATTCGAACTAAGCTTAAGTAGGTGTTTAAGAGGATGTCCAGAAGTGTTAAGAATACTATAAGCCATTAATAAATCACCTCTAAGACGCCTATATTCTAATGGGTAAAGGTCTAGTGAACGGAGGCGTTCTTCGTAAGGCTTAGATTTGAGTCCTCGAACTGATTTCGTGGCTCGCCGCTGGATACGCTCCAAAGTGACCTTGTCCTTTTGGAGTGAGGGGGGAGTACTATGTTTCCGTACTCTAAATGGGGACGGATGAAACTATTGAAGATTGTGTGGAAAGTTCTTCCGTCAAACTGGCCAAAAATGCGCCTCAACGTTACCAGTGCAAGGTTTGCTCGGAAGGCATTTTTGTCACAGTTGGCGTAAGACTTCAAATCATGGGGCACCAGGACTCCTAAATCTTTTTCGACTTGGGATACTACTAGAGAGGAGTTTCCTAAGCTGTAACTGTAGTTTGCAACATGTCGCAGATGGACTACTTTACACTTTGAAGTGTTAAAGGTAAGTCCGTTATCGTCTGCCCAACTTTGAAGTCGAGTCAGATCCTCCTGAAGTGCCTGTGTATCGTCTTGGTTGCGTATCTCTCTCCAAAGTTTCACGTCGTCGGCAAAAAGTAATAAATCTGACGTTACCTGTTGAGGAAGATCATTTATGTAGATCAAGAAGAGAAGAGGCCCTAATACTGAGCCCTGGGGGACCCCACTAGGACATTCCATAGCCTGAGATAAAGTGAAATTAACCCTAACCTTAAAGTGTCGATTTTTTAGGTATGAAGTAAGCCAATCGATTAGGGGTGGTTTGATACCTAGTCGTTTGAGCTTGTTGATAAGACACATGTGGTTAACCTTATCAAAAGCTTTTGAGAAATCAAGGTAGATGACATCAACCTTTCCCTTGCAATCGAGGATGCTTGTCCATCTGTCCACCGCAGTCAGCAGGTTGGTTATACAAGAGTAACCCTTCCTGAAACCATGCTGTTGGGGTGAGAAGAAATTTAAGGACAGTAGATAGTCATTTAAACCGTCGCATATCAGGGACTCCATGAGTTTTGAAGGTAATGACAGAAGAGCCACCGGCCGATAACTTGAAGGTTCATTGCGTCGACCACCTTTGAAAATTGGTGTGATGTGAGCCAACTTCCAATTTTCCGGTAATTTGCCTCGGCTAAGGGAGTGAGAAAACATCACGCTAAGCGGCGTTGACAAGATTGAGGCTGCCTCTCTCAGTATGGCAGGATGAACCGTATCCGGGCCAGGAGAAGTGTCTAATCTTAAGTGCTGCAATTTCCGGAACACCAAGTCAGCGCTTAGGTCTACTTCGGAAAGTCCTGTGGAATTGCAGATGAAACTGTCGTCAGTAAAGTTGATGTCAGCCGGTTGAAACGTTTGAGAGTAATGTGCCGCCAGAAGGTTAGCGGCGTCGCCATCGTTGTTGGTCGGGCCGTTAAGACCTACCAGTTGAGAAACTCCTGTTTTGGCTTGACGAAGAGAGGCTGCATAACGGAATAAGCTTCTAGGGTTAGAGGCGAATTTGTCCATAAGCTTTGTTTGGTACTGAAGCCTGTCTTCTCTTATAGCCTTCGTGCATATGTTCCTGATATGTTTATATTGCCTATACGCTCCATCGTTATTAGTTCGTTTGTATTCCGCCCAGCAGTGCCTTTTGCGGCTTAGCAGGCGAAGGGTACGGTTCTTGATTACTGTAGGTGGCTTGCAGCTTTTGGGAACCGTTTGAGGAACTGAATGGTCTGTAGCACATAAGAGCGTGTGCAGTAAGAAGTCCCAATGACCATCCACATCGAGTTGAGGGTGAACATCCCAAGCCACCTGTTGTAGATAGTCATGTAGAGCTGGGACATTCAGCCGTTTAAAGTTCCAACGCAAATTATTGTTGGGATACCCTAGCTTAGTTTTGATGACAAAACTGAAGGCTATGACGGCATGATCGCTCTTTCCCAGAGGAGCCAGGATTGAGAGGTTGTCAACTAGGAATTCTTCGTTTGTGAATACACAGTCTAAGCGCGATGGTGTCTGACTGTTTCTCCAACGAGTTGCCGACCTCACGTTTTCATATAAGCCCAAGTCATCGATGAGGTTGAATAACCGAGCTTCAATTGAGTTGTCGCCTCCAGTGTACGTGTGTTCCGCGAAGTTGACTCTAGGGAGATTAAAGTCCCCTAGAATCAGGATGTGTGTGAAACCGAGACGGATAGAGCGGGATAGTCCTTCCAGCATACGACTATCGTACTCGATGTCGGCAGTTGGCTTTCTGTAAATGACTCCGACTAGACACCTCGAAGTACTAGACAATCTTACAGAGCACCATATGGATTCCTCAAGATTGTTAAACTCGAGGTTGTGAACTTGGTGCACCTCCAAGCAAGAGCTTATGTATATGGCTACTCCGCCCCCAATTCCTGTTTTTCTGTCGTTGCGGAACAAAGTCATCCCAGGTAATGTTAACTCTTGGTCCGAGAACTGAGAAGATATCCAGGTTTCAGATATTCCTATCAGATGGGCCTTATTAGCGTTGCTAAGTTCACGTAGTTCATCCAGTTTGTTTGGTAGACTCGCGGCGTTCATATATAAGCAGTTTATGCTTTCAATTTGGAACGCGTGAGCTTCGTCCTGTTTTTCTGTATGAACCTTATGTGAATGGACAGGTAGCCCACCTATATGAGGTTTGCCGAGGTGGTAGGCCCTGTTCTTTACACGTTTTTTTATCATTTAGACAGTCCACAAGTGGAATGGTCAGCTCCAACTTGCTTTTGTGTTTGGTCCTAGCTTCATATGGCCTATCCGGGTGCTTGTGGATTCCAGGTGGCAATCGACGTCTGTTGGCACGAAATGCTTCCGGAACTGCAGCCGCCATGTGGGAAGATGGGAAGGTTATCTTCATTAGACGAGGTCTAGGATCACCGTCCTTCTTGGCTAGTCTCGTCACATGCTGAGTCAGTATGTGTTTTAGCCTCAAGGACTGTTTAATGAATTTCCATTCCCTGATGTCAGAATTTGATTGAGTAGGGTCTGCATTTTCCGGTATACCTTGCACAATTATGTTTCTTCCGCGGAAAAACTTCTCGCGAGATTCTTTAGGGATGTTTCGTATGATATTGCGCTCAGAGTACGGTATGTCGGGCAATATTCTTACGTTACCATCTGATTTCAGCAAGTGACTTGCTAGCAAGACGTCCTCTACGTCGGTAGCATTCTTAAATGTTACTCGGAGAAGCCTCGGGTGATTTAGATGCTTAGAATCCTTTCCTCGAGTGAGCCGGGTGACCGTTAAAGGCTCTATTCTAGGAAGTTCAAGCTTCTTGTTCAATTCACCCCAGAGCATCCTGTCGTTTTTGTCCTGCAGACTGAGAGGAAGGTCAGGATTGTCAACGAGGTTCATGATAATGAGAGAATCGTCACGAACTGTTGTTAATTTACCAGGTTTCACGATGAGTTCAGGTTTAATAACTTGTTGTTTGGAGGCCAGTGTGCGTTTTTGAATCTTGGGCTCTTTATTGACCGGACGGACAGTCTTGGGGGTAGACTGTGCGACCAAATCACCAGTTATTTTCCGTGCAGCAACACTTGGGTTGCTCGGCTTAGGCGGTGATGCCTGGTTCTTATGGGCTCTCTTAACGTGGGTCGAATCACCTACAGGGTTTTTGGGAACCACTGTTGTGTCCAGGGACCCTGAGCTGGGAGACCCGAGTTTGCTTAGGGAGTCTAGTACTGTCGACGTAATGATGGTGCTGAGCCTCAACACGTCGTCATTAGTGTTGATGGATGCTCCATCGTTGGTATGCCTGTCGACATCCCTATTTTTGAGTCCGTCACACGCTCTTGTTTGTCGACCGGATTTTTTACTAGTGTTATCCAAGTTAACTGACAACTTGTTCCGAAGACCTGTCAGTAGGACAATGATGTTACTCAGCAAGACAACTGCGTCCGTGCTGCACGTGACACATACCCACTTTTGGTCTGACTTGCTGAGTTTGTTGTAAGAAGTTGCTGTCAGATCTGTGCATGCTTCGTGGAACCAACCTTTGCAGTCGTCGCACTGCATGCCAGTTGTGACAGCAAAACGGCATCCCGGACGTTTGCATGAGTTTTTCATGACTGTGTTGAAGCAAACTATGTTATAGATGCTTGCAAGAGCCTAAGCCTTTTAAAAAAAGCACTAAAAAGCACACTGAAAACGGACAAAAATGGACAAAACGAGTGATATAAACTGAAACTAGTCTATACGTGAAAAACAAAAAAAAACCGAATAGTAAGCTGAGGCAAAACCACAGGTAACTATTTAATATAGTGAGACTCAAAAAAAAAGTAATCTACCGAACGTATAGCTCAGGATAGATTCTTTAGAACTGAAATGGTACTTTTGTTGCGTAAGAACACAGCAAAAGTTTTATAAATGCAAATCACGTTAGGACTAAACTTCCCGTTCGAAAATGATAGGCCTTTCTTAATACCATGTTGTTCCCTGGATAAATGATTTTGCCCTTCCACACAGTTTAATAATCTTTTCTATTAGTTTGACAACTTCACTGGTTACACTAACGGGTAGATAGTTACTAGTCAGGTCTCTGCCCCACGCCTTTTTCATCAGGCTGATTATTGCATTTTTGTAGTCTCTTTGCTGTTTGGGCTGCCTCCGAGACATATCAAACAATATGACCATAGGTTCAGCAGTTTCATCCGGTAGGTCTTTCATAATCCTAGAATGAATATCGTTAGGGTATTGAAGTAATCTTAGGACAGCTCCTTTCTCAGTAACCACGGGGCACATTGACAAGCCTCCCTGATCACGATTAATTGTTGGTTGTTCCTCATTGCTGATAGAAAACACTTTACTGAAATATTCCGATAAAGCCTCGGCGTTTACGTCATCATCTTACTCCGAAAGGAGTAAGAAAACAAGACACTGAGCGACTCACAAGAATTTAGGATATTATGAACTTCTTATGATCGGCCATAGTTGATCAGCATCCATGACACTTGGGAAGGATAGTGCAACTTTAAACATCAGAGATATTCGAAATCTGATGGTGAAGAGTAGGAGCATAAGGGCATAACTAATAGTCCATGAATTGTGGAAAGGGTAAACCATGTGTTCTATCATTTGGTTGTATTCATATAAATGATAGTGGGGGTCCGTTGTATTCATGTTCAGTCTAGATATTAGGTAGTCCATAATATAGTTACCCATTGGTGAGCGGGAGTTCAGGGAATAGTTGACGAAGCTCTTCAGTGTCAAGTAATAGTGTTATTAGTCTTTTGAACTTGGTGATGGTGCTGCAGTCACGGATAGGTATTGGCAATCTACTCCATAATAAACTAGGAAATAGCTATGATGATATATACTTTGGTTGGATATATTATTGTCAGTCCATGCTTCAGATATCAATAAATGTGATGGTAGATAAATGGATACAAACAGGGATAAATCCGTCTTTTTATTACAGATCAACCTAGTGTAGATAAGACGCATATTAAACAAATGACCCACCAGGTTAAAATGGGTGAGAGTATTTCGATTAAATTTGTCATAACCGTCAAGGGTGTGATATGGGTCTAAAGTTAGAGATTGATTGTTCTTCAGTAGCTCGTTATTTTGATATCTGGAGTTAGAGGAGGATATATCAAATGACCCAGTGAAGTTGCTCGGAGAGTTTACCCAGAAGAAGGGGGTGGGAATAGTCTCTGATCGAAACTGCACGAAGCGGAAAGTTTATATTCCGCATGCGGTTTCAACATGAATTGAGAGATATGCTTCGACAGAGGTGCCACCAGGGATTGCATTTCAAAAAAATATTGGTACAAATTGACTGCAAAGTGCACTGTTATTTGCGAAATAGTCTAGACAGTTAAGCTCGTGGTTTCGGTTATAGCTATTTGCGTTAGTGTGGACGTTAGGATCTACTGCACGTAGCAGGAAGTAGTTATGGCTGTAATTATACAAGGGGTCAATTTTATGTGGTGAGTTGGTACTGATAGGATGTGGGGTGAGGAGTCTATTATTATCATACTCAATAATGGTTCTAGGCTTTAAGGAATGAGTGGAGTGATCGGTTCTCCGGTAGTTTTTGTTGGTCTGTGTGTAAAAACATTTGTTACTCTCAAACCTACCACCGGTTTTGCTGCTTGAAAGTGTTGATGGCAAGTTATATGGTACCAGTGGGGAGAACCCGTTCACTGCTGTTGGGATATCCATAGGCTAGTTGGGTTCAATCTTACGTATCATGGATTTTGTCTCCCCACCCTTTTTTGTCAGAGCAGGAGAGTTTCGTTGTCTATGTGAGATAAATTCAGGTTCATTCGAGTCATCTTGTGTAGTACCTTTAGGAGGAATAATTTTCAAATGAATAGGTTTAGTTGGATGTGTGTCGCCACATGAATAACATTTAAATACTTTACTGCGTGAACAGTCAGGATTAGAAATGTCGTTATTCTTTTTGGTAACAGTTGTAATCCTTATCTTATTTAAACGTTTATGATCTGCAGACTCACCTAGATATACAGAGTGATCTGCCGTTTGTGGAGTCACATCATGCTTATTTTTCATGATCTTTAAACCCTTTATTGTGTCGCAAATTGTCTCTAGTTGGTTATTTCCTGTAGTGTTTTCTTACACGACGTTGATCGGATGTGAGGTCTGGAATGACTTTTATGCTACTGTATAGAACAAATGAGCCAATAATTTTGCTCGAACGAATAAGCTGTGCAGCATCGTCACAACAGCCAGAACTAAGAAGGAGGGGGCATGTAGATTTTTCCGACTTTTTTCTCAGGCGGATGACTTGTCAGTTGAAGTTCATCATACCGCATACTCTGGGGCAAATATCCCTTGACTTAGTTGTGTGTGTACGATTATGTAGAATGCGTTTGACTGCAGTGTAGAAAGACATTGGTCTTTCCGTCACTTCTTTCGCCACAATCTTTAAAATACGCTCATCCCCAATGAGTTGTTGAAAATTCCTAGCAGCATTAAGGCCCCATATTTGTGTGATGGGTGCTAATTCGTTAAGTCTACTGTTAAGTTCAGCTAGAGAGATTTGAAACTGACGGATTTCAGTACTATATCGATTAGTATTTTCTTATGTTTTTGAAGTTTTTAACTTACATTTTAGTAAACATGCTGTCTGGTCCACTGTGTTGACGTTTCGATGCACGTGAGTATTGTGCATTTTATGTCAACCAGTCTTACCGTTGGCATACTGCTTGAAGAGACCGAAGGAATGCTATGTGCAGAATTAGGTAGTGATAGTGATATTTGTGAATAAGATGCACCAGCGTTAGGAAGATGAAGATTTGAAATTGTCAGGCACTGAACCGTCAGACATAGGGGTTACAGATTTTGGCCTTTAAGTCGGCTTAGAAGTTAGTGAAACTCCCCTTTAGGTAGAGCTACTGATCATAATTTGAATCTGGGTGAGTAAAAAGCTCGTTTAACCAAATAGAATACTTGATTATATACATATTGAGTATTAACCGGGTCACTACTGGGATCAGAGACTAAAGGTATATAGTGTATTTCAGATATAAGGTATTCACTTACAACGTAAGAGAGTAACAATCAATTGAATATTTGTATCTCAATTAGTATAATCCAAAGATAAACACGCGTCGATCTAAACCTCTGGAGGTTATATAAGATACATAGGGAACGAAGTCTGCGATACCTAGATTCTTGTACACTATGTCAATAATGAAATTATGCTCTAAGTTATCCGTGTTGGCGCGGATATCGTATTCCTGCTTGCAACACCACATAGTAGTTGACGATTGATTCTGTTCAACTATCAAAAGTTTCATGGGATTCTGATGGAAAATTCTGATAAGAAAGTAGTATACTTTTAACATCCAGAAAGTTTCAATTTGTTAACTTCATGTGAGTGCAAAAACCACTAGACCGAAATGTATGTCTATGATTTTGTTCAAGCAGATGAAAAACGGCAGCCAAAACTATATAACCGGAAAGTTTACGAAGCAGCTTACTTCTGTTCTTCGTCCTCTTAGTGGTCGAAGCCGGGAGACGTTTAAAAACCCTGTCTTAAGGTTAGGACTGCTTCTAGAAGGAGGAGAGACAACCTGGCCATCCGTTCATCGACAGTCATCTAGAATCCAACAATGTGTGTAATGTGACTCTATCGCTACTCCAGAGAACACCAGCAAGTGGATACAGATTAAATATAAAAACGATTTAACGTCGTCAAAGAAAAGCCAGTTTCCCAAACTACACGAGTCAAGAGTTTTTATTCATTAGAACTAGCTACTCATAGGTTTTATAAATGAAGAAACCTGAAAAAAAAACTAAAAACCAAGATTAGATTATTAGGATTGCAAATTTTTGGACGGTGAAGATCCGACACGATGCTGGAGCCGCTTTGGGCACATCACGAAGTCATGTAAATGGCGCTAATATCTGCTGACTAAGCGATTGGAGCTAGGTATGCAGATAGACTTTACCAAGCCGGACGTAGTCGCTGTCACAGAAACTTAGCCGCCTCAGTCCCAATGTCATATATGAGAGAGACAACAAAACACGGTCCGAATCATCTTTACAAGACCTCATATTGGTCCCTTATGAGGATGACGTTAAAAACCTCGATTATAAGACACCTTTGGTAAGAGCGACTATGCAGTTCTTGTCTTTAAAATTCGTGACACTGTCAAAAACGATGTGTCAGCCCAAGTTAGGCCAACCTTTTGGAAATAAAATATACAAGAACATATGCACTCAACCTCCTCATGTCACTGTACAAGAGAACTAGAAACCTTCACTGAACCAGTTTGATAGGTATTCTAAAGTTTGTAAACAAAGTTTGCTGCACAGTAAATTCCTTTGGGTATGGAAAGGAGTCTGGGAAACTCCCTAACGTAGTTCAGCTGTAGATCACCAACGTAGATGATCTTTATCGAATGATCGGAAGCATATTCGAGTTAAACAGGAATGGCGTGACGAACCAACTAACGTTGAAGTCACACCTCGTGGTCAGCACTCTACATGGACTACCCCATTGATGTATCAATGTACCATAGATGCTTTGAAGACTGTACAACGCAGAGGATGTTATTACAAAAATATATTAGTTAAAGTAGATACAAACAGAAGTGAGACCACTGCCGCATGGGCCAGTCCATGGCTGTAACGGTATTAAAAACCATTATATATGACGTTACTAGTGTGAGTTCTTTTTCCTTATTGCAGGGCAACAAAGAATGAACTCACTGGGAGAAGAGGAACAAGCCTTAAGCAAGCTGACCCTGCAGAACAACGAATAAACCCATTTTGTAATAAGCTTCCCTCCTTGTACTCGAACCGCGTCTTTCAATTTTTAAATATATCTCTGTTATGCCAGTACGCCGTGTTCTTACTTCAGTGGCATTTACCGTTCCTAACTGTTGTGTTGTGTTTCAGATTGCTCCTACTTGCAAGTAAACGCTAATAGTACGTGCTACATGGCATACGATTAACTGATGCGCGTTGGATTGTCCTTGATCTTGACGAGGATCGATGATTTGTTCGATGATCAATGACACAACTGCAGGGTGATTTGGTTAGGGCTCAGTTGAATTTCGGTGGTCCTACGCAGTAAAGAGGTTCTCACTATTCTGAGTATGAATAGAATCTCGTGGTCCTAAATCTGACTTCAGGTAGATTGCATGAGTGATTGTTTTCGAAGTAGACATATTGCCAATCCTCGTTTGTATTTATCGACTTAACTCGCGTTGGTGAATAACAGAACCAAATGAGTCAAATATGAGAATTAATTTTTGAATATGTCTATTTTGTACAATTGTTGGTCGAAACAAACACTCAAAGAAACGAAGCAAAGACAGCGAAGAGGATAGAGTGAAGCAAAATGACACACAGCAGAGATGGCGTGTGAGCCAGCTCTATTTAGTCGAGCGTTAATCAATATTTATAGTCATACAAGAATATGTTACAGACATGTGATGGATAGGACAAGAAGTGCACACACATACGTTTACATAAAAACAGTCAAGCTTAATAAGCGAATAACTGACAAGGTCAAAGTGTGACTCAAGAAGGTTGAGTAAATTGGTTTGTCATGAAGCTAGAATAAGGGCTTAACTTAACAATCGATACTAAACCGTACAGATGTTTTCCTATTTTATGCATATATACCTCCTCAACACCATGGTAATCCCTATCTTCAAAACAAGTACGAAACAAACCTGAGAACTATCAACCCGCAAGCCTGACCAGTGTGGTTGTTGGAATTTTAGGAATGATAATTCAAAAGGGGTCGCTTAAGTGTCTAAGCAAAAACCGGATCATCTCTGAAAATCAACATGCTTTTAAAACAGGTTGTTCATGTTTCATAAACTTAACAGTAGGTTGTGATAGTTGATGAGCTTCTAAAGATCGAAAGTTATCTATAGATTTAGCCTGTGTTGATATCAGTATGACTTTTCACAAAGTTCCTCACAATCGGCTGTTATCTAGGTTAAGTAATATCGGGGTTTGAGGCAACGTACATAAATGAATACAGAGATTCCTAGTTTGGTATCAACAATGAGTATGGACGAACTCAAAGTTGTCTAGCTGGGAAACTGTACTTAGCAGAGTACCTCAAAGTACAGTTTTGGGGCCAGTGCTGTTCCTATTGTATCTAAATGACCTTCCTGATCTTCTGTTACCATCGGTTTTGTTATATATTGATGATGAATGAATGTTCCGAGGACCTCATTCACTTCGGAAATTCACCTCATTACGTAATTTGGGAAGTGAATGACGTTAAAACCATTAGACAGATCTTGATTTGGACCAATATAGGATTCTGAAATGTACTACTAATAATAATGAATAATTTTTGAGAACTAATAATACTAAAACAAAATATTTCTGCTGGTCTAATCACATTTCACAAATATTTGGATAAATTTCTTGGTGTTTTTTACAATAGGACTGTATGTCTGATTATAAGAAGTAAAAATCCAGGTTTATAGAGTGTAAACTCGTAGTATTATTAGTTTAACTTTAAACGGAGCATTTGAGTCTAGACACTGTTTACCAAAGCTCATTTACAGTTAAGAAGTTTTATCTTGTATATGTCAAATCAATATTTATTCATAAACCTTAAAAGGTTTACTGGATTCGTTTATTTATTAATACAGATTCTCTAAGAAATCTACGAACGGACAAATTTAAATCAGAATGCGTTTTGTGGAGACTGTAGTAATTTTAACTGTTGAATTTACGGGTCGATCTAAGCTAGACTACCATTGAAAGCCTTCCAGCACCGTACGGTCGTTTCGTCCTAGCATGGGACACCTCAAGTTTTAAATGGTGGTCTAGCTTACATTGACTCATGAATTCACTTATTAAAATTACTACAGTCTCCACAAAACCCATTCTGATCATAATAATAATGTTCTTACTAGGGACCGGCTTCAAGATGATTTCCGGGAGTTCTAACGAGAAGCGGTGACCAGTGTAGTCCAATCCGTATCGGGTAGAGACAGGTATCCACCTCAAACAATGGATGAATGCTTGCACGACCATTCGTGGATCTATTGAAGTTAGACATTAACACTGTTGGATGCCGGCTCAGTGGTCTAAATATTAAGCGTTCGCCCATCAGACCGAAGTTCCTGGGTTCAAGTACTTTTGGCGCGGGATCGTGGATGCACGTTGCTGAGGTGTCCCATACTATAACGAGACGACCATCCAGTGCTTGCAGGTTTTCAATAGCAGTCTAACTTAGATCGACTCATGAATTCAATAGTTAGAATTACCACAATCTCCACAATTCCTCATTATGATATACGCATGTATAAAGTATCCAATTTAGAAGTCAATTACACTTACCTTCACAGTACCAAACTTATCTGCTGAAACTATCAAGTCAAAGGAATCTATGCCACGAATATACTTATTAACAAAAGAGATGGGCTAGGTTTTGAGTTTGCACAGATTTAAATTAAATGTAGTCTGTAAAACAATCGATTGGACGCAACAATCACAGATAATCATAAAAGACAAAACGAGTAACTAAAAGTCATTTAGGCTAACAATAGAATTCTAGTAAACTAGTCAATATTTAATGTCTTCAATCCTCTTGATTTTAGGTTGTGATTAACCCTAGCTCAAAACCTCAATAATTTTAAATTGTTATATCTCTACGATCAGTCGCAAATTAGGGCATATGGCTTTTGTCACTTGGTTATTGGACATATCCACTTGGTTGAATATGATTGGTCGTGTTCGTATGTTTGTACAGTTGGATATTTGACCTTTATATTGGTAAAGTATCACATTAAAAAAATCTCTCAATTTGTTCAATATTACAAGCCAATGGTTATATGTGAGTAGTCACGAACCATAAATTAAACTCTTATATTCTCAGTTTATTACAGATGTTCATTTGACCTAAATTTTTCTCCTCATACACATCATCTTTGATAATTTAGGGTAAGTCAATCGTTACGTTACGACTTAAGAAACTATGATTAAACTATAAGGAAAATTCGATATCGTTTCTAATATGAGAACAGATTATGTCGCAATTTACTATGAATGCTTTTTTAAACCTAAAATATATCAAAGCTTGTTGCCATTTGCTTAACCAATTTACTGCAATGATAATCAGTTTGAAATGGATAATTTTTGGTGTAGCTGGATTTACACTAAACACCGAGTGGTAACTAACTGCATATTTATCTAGTCATAGTACTGATCAGATTCTATCAATCAAATTCTAATTTATCCACTAGTCTAAATGACTGGTTTTGATGTCGTTAACGGGTATGCTAACATGATATTATTTACTATCAAGTGAATAACCACTTTAAGTATTTTAATCTAACTGGGGGTGACTTACAGCCTTTATACCTTGTTTGTAATGTCCCTTAGTGTTAAACATATAATTTCATTGATTACATAAGAATTCGTAACCTTTTGAAAATCAGTCAATGGTTGATGTTTGTTTTATATCGACTTGAAAATTACCAGAAATAGACAAGATTAATTCCTTTTAATTAACTGATTTGAAAACACCTTGACAACTACATCACTAAGAAACCATCAAATTAGGTTCATTACCATGTGCTTGTTACTTTACTAATCTACCCATATAAATCGTAGTTTTATTTCAACAAAATTTTAAGATCTATAACCTATATGAAGTAAGCAATTCATAAAACAGTTTCCAAATCTTAATTTAATCAAACAACATTTATCTCTAATCCACTGAAATTAATAAAGAATTAGGGTCGTACTTGTTTACAATTCAAAGACAATCATTTATGAAAGAATCTATTTACTTTATTCTATAGTTACTTTTTCTTCTCATAATTCTAAACAATTATAAACCTAATAATTGTATACAGATTTATTTTAAACAATTCTTTAGAGTTGTGTTTAGAACAAAAGTTCACCGGATTTTAAAATAAAATGAATTCTGAGAAAAAGATTTTCTTTTAATAGAATTACCATGATTTTATCTATATCTTTCTACAGCTGTATGTTATTTACACTTTCTTTTCTTAATCATATTCATTAGTAGTCGGCCATATTAGAATAGGTTTTTGTTTTGTAGGTTTTCAGTTTGTAGTATATTGTAAAATCTGACTTTATCAAAAAAATCATCGAAGACTAAAAAAACACTTAACATACCTTTCGTTCTAAAGACTGAACAGTATGCAAAAATCATCTATAGTCAGGTAAATCATGTATTCACTCATGTCTGACTATGAGAAGAGATTTCTTAAGTTCTAGTGACAAGTAATGATCAATAGAGTCCAACTATGTCCGGTGTAAAATAGGTGTCTTTGACTAAAATGGATGATAGTCACATGATATAGTGAACTGACTGAAGTTAGAAGTATGTGTGTATCGAACAGTAAAATTTATCTCTTCTATAATCACATAGACAGAAACTTTTTTTATTTGAACACTCGAAGTAATTAGATTATGATAGGAAATTTGTATTTGACATATTTTTTGTTACATAATTTTGTCTGAACTAAAGTTATTAGCTAAATTTAAATTGTGATGAGCTTCTTTTGATCTGGTTGTAAATTTTAAACATTTAGAAAGAACAAATGATTAGTTTTAAGGAAAACATGTTAAAATATACTTAAACATCTAATGTTAAATCAATATTGTCGATAAATCCCAATAGTTACCAAGATTAAGAGCTCTGACTTACCTATATAGTATATCCAAAACAACACTATCCACTCTTCAATATAGATAACACTTGTTTAACAACTTTCCGAGTATAGAGCATTAATCAATTTGACTATATGTTACATTGTGTTTAATTATAATTAATTAGACGAAATGCAAACTAGGAATTCCTGAACTTAAACTTTAATAATGATAACTACTTTCCTGAATATAATACATATGATTACAGTAACAAATCCTTTTAGCAAAAATTAACCTCGACTGTTTTTATATGAGCGTATGTGTGTGCATTTCTTATCTTACTCGTCAAATGTCTGTAACTTCTTTTCGTTTGACTATAAATATCAATTAAATCTTGATTAAATCTAGTTAGCTCACTCACCTAGTCCGTGTCATTTTGTTTTTCTTCGCTTTCTGACCAACAATTGTACAAAATATACGTATTCAAACAATCATTCTCTTTGTTTCTTTGTTAATCACAGACTATTTTCAATTCATTTTGTGAATAAATCATATCCATGTGGACAATTCTGTTTTCGACTATAGCTTTAATGCTTAGCATTATTATCATCTATCTGTTGTACATCAAAAGCTCAACAAAATTACCACCTGGGCCAATCAGTTGGCCTTTAATTGGATATATATCTTGTTTAGGTAAGTGAATATCACCAATAAATTTTATCTTCTGAAAACTGATCACCTGAATTACAATTTATCAGATTAGCTCTAGTTTGTAATATTTATGCATAGAACTCTAATATTCCCTTAGAATTTTTCCAAATACATGAAATAACATGAAATGTGTGGACAGAATTTTATCTATTTATTTATTTATTTTGATATCACGGATTTCATTCAACCAGGTCTGTTGTGAGATATCAGCTCACTAAAGACAATGGTGTACGGTGGTGCGGTTTCGTGGATTGGTTGAAGTTAGACATTAACACCATTAGATGCCGGCTCAGTGGTCTAGGTGGTTAAGCTCCTGGTGCGAGACTGATAGGTCCTGGGTTCGAATCTAGCGGGGGTGGGGTCGTGAATGAGCACTGCTGAGGAGTCCCACAATAGGACGAAACGGCCGTCCAGTGTTTCCAAGTTTTCCATGGTGGTCTGGCTTCAATTGACTCATGGTTTCAACTATTGAAATTTCAAATAAAGGCTAATTTTAAGCAGAGAAAATCCAAACAACCAATATAAAAATGAATTAAAGACTCATATTGTTCTAGGAACTCTATTCATTGTCCATTTATATTTTTGCATAGACAAGTATTCACAACAACTTGCACCTAATAAATGTTCTGACTCTAATTTTTATCGTCAAATCTTTCAATCTTGAGCTAATAATCCAAAGTTTTATCAATATGTAAATAAATCGTTGAATATTTTCAAAAGGAATTCATTTAAATTATTTGGAAAGTCACACAGTGTTTGCAGATTAAACCAATAACTAGGATACTTATAATAGGATGAAAACTATGAGTTACAAGTGTGTTAGATTTAAATTGTTTGATCAGTACTGTTGATTTACCTTCGTTAAGATTATCGGAACAATATGTACATGTACATTCTTGTAAGGACTTCATAGATCAACGAAAACTGTTTAACTAAATTCAATAATTGTTTAGTTTGAAACCGAAGTTTTCCATTTACATTCTATGGAAGTCATTCACTACATCATATTTGAATGATACAGTCATGTGAATTAGTAAGTACTAATTTATATTGAAATCATACATTGACCTTTAAAGTCCTATATACAATATTTCATTTATCTAAAAAGTATTTTCAAGGCAAATAAACAAGTGTTGATTATTTGGGCTAGATTACGTACAACATATATTGTTTCTAAGTGATCACTTTGTTATCTACATTTTACACCTAACACCATATGATGATCATCAAACTGCATCAAAGGATTATGTCATATGAATTTAACTTATAAAGTATGCAAATAAACAAAATTTATTGAATGGAGATACTGAAATTAACCAAAAAAAACAATTAAGAAATTATTGTCCAATTAAGCTATTTTATACAGAAATGTTTTTTTCGCGTGATTGATAATTTATACTTTGTCGGGAGGGCTACGAATGAAAGTCCGTATGTTTAAGTTCATGGGAAAAAGGAAAAAGAGGGGAAGATGTAACCCGATGACTCAATAAACATATAATAGAAAAAATGTACAATAATTTATAGTAGATAGAGTAGGGTTTAAAATACATTGATCATTGTTATTATTAGCATTGTTGCATAGCTAGTTATCGTCTCAGCTGTTAAATATTTATTGAGAAAGTATTTTTAATTTTGGTTGATATATTTCCTGTCCATAAAATGTTTGAGATATATTGTTACGTCCTTGATCTGTCTACTTACTAACATACAGTTGATAACTTGTCCCAATCTAGATTGAGCCTTGACACGATAAGCTGACTGATTCAACCTTGAGGCTAGAATCGCGTCAGTTTAAAGTGAGACCAACTACTTTGGGTAGAGACGAAAACTACTACATCACCTGATTGGTTGACAATTGAGAGAGAGAAGACGAGTCAACCGGATCACCATCCGATTTATTCCCAATCCCGATTCACACTACGATTCGGTTACGATTCAGATTGGTGCAAAAAGATACATGAATAAATAGATGACTAACTTATCCACAACTCACAAACAATTAGAAAACACAATTATGTCCAAAACTAGGCTTCAGGGTAGAAAAATATAGTACTAAAGGTTATGTTTAAATTACAATAGCTTTGGAATGGAAAAGGGTATGACAGTGAATCATTCATCGAACGAAAACTTATGGCTTGTAGAATAAACTAGGAGTAAAAATAAATGATAGTGTTTTACAAACTTTGAACTAAGTGAAATAACGTTTTAAAAAATAACTTCAGTTGTTTATCATGGATTCTTTGTTTCTCTGTTCACACCATAAATGTTTGCTAATTCAAATGTAATTAAAATTCAATTATCATTTGACTCGTGTTTATCAGAATGTCGTCGAATGACTCTTATTACTTATGATTAGACTTCGTGCTTAGTGGAAAATTAGATTTATAAGTTAATAAATGAGTGTGGTTTTTGTATTATAAACTGAGCTAATAAACCACAGGATTTTTGGATCCCAACAGGGAAGCCATAGTTTCAAACTCGTCAATTGTGGATATTTATGTGATGACATGGGATTCGACCCAGGACATTCTAGTTTTTCTGGTGAATATGATGGCTCACACATCTAACTTCAGTTATTTAAAAATATAACTGAACTACTGTTTATGCTGTCACTCAGATTACAGCTATGATCGTAGCTATTGAAATCCTCAAGAAGCTCATATCATCTCTTCAATACAATATGATTAATGTTACTAAGTGACTGGGCTAATATAATAAGCTAAAATCTAAATGAAATAATGAAAAATGTGGTGACAAATGAACTTGAAAATGATTTTGTCAAGTTTTATAACGGATTATTTCCCATTTTATGAATCCACATTTTTATTCAGAGATGAGACTTAATTTAGATTGGAGAAATGTTCATTGATCAGTAAATTCATAAGCATTCACTTGATGCTGTCAGTACTTTTTATTAGTAAACATCAAAATATGATAAACTTAATTTGAAATCTTTATTATCACCAAGTTGAACTGTTGAATACCATCTAAAGAATCAAATCTATTTTATGAAATTAATAAATAATTATAGAAACACAATTATATTTAAAATACAGTTAAAAAAATCATTCTTTTACCATTTTAAAAACTTTGTAAATGATAATTCTATTTGAAATTGATGTTCTTTACCTTCTGAGAATGTTTTAATCTCGGACAGATCAATCGTAGCAATGCTCATTAATCCTCTAGTTGTACATTACTTCATCATAAAAAACTCACTTCTAATGTGAAATGATTATTTTTTTAAAACTAGATCAATTATTTTACATAAAAATATAATCCATTCTATTCTTATTTGATAGGTACTGATGCTTTTCGTAAAATTCAGCAGTTAAATAAGATTTATGGTGATATTGTGTCATTTCAAGTTTTGGGAAAAACAATAATCATATTGTATAACTATGATTTAATAAACGAAGCAGCAAATGAGAATCGTTCGAAAGTTGGACGATATACAATGACTGTAAATGATTTATTGGCAGAAAATTCAGGTGAACTACTCTGAATAAATATATTGCTTGTTTTGCTAATATTATACAGTATAACTGTAACAAAATGTGAATGAGAAAACATTTTTTGCTGATTAATGCTGACAAATTCCTAACTTTTCAATAAAAACTCTGTCACGAATACATCATGATTAGTTAGGGTTTGAATTATCCTGTTGTTTATATTTAGGGTTGAATGTTGACTAGTCTTTATTGGCTTGTGTGTATCATCTGGGGATATATCAAGGTAAACCAAACAGGATTTACATACGCTAACAAAGATTGATCAAATTCATTCCTGAATATCACTGACAGTATAATTCAAAGCATTATTATCTACAATATTAACACCATACTCACCGAACATGTTGGTGGCTATCTTAGATGATCATCTAAGTGGATAACGTACATGTGTTTGAAGGGGAAAGTGTTAAGCTCGACTCCTACATCATAATCTGTAGCTAGAGATATTGAGTGACCCAAAATCAATCTCAGATGACTGAATACATTCACTCTTCATCTTTCTTTTACTGCTAAGTCTTATTTCATATCTTTCATATTTTGATATTATTCGTTTTTTAATTTTATTTCAAATTGTCTAGATATCCACTGCAATAGATATTCCCAAACTCCTTATTTACAACTTGCTAATTTCATCACTCGTTATGTCACTGTCATGTGTGGCTTGACTCGCTAATTACTATTCAAATTTCTAGATAATTTACAATGATATTTTTTAAAAAATGTTATGATTGTTTATACACGATCATCAGACAAGTATAGTTGTTTACTATGTATAAGATTTATTTTTAATAGATTCAGTATACCTAATACAAACTACTGAAGTAATGAATTCATCTTATTCTGGAATTCTGCTCTGATAACTTTCGAATTGTGTTTTATTCCTTTCTACAGGTATTTCAAATTACGACACACCAAAGGCACTGGAAATGAGAAGAGCTCTTTTACGTCTTATACATAATAATATAAAAACAGCCGAAGAACACGAAGGTACTAAATTGCACCCAATTATATTGCAGAATATAATCAACGCTCAAATAAATGAATTGATTCGACAGTTGAGAATAAGACAAGGAAAACCTGTCAATATTTTGTAAGTAGTCAAATATCATTTTCACTAAAAAATAACGTTTAAACAATTACACTTAAAATAAGTTATTACGACTCAGCTTGAGATTATTCAGGGGTTTGCAATTCTCACTTCTGAAAAGCTTGGATCTATATGTTTTAAACCTAGGTGTTAACACTACACAAGCTAATTAAGTTGTACTAAAATGGAACCTTTTCTGACTTGAACATTGTAGGTTCAGTCACACAAATTTGTGCTAGCGTGTATTATTCTTCAACTCACACTATGAGTCACATTACTTAAATACCAAACAAATGTTACTGGAAGTATTTGAAACAAGTTCTAACAAGCTGAATCTTGAATAGAATTCATTCTTAAGTGAAAAAATATTCGTTTACTTGTAAACAACGATTCAGTTAAAAATCATTCAGATTAAGGTGATAGAACAGTACATTCAATGAAGGGATATGGATAAATTTGGAATTAAATAAACTTATGGTTCAGACCAATATCAAAGTCAAAATCTTTAATATGGGTGTTGATACAGTTGTACTGTAAGAGGCTGAAACTTGGAGAACTACAACAACCATCATCAAAAATGTACAGGTATTTATAAACATTTATCTACGCAAGATACTCAATGTCCGTTGACCGGATAACATTAGCAACAGAAAACTTTGGGAAAGAACAATCCAGCTTCCAGATCAAGAGGAAATTGGGGAAAGACGATGGAAGTGGATAGGACATACATTACGAAAATCACCAAACTGCATCAGAAGTTAAGTGCTAACTAGGAATTTTGAAGGTAAAGGGAGGACCAAGGAACACATTGTGCCGAGAATTGAAAGCAGACATCAAGAGAATGAACAGCAACTAAAAACAACTTGGAAGGATTGGTCAGGACAAAGTTAGATGGAAAACGCTAGTGGGAGGCTTGTGCTCCTCCACGAGGGATAACAAGAGTAAGTAAACAGTGGTTCAAGCGAAAGTCACTGTAAGTAATAATCGCATGCTATTTCGTATGGAACTAGTACTAATAATATATCTCATTAGAATTCAGGACTAATGTAGTTCAAAACTTTCAGTTATTTTTTATTAACTTTAAATTGATTGATGAAAGTGATTTTGATTTCATAGATTAATAGAATCAAAACATGAAACTGGGAATTGGTTAATATACTACTGAATCGATTGCAAAAGTAGCTAAATATTTTTGGCTCAAATAAGGAAGGATGTGAACAATTCTCAAAAAATACTCAATTATCAACGAGAAGGAGTTTACGTAGTAGCATAGTACAAAATACACAAATTTAATATCGGACTTATTATATGAAATAGGGACGCCTAACAAGATTTAAAATGTTCTTTATTTATACGAATATTCGTCAGTATTGGAACAAATAGTGTGACAGAAATTGGATGCCGAGTACAGAGAAAACATTATTTGTAAAAATTAAATTTGAAATAATCTCAGCGATTAAAATTTATTTAATAGCCAGACAGAAAAGAAAATGATCGAACCAATAAAAGAACAGTTAATTTCCAATTAACCAATCAAATACTAGAGAGATCATAGAATTGGAAGACTAAGTACTCATGAGTAGTATCGTTATAATATACAAATATTGCAGAATAACCGGTATAAGGCTTCACAAGGGGAATTAGGTAATCTAACAGTTTATAGAAAATTCAGGGATTCTGTCTAGCTGGCTGATGAAAACTTGCTTCGGCAGAGTTCTCTTGCAATAAAGTAATTCGAAACCTTAAACGCAAACTAACATGTTATTCAACACAACCGATAGGTTTAGAGATTTTAAAAACACTAAGACTAACATAATGTTTCAGTTATGACTAAAAACAGAAAACACAATGCAAATTATTCACCTTTAAAAAAAACACTTATTCCTTCCTAAATCATCATTTAAAAATTATTGGATAATGATTAATAATGTTTCCCTTTCTTCTAGACAATTGGTGAGATGCACAGTTTGGAGAATTATTTGGAACTTAGTTTTTGGAAAAGAGTGTCAGTTAACCGACAAACAAATTTCAAATACTCTAGATGATATCTCATCGAATAATTTACAAAATCAACTTTTTCAAACAAGACAACTATTGCCTAGATTTTGATAAGTTCCATGTTCATTCTACTTCATGTTTTAAATTTTAAACTTAATGCACATGAAAAATTGTCTAAAAATGAAAATGAACCTTAAATTGTAACACTTTCTAGTCAACATGATAATAGTGCAGGATCTATTAAGAATATAGTTCTTTCCAAAAAACTAAACTTCATATCACCAGAGACCCTAAATGCTCTAGTACGGCCGAGGGTGGGGAGATTCCGCTCTCCCTCTCGAAATGCTCTTACATGGTCACGTGCATACAACCACTGACAGGGAAGTCCTGTTCACTGCCTTCCCGCGGCATTACTGTTGTTTAAGAAATTGAGAGGACAGAAAGTGAATGCCTGACGCTTTAACCAGGTTGGTGGATACTGAGAGTTCACCTAGGGGATTTGGATAACCCTGATTCCAAACCAATGGTGCACATGGTCTCCAGTATCCTGAAGGAACAAATGGCGTGTGAAACAATTATTGGTCACCGGCTACCATGGGACTGCATCTCGTGACGTTGCTCCACTGCCTTGTGGATAAGACCTTTATGGGCAAGGGTCCGGATGTGGGTCCCTAATAAAACCACCTACTTTAGTCTGGGCACTCAGACAGTATCTCAGCCCACTCGCAAATCAAATGAGATTTGTGTGGCGCATATGTATTCGGTGCCCATTCGTACCAATATTTATGCGTTCAAATAATAATAGATCAATAAAAGAAATTAAGCGAATGATGAGCAAGAGAATGGAAATATCGACTTCATAAGAATGACAAATATGAAAAATATATTTTAAAAAAAATTCGATAAAAATAATTAGTATGAAATATTAAAAAATAACAGTCTTAAAGAAAATAAATGACCAGAATATCTACTTCACTGATATAGATTATTGGCCGAACCATTTAATATCTGTAATTAGTGTACAGGTGGTCGAAATAAATAAGCCTGTACATTTAAAGATTTACTTAATCGAATGGTCAATAACTTTAATCACTAAGCTTCTATGTAGTAAAAATTGATTTTCTCCTTTAAATTTAATGAAAAGTAACAAGAAATAGTTTCGTGGATTGCTTGAATTTAGACATTAACACCGTTGGGTGCAGGCTCAGTGATCTAGAGGTTAAGCGTTCGTGCGGGAGACCGAAGGTTCTGGGTCCGAATCCAGAGTGTGGGATCGTGGATGCGCGTTGCTGAGGTGTCCCATACTAGGATGAGACGGCCGTTCAGTGCTTCCAGGTTTTCAGTGGTAGTCTAACATTCATCGATAACGTCTAGATAGTATAGTGAGCTAGGAATTAAACGTATACTAGACATTCTACAAGTGGCGACTGAATGCCGTTTAACTACATTACATTACTATTTACTTTAAAATATTTAAAAGTAATCATTTTTGCTTTGCATACCAATTCTTTACTTCAGTGTGAACATTTTTAGACATTCTCAATTCGCTAGAAAATTATTCGACATTGAAGAGATATTACAGAAACACAAGACCGTACGACAGTTAATTGATAGCAATGTCGGTGACATATATAATTCGGACTCATTATTGTGTCAATTAATCAATGATTCAAAATTGAATTTAAATAGTAAGTTTGTTCGCATCATATTTACTGAGTTCAAATGAGGTGTAGTTGTTAACTTAATACTTGAACATCCTAATTATGTAGGATTTATAAAGATACTTTAATAGTAGTGTCATGAACAAAGAAGTGGAGTGGGGAGGTCCAATTCATTTTTATATGCAAAATTACAGAGTACTTTCATAAAATATAAAAAACCATACATTAAATACATAATTTGTACATCTCCCACTAATTGTTCTTTACGTGCTTCCTGATTCCCTCAATCCCATTGCTATTATAACTCATTTCTGTTTTCTTCAAATGAATCTTCTCAATCTTCTACTGGTATGCATTCCACATCCGATTGGTGCTATATACTACTTACATCTGTCAACATAAGTATCATACATCACCGTATTATTATTATTAGTAGTAGTAACCATTCACGTCTTATGGTATCATACAATTTACAGATTTACAGTTCAGTTTTACCTAGTAAATTCTGAATAACTTATTTTTCTGACAAACAGAACATTTTTAACAGTTAACTTCTAAATGACATGATTCGATCCGCAGAATATTGGTTCCGTGTGAGTTTCATTTGTTTTTTTCTTGTGTTCTTTTTTAATTAAGTTACATGTTAAATATAACTCCATCAACTTTCTTGTTTGACATTTATTGAAATCTATTTGAGAGTTTCTGTATAGAATGTGACTTTCATTGGGTATACCTTAAGATTAATTTATTTTAATCTACCTCGAATAAATTCTAACTGTTTATTCACCTCTAAAAGAAATCACAGATTGTATAGTGAAGTAGTTGTTCATTATGTGATATAATTTATGATTTCCTTGTTTACAGGAAACTTAAATGTTTGTACTATGTTTCAGTAATTTTGTTTATAATAACACCGATACATTAATGAAATGGATGCAGTGTATAATAATTAATCGTTGAATATCAAATCCTTTTGAAGTTCAAGAAATACTGAACAATCAGATTCACTTAAGAAACTAGTTTTTATCATGTCAATATTTTAAAATGGCTAATGGTACTGTTATGAACAAGAATACAGGTGGGGTCAACTGACTGTATTGTAACACTACATGACAGAGTTTTTTTAGTAAAGTGTGAAAACCATACGTTCAATCCCCTATTTGCCAAACGTCCATTAATTATCTCAGACTTTATTGTTCCTTCATTTTTATACCAATTACTCTCTGGTCCCATTCTTATCTGTCCGATCTTCTCAACGTTCTAACGTCAGACATTTCATTTCTGCTTGGTGTTATATACTACTTATGTCGACATAAGTAGCACATAACCCAATGTCATTAAATTTATGGGATATTACTTTTCTAGTTTCATACTATCTATAAAAATTAATTTGAAACAAATAATACGTAACGTTTGTTGTTTCTATTTTTTGTTTTCGTTAGAAAATGATATTTCACGTCTTTCATTTGAATTAATGGCTGCTGGTACTGATACTACGTCTTTAACATTAACATGGGCATGTGATTATCTAACAAGAGCTCCACCGAAAGAATCATTTAAACTAAGCTCAGATGTTATTGATATGATTCATCGTTGGGCTAGTGTAGTTCCTCTGTCATTACCTCATATAGCACGTGAATCTTTTAAGCTCAAAAATTATTATATACCGAAATCATCAATCTTAATATATAATCTTTATGCTGTACATAATAGTCAGTTAAAAAAATTGATTAATACTGAACAAAAATCGGATGAAATCCAAGAAAGTGATAAGCCAATACCATTTTCACTTGGTAAGTAATATGAGATACTTTTATCAATCCATATTTGAAATACTTGTTAAGAGGTTTTTAAATCTCCGAAAATATTTTCTGTTATAATTTAGACGATTATTAGAAAACTTTTGAAATTTATTTTAAAGCTATGAATTAGTGATCAATGAAAGCACTTCAAATATTGTGTGCAGTACCTTCATAAACCTGGCTACCATTATCCTGGTGTCACTGCTAAACACACAGTCAAAGAAAGGATTATTGCCTGTAATCTTTATTAATTTTTGTTTATATACACATAGAATGTTGTATCAAAGTTGGATTAAATTGAAAGAATGTGTGATATCCATTTTCTGTATCTACTCTCCAGTCAATCAAATGATACATGGAATCAAGATGTATCTCTAACAGGAAATTAACTATGATTTGAAATATTCGCGTTCTACAGATTTCGTGGGGATAGTTAAATACTTTGAATATATGAGTCTGATTTCCAGGCGCAGTCTAAAGCCATTTAAGTGGTTAATAGGAAATTCGGTTGTAGGTTGGATCATTAAGAGTTTTTTCTGCACCACTGCATTAATCACAAACTAATGTTACACTTCCTAATATAGTAATTGTCATTTTGGATGGTTCTCATGAATTTCCCTATTTACAAATCCAAGTATAGACTCGAATCTACGATACAAGAAGCCATTAGCTATGGCTTGGCTTTTTACATAATTCCCACGTATTCGGGTTGCTTAACTAGATCTTGATCATGGAGTGGTATGCGCTTAAATCATTTTGCATTTCAGTAGTTAACAAATCATTCATGCTTAGCATACTAATCTAAACACATTATTTGGACCGATAAGGGCAATCAAATACCGAATGAAAATAGATTTAAATCTGGTTGTTGACCTACCAAAAAGCCCAATGAACATTGGCCGCCCTGGCAGGATAACATGCAGTTGCCAGGCAAATTAACGCCCTGTTTGCAGGTAAGTGGCCTCAGTAAGCCATAAGAAGAATTTTTAAAATCTGTATAAAAATAACTAATCATGGCTATGGGAACGAGGAACCAAGGTAAACTATACACGGCGATAATCGAGTGCCTTACCACACCGTAGAATCGTATAACAATGAAAATTCTGCGGTCGTTTGGGAAAGTTTGTGATGCGAAAACCATATCAGTTATCAAACTTTAAAGACACGTGGGACGCCGGTCATACAACATAGAAAGAGAACTTATTTGGTCCACTTCTGGGACAACTTTTCCTAAATTGTCCTGTCAAGTCTTCTTTATAGCTCTCCACTAAAATAAAAGTTGTACAGTTAATTATGAAATTAATACAATATAAATGGTGAATCAACTTAACGATACATCGCAACATTTTCTCTAAAGATATGTATCACTTAGTTCTTCAAGAAATGCCAGTTTAAAATTAAAATAAAGTTACAAGATCGCCTGATTATTACAATTAGTTGCGAAAGAATGAGATTATGAATCGAGTGTTTTTGAAGGTAAACTATGGAATTTATGTCTAATGTTATTTGTAAAATAATGATGGGCAATTACTAAGACGATTACAAAAGAAATGTGTTGGTTAAATCATTTAAAATGATAACGTTGGAATCAAATTTAAAAATGAAATCAAAAATAAATCCAAGATCCCCAGGCTTAATTAGGTTACGTTACTAATTACTGTTTTTTTAAAAAAGATATTGGGACACAGGATAACCCGATCTCATTATTACATTTTGACTATGATATAGACCATATTATAAACAAAGTGTGGTAACATAAACTTTTTGTCTGAAAAACTTTAAACTTGATCACATTGGTGACACCGTTTGACTGGAGGATATCATAGAGGCCATTGAAAGTGTACATAGTCTTCTGACAATCACATATCATAAGTATGATACTTGTTTACACCAAAATGTAAAGTATTTCTAATTAGTTAAGAGAGAAATGTACTGAAAAAGAGCTTTACGATGATCTGTGAGGAATTATTAACATGTTTGTGAATCTTGACGGTTGTGTGAGTGACGGTTGTAGCGCAACATGTGAGACTAGTTTTTCTATAGTGAAAATCAATGCAACTCATAACAAACTGCGTTACCTTTAAGACTATTAAATGTTGTTCTGAATAAAAGAGGTACGAGATGGGTCAAAATATGGTTAGATTGAGTCTTTTTCTATAAAAACTAGTATTTGTACGAGTTGAATGGTCTACAGCCTTATGTTTCTGGCCTTCGTGGAAAGAATGCAAAGGTCTGGTGAAGTGTTTATTCATGACATTCTGATTCCTTAACTGCTTGCATCATAAAACATCGACTTATGTGACATGGATGTGTTTTACACATATCATCATAGTGGGCTTCATACTGATAGTCATTTTCTTTCAGACTAAACAAAAAAACTTCAGAAGTTGATCGATTTTTGACATAGAGTAACCGAAGAAGTGATAATTGTATTTAGTATGCGGCTATTGGTTCGACACGATTCCCCTCAAGGAATTTTAGATATCCTAGAACGTAATCGCCAATGAAATCATTCAACACGGCTTGACGGGAAAGATGTTGATGATTCTTCCGTAGTTTTGTATTATGATGCACCAACAAACTTTCTGAAGTTAACTTTGGTTTTATTCTTATTTGAATAATACTCTTTGATAATGTAGATTTTTTTTACATTTTATTAACATAATTCTCTCATATCTATTTACTTTTAATATTTTCATTTCATTTTGAGAAACGCATTTGTTGATATCCTTTTGTATTGAGAGTTTTCTTATGTGTTATAAATGAAAAAAGAGTAATATTGTAGTGAACGAAAACTCAGGTGGAAAAGACTAATTTATTACTAAATGCTAAATTACACAGTGCTTTCATAAAATATGAAAATCATACATTAAATACATTATTTGTTCGTCGTCTTTCGCTTGTCCTGTACATACTTCTTCAATCTTCAAATTCGGTTGTCACTTCAATTCCTCTCTGTTTCTCTATCTATTCTCTTCAATTCAATCTTTTCAAACTTCTACTACAGGCATCCCACTTCTGATTAGTATTACATACTACTTATGTCTGTCAATATAAGTAGCATAAATCATAATATTATTATATTCATGTAAATGTTAATAGTAAAACAAGTTTGTAACTTGGTTTAATTCACATTGTTAATATCATTGATTTCTTTATTTATTTACTATTTGAATAAAGGTTCTAGATCATGTCCTGGTGCTCGTATAGCTACTATACTAATTGAACAAATTTTAACAGCTATTAATCAAGAATTTCTTATTCAAAATATTACTCAATCACCATTTCAAACAATTCGTCCAGGAAATCAAGAAAGTTTAACACCTTTTGGAATTACACGTACTCCACATAAATCTATGTATATATTTGTTACAAAATTAAATGGAAGCAGAAGAACAAGTATTTAATAAATAAGATTTTAATTAAATTATATCGAAAGATTATTTTAAATTAATTATAATAATGAACTGATAAAATTGTGAAGTAAATATGATTTTCTTAAGTTAACTCTATTGATATTAATAATTTGTTCTTTTATTAATACTACTTAATTATTTATTTATAGCAATGGAAAGATTCCATATGTAATACCAATATAATTATCATCTATTTCGGAATATAATTCAATGAAGAATTTATGTGATATTGAATTATTTTATCTTTTAATTACTAAAAATTTGATAATGAATACAGGAAAATGGTTAAACAGATCCATAGGTATAACATATTACCTTCTCTGAATGAAAATAGTCTGGTTGAGAAACTTGTGACAGTCGGTTTAGTATTTAAGGGTTTTATTCTATCAAGGATTGATATTGACAGAAGTATCATTAAAAACCATGGAGTTGTGGGTAGTTGTTTGCTTCTAACATGTTGATCTTAAGCTATGCATAACTTTGATGACAACGTTGAAAGTAAAAGATTCATCGCTGATTAAGCTGGATTATTATTGCTTCATGTCATGAAGTGTTGAAGTTAGAGTTGTAAACCACCAGACTGGAACTTAATGATCTGAATTTGATGACTGCATTTCAGGAATTAAACGGAGTATGTCTGATACCTGGTGTATGTACACATCTATAAAGTCATGTATCCAAACGAAAAAGTTTTCCTATGCCTAATTCTTAGCGAAATTCTCCTTCAAAATGATTCCAGTGTCTTATTATATAAATTCATAATCGCTCTTAATGGATTGTGTCAAAGCTAAACACTGGCTACTCTCGATTTAATGCTTCTCGTCAGCTTCAACCGTTATAAAGCGATCAAAAAATAAAATGTCCTCATTATGAAAGATCAAGTTAAAAATTCAAATTTTAACAATAAGTCAGCGAAACAAGATACGATGATAATAATAAACATCATAATTTAATATAATGGTATTTATACTTGGAAAATCTAACCATATAACGTAAGTAAGATCTGTTCATAAGTAATAATAACAAGTAATTGCATAAGAAGCACCGTAAACAGTGTCCAGATAACTCAGATGAGATTATGTAATAAGTGGAATTATTCCAAGACTGTTAGCTTTTATCAGCGTAAAGAGTTGTCATGCTTTTCTCCGGTATAAATAGACCTTTACAAATTAAATAAAATGAGCTGTACATTGTCTGTGAAGTAATTTGACATAATCATTTATCAAAACTCTTATTAGTAAGATATTAACTGACATATGATTAAAACACTTTGAACTGATTCGTTTCATTTGTTTGTTTATAATTTTTACCTCAGTTATATAAAACCATTCGTTTGTGTTGAACTATATCAAATATGAAGTTAAACATTCTACTACTAGAAAACTAATATGTGTAATGGATTTCAAAATAATAATTCCATTAAATAAATACCGAATAATAATCGGTGTTGCTTATTTAATCAATCCCTAAGGCCTGGACAAACATAACAGTGGTTACCACTAAATGATCAATCAATGTCAATATCTCAACCCTACAGAAGGTTATTCTCAGACCGAAAAACTCACTAGTGGGATTTCAGATTGTGAAGCTAGGTGATGTGGGTTTGAATCTCACAGTGAACATCAGTTTCATCAAGAGTGGAGATACATCTTACTGAAGAGTCCTAGACTACATTCAACCACATTAAATAAAAAATGTTAAATCAAAGTTATTCAACTCCTGAGAAGTGAACATATCACTGTTTTTCTAAAGTAAATAATAATACAAACCGATTATCCTGTGCAGTCACATTAGTATTTGTGGGCTATAAATATTTCTAAGCTATCTTTGGTTTACAAGTTGTGAACACGGGTTCCGAAGAAACTAATAGTTCAATCCTTACAGTATCTTTGAAATTTTCTAAGAATTTGTATGTAGCTAAGAAGACTATTCAAACTACCTGTTACAACAGACCTTACGTATGGAGATTCATTTTGTAGGGAAATAAGTTTCTTCTCAAGCATCCTATTCGAATCAGCCTTTGGAATAAAATAATTTTCAGTCCCAATTCTAAAATTTCAGAACACTAGAATATAATTTAATCAGGTGTTATAAAGACGGCATTCTTAATGGCCAATTCGTTAGGATACCTCAGAAAATTATTTAAATACTCCATCATTTTCCTTCAGTAACATCGTTTTCTGGAGTCGTGACAAAACATTTACCTTTCTTTGTCAACAGTCGATGAAGAGCAGCATTTATCTTTGACTGTAATTTACATTATTTCATGCACTGTTGCTTTAAATAGCATAGGTGAGACTAGTGATAACGCATATATATATAACTACAAGTATAATACATGGAGAATAAAAACCCATCTTGTTTATCTGGTTTAAGAATTTACGGATTCGCTTAGACTTATGATCGTCAAGATGGTCACTGTTATACACTTTTAAACACCTCTACTGGCTGGAACTTCTTACGAAGTAATCCCGAAACCAGTAAAACCAGAAGTCGATAATGAAAGGGTGTAAACGTGAATTTGAATGAGGTCGATGTATCGAAGTGTACGCAATCTCAGCTGGCTAGTTGTCGTAGATATGTAGTACAGAGTACTCAAACGTGATCTGATACGTATTGTTGGTCGAGTCTCTTCAGCTAGGGATATGTCCAGTGAAACTAATAAGATCACCATCAATGTCGAAGACTTACAAAGTTAATTATTTCAAGGATTTACTTACTACTACACTTATCATCATCAAATAACCTTTATTCCAACTTCATGAATAGTATAAGTAATCAGTTTTCTCTACAGTATGGTAACTATTGCGGCCAGAAGTATTCACGATTTGTAAACATTTCGGTGCTGAACTCGTAGTTAACTGCATCACCACAAATAAAATACAGTTAAATGTTTCCAGTGACGAGAGAATGATCACATTATTAGTCCTTAGCAAAACTGGAGAGTTAAAAAAGCGCTAAAGAAATCATCAGATAGAATAAATTCTTCTTTATCTACATGTGTTGCACTCCAATGAACCTCTTCATTTAGAGGTTAATCTAATTTCTTACTCTTAGATATCTCTAAATGATGTATGTTAATATGTCATTCCGCCTTTATATTGATGTGGAATCGCAAGGCATAATAATTGCTGGTTTTTATCAATTTAATCTACTTGATATGCTTTTGTTTCTTTGACGTCTAATTGATTAACACAACAAAACTAAAACGAACAAGGTTCATTTGAACTGATGTGAAATATGATTCTCCCAAGTGGGTGTATCTATTCATAATTTAATATTAAACGACGGAACTGCTTGTTTTATTAATCAAACAAGGGATTCATAGGATTATGGATGCGCACTGCTGAAGAGTCCCAGTCTAGGACGAAGCGACCGTCCAGTGCTTTCAGGTTTTCACTGGTGATCTAACATTGATCGGTTCATGATCTCGATAAAACTCAACAATCTCCACAACTTTATACTGATTCATTTTATGATTGTATATGTGGAATTCACTGAACCTGAAATGATAACTAATGATTATTTATTAATTCAAAACTCTGCAGGCCCATCTCCTAAATTCAATTCATTTACATACATCATTGTTTGGAATACTGATTGGATGATATATTTACCATAGAAAGTCAATATGTTTTGTTTGCTCTATCATGACAATTACTGGTAAATTTTAATTTGTCGTTTAATTATGACAATCACTTCTTATTAGTTAAAACGTTTAAGACATTTTTTTCAAATGAACAAAAAAAACAGGATGGATTCTGTAAATCTACTAATCTGATACCAATTTTTAAAGGAAGACTCAATAATTATTGATCGGTGGATCATATGCTCACATATGTGAGTACAAGTCAAGGAGAATCAGAGTTAAGAGTGAATATAACTCATAACAAATTCCAATAGATTTATATAATCCACTTCATTAAATAATGAAATGACTACTTAGAGATACTTTTAAGTAGTTTAGCTTATCAGTTTAATCTCGAGTGAATTTGTTTATTTTTTTCCTAGGACTTCAAAATATAGTCAGTGAGAAGATAACCACCAATAACTAAGTAATAAATAAGCAGTTGTTTCTGGCATTTATCACACAAATTCTAATTGTTAGTAGATGAGGTTGTGGAGATTATTGAGTCATGAATACGCTACATCGTAAACTGACGATAGTTAGATAATCATCGAAAAGTATACAGCCCCGGGCAGCTATTTCGTTCTAGCATATAATACGTTAGCAATGTATCCTACATCATGCAATGATTAGTGACTAGTTATCGGAGTTGATTTCCTGATTTAAAGTGAAAAACAATTGATGATAGTTGGACAGTATTACAAATTGACGGAAGTTTGAACGATTGTATGTCAAGTTAGTGGTCTAAAATTTAGAGTTTCGTCGTAAGGCCTAGAAGTCTTGGTTTCAATCACTGGCGTGTCATGGATGTACATAACTGAGTAGTCCTGTACTTAAATGACATATTTATCCACTTATTGATCATTTGCACTAGTTATCACTGTAAAGTAAGGACGTGACGTAAAACTGAGATTATCTGATAAATCGTGAAATTAAATCAGTATGTGAACGCGTGTTTTGTGTAGCAAGCTTATCTGGTTAAAGTGTTTATCATGGAAACAATATTCACCTACTATCTAATGATCAACATCAATATGAATTCGAGAAGGTCTAGTGACTGCTCAATTTGACCATGTCAGGAATGAAACAGGTTTTTTCGGTAACACTGAATAATCTTCACGTTGGGTCGTAAAATGAGTAAATGCGAAAATTTGGACTATTGGAGATGAACTAAATGGTCTAAAGTTAACATAAGACCTGAAATCTCTTATTTAAATCCTCCCCGGCATTATAAATTTACCGTGTTGGTATTTCATAAGCTAGAACAACACAGGTGTCTAGTGATCCTTGAATTTCAAATGTTCTTCAGGCGATATCACTTAGTGGGGTAAAGTATATTCAAATGAAAGTGGGGTAGATAATTTACTCTTAAAATCAACTTGTCAAGCGTTTAGAATATTATGTAAAGTCTCACCGAGTAAATTGCTTTATCTTGTTAATGATACAAATTACATCATCGGATTTAGTTATATTGTGGTGTGTTACCATTCGTTTTAATTAGAGCTTTGTGTGGGTATGCTTCTAATGGAGACTTTATAGATTAAAAATTTCTTACTGTTTGATTTTATCATAAGATTTACTAATAAGAGTTGTTCATTATTTCATATACTTTCGTCGATTTGAGTTTTTGTTCTTGTCTGCAATATTGATGTACTCTACTACCTTGATTTAGTCAGAATCTCATAAAACGCCAGCTAGATAAACTGTTAGACAAATTACTGACACTCATAGTCTTTAAAGGTTTGTTATATTGTGCTACCTATATTCATGTATCCACGTGCTTTCATTGTTTTCTCATGAAGGTATTATTTTGTTTTCATTTTAACACATTATTTGTAAATTGTTAAAATATCTGTAGGGAATTACTGTTTTTCGGCATTACATTGGATGTGATTTTGAAACAGTAGTTGTATCTCGATGACTAAATTATTTTCTGATATCTGGTTTTAACTTTTTTCAGAAATGTTCGAAACAATTTCAACATTTGCATTCATCAACACTAGGTCTGACCACATTTGCTAAACAATTACGTCAGTAATAACAATATATTCTTTGTAAACATACCATTTCGTAAATTATAAATGATCTCTAATGTAAACTGAGTTTGAACTGAAAAAAGACAAGTGGTGTGTATTTGGCTTATCATTCGTTTTATTCTACCTTATGTATTGAAATTAACAATATGTTTTCAGGTTAATTAGTTAAAATGTAAACGTTTTGACTTGGTTTGATTTGATAATTAAAGTTTGATAATGGAAACGTTAATTCTTGCTTAACCGTTTGTTGTGTTTGAAAATGCTTCACTGAAATATATGTAACTGATGGTCAATCATCGAAGTGTCTGAAATTATCTAGCCGTTCTTCATTGTTTAATAAATATATTTAGCTTAGACTTTTTTGACTGATATAGAAAATAAACCATTAACCAAGAGATATGTAGCAATTAGAGTTATGAAAGTGGAAATATGTATAGCGGAAATTGGTAACTTTTTAAATAAAGTCTAAGAAGAATTAGAAATAATGATACTGATCGTAGTGAGGAAATTGATTATAATGGGAGTAAAAGTATGGCATCGAGGACTTTAAAGTATGGAATAATACTATGAACAAGAATTTGAAAAAAAGGAAAAATGAATGTGTCACTACTACTGGGACAAATTCTGTACAATGTGACGCCGCTAACCACAGTCTAAAATGGTTTTGTGGATTCCGGACGGAAAGCATGTATTTTCCTACTCAATGGTCGTTAATATCATGAACAAATAATTGCCGTTCTCTAGAACTCATTATTCGTTTTCCAGTATAACGATCAACCCAATAGTCAATGTAGCACGTCAGTTTAATTTACAGTTGGCAACGGCGGACACATGATTACATATTTATACAAGTTGCTTGCTGTTAAATTATCAGTAAACTTATTTTCCTTCCAATACATATTTAAATTCTATAGCAAACTCAACAATCATAAATGAGTAGAATGAGATCAGTTACCTCAAAGTGATAAAATATGTAGAATTACCTCATCTGCAAAATTCGTGAATTTATAAACCATAACTGATTATGGGGTTGTAATAAATAAAAACAGGTGACAAACAAGTTCCAGGCTTATAGTTAGTACACCTTTAACAATTCATTACTCGTAACTCACTTAATGATCCTTGTTCAAATTTGTGGAAAAAACTTTTGCACTAAATAATCACGTGCGAGTTACGAATGTCATATTTTTTAGAAATTGGTGTTGACAGAATCCTCTTCATCAATGTGAAGTGCAGTCAACAGCCTTGATTACTTGACAAGAAGTTTAGATTGATCTTACTACTAAGTGTTTTGATGGTATGGATCTCTTTAGATGGACCCATGTGTGTTATTATGGAGAACTGTTATTCCTTGATAGATTCCTGTCTCATCACACTATTACAATTAGAAAGTTAATCACTGAAATATTAGGGCTACCACCTATCTCATACAGATGAGTCACACCAGTTACTTAAGAATTACAGACTCCTTGTTTATGTATACCCTAATATAGTCTATTTTGATTAGGCAAATAGAAACCATTTGATCTGAATTGCAGTTATTAATATTGACTTTCATAAATATATTACGTTAAGTTTTCGAGGTGTATTAACCGTGACTAAAATCTCTCAGCTCATCATTTTATTACGTAACTACTTTATTCATTAGCAAATGTTGATGTAATGAATGATGAGCATTCAAGATATGGTTATTAAACGCTTTGATATCTGATGTCAAATAAAATTAAGAACAGATAAATCTACTAATTTTCTGCTTTTTTTGTTGTTGTCAAGGCTAGTTATTATATGTGACAAGTCATCACTAGTTCATTTCATTCAAAAAACGTAATCAATAAAACTGTTATGGTTTGTAAAGCTGGTAAAAAGGTTATTTAATTAAAAACCCTCAAACTACATCTTTCTGTTCACACTGTAATAAGTTCTTTTTTACTTAGACACTGATTATGTGATTTGTTCATAATTAATACGAAAAAAACAATAAAATATTGATCTTATATATGTGTCACATGTATTATGAATAATCAACAAAAACATCAGGGGTATTAGGAACAATTAAATCAAAACAGCTCTGTCGTTTATGTGAATTGTCAATGAGAGGTGCATTTGAACGGGCTGAATGAATTTTTCCCGATTGAGCATACTGGTTCTAGTAATAAAAATGAAAAAGTAAATTCAATCGAAATAACTTTAATTCAGCCTTAAGCTAGAGGATATCTTTTTGCAAAATGATCATCAATTGCAGAACAGTGAGTCTCCTTTACTAGTCGTAAAATGATGACATAAAACAACTAAATAATATACAAATAAACAGAAATAATTTACGTTTACCCCATATATATAGACTATACCGACGTCATAGTGTTGGAAGCAAACTGACATTTTAAATCTATGGTGGAAATATTATTAGAATTAGTTATCCTGATTTTTATTACATGTCGTTCTTGAATTTTCCACATAATCAAATTATTTTTTAATGGGCTTTTACAAACAATGACTACTTGTCTCCAGATTAATTTGGTTAAATTTTGCAGACTACCGTTAGCTTTAATGATTAAATATTATTGGTGTAGGATGTTTGTGGAGATCATGAATCTTCAAAGATTGGATAGGAAATTGGTCATGGTCAGATAACCACTGAATGCCTGGATAGATATCGCGTCCTAGTTTGGGACTCCTTAGCGGTGTACACCCAAGACCCTCCCACGAGGGGTGAAGAACATAGAAACATTGGTCTTGCTAGGGAAAGCTTAAACTTCAAACAACTAAACCAGCAACCAACGGTATTGGTGTATAGCTTCAATCACTTTACGATATTGCACAACCCTTGTTCATGGTCAGAGATGGATAAATATTTCGTACCATACATGGATGAACCCCACCGGTCATAGCTTCTCAGTAAAACTCCAGGATTTGGACTATGAATCTAATCACTATTGAACGCATAATTATCATCATCATATTGAATTTGGAAACGAAAACCATTGGAGCCAGCTCAGTGGTTTGTAGGTTAAACGTTCTCTCACGAGAACGTAGATCCTGGGTTCAGTTCCCGGATCTGGGTTCGTGGAAAACTGACGAGTCCTACCTAAGAACAGTCGACCGATTATCGCTTCCTGGTTTCCAGTTGTGGTTTAGCTAAGATCATTTCGTTATTTAAACTATGCTAATCCAATTTCTCTGTAGTTTATCTCTGCTAACGAAAATAGTCGTCAAAAATGTCTCATGAGAACAATGGAATTATCTTGATATCTGTTGAGATAAATTTTACAAATGCTGTGAAGTGTGGATAACTCATGTTAGCGTTTGTGATATAAAAGGCAAAGTACTGTGCAGAAAATTAAATCCTGTTTGGTGGAGTTACTTTTCCTGAGTTGCGTAGTTTAGTCATAAAGTTTTCACTGTCTTGCTAGCTAACATCATGAGCACAAACTTCGGCGAGTAGTACACTATTCATATATCTTTACATGACTGATAAACTTGATCTGTCGACTGACCATTATGAATTTTAATTCGAACAAGAAGGATAAAAGATTGATGATCACAAAAAAAGTTTTCGGAAGCATTCCAAAGACTATCTCAACGTATTTACTACAAGAGTGATTGAGTAGATAATAACTACTGGAAATATTTCCAAGTTTTGTTCAAATGAACAAATGGAGGTTGCTTGTTTATAACTGACATGGACAGCCCGGTATCTAGTTAAAATTTTCAACAATTAATAATCAGCAAAACAAAAAAAGTGGTTGTAAGTGATTTAACAATCAAGTCACGTATCCACTGTACTTGCTACCACAGACTGCGAAACGGTAAAAATATAACCTAACAAGCGGATCTCTTCATATTTTATCTATTCAATAGATCTGAGTTAAATGCTCTCATATAAACTGCGTTTGCGTAACCATGAAGTACACTGATACGCTAATTTAATATGGAACGTGACCTATTAAAATTACTATAATCTTAAGGTGATCACATTTTCCCTAGAATATAGCAAAAACGAAGCAGACTTCAATAAAAAAACTGTATTAGTAAGAAAAAGAATCATCTGACAAACAAACAAAAAATTCCAAATAAGTAAAGTAAAAATAAACAAGAACAAAAAATGAACCTGAGATTCAAAAAAGTTAGCAGAAACTGACTATAAACAAGAATTAACGGTGTTTAAAAGTTATGAATAGTAAGGCTGGAAAATTCACGTTAAATATTCATCAATAATTTGTCCAATTCGTTCTTGCAAATCACAAGCTCGGAGTGATCCCTGTGTTAATGCTTCAATTTCAACGGCTAGTTGATAAATTTGATGATACAACTTTCTTCGATTCTTCTTCGGTTTGGTGTTTGCAGTTCGTGTTCGGCGATTGGCAAACCAAGAACTCACCTGTAATTGAAATGAGTTTTTAAAAAACTTGATACCATGAACAAAAAACGTTGAACAATATTTTTAGAGTAATCCATAACTCAGCCATAAACAAAATAAAATTGTTAACGTCTATCATTCAAGAAATTATGGTTCAAAACTCCAGAATGTACGTTTGATAAGTGCATGAACGAATAGTAATAGCTAACATTCGAATAACCTAATTATGTTTATTTTTTGCACATCGAGGAGCTTTTGAAGTAAAGTTTTCCAGTATACTTTAATTTATGACAAACTCTAACGTACATGTGACGCACTCTCCAAGGTCATGGAAAAGCAACTTCAGAAAAAGAACATTTAAATGCATCTCTCACCATAAATTATTATTTATTTCAATAACTAATGCACACAAATTTGTGACAAAATTTGCCTAACATTTAACAAATATATAAAAAGGTTGATTGTTGTTCTGACTACTGAAATTCCTAGAGTCAATTCCTGAATAATCTTGTAAAAAATTATATGAAAAAGCAAAACTGTCGATTTTTAAGAAGCTTACTGACAAGCTTAGAGCTATCATACAACAAATAAATTAGATGTCATTAAGAAACATATAAAAAAGTCACCAATAAGATGTTTCATAACTGATTATCAATTTATAGAATTAACCTACTTGGATGACTGTTATTCCACCAAGTGCTGCTAATTCTTCTTTCTCCGCTGTTGTAGGATACGGGTTATCTACATGATTTGTATACCAACTTTCCATCACACTCAAGGCAGTTTGATTTAATGGTCTATTTCGTGTTAAATTGATCGCGTCAGAATATCTTTTTGATCTTAAGCGGGAATTAAATTTCAGTTTATCACTTTTTGACGTCCATGAATAGCTATTTCCAGAGATTGATTGGTCTAAACAAATTTCATTTTCTCGGTGAAGGCTCGAAATATCAAATGATGTGGAGGAATTTTGGGTAATTTCATCTTGAGGAGTATGTGAATTTTCCGTTTGATTTCCGTTGAGAATCGAAACACATATAGTCTTTCTCTGTTTATCTGACAATCTTTTGCGTGATGAACATTGAACAGAATTCAGTTCTGGTTGCCATGACGTTTCACTATGATCAAAGCTATTCTCATCTTCTTGAGATTCTTTATGATTATCAGCAGACTGAGCTGAAAAATCACCACTGCTTTGTGCGTTCATTAAAATGAGATTTGGTATATTACCGGCAACCACAGATGCCCCGGAGTAATCACTCGATATTTGAGCAATAGAATGAAAAGCAGACATATTTTCCCCTGTACATAAATTTACTGCTGAAAGTTTCGAAGGCTGAGACTGTTCATTTGGCTTTTCACTGATGTGCGGGAGATTAGCACCACTGATGAATAAAGAGTGTGAATTGTAGGAATGACCAAAGCTTGGATTACAAGAGAATGAATTTGTGTAGTTTATCAGTCCCTTAGTAGCAACATCCGAATTACAAACTGAGCCTAATTTTGAAGCGCAATTTTCAGCGTAAAATCTGTCGACCCAAGGCCAATAAACGTTATGAGTTTGCGAATAAAACGATGGCCCTTTAACACAAGCATTGACGCTCTCAGAATTCTGAGAACTATCTTGATATGATGAGATACAGTCTATCACGGAATTTTGAGA
Organism: Schistosoma haematobium; assembly: GCF_000699445.3. NCBI lineage: Eukaryota > Metazoa > Platyhelminthes > Trematoda > Strigeidida > Schistosomatidae > Schistosoma > Schistosoma haematobium. The sequence continues at coordinate 24,565,065 of NC_067197.1, forward strand.
ACTGACATTAATAAAATCGCTTGTTGTGTAATGTTGAGAATGTGTATTCATTAAGTTGTACGCAAATTCAGGAAAATTTGAATTATACGACTCTTTGGATTCGTCCTCTTTGACACGATAATTGTTTAAACACGCCTGTGGCTGTAAAAGTTGTTGGTCTGTAGAAGTAGGAATGTTTCCACTGTCTACGTAACCATCCAATGCATTTTGTTTATCATTTGATAGATGACCTGTTCTTATGCTAACTGACTTATAAATGTCATCACGCTGACTAATCCAAAATGTATCAGGATCACTTTTGAAATTTCTTTGATTATCATTCTTCCTTGATATATCTGGGGTTGATATTGTGTCACACTGGTAGTTAAAGATTTTGGTGAATTCATTTGTAACTGTTGGTGTAAAATTGTGATTGATAACAGTAGTAATCATATTAGAAACAGGGATGTAACTGCAAGAATTCACACCATGACTAACTATGGATGCTACTGCGTTGACTGTCTCGTTGTTGTCACTTGTAAATTCTACATAACGACAAGTGTTGTTTGTTAAGTTCTCTGGCACATATGGAATCGTATAAATCGAATGGCATGCATTAACGCAAAACTGAGGTTCACTTTCTTCAAGTTTAGTAATTGCATCTTCAGTTGATATGTAACTATAGTTACTTCAAAGTTTAAAAGAAAGGAATTAAGAAATAAAGGTAAAATCTACAAATATACTCACATAGTACAAAAGATGCATAATAGTATGTAGTGATCTACAGAGATTACTAAGTCGTATTGATCCGCATAAAAAAATTTAAAATATTTGATCAATATATATTGTAAGGAAAGTTAATAATTATTCATACTGACGACATAGTATCACTTGTGGTAAACGATAGAAGGACTCCATTTACACGTAAGTTATCGGGATTAATTAATTAATTTTTTTCTTTATTCAGCTTTACAGCATGATAGTTAAAAAGTATATATATATTAGCAATAGGGAACATGATGTCCAACAACAGTTTTCTTGTCACGACATTGAATATTATACTCATCACTAATAAAAAAAGTCGAAACATTTAAGACGCTATACACCTCTATAATTCATCTACACAGTAAACTCAATTTTTATTATTGTCACTATCGATATTTAACATGACATAAAGTGTGTGAATGTTAAATTCTATCAACCGAGTAACAATCACGTTAACTATGTGCTTAATTGTGGAGAATAATTTGCTTCATTTAAGATCTATGAACTTAAAATTCTTCTGAACTTATGAAGCAAATATTTTGAAAATTTTATTCACTGTCCGGGATTCTTAACGAATTTTCTTTGAAAAGTTGTAGTAAATTTTATGATATTCAATTTATTTCCATAACATTTAAACTGAAATATTTTGGGCTTACGACTGCATATTACCTACATTAGAGTAATGTGGGTAGAATTCCGTCATACGCTTCAAAGAATCTAATGATGAATTAGTAAACCTAGTCAATCAATCATCGAAATAGACCTCGGCGAATACATGTGATAGCCGTATATCAATAATACATCAGTCTTCAAATGTCCTGATTAATTAAGGTTATTGTATATGAGATTGTTAATATGCTAGATTCAGACTAGGCAGTAATTTATCCAAACATTTTATGTTCCAAGTACACTTTACTACATATCTTAAAATAATGACCTTGACTAACTTACCAATAGGAACTGTAGCCACTTTCATTGACTGACGACTCCAAATTATTTCTAGGGTCTTCTGCCACAATTTTATTTGATCGGTTATCATATAGATCGGAGTAACGTTCCACTCCTGTCGGTGTTCCTATAGTATTTTCATAGCCTAATTCTGTTGGACTAGATCCGACAGTATGTTCATTTGATTGAGAGTCCGTAACTGAGGAGTTGGATGTACAATCTAGGTCCATTAATAAAAGCGATTTAGCTAAATTTGAAGACCATAAAGTGACTTATAAACAATAAACATAACAATTTTATTGGTCTGACATATTATTCATTGGTCGATCATTTTATCGGATGGGGAGGGGAGACAACAAAATCTAGAGGCACACTTTGAATGAATTCTTATCGATTGAATGACCTATCCAAATAATCCCCGAAAAACGCACCAATCAACGTTTAGTATAATAAACACGCAAATGTGATGCTGGACTCAGTTTAAGTGGCTAAATTATTTGGTTGCCTGATGTTTGTAAGTAATAGGTTAAAAATACTCTGGGATAAACAAAATTAATAGCTAATAATCAGTCATATCTTTAACTTCGGGAGAGACTTATCGATTTTTTATAGTTTAATTAAAATTGGGTTCACCAATCAAAAAGTCAGCTCTGCATATTTGTTCTTAAACATAAGCGTCGAACATAAGATGGATACTTTTTGTTATTTGAAAAGCAGAAAAATCTGATGATCGATATCAGCTGTTTTGAGACTCCTCAGTAGTATCCACACATGAGATGGAAATCTTAGTTTAAGGTCTTTTTTGATATTTAGTAGCTTATATTAAACCAAATTAGCATGAATAATAATAATTTTTTAAGCGAAAGCATGGAAATTTTCGGCATCTCATAGCTATTATATCAACCGTTAAAACGATATATCTAAGAACATTTTGTTTGTTTGTCAATAAAAAAATTAGTTGACATAATACTTTCTTAGTCAGTATCCATCAATTAGGTAAGTATATGAAGGAGAATTCCCATATCAACAAACAGTAACGATCAATATATTTAGTCTATTCTCTTTTAGTAATGCTCATAAATATTCGTCATCGACTCTACACAACATATTGTTACATTAGTAATTAATTTCTCAACGAACATTAAAACATTTAGCCACTGATAGAAGTCTATTAAGAAACATGCACTTCGTCAAGTTTACGACATAGTATACAATTCTTGGTAGTTCCATATGATGTACAGTAAAAAAGGAATGAAATGTACTAGAAGTGTTCACTAACGTAGCTCATTAATATATATAGTAAACAAAATGGCATCGTAATTACTTTTCATAAATGCTATGAGAAGTAAGGCTTCAATCGAATGACAATTTCCGTATATATAAGTATAAATACACATAAGTAGTTTGATTATATCCACTTATGACTGTTCATTGAGTTATCCATGAAAAACGGGTCGTACGTACAATGTCCTGTGTTTAATGGATTTATAATAATTATGCTACTAACTAGTAAATATTATGAATATAAAACTATGAGTGCAATTTTTAAATAATTCAGTAAAAGATATCAACTAAGGCATTGAAACGATTGAATCTCTATTGTGATTTATTGTTATCTGTGCTGTTAAATGATTGCTTTCGTTCATTCGATTCAACAACGTCATTTCTCATCAGTCAACCAATAATAACTACACCCATAAACAGTAACAACTGACTGTGAATTCAGTTGGAAACTGCAATATGTTTGATATGAAGGATTATAGTAAATTTGAACTGTATGTTGATAAAAATTAACGAATATCAAGATACTTTGTTAGTTTAACAATATGACTTGTTTATGAAATAACTCTGCAACTTATATCAAACTCTAGGTGTTGTGTATCACTCTCATAATGAACTACAGACACTTAGTTGTTATTAAACTAATTGTGACCAAAAGTACATAAAAATGCTCGGCTAAACTAGTAATTCGGAAGATTTCGGTATGAACATGACCCGTGTTTATATTCATATTGCCTTCAGTAGGTAAATACATGATCTGTTCCATAAAAAACTCTGAGAGGGCTGTATCCTTTCATGATGAAATCTAAAAAAATATTTCACAAAATCCAGAATATGGTAATAACTGTGTATAGAAATGAAATGTTCAAGAAAATAGTAGTTTTCAAACTGATCAAGTGATTTAGTGATGGCTATGAAGACTACAAAGATGATGTTAATACAGAACGAACATTGATGAAAACACTAAACTTGGTAAGCTTTTCATACTTTCCGATTATCGATCAACTCCTCGAATAATTGTTGGTGAATTGAATTTAGAAGGTCTGGCTGTGTAAATAGTAAACAATAAAACACGAATTGATAGTATATTTTGAATAGCTTGACTTATTAGGACTTCTAGAGACACTTTAGACGATAGAAACAGAAAAAAAACAAGTATGTAGCCACAAATGAATGTTACATTAACTGGAATAAGAATAATGTACTCTATATGTTATAACAGAAATCCCTAATGACCTGAGTTAACCTATTAATTAAAGAAATCTATTATGTAAAATAGCAAGCCAGTAACAATCCAATCTATTCTAAATCTGTCATCAAATTACCGATTGACACTGTTTAGTTTACCTGTTATTATTGATCAAATATTTCCTATTACAAGTTATATTTTGGGTCATGAAACTTGGCAATAATAATTCATAATTCAGTTTAATAAAATAACAAATACTAGGCAAATAAAATTATATGATAGTTTTTCGTACTAGACAAATGTTTTATAAATATTATCAATACTATTACAGTTTAGTTGTATGACAGAATAAAATTGTCCAGTCTAACCAATAAACTCGAACTACTGCCCTCAATTCATGTATTAATTGTTCTAAATTTATTTACATATGCTATTGGAACCACTAAATAAATAATTTCATTTTATAAAACCAATTAAATTACTTAAAATTGTTTATATTAATAATATATCAATATAATAGTACACATAATTTTTAATCATTGATATATATTAAATTCCAAGGTAAAACAATAATTTAATATTTAGATTTAACTTTACAACTAGTTGACATTAACTACATTTGTCTAAGCAATTGTTCGAAGAAATTTCATTTAATATACATCATTCAATTCGTATGAAGATCATGATGTGGATGATAGTATTTATTACTTGGATTCTTGCTGTGTATGGTGAGTGAAACTTTAAGTATTATGGTGTAATGTGTTTCATGTTAATTTGAAAGTATCTTTTTTGAACGGTTCATAAATTGATGAAGTGAAATGAACAACACGTAAACAATTGTTATTCAATATGATGTATTCTGTGCAACAAGATTTGATTAAACACTGAACTCCTGAGGCGTTTTCTCATTTTCATTAAACTTTAGAGTTGTAAGGTAAAAGGTTTCTTTTGAATAGATGACATCATTTTAAACTTAAATAAATGGTGCTTTCTTTACTGTGGAGATAAAGTGTTATTCAGATATGAAATGGATTCTCTATTAAGATGTCGAAGGAAAATAACGTCTGTTTCAATCCCAATACAATCACAACTTTTAATATTTCCATTATTTGTATTATGTAATACACTAATATATATCAAAATAATTAAACTTATGAAAGGTGGATGAAGTTATCCAATTTATCAAACTCCTCATTAACAGTGACGTTAACGGTATATTTTAGTAATATACCTAGAGAAAACTGCATGTAACTTTCATATCACGAAAACTTGAAATGAAGGTAGTACATATTTACCACGAACAAAGTTGTTTAAGATACTTGAAACAACTACGTCATATGTAGACAGAATTTTTGAACCAGCCTGGTTAGAAAGTAGGCTTTGTTTGTTGGGAATGATTATTCATCTGCATTTTTAAATAGTTGAGTGCTTTTGGTCAGCTATTTACATCAGCTGTACAACTAGACAAGTCCATTACTGAATTTTCGAACACTATCCTCCAAAACTAAGGGCAGAAAAAATAAGGATAGGTATGAACACCATACTTTTATACTTGACCGATACAGGACATCAAGAAGATTTGGATAAAGCTGTTAAAATGTCAATAATTTTAGACAATAAACATACATCTTGTCTTAAATAAGTAAATACGAATCATCTGTTTAATGTTTCAAAAGCATCGGAGTTTTACCGCTTGTTACTCAAAAAAAGTCCCAAAGAATATATAAACATTCAAGATATTCACTTAATAGTCTTTAAAGTTATTTCTATATTTACGTATATGAGATAACAACCAGTGTATGGGGTATCGTTTAAAAGTCGCGTATTTTAATTTCCATCACTTTTGTTATATTACATCAACAAAATTACTTTTCTTTCGTATTTTCAGCCCCAATTCAAATTCGCGGTGAAGTTGAAGACCCGACTGCTTTAGATGACCAAGTGGAAAATGGATTAAATGATCAAATTCTAACTGAGTATGAGGCTTTTTATATTTATGACCATATCGTAAGTGCGCCAGTGTTGACAGAGTTCTCTGGTTTTTATTTTCCTAATTGTATTTGAAAAAAATCTAGTTCATTGTCGATGAAGAGAGACTTGTTATTCTTGGTGTCACCAATGTCATTACGATAATTTATGATCTGCTTATTAATAGGTCTTTCTTATTAACCGAGAATAAAGTTTTATCATAATGTAATCAATAATGGAAATCAAATTCGAATTTTCGACGATTTCTTTCGCTAATAATGATAGAAATAACAACGCATTATTATACAAACATCTCTCAAAGTTTTATTTGAACAAGTTGTTACTTGTAGTTGATTCATCCTATGAATTATTGTCAGTAGATGAAGGGGAAACTTTCTAAATACTTATAATAGGGGGTAGGGAATATCAACGGCTTTATATCTGCGATTTAATAACCTTACTAATATTTCTTATCTATTAGTGTGCAAAATTTTCTGATCTATCGTAATTCTTTTCTTAAATAAAATCATTTGGTTTAACTTACAATATGAAGCATATATACACATAGTTTATTGATATTGGTTTATTTTATAACCATATAAATGAACAGTATGTAAATTTTTTTATCAGTTGAATGTCACAAATCTCACTATAGATATTCCTGATCGGACTAGAGAAGTCATAGTGATTACTTGAAAAATAAATAGATACAATTCTGATTAGGCTTGTATGTGAACTTTTTAATCTTCCTCTGATTATTATGTTAATGCATACAGTTCACCGTATTTGTTACATCAAGTGTCTGTGTCATAAATAATCAGTTGGCACTTAGTTCTCTTAAATATTACTGAAATGTAACTAACTACTTAATAGATTATATTTTTCAATGATTCAGATACTAATCTTGCACATTGATTTGTTCTCAGAAAGAATTGAAATGTGATTAATTTAAGTATGGTAAATATTATTAGTTTTAAGATTAGATCTGAAGGTAATTTATGTAAAATATCGTTTTCAGTTACAAATAACAATTATTCTGGTTCATTTATATTCTGCTTCTTTAAGATAGATATATCACTAAGGTATTTGTTGTATTCCAGTAAAAAAACCTGATGAGGAGATTTAACAATAAAGTGAATGATTTTTCCCTGTCTACTTGATTTATGGGATAAAATATTATGTGTCTAAAACTATTTATCTAGTATTTTCGATGTACAGACAAAATTAGTACTATCAACCAAATATCTATTAAATTCAAGATATGCTTAATTCTGTTTATTATCTCATCGTAATGCAAAAACTGAAGTTTAATGAAATAACCGAAAGGAAAGCGATATTAAAGAAAATTCCGTCACTCATTAATCGCTTCCACTAATATAAACATTCAACAGTTTAGATCAAATGAATTCAAGTATCTTTTATTCGTGCACAATTCAACATGAACACTGACGCTAATACTCCAGATGAGATATTGTACTAACCATCATGTAGCATATAGACTGTTTAACAGTTTATCTTGTACAATGCACGAGGTATGTGGATTGTGTGTGTATGATCTTCAGGAATTGATATTTTGTGGGACTCCAGTTGTAGATTACAAATGTCTTCTAGGATGTAGATTGCAAATAACAATGGAAAGCACTTACGTTATTAGCTGAAGTAGGATTGCTCTGAAAGGATGCTTGGAAGAACCACTTCACGCCACAACATCTTTATTCAAATTACTGAACCACCTGTCTGAGTTGTATCGAAATGACTAAACCTTCATGACGGAGTCTTTATGTTCATAGGAAGTAGTAGTTTGAGTCTTCTGGTAATTAACTTTTCCACAGTATTATGCTTCTATAACTTTAAAACTTTTATTATACTTCACTTATTTTCACCTTCTCAGTCTCTCTAACCTTCTGGTTTACTTTATTACCATTCTGCTTGACAGAAAGTTGTACGTCTGATCCCCGGTGAGGTCGTGAATACTCACTTCTGAAAAGCCCCATATTAAGATGAAACAGTAATTCAATGCTTCCAGGTGTTATTTCAAATATACGTTTCACGGTCTAATTATCAGAACACTTCTTATTACGTAATCTTATAATTTTCATGAATGTCACTTCAGTGTCTATATTTTTCTAATCATTGACCTATTTCCCGTTATGTAACATTGATTCAAGTCTTTATTATTCTCATCACAACTAGTACACCTGTCATCACACCACCGATTTGTACTTTTCACTTATCTAGTTTATTCCACTGTTATCATTGACTCATAAACTACCTTGATTGGTCTAATAATTTCATATATGTATATAAATATTACTGTATATTAGAATAAAGCCTGATGAAGATCTAATCGAAAACGATATTGTTCGCTTATATTCATTGTTCTAAATTGTATTCAACCAAACTTGTTTATTTTTGTATAAAGATTTTACGTTAACTGTATAAATTGAAATTCATATTCATATTCATAAAACGGTGTTCGGCTGATATATGAGAATTACTGTTTCCAAAAATACTAACAAAAAATTTGAAAATCTGGTCACAAAACATGATGAAGCGTAACTTTCTAATCTATCTAAATTCATAATTTCTAATTATTATAAATAAATATAGTTGGTAACTAAACTCTTAATACATTGGTAATTTTATACAGAATGTATGTTTTAAGCTTTGTAAACAGTCTAGTTTAGAAAAAAAGTGACAATTTTTAAGCTAAATAAGAAAAATTACAAATAAGCAATTTAAACCAAATTGATTTTAGTAGCAACAACAACAACAATTGGGATTCATCTTTAAATAATTGAATCGCAAATAAGATATGCACAGTTTAACTAATACATCTATTTCACTGGTTGAAATCATGAGTCAATTGAAGCTAGACCACCATGGAAAACTTGGAAGCACTGGACGGCCGTTTCGTCCTGGTATGGGACTCCTCAGCAGTGCGCATCCACGATCCCGCAACACGCGAGATTCGAATCCAGGACCTACTGGTTTCGCGCGCGAGCAGTTAACTATTAGACCACTCAGCCGGCATCCAACAGTGTTAATGTCTAACTTCAACCAATCCACGAAATTGCGCCACCGTACACCATTGTCTTCAGTGAGTTCCTATCTCACAACAGACCTGATTGAACTCCACTGGTAACGACTTCTCACCAGGACGAAACGGTCGTCCAGTGCTTCCAAGTTTTCCTTGGTAGTCTAGCTTCAATTGACTCATGATTTCAACCAGTGGAATTTCTAAAAATCTCCACAAAACCCATTCTGATAATAATACATCTATATTATTTTTACTGTTTACATATTAACCACGTGTGAATTCAACTCGAATTCCTATAATAAGATTAAAAGTAAATTCTTTTTTTGTTGATTATCACTCATATTTAAGTATAATTATCAAAAAAATTTTGTTTTCAAATAATCAATATTTTGCATCATTCAAAATATAGTAGATCTACATAAACAAATGTTAACACATCTATTCAAAAGTTTTTGTGTGTGTGTTCTGTTTTTAATTTTTAAATTTAAAATTTAAATTTTAAGCGATATTATGCACTCGGACATGGAATATTTTCTTTTTTAATGATAAGTGGAGAAGGTGAGAAATAAAAATCTCTAGTCGTAATTTATAAGGGCGGCCTGCTTGAGCATCTGGGCTACCTGTTTCTGCCATCCAGATATTTCAACAAGTTATCTATTTTTGTTTGTTTTAATATATCATTATGTTTATTAGTCGCATAACCTATTCTGCTGCGTTTCTGAAAAGTGTACAACCTTTCGTTGTCAAACTTATAAAAAACTCAATAAGAGACAATGTGGTTGCTGGCAATATACAACGAAAAGAATGTACATTATTCCGATGTTCATTTACTGAACTACTAACATCTAGCTGGCGATCACTCAATATTTATTGAAAGGATCGACCAAGAAGAAAGAAACGGAAACTTGTTGAAATACTTTACGTTGAGAATTCTATATTGTACCGAAAATATAATATTGAATAAAACTGATAATAATAATAATAATAATAAAATAGTTTACTTGTAAGTTATCATTGTAATATTATAAAATCAATGACAATGCAATCCTCAGTAACTGTATTTACAGTGAATAGACAGAATTGAAAATGACTACAAAAAAATTATTATTTAGAAAGACATGATCAGTTTGCACAGAACATTATTGATCTAATACACCTTAAAACAGTAAATTGAATGAATAAAGATTGATTTAAAATTCTATTATTTGGGGAAAAATTGACAGCTGATAGATTCAGTTAGTTTACTCAAGAAATAACATTTTTTTTAAAGGAGTGATAAAAAGTATACGTGATGAGCCATTGTTGATGTGTAATGGAGTAGTCCTCAAATGATTTATGACAATGGTCTTTAGGGTAATCTCATGTTTAATAGTCACATAATATACGACGTTTTCCCATTCATTTCTAATAGAATTCTAATTGTATGGAGCGTGACACAGAGAACTACTTAATAAGTGAGGTTTTGAAGTTTCAGGGTAATTTTTATTCGTAGTTTGCCTAATCCTATACATAATGTCAGAAGAAAAGTTACTATTTCTACGACTTCGGGTGATTATTTTTTGAATAAATTACACGTGTAACAATGGCTGTACAGAAAGCAATCAAAACACACTAGTGAATGACTCACGATCAATCAATAGAAAGTGATCCGAGGTAACTGGAGCAGAAGATACTATTTACTATTCAGTCTATAAGTAGTACGTCCACGTCATAAGCCGTTAACAGATTTCATTCTATATTTTCATTAATACACTAGCTATATAATCAGCTTGAATGATAAACTGATTCACAGTTCTCGATCGTTTAGCTACTACGATATTTTAAGCCAAACCGAGAAAATTAATTTACAGTAAGACAGGTTAGATCCAAATATGAAACCATAGATGGTGTATATACTCAACATTTAAACTCGGGTATAATGAACATCAAGCTCACTGGTTAGAAACCTTCGGAATAAGTAATATGCAATTCAGAATTGGAATACTTTAATTTATAAACACTAAGCATTAAACATCACTCGGACCTCTGTATAGAAAAATAGTTTGTGATCACTCTCTGTGTATGTGTTGACTGGTAAATTCACTTTGATATTATTTTAATTGCACTATTCTTTATTAACGATTGTTCACAGATTTTAACGCAGTAGTTAAATGTCGGTCAAAAGTGTTTCCATAACCAACTAGTTAAAAATTACGATTAATTGGGGTGTCTTTACAACTCTTGTAATTTACATATTATAACGTATACCTTAGTTTTACTTTTTAAAGTTTTCAATTACATCACTTGAATTGCTGTCGTTCACAATGATAATGTGTTTCTTATTTCGTTTAAATTATTCCAAATAATTATTGTGATTTCAATCTGTTCTTATTTATAGTTGATCGATCATAAAATAAAACGAACTTACAAGATTAGTTTCAGTAATTTCTGCTATCCTTACTTCGTTTGCTTTAATTACAAGGGCTGATAACTATATAATGATAGATAGACTGAGATTACTCTGTTAAGCACAAACAAACTCTAGAAACGGACACTTTTCGATGTATTGTACTGGTCCAGTCAGTCTAGTCAATCTATTCGCAATCTCATCTGAGTGATCTCAAGACTCTTATATCACATGCAACCAAGTAATGACTATTTTATGATTAAAATGTTAAGAATCCTGACCATAACTCCTACCTTGACATGGTGGTCGGGCGTGTATGTTGTATTGATCCGGTAGAGCTACATTGGTCGCAACATAGAACTCATACCAGGCAAGTTATTAGGACAGTGATAGAACTGAGAGCAAAAAAATCATATTTCGAGAGCGGAATCATTCCACCAACTAAATAAAAGCCTGGTAACGGTAAGTTAGTTATCTCAAACAGCCAGTGTCTGCGACCATTTTGTTCTACCACAAGACAAAGGGGCTTGGTTCAAAAATAAATCATCTCACCTTATCAGAAAGATTCTCGTCGCTAACTGTAAGGCCTCAAAAGTAATGTGTTAATTTGTCTAAAACTTATCACAAAAAATTGTCGTATGTGACCACCTTCAAGTGGTTATCTCTCAAGCACCACAGTCATGCTCCCAGGGTATTAAGACCACTTCTAAACTAGTTTCTGTTGAAGATACTTCAAGAAGAGAACACCACTGGGCGGGCAACCGTGATGTGACAACTGCCCCAATATGTGCAACAACACTTGAAAAGTTTTTCATTATTCCGTTAGGCTATTGGTAGGTTGAAATCCTTTCACAACTACCAGTTGTAACATTGGTAATATCTATCAGTCATTTTCTTCGTGTTAGCATAAAAATAGGGATCATAATTTACTTAGATTTTTAAGTATTTTATTGGTTATGTGTTCTCTTAGCTAGATGATTTAATTGTAAAACTTTTATTATTGTTCAAGACAATATCACTAGCACTTACTGCTAACTGAAGCACTGAACTTAGCTATAAATAATCTTCACTACTTCTGTTTTATATATGTTTTATACAATTCGTGAGAAATTTTGAGAGAATGGAGGAAGTCATGTTCTCTATAAGTTTCTAGTTGTAAACAGCCTAGTGAAATTCTTCAGCGGAAACATGATGTATTAATCTAATTCTGTTCACACATCCCCATGCAATCATACATTAGGGATTTCTTTAACTTTGATATTCATTATTTAATTTCTAGATATAAACTTATGAAACGTCATTAATCTACATTCCCATCTTTTCACTCCAATTGTAGGCGTCTTATCTATCTAGACCAGAGGTTGGATTGTCAGGTTTCGCAAAATTTTTCCGTGAAAGTGCAAACGAAGAATTGGAGCATGCACGTAAATTCAGTGAATTCGTCAATAAACGAAACTCAAAGGTTGTCCTGAAAAATATTTTAGTGAGTTTGACAAAATATTTTAACGGTATATGTATGATGTTGAAATAAAAAGTACCGTTTCTTATCTAAACCAAAATAATGTCCACTTTATCATATTAAACCTAAACAAGAATAAAATGAACTTGTGTGATGCAGGTCATTATAATAGGGCTCGATATTTGTTCGGATCAATATATGTAATATTGGAAAAATCATTGTATTCGATAAATTTATGTTTGTAGGGTGTATTGATGTAGGTGTGAAAAAAGTTATAATGATGCACTAAAATTTAAATCTAAGAGAACAATTTCAGGTCGAAAATAAAAAAACTGGTGAATAGTAATCATATTAGGTAAACCGAATGACATTTGTCATCAATTTGAGGGGTGAGAGGATTCTAAATAAATGCACATTACTGTGATTGCAAAAGTTTATCTGCCTCGAACCAGACTGAATAACACTCACAAAATTTAGTATCAGGTTATAGAAATAGTGATAACAAATTGCACACCAAACCATGAAAATAAACATTTGACCAAATGAACTTTATTCATAACTGGAATATATAAAAGATCGTTCAGTTGCCATGCAACATTTCGTTCCCCACATTCATGATTTTTTCTTATTATTTGTGATTCACGTCTTGCAGAAAAAGTTTCTTACAACTTTTCACTGCTCGGATTAAATCAATTTAAGGAGAAAGGATTATAAATTAAAGGATGATGTTATATCCCACGTTGTTAAACACCGATAAATGTTGATAGTATTATTAATCTAATTAGAAAATGATTATACCAACGCTTAATTCACCATCCGTTTTGTCACGTAATCCTCAGATTTCTTTTAATGATCTAGGTTCTTCCTAGATAGATAGACGGAAAATAAAGAGTACATTTTATAAAACTATATCATTATATCTAACCATGATATTAATGTAGGACCTAACATGAAGTTATGTTGGTTCCAGTTACAATTTAAACTGTTGTTTGACTTCGATCATTATGACCCAGCATAAATGTCTAACCCTTCAGAGTGTTTCACTTTGGTTCACTACATCAAGAGGAAGTTAACAGAATCTTTGGATCAATATTTTTGAGCTTTATTGGTTCCGGCTGAGTTAATTTTGAGAAAATCATTGTTTTCTATAAATATGGCGATGAGCGAGAGTAGTGATCTTATCAATCCATATTAATTGGGTATAAAACCTCGGTCTCATCACAAAAATAATTTATTTTTTGTAGTGATCTTGAATTTACTGAGTAGTATGGTGTACAAATTGAAGATAATAATTTCGAGTGTCAACTATTTGATAAACGTGCTTTACGAACCGTAAATTATTATGTGGTTAAATAATTGACTTCAAGAAATTCATAAAAACCAAATCAAATTAAAATAACATTTATATCACATCAATACGTGATCATTCTATTCAGTTAGAGATAGTTAGTTAGATTTATAAATGCATCAGATATCTTTGAGATGGTTTTATTTAGTTATTTAAAACACTTCATATGACTTAGTACAGAATAGATGGAATGTAACTTACAGTGGAGGCCAGGACACGTGTTTCACCCTACTTTTTTTTGTCTAAACACATTGGCAAAAAGGAGTCTTGTGAATAATTTGAAAGGAAATCTGAATGTCATTAAAACGAGTTCCCCAACTAGAAAAGTATGCTGTTGCTAACTTATTATATGTTATCATAAGTACATAAAGTTTTAGCTGGATGTGAATATGTTTATCCAATTTTGTTCTTTGTTAGTTGAATAAATTTCAATATAAAAGCATAAGGATCATGTTCTACATTCATGGAGTTAAATCATCTATGGATAATGCTTGATATTCAAAAGGTTGTACAGAAGCAAAGTACTAGACAATAGTGCTTATAAATCTGCTGTATGATTAGGTATTATAGTTTTTGATAGTGAAACACGAAAAGCAATTGTATTCAATTACTGGTCTCTCTTTCGAGTACTGTGGAATCTTGGGATGATAATAATGACTTTGGATTTCGAGTGATAATAGATTTAGTTGTCTACATCTGTAGAATAATGTACAATGTTGCATTAACAACTGTCCACTTTAATTTTGTCTGCCAGTTAAATTTAGAAGCATAGTAGAACATATAAATGGAAGTGATCGATGATGTCAGTGATTATTATCGCAGTTTGTAGAGGAAATTTTTGACTTCTTGTTTGAGATTCAAATGAAGATTAATTATTTACTCAAATAGTAAATTTTAGCTGAGAAAATCAGCTGAGACCTCCAGAAATAGAAATTTCCGTGTGATTTTATGCTTTACTAATATCATAAGCTAACGAACTGAAATTTATCAACTCATAAATATTACTTGATCTAGCTAATAAGGCAAACAATTTACTATGTTTGACTGTTCGATTTTTGTTATGCTAGAGTATACACTTTACATGTAACAATTAGTAGATCATAGAAATTATGTAACATAAAACTAAGCAGAATTGAATGCCTAGATGAATTAATTCCTTCTTCTTATCTTAATTGATGGACGTTTTAATTTATCATTACACTTAATCCCATCAAAAAATTCTTTTTGGCTAGATCACTTTCCCATTTATGAACACTTGCATGACACTAATAAAAGCTTTTCAACACAATATATATGATATCGAGTTTTTTAAACTAGTGACGACATAGCAACTTGTTTGGTTGAATTTGATCAGTAATTAAAGTAATAAACAAGCATAGCAATAGTCATTATTCATTAATCAGTCAGTTGTAAACTTCGTAGTCCCATAATTTGTTCACAGACCCAAAAGCTCAAAGGCGAATTCACAGACTGCAAATTTGGGCGACTTAAATTTGAGTTTCTCAGGAAGCATCAGTTCCCCAAAATTACAAATTCGTCTTTCTGAATAGTACCAGCCAGTATAAAACCTAGGTCCAGAGTTTCCTGTCGACTACCTCCAACTACCTAACACTTCGTTCCCTTTATTTATTTTCCTTACTTACGTGTTGGTTTCACGGTATAATAAATGTGGGTAGTGACATATCACCTTGAAACAGTTATGAGATTACTTTCAATAATTGATAAGTCATATAATTATATGTATCCTATTTGTATTAATCGGTATAATATCTAAAACGTGCTACGTAAATGAGTTGAAACTTCTAAACTAAGTTTTCGGTGTGTTTAGTGACTACCATTTTATTTCGACTTCTCGATTTTCATCTATGCTAATGTTGATTTTGTTGCTATTAGGATTGACGTATTCCTTTACAGCGTCCCAAATTTTTTGTGACTAGTTGATTAAAACTTCCGGAAACAATATCTTCTCTGTCATAACATTTTAAATGATTAGTTTAGGATGAAATATCTTCTTGGTTCTCGAAATAACAAGTTTACATGGATGCAAATGTTATAACGAACATATTTAAATTACTAAAAATTTGTAAAAAGTGGGTTAATGATATATAACATTAGCGTATCGTTTGCTTGACATCATAATACGGAATGAAAGCATAGGTACAACAATGTAATTTAATTGCATGTTACATATAAACAAGCTTTTCATGTCACTATTATTAAGAGGTTCCTGAATAAGATTACATAGATTTCTGATATTCAGGCACGATTATGAAATGTCCACAGTGACTCAGTTCCATCCTTTCTCTATGCTCCTCAGAATTCTGAATTTAGCAGCTGTCTATTTTTAATGTTATTTAAGCTCACTTGCTGATTACCAACCATATTTCTTATGTTTGCCTTTCTGTAATATTCGACACTATTATCTCTATTACGCTTCTCATCTTGTTAATCTCTGTTGCATATGTTTCTTTAAAGTATAGAGAATTGAATCGATACCTTGTAGTTTCCTGCTTCACACTTGATAGTGACTGACTATACAGTAGATAGAAAGGGCAAAACGAGTTTCACGACAAACACATTAAGTTTGGTAGTGCTAAATCAGAAAAAACTTATTTGACTAGACAATCTTACATTCTATGAAATGAGGTATAATTGTGAATCTCTAAAGAACAATATAAAAATATCAATAGCTAGTTATACAAGCTGAACATAATCTTCATTAGGGACGACTAGTGGTTAGAGAAGCATCTAAAATAGTTGGCACTCCAAAGTTGAACTAACTACCCTGTGACTCCTTGAAAATGTACACTAACAAGTTCACACGAGACTTAACCCAACATAATTGTGTATTATAGCGAGTACAATATCTATGATTGACTTATACAGCTGTGACCAATAGTTTTATTACTGTAAATGCAAATAAATAGTTTTAGGCGATCACAAAAATATGCCAGCTTAATTAATTAGTCATTAGATGGATTATGGTTTGTCTGATTGATAAATACACACTGAACATGCATAAATTACTTCTCCGAACAATTTAATGAATAACAATGTTCATATATGTATAGTTTGTTCTCTTATAAACAATGGAAAGATACTGAATACATTTGATTCCGTTTGAGTGTATACATATATGTTTGAACACAATAAATTAAATCAATACTTACCTTCCCATGAAAGTCAATTGGACCTATATCTCACCACGTTTATATATATATATATATATGCATGCCAATAAGAGACTGATCAATTTCAGTCCTAAAACATCAACGGGAAGATTCAAGTAAAACAATACCAAGTGAATTAAACTTCACCCCATTGCACAAGCAAGTGGTTATCAGGACTCCGTAGCTAAGTGGATAACGCGATGGCGTTTGAAGCGAACGGTAGTGAGTGCGAGTCCCAGAGTGAACGTCAACTCTGAGATGCAGGTACATCCAGCTGACGAGTCCCAAACAGGACGAAACGCGCGTCCTGGATTCCACTGCTAGCCACTATCCCTCTTTGCTTAGAAATTGAATTTAGTTTGTGTTTTTAGAGGTGGACAATGAGCGGACATATACACTGGTTTAAATCATTATTCTAATGCATCCTCCAGTGATGGGCAAATTATTTAGTAAGTATGCATCATTTAGAACTTCTGAACATCTCCTGTTCATTTTGTGTGTGGCCACTGCATATTAGAGAGTAACTTTCATTGATTTCATTTCAATTCCTACCATTAATTATATAGAATTAACATAAACATTATGCTTTTCATCCAGTATGTTGGGCTTAGCAAAATTGACAAATATATCAATTACCGCTCACATTGAAGTGAGTTAAAACTTTAGCTGATGGCTAGTTTTGCTAGAGCTTACTTCGTTTATGACCGTCTGATCGATTTAGATTTTCAACGATCCCGAAATTTTGCTATAAAGCAGAAGTAAAATGCGAAGAAACGTCACTAAGGTGATTATATTAAAAACCTAATACATAAAAAAAACTGCTAAGTGTTTAACTCGATTCTGTTTTGTTAAATATAAAATATTCTTGTTAAACAAATAAATCATACTTCTTAAACTTGATTTAACTAAAGTAAATACGAACACTTTTTTCGTTCTGTTTAAATTAAACACTCCATTATGCTGTCATTATTCGGTTTACTGTTCTATCCTATATTCCCTTATAAGTGTTTTATAATTTTAATTATTAAGAACTAAAACTCGGATGATAAAAATATGAGATTGATAATTATCAGTCTTTTGTATGGGGAATCTTTATATCATATTCCCTACTTTACCAACTGACTACTCCACTAACAAGTGTTTGCAATTAAGTATTAATCATTAGTACCATGATGAACCAAAAAGGAAAGTGAGAACACTCAGTCATCAAGATCACTGCACATTTATTTGTATGGAACTATCATGAGAAAAATAAAAACCACAATTTTTACTTTAACGATAAATGTTAGTTTATTATATTACATACAACATAAATAGTCAGTATCTTAGTACAAAAACTTGCTGAACAAATTTTCTTTAAAGGTAGTGACGAAACCAATTACAACTGACCACTTTTTTAGTTACTAATTTTGGTTAAACATTATTTCTGTATTGACTAATCATCGAATATGAGGTAACATCACGCTTGTTTGCTAAGTAGTGCTGATCGAATCCTAGCAGTTTAGTCGCTGAATGACTGAATATAGTGTCATACAACTTTTGATGTATTTTTGTGGTTTGAGACAAAACGTGAGAAGCTCTCCTTGGAATAGTTTTGTTCTGGTTGGTATTTATTATTAAGGTCCATTGAAAAAGCCGGTATGCCTTATGAGATTGGGACCCGGTTAATTCGGTATTCCAGTCAAATGTCACCACCAAGCTATCCAGTCAGTGACTAGTCTGTTGTAGAACTGAAATCAAATTAGAAATCTAATGACTTTGCCTGTCACTATCCTTATTTGTTCAATGGTAACAGTTCTGTTGATGTTTATTCCCTCTCACTATTATTAATGTTACCATGACCTTAACTTCCTAACTGTTGATCTTCCTTAATTTGATCTTATTGTGCTGATAAAATATCGCGACTTGTTCCACTTCTATGCATTTCTGCCCTGTGATATGTTAATGATGACTAGCTCAACTTAATTAGTCGGTATTTATTTAAAATTTTGTTGACAGTAATATTACGTCATTCATTTGTTCAACTCGAAGCATTTACAAACAGTGAAAAAATCTGCTTAACATCAGTCCAGAATACATCCTTTCGCAACAAATATTTTACAAATACCAACTAAATTCATTAAATTAAAAAAAGTTTCTTACTGTAAAACATAGAAATTGTGATAAAGCAATCGACAAACAGAATATTATATCCTGATTGAATCATAGGCATGTGTCGGTAGTAACTATTCCCATGACTAACATTTAGATTAAAATAATTTTTAACCCTGTTACGTAAGAATGGTTTATGACAGTAATAGTATTCTTTTTCCGAAATTCAATCCGTTTATTTATTTTTGAATACATAATTTAATTAGTCAAAGGTTAAAATATACCTTTTTAATTTATATAATCTTGAATTCGTTGAAATTTACTCATGTTAGCTATAAGTCACTACTTTGATTTAACTTCATGCATAAATATCACAATAACTATTTACGTAATTGAAATTTTTTAGATGAACTGATCGGTAAATACATTTTGATTGTTTTCAAGAAATTAGCTAAAATGTCATATTATTTCTTGCTTTCAACGTATTCTATGACATAATGGACTTCATTATATGAATCCTGGTAATACATATACCAAAACCTATATAATTTACAAATTTACCAAGAAATCTACATGCCACTTTTTTTGTTTGATTTTACTCCATTCATAATTTAGCTTGCATCTTCAGGCGTACCAATGGATTTTAAAAATATTCATGAAGTAATTGATACAGCAATTAGAAAAGAACTTCAAGTCACTGCACATATCAATGAACTGCATAAATTAGCATCGCAAATGAATGATGCGATTGTGAGTTTTGATTATTTCAGATGATTTTATTAATTTTCATAACATTTTTTGTTGACTATGCTTCTTTCACTTACAATTTTCCAATCTAATAGATTCTCAATAAATATTCTATTCATTCTACATCGAATGATCAACTGTTTATTTAAAAGTTGATAATTTTGTTCTAAAATACAAATATATATCGATCACTGGATTTCAACTGAAAAGTTTAAAATGGCATCTTTTCTATCAGACTTAAAGTTAACAGTTTTGATGTTGAAAGATAACTTAAAGTACAAGTTATTAGAGTTCTTCTTTTTGATATCAATAATAACTGACATAGGGTTTCAATTCCGTAAATAAAAGTTATCTTTTACTATTTACATTGGTAATGTTATTTATATCAGATTTAATAAAAAAAAGGTAAGACTGATTAGTCTCAATTTTTTTACCTGGATGAGTTAGGAAGTAAAAAATACCCCTTGAAATTCTACTGATAATCCTGATAATATTCTAAGAATGAGTAAAAGGCTATTGAAAATTAGTTTAGTAATCGGTAGTAAAAAAAACTGAATCCGGACCGTGTATCCAGTTTCATTCGAGTTTTACGGATATCCAGGTGAATGATGAAATTCTCACTGATATTCAAACCAGAACCGATCGATTTATACATTGAATTACTATCTTTTCAAACTAATCAGTTACGTTATGATATTGTATTTATTAGGATTTTTTCTTATTTTTTTCTAACGTAATCTGTTTAGATAATCTGACTGACCAATTCCCTTTCCATCTGTCTTTTTAATTACTCATCACCGTTATTACAAATAACACCAAACATTGTCATTCAGCTGGTTAATTCACAACTTAATCAATTCCTGCTTTTGATCTTACGCAACTACTTGCTAAAATTAACCGATTATGTAATGTCATCTTAAATTCTCACCAGCTAAGTTACTAACTGCTTAATGTCTTTAGGGAAAATATTGAGATATATTGATTGATTAAACGCCATTTATTAAGTGACTTAATACTTAGTTGTGAAACCTATTTATTATTGAATAGCTATACCAAGAAACCAGTATTTCTCCGCTTAACTCATATTTTCAATGTTACATTGGGAATATTAAGGACACTAACGTCGTCTATAATTGAATAACTAACTATTGATCAACTCACTAAGAAGAATTCGCCTTGAAAAGTTACCAAATATCTACAATTCATTAGTGTTTATTTACATTCGAATATCGTATAATAATAACTCTTCCCAATCAGTCAATCATAAACAACTTATAATCTGATATAAATACACACTAGAGCACGCTGCTGAATAAATTTAACATGAACTTTTCACCTGTTAAGTTTAATAAACTAAATAAACAAATATATAAGATATTGAAAATACATTTCATTTATTGATTTTTAAACCATTAGACCCTAGTTGAACTTTAATATCTATTAAAACAGAAAGAAATTATTTTGTGTTGTCGTTGACATTTTATGGATCATTTTAATGATTTATATTTGGATTTGTTGAAATTCCTATTGAAAATGAAAGTGATTTTAACCATCCTATGATAAGATGTATGTAGTTTGATTTCTTCTCACCAATGTATAAGGTATTGTATCTTTTCTCTATTCAACAAAAGTTCATCATCATGACAAAATAATTTTTTTAAACATTATTGTAAACAATTTTCTCAAAGTATACATTTCTAAACCACATTATATATATATGGAACTCGAATGTGATGAGTCAGAATACACTAGAAGTACTCAAAATTATTCTACTCATTCGCCTAAGATAAATACAAGGGTGTTTTTTCTTAATAACTTTGAGATGAGCCTTATGATCATTTGAAAAATGGAGAGTAATAGAGGAAACTGCTACCTATTTATAAACGCAAAATGTATGGTCTATTTTGATAGTTAATTCATATACCAGTTCAAGAATTGGTAGAAATAAGGAGTATTGACTAGATTTTTCATCATAAAGTTAAGGAGATTTCAGTAATACTTATGCACTCAATTGCAAAGAATAGTAAGTCTAAAAATATTCATCCCTACTTAGTTTTAATCATATTGTCCTTGGAGTGATTAAGTCAAAGAATTTCTGTCTAATATTACCAAAAGCTAAGTAGTCAGTGGTATAGTAACGTTGCTTGTATTAACTTATCTTTACTGTTAAGAATGACTGATCGCATAATGTCAATAAACCAGCGCAGTTAAAGTAATTCACTAAAGCTTAGAATGATTTGTTTCCTGTGTACAAGTTGTTAAGTAAATAATTAAATATTACTACAAATATTTTGTGTATTTACATAGACACAAGATTTTTTGGACGATTTTCTACAAGAACAGGTGAATTCTGTTAGTAAACTAAGAGAAATGCGTGCTCGACTACATTTGGATAATAGTGCTGTTTACCTGATGGATAAAGAATTTCGTTGAACTGGTAATCTGTTTGCAGCAATAAGAATTTCTTTCTTTTATTCTTCTTTAAAATCTATTGTTTAAAAATGATAATGATTTTCTGCAATTATATGTAAATTGTAGACGAGTATCATCCTTTTTTGTATAAAAAAGGTTACACTGATTTTACATGTGCTTGATCTGTCTTTTTATTTGGATGTGTTGATAAGATATTATCTTAAGTGATTTGTTAATCTGATTTCCTTCATAATCTTAAACATTTAAATTCAAATAGTAATGATAAAAAGTTGATATTTATTTGACTAGTTTTAAAAAGATGATGAATACGGTATAATATTTGATGTATTCTTAAAGGTAAGGAAGAAATCTGTAAGTAATCGATCTTAAGTATTTGTCAGTGAGATGATATTATGATCATTAAAGAAGATCGGTAAAGATAATATGATTTTAATTGTTAGGAGTTAATTGGAATAAAACTATAGAGCTCTATACTAGGACAACACAATTGTTTGGTGGATCCTGGTTTTAAATAGCAGTTTAGCTACAGCTATTTAACAACTTAAATTGCAAACACTGTAAATTTAGGATAGTTTTTTCCAGTAGTATGTACATGGAGAAAACTACAAACAATAAGACATTGCAAATAACTCTTAGACAGATTAACTGAATTCTAAAACTACTCGTAATGTTGAAAATTACCACCTTCAATTTGTAAACTTGAAAAGTAGATATAGAAATTTGACATTCACTTCTGACATGAGCCGTATTTTAGCACCCCAAGGAAACAGTGAATACGTTCATCACCCGTTTATCCATGGAGACGATGGATTCGGAGTCTTGTCTCACTAGTTGCTTCACTAATGCATTGGATCTTAATGAATAGTTGTACTCATGCTGTCAATCTAAAAGTCTGATATGTTTACTAAATAGATTTTCGTTGGACTCAAAAAGTAGATAATTTTTTAGTGGTATTTGTTCAACGTGCTTGAGTAATTACTTGGGGTGCCAATGTACTACTTAATACTTACCCAAGTAGCTTAAATAGACTTCTCATTGTTACGGTAGATTTCATCACATACTAATGTTCGAAGATAGAAATATTTGACAGTATTTCATTTCAGTCAGTCCGTACTTAACTATAAACGCCCATACAGAATATTTACTATCTCCGCTTTTGTTCAATTTCATCGTGGACCTATTAAATTTTCTGGAATCCACCGCCTTCCAGGCGGTCCACTTATTGACTTAGAATGCACACATGAAATACAGTCTTTTGGTAGCACTGAACAGCAATGCCAGGATGTTTGAGATGCGTTTCTCCCCCTTCTAGATGTAAACAGTCGCTTCAGAAGTGGTCTGCGTCAACGCCTGAAATAAGGATAGGAAGTGAAGTAGTAGAACGCGTCAACAACTTCACTTGAAAGTCTGATCAGTAGTAATGGGTTGGTGTCTGATGAAATCTCTGCACGCACTCAAAAAGCTCATTTGGCTTTTGAAAAGCTACGTCACCTATAGCGAAGGTGAGATATCCGTCTATCAATTAAAAGGCAGCAATCCTTTCTGTTTTACTTTACAACTGCGAAACGTGGCTAGTAGGAGTAGAGGATACTAGTATTTGATCACAAATGTCTTAGAAATATTGCTCGCACCTGTTGGGATCACCGGGTACGTAATATTGAAGTTAGACGCAGGGTGTTAGGGAATGACGGTAAATCAGTTAATGAGGTTGTGAATCTTCACCGACTGAGATGGTTGGGCCACGTGTTACGTATGCTTAAACACCGACTACCACGACGCGAAATGCTGACTAGTGTTGGAGATGGTTGGAAGAAAGTTAGGGGAGGCCAAACCAAAACGTGGCATCAGTCCTTGAAGTCATTAACTTCTGGTCTGAGCCATGTTGGTAGATGCAACCTAATTGGTTGGAGTCTGTGTGACTATTGCAACCAATGGTTGGAGACTCTGGGTGATATGGCTCAGAATCAATCACAATGGCGTATGCGTATACACTCTTTGTCTTCCCTTAAACCGTGAGATTAGAATTACTTTATATTTTTATTTGTACGAACTAATTTTTTCTCCCTGTATCACATCTCTATATGAAATGTTTTTTAACTACCACTGGAGTAACTAATTCTATGAATTTGGTGTTCATCTTGTTGTGCTAATGAGGTATGGCAACTTGGATCGATGCACATATGTGCCTGGTCTTACGTTGTATGTAAAATGTGATCGATAGACGAACTCACCAATAATAAAGGGAAACGCCCACCACCACATTAACTCCCTTTGACCTTGTACTACTGTATCTCTTTATCAACCAATCACAGTTTGATGTTCATTGTAAAACAATATTTGCTTGTTGACTCATTTTTCCTATTCTCTGGCTACTGTTCGAAACAGATAAAGTTTATCTAGCCAAATAGTTTGCTTGTTCTGACTTTGGCCAAACCAAGACTCTGTATTCGACGGTCTAGAGAATAGCTCAGAATTAAACCTGTAGGAAATTGTTCCCTACATTGTAGATGGCATGACTGACTGTTTATCCCTAGCTCTCTTCCAACCAGCAGAAATATTCAAAGCAAAAATGACAACGCCCTGTCGTATTTTTTATGTTTCTAAGATCAATATACACCGAAAAAAATACAATCCGAAGCCTAGTGAAATAAAAAAGCATACTTAACACCAGAAAATAACAAATTACAAGAAACGCATATATAGAACAAGAAAGAAACATATTAAAAATACAATTAGATGATTTGCAAAAGTAATAAGAAGCATGTCAAATAGATACACATGATGAAGAAAGTTCCATGATTTATTAATGATATATTCAATTTACACTACACAAGCGAAAAGGCATAAAGTGTTCGCATGTAAACAGATAGAAAGAGTAGAAAGATGAAAAATTAACAAGTCAGTGTTGGAAAAAATATAATTTAGATATTACTCATGATACTAACTGATGATTATGATATGAATTTTTGGTCAAATGCAAAGATATTTTTTCTCACTATAAATAAAAAGGATTCCAAAGGCAAAAAATCACTCTTTTCACAGGAATAATTCTAAAACATAATTGTAATTGTCACATTATTCGTCTTCCCATAGAGATTTCTGTGCCTGACGAATAGCTTCCGCACGAGCTGAAATATAAGAAGAAAAAAGTAGTTATCAAATAAAATATACCTTAGAAAACATCATTACATATGATAAGAATATCTGCACGAACACTAGAATTAGTTAAACTGGTGTAATGTTCAGCTCTTGAAGAAATGAAACTATTGATTCATTTAACAAAGGACTGAAAATAAAATCAATAAATAATAACAGCAAATCACGTGCAAGAAATAACGCTAATTATTTGTTAGATTATTGAAATTTGAAAGTTTCATTCACTACTTAATAAAACTACATGGAGAGTATTTTACATACTTATCTAACAAGTGAATGATTGAGATTTATTAATCAAATGCTGTCTTTCTTCATATGACTCCTAACTGGGATTTCCAAGTGGGATTAGATCAGAATGACTAACCAGCGATAAAATGTTGGTAATTAACATTCTCTATTTCGTAATATACACGAAATAGTTAATAATATAAAAACAAATGTTATATTCAACTTTTCAAATCGAACAACTAATGTATGGGATTATACCAAAGAGATATATATGGATATTGACCTTATAATTTTCTGTTATTCGGTGTTAAATAATTATTAACTTCTAACAACAAATAAAACCCTTGAACCTAGATTTCACCAATTTCTGGACTGATTATCAAGGGTAATCTACAAACCGTGAAGAAATTGTTGACTAGTTTTAAGTAACATTTTGCAATCTTCCTGTTGAAGATATCATAGCCTTACATATGTAATAAAACTATTAAACCATCATAAAACTCAATTTAAACACATGAATACACCATTAAGTATACACTGATGGAAAATAAAAAGTAGATTTTCGAAATCCTATTTCCAAACCAACCGAAATAAAAATAAACAGTGACTAAAAAGACCGACTCACTTTTTAATGTATATCATAAACCAATCACTAACACAGGTTTATAACTACATGTATTTAAAAGTGCCCAACTAAAGCTAATTATATCCTACTGAAAGTATACATGTACATAATAAAAAAGGATGACGGAAAATGGGCATTCGATATCTCCCTTAAATACAAAAACTTAAAAATTAAAGGCAAATAAGAATAATTTAAAAATCTATAAAATCATTCCATACAGTTTTAATTGGAAGCATAGAATTTAGGCAGTACATTTTCCCTTGCGGGCTTATTATTAATAAGGGGTAATTGATGTTGGCAAGTTGGTTCCTTCCTATGTTAACATAATTGACTTCGACATAAAAACTTTAGTACATTTACTTGAATAATTAACAAATCTTAATCGAGTTCTAAACGGAAACAAAAATAAGCATTCCAATCCATAATTGACTAAGACCGTTTAACACAGAAATATAAGATTACTTGTAAAGTGTAACACCAAATTTAAAACATCATTGGATAATGTTCTGAAAACTAGTAGTGTCATGAAAAGTAAACAAAAGAAACAATATGGAAAACACTTATATAATTTACCACGTGCTTCTCGTAAAAGAGCTTTATCTTGTTCCTCTTTCATAGTTTCCTCGGGAGATTTGATTTTAGTAGGAACAATACCCAAATGATTGGAAATTAATCTTCGAGCTGTTGAGCTAGTCGTAACTGGTCGTTTTTTATAGGGCATAGTCCAGTCACCAGGTGAACGAGCAATCTTCAACTTGCTAGCCAAAGAAGCGTCATTAATTTTACGAGCCTAAAGATGAAATTAATTTGTTAAAATATTTGTAAAATTCATATTACTTAATATTTTGAATTAAGATTGAGTTCCATATTTCGAAATTATGAACAACCGAGAGTCTTCTAATAGGAACCGGGATCAATACCGGACGAATAATACACAACACATTAACGATTACCCTCAGAGAGACTGTAATGGATAAACGAAATCTTGTACAAAAGTTTTTCTTGGTAGATACTAGAGAATAATTTACGTCCCAGTTTACGTAAATTTCAAATCAAATATTTAACTATTATTAATTACAAGATTTATCAGATTGAGCAATCGCTGAATACAATAATGTACACTGAAAATTCAGTAATACCTAAAAGCCCCCTACACTAAAAATGAAGATGTATTAAAAATAAAATAAATTTGTGCTAAATAGATCGATACTGATTGAAACACGTTGAAAGTTAGTGAACCGAGTTTACTTCAATCCATAAGTGAATCTTAAGAACGATTTCTTAATTGTATTATCTGAGATAAGCAATCCATGACAAAAACCTAGTACATGATATTGTAATTAGTTGTTGAATTGCACCAACTTTATTTACCCATAATTAGTATTAAAAATTCCAAAATATGATTCTGTTATCGGTTAGCAAAATATGTGCAGTCTAACTAACATAAAACTTATTTTCAAGATTTCTTTGTAGCTTTTATTATAATACCTAAACCACATTTTTTACTTTTTACTTACGCCTGTTACTCCTAATAGAGCATAGGCCGCTGACCAGCATTCTCCAACCCACTCTGTCCTGGTCCTTCTTTTCTAGTTCCATCCAATTCTTGTTCATTTTTCTCATGTCTATTTCCATTTCTCGGCGTTGTGTGTTCTTTGGTCTTCCTCTTTTCCTTTGACCTTCAGGATTCCATGTGGGGGCTTGTCTTGTGACGCAGTTAGGTGCTTTCCTCAATGTGTGTCCTATCCACTTCCAGTGATTCTTCCTGATTTCTTCCTCCGCTGGGATCTGGTTTGTTCTCTCTCACAGTACGTTGTTGCTAATAGTGTCCGGCCAACGGATCCGAAGTATTTTGTGTAGACAACTGTTAATAAACACCTGTATCTTCTGGATGATGGCTTTCGTAGTTCTCCAGGTTTCCGCCCCATACAGTAGAACTGTCTTGCCCAAATATGTAAACCTTTTTACATCTTCCAAATCTTCTCCGTCAAGTGTGACTCGGTTGTTGCATGTCGTGTTGTATCGGAGAATTTTGCTTTTCCCTTTGTGTATGTTGAGACCTACTGCTGCTGAGGCTGCTTAAACCACATTATGAAGAGATAAACTCAAATAAACGTTCATCAAGAAACACTTAAAATATCGGTAGCTTTAAATACAAAAAAGGTAGTTAGTAAAGAAGGGTATACCTTCATGAAAAGTCCTGATATTTGAGCCAATGCACGATTCGCTTCATCATTTGAAGAAAATACAGCTAAACAATGAGTATCATCGACCCATTTAAGGTAAAATCCACTATCTTCAAATCCTGTGAGTTCCGCTTCCAAGTGAAAATTTTGAAAGTCTTTTGAAAAGTTATATAACTCTAAAATATGTTGGAAATCTTTCAACCTTATGACTGGTTCACTGTTGCTATCATTATGTGACAGCTTTTTATTAAAAAGTTTTTTTTTGAGTGCACATTCGTCATCATCAATACAGTTGTCAGAAAGTGTAAGTGATTTTAATTGTTGTTCTACATCAGTTTGTTCATTCACAGAAGCATATGATATTGGAGATTCTAAAAAGGATAACTCTTTTTTGACTTCGCTCGCATTTTTGTTTGCTCTTAAAGCTGGTGGAACGTACAATGCTTTGGGTGGTTTCTTTGATGACATATGTAACTAACCAAATAATGAGATCTGTGAAGATAATACACAGAAAAAATAAACGCAAAACTGTTAAATTTAGCTAGCATAATTTAGATTTGGATACAATATAAATGATTACCAATCAAATGTACTTAAAGCTTTTGGAAACTTAGTTTGCAACTAAGAATGGCGTTTTAAAAGAACGATATACGGAAGGTAACAAAATAAATACTGAACAAACTGTATTTAACTTATACTTGATTTGAATAAGTAATTTATAACAAACAATCAATTTGAAGGGACAATTATCGATTAAACTAGGTAGTGATCCAGTCATATTGTAAACTGAAGGAGTTTCAAAGTGTGAACCACCAAACTTCAACTCAGTACGCTAAAAGTATTGCCTTTTCCACAAAACCTGAAGGTTTTAAGCTGGATCCCATATGCGATCACAAGTGAGTACTGATGATAAGTTATAAACCTGAAATAAAATTCCTGGATTTGGCAAAGTAGACCAGTACATATTTGAAGCGGACCATACGATCTCTATAACTGACTACTGTTTTGTGGTTTTCAGCTCAAAACGAAAAACATCTTTAACTTGGACGAATATTCACAAAGCATTTAGATAAATGTAAATCAGTAATGTAGAAATAAATGTGTGGAATAACATATCGCAAATAGAACGGAATATTCACCCGACCGTAGCTGCTACCTTGACGCGGTGGTCGCGCTTGTCTATCGTGATGACCCAAGCGAGCTATACTGGCTGGAACATATGTTCCTGTAGGTTCTACCATGCCAGGCAGGTCGATTGGAGAACGGTAAGACTAAAAGCAGCAACTCAAGGTCTGAGGGCGAAGTCGTACTGCTGATTGTGGAGGGGTGTGACGGCAGTAAGGAGTTCTCCTCGGACAACCAGCATCTGCAGCGATGCTGCAAATGAAGGAAGGGGTTAGAAAAGGCTGACCTTAAAAACGTCACACCACCTTACCTCACGGATTTCCGTCTCCGGTGGTAAGGCCCTTTGAAGAACGGAGCTAACACGTTAAAAACTTCCCACAAAATGACCGGCATCAAGCAGTTATACCTTGGGCTCTGGGGTCGCGCTCCCAGGTCGTCAAGACCAACACTAATCCGATTTCTCTTTCAGGTTCCTCAAGAAATACCCCTCTACGGTGTGGGCAGCCGGGAAGTGATGTCGGCCCACATACCTGTAACAGCACACGAGACCAAGTTGGTCACATTCAGAACTAGCTCTCTTAGACTGGATCCCAGTAGACAGTCGTTTGTGCGCTGTCCGACTAAACGGAACAATAAGGACTCAGAAAGATAGGGACACTCGTCGTTGCCTCTTCGTCGTCTATGCCTATTCTCCCACTGACTGCAGCTCAGATGATGTAACAGATGAGATTTGCAGACAGTTTTCCGACCTCCGGAAATCTAGGCGTTCTGATGTAGTAATAGTGGCTGGTAACTTTAATGCTAAGGTAAAGACTCCTGGGTGGATCTTATAGTGTCGTGGCTCAAAGAACAGATAATGGCGACCGTCCATTGCAGCTATGTTCAGATAACCGCCTCTTTCTTGCAAATACTAACTTTGAGCATAAGCAAAAACATCTTTTAACATGGCGACCCCCTAATTCATCCCAACGTCAGACCCAAATAGATCACATCGCTATCAGCCACCGATGGAGGGGCTCGATAGAAGACTGTCGCTCATTCTGGAGCACATGCGTAGATTCACATCATGCTCTAGTGCGAGCGCGTATTTGCTTGCGTCTTACTGAACGTAGGAAAGACGCTGCAAGGAAACCTCTTAGGGTCCTACTTAATGATAGTCAAGCTAAGAGCATATTTCAGGAACAACTAGGAAAACAGTTAGGCAGCCTGTATGTGATGCCCACCTCGAGGCAGCATGGAACGACATCAGAAAAGCTGTGGAAACAGCAGTGATATCTGCTAGTAAGGTGAACCACAAGGTGAGGGAGAAACACTGGATCTCAGCAGCATCTATCTCACTGATAGATGCTCGGAAACTCATTCCACCTGACTCTGAACATAACGAAGAGCGGAGTCTGCTTAAGCACAAGCTGACAAGAAGTCTAAGCAATGACCGTGAACAGTGGTGGGTAGCGAAAGCAAGAGAGATGGAAAAGGCAGCGGCAATAGGTAATAGCAGACAATTGTTCAGACTTGTTAAGGAAACCGGTATTAGGAAACCGACTGTTAGCGAAACAATCTCAGAGAAAGATGGACATATTATACATTCTCAATCCAGGAGATTGGATCGATGGGCAGAACACTTTAGGGATCAGTTCAACTGGCCTACAGCCACACTTCGGTTTTCCACGATCTCCAGTCAACCTGAATGGCAAGTTAATGTAGGTCCTCCATCTCTTTACGAAGTTGAAAAAGCTATAGGAAATCTGAAGCGAGGGAGAGCTGCAGGCCCTGACGGGTTTACTCCTGAGATTTTTAAGGATGATGGTTCAGTATTAGCAGTGAGATTAACTGAAGTCTTAGGTAGAATTTGGGAACTGGACGTAATCCCATTTGACTGGCCTCAATCACTGATTGTGCCAATCTATAAGAAAGGACAAAAGTCCTTTCGTGACAATCACAGAGGAATCAATTTGACTAACATAGTGTCTAGAATATTAGTTTCAATAATACTTCGACGCCTAACTAAAGCTCGTGAAGAGCAGACTAGAGAAAAACAGGCTGGTTTTCGACCGGGAAGTGGTTGTTTAGACCAGATAGTCACACTACGTCAGGTCCTAGAACATAGACACACATTCAGACGCCCCACAGTCGTAGTATTTCTCGACCTTAAGGCAGCATTCGACTCTGTTGATCGTAAGGTTCTATGGCAGTGTTTGTCACTGTGAAAGGAGTACCAAAGAAGTACATTAACCTTATAAAGGCTGTCTACTCGAACACAACTACTAGAGTGAGAGCTTATGGCGAACTGTCATCAGAATTGATTATCTCAAGTGGTGTTCGTCAGGGCTGTCCACTCACTCCATTCTTGTTTAACTTTGTTGTTTACGTGCTTTTGGAGATAACACTTTCCTCATCTAAATTTACAGGGGTTGAACTACCGGAAGATTCACTTTTTGACATAGAATATGCCGATGACATAGTTCTATTTAATGAAGACGCTGACAAAATGCAGAGTCTTCTGACCGCTCTAAGCAACAATGCAAGCATGTTCGGCATGCGATTCTCCCCACCGAAATGCAAAATGTTACTTCAGGATTGAGTTGCATCGACACCCGAATTAATTATAGGGAGTGAAGTAGTTGAGCGTGTCGACCGCTTTACTCATCTTGGAAGTCTCATCAGCCCTTGAGGTCTGGTGTGTGACGAAATCTCAGCACGGATACAGAAGGCTCAACTAGTTCTTGCCAACTTGCGTCATTTATGACGTAGGCGAGATATTCGTCTATCAATCAAAGGACGTGTTCACTGCGCAGCAGTTCGTTCCGTCCTACTTTATGGCAGTGAAACATGGCCGGTAAGAGTAGAGGATATACGTAGGTTACTAGTATTTGATCATAGTGTGTCTTCGAAATATTGCTCGTATATCCTGGGACCATCGAGTAAGTAAGTAATGCAGTTGTTAGGAAACGGGTACTAGGTAAGGATGGCAAATCAATTGATGAAGTAGTGAAACTTCATCAGTTGGGATGGCTGGGACACGTGTTACGTATGCCCAACCACCGACTACCCCGACGAGCGATGTTTTATGGTGTAGGAGTGGGTTGGGAGAAAGCTAGGAGCGACCAGACCAAAACATGGCACAAATCCACGAAGTCACTGACAAGTGAACTGAGCCATGTTGGTACGTATAGACTACCTAATTGGGGACCGCGAGATGATAGCAACCGATGGTTAGATACCCTGAATGACATGGCTCAAAATCGTTTGCAATGGCGCAGGTGCATCCACTCTTTGTGTTCTCCCAAATTCTAATCTTCTGAGTTTGTCATGTCCCTTCCTTCTTCTTTCCAAATTTATTTCACTATTATACTCCTTGAGTAACATCTTCAAATCCTAATCTTTCCGATTACTGCTTATACTCTTACCACCTCTACCACTACGGGATTTGGATCAACAACTGCATCTCTGTACCAATGTGGTGTGGCAACTCGAAGTAATGTACGTACGTACGAAGTTCTACGTTGTTACTGACTGACTGATATGTTGACAACGCCATTATCTGAAACGTTAAAGAGTTTTACTACTCAACATTAAAATATCCCAAGGAAAGTAGGAGAAGAGTCATGACTAAGTGCAAGAATATTCAGAAGATAAAAATGCATACTATTTCACAGTGAAAGATGTAATACCGGTTGAATTAAACAAAACAAAATTAATCAAAACCATGAACTGATTCAAAATGCTAATATAGAGTGGTGGTTTAATGGTTAAAGTACTTTACTTAGAACTGATTAGCTCCAGGTTTGAACACCACTTCAACTACCACATTTTGGGTAACCCAGGTAGTACAATAAACGTACAGTCTCTGAGAATTAAGTACCCAAACCTGTACTTCATAAAACAATGACATAAATATAATAAGTTGCTACATTTCAAAATGGTGCAATTAAAAGAAATCAAGAGTAATCACAAAAGAAACCAGAAAGTGCGGTAACTTGAACATATACCCATCCCTCCTACGTTCTAAGTTATTGTTACTCTTTTACTGGGGTTTCTTTACTTTACTCCTACCTGAAAATTCCATAAAATCAGACAGTAAATCGTTTCATATTTGTCCTTAATCGAACCCAACATTACATACTTTCAGTAACAGTAGGGAAAGATACGCCTTACGTTTTCGTCCAAAAGAATGTCAATAAAAGATACGTTTTCGTTTTTAATTTTTCTATAATTACAAGAAGAGAAAGAAACAAAAAACCATTACTATTACATTTTCCCGACTTTCAACTTGTTAATTTCTTCATACAATTCTTCGCATTGGTAAATTTGAACCAAGCAAGAACAACGAGAGTAGCAAAGGTGAGTTCATTTACTTCGTGGATTCTCGTCAGCAGCTTGCAACCTACGGAGGACAGTAAAAATTATTAGTAACTAACGTACATTATTCTGTATTAGTGAAGGCTAGTACAACAACGACAACAAGCATGGAGATATTATAAAGTGGTAAAAAGTTAATCGTTATTAAGTAACTTTGACAACGATATTAATTCTCTAACATGCCTCTGCGTTTTAAAATCTTTCTTTTAGGATTCTTACATCTAATGACACGCAAACATTCATCCACTTTACCATATTAAAATACTTCCATGCTTGTCGTTATTACCAGCCTAATGGTAGAACAAAAGTAAGTACCAAAAACACACATCCGATTAGCACATATTTAATTGAATGACGGTAGGTACGGCAAGATGGCAAATATCCATTACGGTTTTCATATTATTGTTGGCATTTCATCGACCACAGTTTTAGTCCTTAGTTTACACTAAATGGGTGAGTTCAAATTAGTTCTGCACCTTTAATTCAGAACATAGTAGCTGAAAAAAATGCTTGGCAAGATTATAATTCATGGACGAACCAATGAGATTTAAGATAACAGGTATTGGATTTTGGAGTGAAATTTACTCACCCATTTGACCAAATAGCGTCTGGGAATTTTAGCTGTCAGCTCGTGATGAAAAACCGTAAGTCTAATTCCTAACCCTAACCATCAACTGTGAATCAAAATTCTTATTCTTCAAACTGCTTTACAACCCTCACTTAGCCTTAGTAAGTAGGTAGATACTCTCAAAGTCACTTTGGCGTCGCTCAAAGTGCGTTCATAAATTATGGTTTCATCAAATGCTCTTTATGAGTACGCAGTCAGTAACCACTAAAAACCATCCCTCGCCTTTCTAAGCAATTAAAGAAATTAATAGTGGAAAAACCTAAAAGAACTCAAAGAATTCTAATGAAAACACAGAGAAATAACGTGTTTTTTTTCCAGGACAGTGTAGATTGTGGAGGCCTCACAAGATCGTAAAGTTTGGGGCTAGCTTGTGAAATGAAACTACTTAGGATTACAATTGATATGATCTAGACTACATGATTGCTGGATAAATATAATATCAATTTTAGGACTTATTATAGCATTTATAATGAGGTCGGCAATGACGAGTACATGAACCAACATCGGTAAATGGTAGGAAGACGCTTAACATGTATTTACATCCAAAATACCAGAAAATCATGGATTCTACAACTTACGCTTAAATATACGATGGAAGCTTCCATCGTAAGTTGTTACTAGTAACAGACGATGCAAACGAGAATTCACAAGCAATGAAAATGTATGCGCAAAAACTCTGGAAAATGGTGATAGCCTGACTTCTCCTTATATATATATATATATATATATATATATATATATATATAAGTCTATGAGATATTACCGTAGCAATAGACTAGCCAGCGAAATGGCCTTCCTAATAAATGTGAACGACATTTACGAAAAGCGTCTGGCTCGCAACATTTTCTGCAAATATGAAGTTACCGGTAAGAGAGTATTACCAATTTCCCAACTTTTGGGAACATTTTACCCGTTTTGGGGGGTATTCCCCAATATTTCCTCAGAATCCCCAAGCAACCAATATAGGGGAAATAAAGGCGAAATAAGGGGAAATGAAGCGGACGAAAGCGTAAATAAAGGGGAAATGTCGCCTTTTCGCCTTTACGTCGGTTATTTTGGGGAAATGTCGATTTTTCCCGCTCACATCATGTATTTGGGGGATATTCGTCAACAACCATACGTTACGTACCGTGTTTGAATATGCCGCATCCCGTACTGATGTTTTCATAAACGTCGATACAATAAGGCACTGCTTAATAAAAAAATCTATTGTCATAAACACTAGTAACAAAATGAGGACACAGGGATTTGTCTGATACACACATACACTGACTTCGTCTTTTGTGAATCCAAATTGTTCTGTTATACTTGGTAGGCATCACAAATAGCTAACGTGATGCATGTGAGTGGCGTGCTCTCCGTTTTTAATGTTCATTATAACTTATTACCCTGTTCAATTGAAGTCACAGAGAGCTCGTAGACGTAGGGCCACTATTAACTTGTCAAGCGTCCCTGGCTGTCATAGATCGACTTATAATAGACGGTGGAATAAATTACGTATAGCACTCATGAAAAAACATAACTTGCTTTCGTTTAGTCAGTTTGGAAATGAAAGCACAATCAAAGGTAACTGACTCTAACAGTGGTTTATGTTAAGTTGATGGCAGTCGAGACAGAAACTAACTGTAATGAGAGTCCTTCAACTGTCACGCCATCCACTAGCTACAGCAATCAAAGGCTTCTAGATAATAATGGTATGTATATGAAATGAATATGTTAATATATTTCTTATGGGATGTAATGGCGTTAATTTGTGCTCTCGGAATTTAGTAAATCGTAAGGAGCATATCAACGATCTACTGATGAATTTACTTACAACAACCTCTCTGAGCGCCAGAGATGCTGATCGGATTCTGAATGGTTTCCGAGTTCTTGTACCGGACTTACCGAGGAGCATCAGAAGTGTCCTGAGGACACAATTAGATACATCACCTTCAACATTAGAATCTAAGCATGCAGGCTGTGCTTCAGCGGCCCAGTAAGTCTTCTGTACGACCAAGTGAACTTTTTCAGATTTAATAGGTTGTATACAATGATGCAGAACATGTTTTCAGCTATTACTGACTTGAGTACAAATGTAGAGCTGCTACTAGCGAAGTTCAGTGAACGCGAACATCCGCATCAATTCGATTGTGGACTATCAAGTCAGCAGTTCCCTTTGTCATCTGAAGTGGAACTGCAGACGCTGGACACTGGTTTGCAGCAGAAAGAAACCAGGGATAGATTTGTAAGTCAACAACATTAACTTTTATAGATTATTCGTATTACAGATGGCCACGGTGACGAGGTTAATAGATAATGATCCGAAAACCTCGATGTGATATGTTTTGTCGTACCTGATGACACCTGAGGTTGCCAGCAATTTCACGTTACTTGGCACTTCAAAACGAGCAATTCAGAAATGCCGGTTTTATGGCTGCATGCGAAGTAACATATATCTATTATTTAAATTTCAGGTGCCTTAAAAAATCGCTTCCTGTCATCCTCTATAAACGAAAAAGACCTTGCTAAGCTGTACGATACAGCGACACAAGGTTTTTTTCACGACGTCCGAGACAAATTGATAAAGCGTAATAGGAGGAAACAAGAACAGGTACGTCCAAATTTAAAGTGATAACTTCCCTACTGCTATATAGTTACAGTCAACAGTGTTAACTAGCATAACCGTAAGTGAAGCTTCAAGTATCTGGCTAAGCCAAAGCATGTCGTTCAGATATCGTTGTAACTTCTCTTGTTCTCTGCACTTCAGAATTCACAGGAAGACTATTTTGATTCTCAATAGCTAATCATGCGTGGCTAAAGGAAGTAATCCGCGAAATACTTTTTATGTTCTACTTACTTTTCAACAAACATTATTTTGTAAATGAGCTTACCTGTTTCTTCTTTTGCAGATCTTTTCAAATAACAATGAATTGGCAATTACTATGAAAATGCAGAACGACTGGTGCCCAAGCTTCTGCTTTTCGTTTTCGATAAATTTATTTAAACATAAACCTTTTTTTCATGGATTGTGGTTTTAATGTGGTTTGTTGTGAGATGAAGGCTATGGTTATGCTAATGGTGTTTTAAAAGTTGTAGCGAAAGTAGACATTTCAGTGGATATTTAGGCGAAAAGTAGACAATCCAGTGGATAGTTAGGCTAAAAGTAGACAATTTCGCCTACAGAGAGACAAAAGGGGGGAATCCGCATTATTTCCCCCGGACAGGCGAAAAAGCAGACATTTTTTCCCGTTTCCCCTTTATTTTCCAACTCATTTTCCCCTTTATTGGTTGCTTGGGATTGTCAGCTAGGTTTTCATTTAAGTGTATTTAGGTTAGATCTTCGATACTCAAGTTGTATACGTTTTCTGGATTGACAAGTAATGAACATCTGATATCAAAGAAAACTGAGCTGAAGACCATAATGGATAGTTTAGAGACACAGTAAGCCTTAAAAAATCAACCTTCATTTGTTGCGTAAGGATAAAGTGAGGCGCGACCGGGTTTTTCTATTATTACAGTGTTCAAAACTCGCTGCTGAAGCTCCATGGACTGGTTTTACGATGAAAGTTTCGTCTCTGTCGGTATATATAATTATATATATGATAAACTGAAGAAAGGTGGCTTTTTTTCTCCCTTCCTTCAAATAGAAGTCAGGAAACGTCTAGAAAACCTAATCGTTGGATTAGGATTGTTTCTACAGGGAAAAGCAAAAAGCTGGCCAATTTAGTAATCAACAACCATTCAGGACCTCAAAATCTATGTAACGCGACTGTAATCTCTACTATAGTGAAGTCTGACTAGTGTATATAAACTAAGAATAAAAAACAACATAATGTCGTAAAGGAAAATCCATTCTCCAAATGAGTAGTTGTGAAACCGAAAGTTGATCATAATGACAGGTTATTCGACCTTCATAGAGTCATGAAGTGTGAAACCATAGGACCCAAAACCCGCTTTGAGCATGAAATTGGGTTGATTAAAGATCCATTTAACCAGATAATACCTCAAGGTATCTACGGGGTCACCTTATTGAAGCTCTACAGACCAAGTAGCCAAATAGGCCGCAGCGGTGAATAAATCTCCAGAAGAAATATCTTGGTAAGTCTTCGATATTGGATACCTACCGTATTAGATTTGATGGACTCACCTAGCTGAAGGCGCTCGGTCATGCATCCATAATCGATGACGAGTGGAAACACCGTGTTAACATCCCCTGAAAACGCTAGCCAACTTAGATCAGTGGATCGGTAACAGCAAAGATCGGTTGGTTGAGATTTGACCTCAAACAACCAATCATATGCCAAAACAGTAAAGTTCAAGTATTCATTCACTTCCTTATTT
The DNA here is from genome assembly GCF_000699445.3 of Schistosoma haematobium. Taxonomy (NCBI): domain Eukaryota; kingdom Metazoa; phylum Platyhelminthes; class Trematoda; order Strigeidida; family Schistosomatidae; genus Schistosoma; species Schistosoma haematobium. The sequence goes on from NC_067197.1 coordinate 24,604,499, forward strand.
TGCATAGGCGTTATATTTCCTACTATCTTATATTGAATGTTGAGAGGCTATGTTTGTCTGAACAAATAATCCCACGCTCCACTGTGACTGTGCGAAGATCTAAATAAAGACCTATTCACTACTTGTCTGGTTTCTTCTAACGGATGTACACAAGTGGGTTGGAGAGTGTTCAGCATGCCAACAATCAAAGATTATTCGTCACACGAATTCACCCATAGGTGTTTTCTCGCAACCAGATGCACATTTTGCCCATGTGCATATCAACTTGGTAGGTGCTTTACCACGTTCGAGCGATTTTAATTATCTTTTTACATGCACAGATCGATTTGCCAGATTCCCTATAGCCATCCCGATAGCGGACATCACAGCGGAAACAGTAGCCAAGGTTTTCATGCAGAACTGGGTGACCATTTTTGGCACTCCTATAACAATGACGGCGGATAGAGGAGCGCAATTTGAACCTGAACTATTCAATAACTTGGCTAAACTTCTAGGCTCCAATAGGATACGCTGCACTACATATCATCCTCAGGCTAATGGGATGGTCGAACGTTTTCACCGTCAGATGAAAACCGCCCTTATATCTCACTCAAACCCCAGTCAGTGGACAGAATTCCTACCGTTAGTTATGTTGAGAATACGAACACCTGTCAAAACTGACGAACAGTGTCCAGCTGCAGAACTGGTTTTCGGAACAACTCTGAGACTACCAGGTGAATTTATTAACCCTAATATTAACAGTCAAAGACTTAATTTAGAAAATTATGTAGACCAACTGCGGGGCCATATGTCTAAACTTAAGTCAGTTAATACTCGTGAACAATCGCGTGCCATATATGTACCTAAAGACCTAAGCAATTGCACGCACGTCTGGATAAGATGTGACAAAATAAAAGCACCACTTAGCCCTCCATTTGAAGGTCCTTTCAAAGTCGTCTCAAGAAAATCTAAATATTTCGTGATAGAAAAACATGGAAACATCGACACAGTATGTATTGATAGGCTAAAACCGGCTTATCTAGATCATGAACCACCATACGTGTTGTTAGATAGTTTAACTGAAAAATCAATTACGGAATCGAAATGTAAAAATGATAAATCTTTGCAAATGACTAAAACGGTTCGCTGGGCACATCCGATTAGTCAGTCAAGGATGTTGACAGTTTCGGCTGCAGGATAAAATCTAACCACGTAGCTAATCAGACCCTGCATTTACTTAAAAAAATTTCCTCATTCCACCTCACCTACAACTCCCCAGACCTTTTACTTTTGATATATAAGTGTTATGTCAAATTTTTTTTAAATACTGGACACATAAGCTAAATATTCCGTAACGATAGCTGAGGATTTTAATCAAACTCATACAGCTAACACTGGTGGATACAACGAATTCAAGAAGCAACCCAGAATACCAATCCGTTCTGGAGGCCAAGCACTTACGTGGAACCGAACAATTATCAATTATATTTATATATTTCCATTTTGTATCTTATTATTTCATGCAGGCGGTGGAGCATTTTTTCAGGTTTGATTGGTTTTCACCATTACCTTTGAAGTGGATTCTTCTTTACTTTTTACTTGAGGGCGACTCAAGAGGCAGGTGAGTAAACACTTGATAGCCGGTCTAAGCATGGAAAAATCGTACCTCACCAACATGGTGTTGAGTAGTCCGCTCGCGGAACTTCCTCAGATATTCTTGTTCCATATTCTCACACTCTTTCTCTTGAGAGCATGTAGCAAACCGTCAGCGATAGTTGTAGAAGAAATCACATGCTACAAAACAGAATGACAAGCTAGCAAATGAAGGGACATCCATGGACTATCGTTGATTGCTGACGGAATTAGTCGTCATTGATCGGAAGTCAAAGAGTGAGCGAGTTTATAATTTTCCCTTGAGCCGATAAAACAAAACTAAGGTGTTTTTGATAGCTAGGTTAATCGAACCGACGTTCCTACGGAGGTCGATTCTAGGGGGAAGATAATGTAACAGCATAGATCGGTTGGTTGAGATTTGACCTCAAACAACCAATCATATGCCAAAACAGTAAAGTTCAAGTATTCATTCACTTCCTTATTTTGCATAGGCGTTATATTTCCTACTATCTTATATTGAATGTTGAGAGGCTATGTTTGTCTGAACAAATAATCCCACGCTCCACTGTGACTGTGCGAAGATCTAAATAAAGACCTATTCACTACTTGTCTGGTTTCTTCTAACGGATGTACACAAGTGGGTTGGAGAGTGTTCAGCATGCCAACAATCAAAGATTATTCGTCACACGAATTCACCCATAGGTGTTTTCTCGCAACCAGATGCACATTTTGCCCATGTGCATATCAACTTGGTAGGTGCTTTACCACGTTCGAGCGATTTTAATTATCTTTTTACATGCACAGATCGATTTGCCAGATTCCCTATAGCCATCCCGATAGCGGACATCACAGCGGAAACAGTAGCCAAGGTTTTCATGCAGAACTGGGTGACCATTTTTGGCACTCCTATAACAATGACGGCGGATAGAGGAGCGCAATTTGAACCTGAACTATTCAATAACTTGGCTAAACTTCTAGGCTCCAATAGGATACGCTGCACTACATATCATCCTCAGGCTAATGGGATGGTCGAACGTTTTCACCGTCAGATGAAAACCGCCCTTATATCTCACTCAAACCCCAGTCAGTGGACAGAATTCCTACCGTTAGTTATGTTGGGAATACGAACACCTGTCAAAACTGACGAACAGTGTCCAGCTGCAGAACTGGTTTTCGGAACAACTCTGAGACTACCAGGTGAATTTATTAACCCTAATATTAACAGTCAAAGACTTAATTTAGAAAATTATGTAGACCAACTGCGGGGCCATATGTCTAAACTTAAGTCAGTTAATACTCGTGAACAATCGCGTGCCATATATGTACCTAAAGACCTAAGCAATTGCACGCACGTCTGGATAAGATGTGACAAAATAAAAGCACCACTTAGCCCTCCATTTGAAGGTCCTTTCAAAGTCGTCTCAAGAAAATCTAAATATTTCGTGATAGAAAAACATGGAAACATCGACACAGTATGTATTGATAGGCTAAAACCGGCTTATCTAGATCATGAACCACCATACGTGTTGTTAGATAGTTTAACTGAAAAATCAATTACGGAATCGAAATGTAAAAATGATAAATCTTTGCAAATGACTAAAACGGTTCGCTGGGCACATCCGATTAGTCAGTCAAGGATGTTGACAGTTTCGGCTGCAGGATAAAATCTAACCACGTAGCTAATCAGACCCTGCATTTACTTAAAAAAATTTCCTCATTCCACCTCACCTACAACTCCCCAGACCTTTTACTTTTGATATATAAGTGTTATGTCAAATTTTTTTTAAATACTGGACACATAAGCTAAATATTCCGTAACGATAGCTGAGGATTTTAATCAAACTCATACAGCTAACACTGGTGGATACAACGAATTCAAGAAGCAACCCAGAATACCAATCCGTTCTGGAGGCCAAGCACTTACGTGGAACCGAACAATTATCAATTATATTTATATATTTCCATTTTGTATCTTATTATTTCATGCAGGCGGTGGAGCATTTTTTCAGGTTTGATTGGTTTTCACCATTACCTTTGAAGTGGATTCTTCTTTACTTTTTACTTGAGGGCGACTCAAGAGGCAGGTGAGTAAACACTTGATAGCCGGTCTAAGCATGGAAAAATCGTACCTCACCAACATGGTGTTGAGTAGTCCGCTCGCGGAACTTCCTCAGATATTCTTGTTCCATATTCTCACACTCTTTCTCTTGAGAGCATGTAGCAAACCGTCAGCGATAGTTGTAGAAGAAATCACATGCTACAAAACAGAATGACAAGCTAGCAAATGAAGGGACATCCATGGACTATCGTTGATTGCTGACGGAATTAGTCGTCATTGATCGGAAGTCAAAGAGTGAGCGAGTTTATAATTTTCCCTTGAGCCGATAAAACAAAACTAAGGTGTTTTTGATAGCTAGGTTAATCGAACCGACGTTCCTACGGAGGTCGATTCTAGGGGGAAGATAATGTAACAGCATAGATCGGTTGGTTGAGATTTGACCTCAAACAACCAATCATATGCCAAAACAGTAAAGTTCAAGTATTGATTCACTTCCTTATTTTGCATAGGCGTTATATTTCCTACTATCTTATATTGAATGTTGAGAGGCTATGTTTGTCTGAACAAATAATCCCACGCTCCACTGTGACTGTGCGAAGATCTAAATAAAGACCTATTCACTACTTGTCTGGTTTCTTCTAACGGATGTACACAAGTGGGTTGGAGAGTGTTCAGCATGCCAACAATCAAAGATTATTCGTCACACGAATTCACCCATAGGTGTTTTCTCGCAACCAGATGCACATTTTGCCCATGTGCATATCAACTTGGTAGGTGCTTTACCACGTTCGAGCGATTTTAATTATCTTTTTACATGCACAGATCGATTTGCCAGATTCCCTATAGCCATCCCGATAGCGGACATCACAGCGGAAACAGTAGCCAAGGTTTTCATGCAGAACTGGGTGACCATTTTTGGCACTCCTATAACAATGACGGCGGATAGAGGAGCGCAATTTGAACCTGAACTATTCAATAACTTGGCTAAACTTCTAGGCTCCAATAGGATACGCTGCACTACATATCATCCTCAGGCTAATGGGATGGTCGAACGTTTTCACCGTCAGATGAAAACCGCCCTTATATCTCACTCAAACCCCAGTCAGTGGACAGAATTCCTACCGTTAGTTATGTTGGGAATACGAACACCTGTCAAAACTGACGAACAGTGTCCAGCTGCAGAACTGGTTTTCGGAACAACTCTGAGACTACCAGGTGAATTTATTAACCCTAATATTAACAGTCAAAGACTTAATTTAGAAAATTATGTAGACCAACTGCGGGGCCATATGTCTAAACTTAAGTCAGTTAATACTCGTGAACAATCGCGTGCCATATATGTACCTAAAGACCTAAGCAATTGCACGCACGTCTGGATAAGATGTGACAAAATAAAAGCACCACTTAGCCCTCCATTTGAAGGTCCTTTCAAAGTCGTCTCAAGAAAATCTAAATATTTCGTGATAGAAAAACATGGAAACATCGACACAGTATGTATTGATAGGCTAAAACCGGCTTATCTAGATCATGAACCACCATACGTGTTGTTAGATAGTTTAACTGAAAAATCAATTACGGAATCGAAATGTAAAAATGATAAATCTTTGCAAATGACTAAAACGGTTCGCTGGGCACATCCGATTAGTCAGTCAAGGATGTTGACAGTTTCGGCTGCAGGATAAAATCTAACCACGTAGCTAATCAGACCCTGCATTTACTTAAAAAAATTTCCTCATTCCACCTCACCTACAACTCCCCAGACCTTTTACTTTTGATATATAAGTGTTATGTCAAATTTTTTTTAAATACTGGACACATAAGCTAAATATTCCGTAACGATAGCTGAGGATTTTAATCAAACTCATACAGCTAACACTGGTGGATACAACGAATTCAAGAAGCAACCCAGAATACCAATCCGTTCTGGAGGCCAAGCACTTACGTGGAACCGAACAATTATCAATTATATTTATATATTTCCATTTTGTATCTTATTATTTCATGCAGGCGGTGGAGCATTTTTTCAGGTTTGATTGGTTTTCACCATTACCTTTGAAGTGGATTCTTCTTTACTTTTTACTTGAGGGCGACTCAAGAGGCAGGTGAGTAAACACTTGATAGCCGGTCTAAGCATGGAAAAATCGTACCTCACCAACATGGTGTTGAGTAGTCCGCTCGCGGAACTTCCTCAGATATTCTTGTTCCATATTCTCACACTCTTTCTCTTGAGAGCACGTAGCAAACCGTCAGCGATAGTTGTAGAAGAAATCACATGCTACAAAACAGAATGACAAGCTAGCAAATGAAGGGACATCCATGGACTATCGTTGATTGCTGACGGAATTAGTCGTCATTGATCGGAAGTCAAAGAGTGAGCGAGTTTATAATTTTCCCTTGAGCCGATAAAACAAAACTAAGGTGTTTTTGATAGCTAGGTTAATCGAACCGACGTTCCTACGGAGGTCGATTCTAGGGGAAGATAATGTAACAGCATAGATCGGTTGGTTGAGATTTGACCTCAAACAACCAATCATATGCCAAAACAGTAAAGTTCAAGTATTCATTCACTTCCTTATTTTGCATAGGCGTTATATTTCCTACTATCTTATATTGAATGTTGAGAGGCTATGTTTGTCTGAACAAATAATCCCACGCTCCACTGTGACTGTGCGAAGATCTAAATAAAGACCTATTCACTACTTGTCTGGTTTCTTCTAACGGATGTACACAAGTGGGTTGGAGAGTGTTCAGCATGCCAACAATCAAAGATTATCCGTCACACGAATTCACCCATAGGTGTTTTCTCGCAACCAGATGCACATTTTGCCCATGTGCATATCAACTTGGTAGGTGCTTTACCACGTTCGAGCGATTTTAATTATCTTTTTACATGCACAGATCGATTTGCCAGATTCCCTATAGCCATCCCGATAGCGGACATCACAGCGGAAACAGTAGCCAAGGTTTTCATGCAGAACTGGGTGACCATTTTTGGCACTCCTATAACAATGACGGCGGATAGAGGAGCGCAATTTGAACCTGAACTATTCAATAACTTGGCTAAACTTCTAGGCTCCAATAGGATACGCTGCACTACATATCATCCTCAGGCTAATGGGATGGTCGAACGTTTTCACCGTCAGATGAAAACCGCCCTTATATCTCACTCAAACCCCAGTCAGTGGACAGAATTCCTACCGTTAGTTATGTTGGGAATACGAACACCTGTCAAAACTGACGAACAGTGTCCAGCTGCAGAACTGGTTTTCGGAACAACTCTGAGACTACCAGGTGAATTTATTAACCCTAATATTAACAGTCAAAGACTTAATTTAGAAAATTATGTAGACCAACTGCGGGGCCATATGTCTAAACTTAAGTCAGTTAATACTCGTGAACAATCGCGTGCCATATATGTACCTAAAGACCTAAGCAATTGCACGCACGTCTGGATAAGATGTGACAAAATAAAAGCACCACTTAGCCCTCCATTTGAAGGTCCTTTCAAAGTCGTCTCAAGAAAATCTAAATATTTCGTGATAGAAAAACATGGAAACATCGACACAGTATGTATTGATAGGCTAAAACCGGCTTATCTAGATCATGAACCACCATACGTGTTGTTAGATAGTTTAACTGAAAAATCAATTACGGAATCGAAATGTAAAAATGATAAATCTTTGCAAATGACTAAAACGGTTCGCTGGGCACATCCGATTAGTCAGTCAAGGATGTTGACAGTTTCGGCTGCAGGATAAAATCTAACCACGTAGCTAATCAGACCCTGCATTTACTTAAAAAAATTTCCTCATTCCACCTCACCTACAACTCCCCAGACCTTTTACTTTTGATATATAAGTGTTATGTCAAATTTTTTTTAAATACTGGACACATAAGCTAAATATTCCGTAACGATAGCTGAGGATTTTAATCAAACTCATACAGCTAACACTGGTGGATACAACGAATTCAAGAAGCAACCCAGAATACCAATCCGTTCTGGAGGCCAAGCACTTACGTGGAACCGAACAATTATCAATTATATTTATATATTTCCATTTTGTATCTTATTATTTCATGCAGGCGGTGGAGCATTTTTTCAGGTTTGATTGGTTTTCACCATTACCTTTGAAGTGGATTCTTCTTTACTTTTTACTTGAGGGCGACTCAAGAGGCAGGTGAGTAAACACTTGATAGCCGGTCTAAGCATGGAAAAATCGTACCTCACCAACATGGTGTTGAGTAGTCCGCTCGCGGAACTTCCTCAGATATTCTTGTTCCATATTCTCACACTCTTTCTCTTGAGAGCACGTAGCAAACCGTCAGCGATAGTTGTAGAAGAAATCACATGCTACAAAACAGAATGACAAGCTAGCAAATGAAGGGACATCCATGGACTATCGTTGATTGCTGACGGAATTAGTCGTCATTGATCGGAAGTCAAAGAGTGAGCGAGTTTATAATTTTCCCTTGAGCCGATAAAACAAAACTAAGGTGTTTTTGATAGCTAGGTTAATCGAACCGACGTTCCTACGGAGGTCGATTCTAGGGGGAAGATAATGTAACAGCATAGATCGGTTGGTTGAGATTTGACCTCAAACAACCAATCATATGCCAAAACAGTAAAGTTCAAGTATTCATTCACTTCCTTATTTTGCATAGGCGTTATATTTCCTACTATCTTATATTGAATGTTGAGAGGCTATGTTTGTCTGAACAAATAATCCCACGCTCCACTGTGACTGTGCGAAGATCTAAATAAAGACCTATTCACTACTTGTCTGGTTTCTTCTAACGGATGTACACAAGTGGGTTGGAGAGTGTTCAGCATGCCAACAATCAAAGATTATTCGTCACACGAATTCACCCATAGGTGTTTTCTCGCAACCAGATGCACATTTTGCCCATGTGCATATCAACTTGGTAGGTGCTTTACCACGTTCGAGCGATTTTAATTATCTTTTTACATGCACAGATCGATTTGCCAGATTCCCTATAGCCATCCCGATAGCGGACATCACAGCGGAAACAGTAGCCAAGGTTTTCATGCAGAACTGGGTGACCATTTTTGGCACTCCTATAACAATGACGGCGGATAGAGGAGCGCAATTTGAACCTGAACTATTCAATAACTTGGCTAAACTTCTAGGCTCCAATAGGATACGCTGCACTACATATCATCCTCAGGCTAATGGGATGGTCGAACGTTTTCACCGTCAGATGAAAACCGCCCTTATATCTCACTCAAACCCCAGTCAGTGGACAGAATTCCTACCGTTAGTTATGTTGGGAATACGAACACCTGTCAAAACTGACGAACAGTGTCCAGCTGCAGAACTGGTTTTCGGAACAACTCTGAGACTACCAGGTGAATTTATTAACCCTAATATTAACAGTCAAAGACTTAATTTAGAAAATTATGTAGACCAACTGCGGGGCCATATGTCTAAACTTAAGTCAGTTAATACTCGTGAACAATCGCGTGCCATATATGTACCTAAAGACCTAAGCAATTGCACGCACGTCTGGATAAGATGTGACAAAATAAAAGCACCACTTAGCCCTCCATTTGAAGGTCCTTTCAAAGTCGTCTCAAGAAAATCTAAATATTTCGTGATAGAAAAACATGGAAACATCGACACAGTATGTATTGATAGGCTAAAACCGGCTTATCTAGATCATGAACCACCATACGTGTTGTTAGATAGTTTAACTGAAAAATCAATTACGGAATCGAAATGTAAAAATGATAAATCTTTGCAAATGACTAAAACGGTTCGCTGGGCACATCCGATTAGTCAGTCAAGGATGTTGACAGTTTCGGCTGCAGGATAAAATCTAACCACGTAGCTAATCAGACCCTGCATTTACTTAAAAAAATTTCCTCATTCCACCTCACCTACAACTCCCCAGACCTTTTACTTTTGATATATAAGTGTTATGTCAAATTTTTTTTAAATACTGGACACATAAGCTAAATATTCCGTAACGATAGCTGAGGATTTTAATCAAACTCATACAGCTAACACTGGTGGATACAACGAATTCAAGAAGCAACCCAGAATACCAATCCGTTCTGGAGGCCAAGCACTTACGTGGAACCGAACAATTATCAATTATATTTATATATTTCCATTTTGTATCTTATTATTTCATGCAGGCGGTGGAGCATTTTTTCAGGTTTGATTGGTTTTCACCATTACCTTTGAAGTGGATTCTTCTTTACTTTTTACTTGAGGGCGACTCAAGAGGCAGGTGAGTAAACACTTGATAGCCGGTCTAAGCATGGAAAAATCGTACCTCACCAACATGGTGTTGAGTAGTCCGCTCGCGGAACTTCCTCAGATATTCTTGTTCCATATTCTCACACTCTTTCTCTTGAGAGCACGTAGCAAACCGTCAGCGATAGTTGTAGAAGAAATCACATGCTACAAAACAGAATGACAAGCTAGCAAATGAAGGGACATCCATGGACTATCGTTGATTGCTGACGGAATTAGTCGTCATTGATCGGAAGTCAAAGAGTGAGCGAGTTTATAATTTTCCCTTGAGCCGATAAAACAAAACTAAGGTGTTTTTGATAGCTAGGTTAATCGAACCGACGTTCCTACGGAGGTCGATTCTAGGGGAAGATAATGTAACAGCATAGATCGGTTGGTTGAGATTTGACCTCAAACAACCAATCATATGCCAAAACAGTAAAGTTCAAGTATTCATTCACTTCCTTATTTTGCATAGGCGTTATATTTCCTACTATCTTATATTGAATGTTGAGAGGCTATGTTTGTCTGAACAAATAATCCCACGCTCCACTGTGACTGTGCGAAGATCTAAATAAAGACCTATTCACTACTTGTCTGGTTTCTTCTAACGGATGTACACAAGTGGGTTGGAGAGTGTTCAGCATGCCAACAATCAAAGATTATTCGTCACACGAATTCACCCATAGGTGTTTTCTCGCAACCAGATGCACATTTTGCCCATGTGCATATCAACTTGGTAGGTGCTTTACCACGTTCGAGCGATTTTAATTATCTTTTTACATGCACAGATCGATTTGCCAGATTCCCTATAGCCATCCCGATAGCGGACATCACAGCGGAAACAGTAGCCAAGGTTTTCATGCAGAACTGGGTGACCATTTTTGGCACTCCTATAACAATGACGGCGGATAGAGGAGCGCAATTTGAACCTGAACTATTCAATAACTTGGCTAAACTTCTAGGCTCCAATAGGATACGCTGCACTACATATCATCCTCAGGCTAATGGGATGGTCGAACGTTTTCACCGTCAGATGAAAACCGCCCTTATATCTCACTCAAACCCCAGTCAGTGGACAGAATTCCTACCGTTAGTTATGTTGGGAATACGAACACCTGTCAAAACTGACGAACAGTGTCCAGCTGCAGAACTGGTTTTCGGAACAACTCTGAGACTACCAGGTGAATTTATTAACCCTAATATTAACAGTCAAAGACTTAATTTAGAAAATTATGTAGACCAACTGCGGGGCCATATGTCTAAACTTAAGTCAGTTAATACTCGTGAACAATCGCGTGCCATATATGTACCTAAAGACCTAAGCAATTGCACGCACGTCTGGATAAGATGTGACAAAATAAAAGCACCACTTAGCCCTCCATTTGAAGGTCCTTTCAAAGTCGTCTCAAGAAAATCTAAATATTTCGTGATAGAAAAACATGGAAACATCGACACAGTATGTATTGATAGGCTAAAACCGGCTTATCTAGATCATGAACCACCATACGTGTTGTTAGATAGTTTAACTGAAAAATCAATTACGGAATCGAAATGTAAAAATGATAAATCTTTGCAAATGACTAAAACGGTTCGCTGGGCACATCCGATTAGTCAGTCAAGGATGTTGACAGTTTCGGCTGCAGGATAAAATCTAACCACGTAGCTAATCAGACCCTGCATTTACTTAAAAAAATTTCCTCATTCCACCTCACCTACAACTCCCCAGACCTTTTACTTTTGATATATAAGTGTTATGTCAAATTTTTTTTAAATACTGGACACATAAGCTAAATATTCCGTAACGATAGCTGAGGATTTTAATCAAACTCATACAGCTAACACTGGTGGATACAACGAATTCAAGAAGCAACCCAGAATACCAATCCGTTCTGGAGGCCAAGCACTTACGTGGAACCGAACAATTATCAATTATATTTATATATTTCCATTTTGTATCTTATTATTTCATGCAGGCGGTGGAGCATTTTTTCAGGTTTGATTGGTTTTCACCATTACCTTTGAAGTGGATTCTTCTTTACTTTTTACTTGAGGGCGACTCAAGAGGCAGGTGAGTAAACACTTGATAGCCGGTCTAAGCATGGAAAAATCGTACCTCACCAACATGGTGTTGAGTAGTCCGCTCGCGGAACTTCCTCAGATATTCTTGTTCCATATTCTCACACTCTTTCTCTTGAGAGCACGTAGCAAACCGTCAGCGATAGTTGTAGAAGAAATCACATGCTACAAAACAGAATGACAAGCTAGCAAATGAAGGGACATCCATGGACTATCGTTGATTGCTGACGGAATTAGTCGTCATTGATCGGAAGTCAAAGAGTGAGCGAGTTTATAATTTTCCCTTGAGCCGATAAAACAAAACTAAGGTGTTTTTGATAGCTAGGTTAATCGAACCGACGTTCCTACGGAGGTCGATTCTAGGGGGAAGATAATGTAACAGCATAGATCGGTTGGTTGAGATTTGACCTCAAACAACCAATCATATGCCAAAACAGTAAAGTTCAAGTATTCATTCACTTCCTTATTTTGCATAGGCGTTATATTTCCTACTATCTTATATTGAATGTTGAGAGGCTATGTTTGTCTGAACAAATAATCCCACGCTCCACTGTGACTGTGCGAAGATCTAAATAAAGACCTATTCACTACTTGTCTGGTTTCTTCTAACGGATGTACACAAGTGGGTTGGAGAGTGTTCAGCATGCCAACAATCAAAGATTATTCGTCACACGAATTCACCCATAGGTGTTTTCTCGCAACCAGATGCACATTTTGCCCATGTGCATATCAACTTGGTAGGTGCTTTACCACGTTCGAGCGATTTTAATTATCTTTTTACATGCACAGATCGATTTGCCAGATTCCCTATAGCCATCCCGATAGCGGACATCACAGCGGAAACAGTAGCCAAGGTTTTCATGCAGAACTGGGTGACCATTTTTGGCACTCCTATAACAATGACGGCGGATAGAGGAGCGCAATTTGAACCTGAACTATTCAATAACTTGGCTAAACTTCTAGGCTCCAATAGGATACGCTGCACTACATATCATCCTCAGGCTAATGGGATGGTCGAACGTTTTCACCGTCAGATGAAAACCGCCCTTATATCTCACTCAAACCCCAGTCAGTGGACAGAATTCCTACCGTTAGTTATGTTGGGAATACGAACACCTGTCAAAACTGACGAACAGTGTCCAGCTGCAGAACTGGTTTTCGGAACAACTCTGAGACTACCAGGTGAATTTATTAACCCTAATATTAACAGTCAAAGACTTAATTTAGAAAATTATGTAGACCAACTGCGGGGCCATATGTCTAAACTTAAGTCAGTTAATACTCGTGAACAATCGCGTGCCATATATGTACCTAAAGACCTAAGCAATTGCACGCACGTCTGGATAAGATGTGACAAAATAAAAGCACCACTTAGCCCTCCATTTGAAGGTCCTTTCAAAGTCGTCTCAAGAAAATCTAAATATTTCGTGATAGAAAAACATGGAAACATCGACACAGTATGTATTGATAGGCTAAAACCGGCTTATCTAGATCATGAACCACCATACGTGTTGTTAGATAGTTTAACTGAAAAATCAATTACGGAATCGAAATGTAAAAATGATAAATCTTTGCAAATGACTAAAACGGTTCGCTGGGCACATCCGATTAGTCAGTCAAGGATGTTGACAGTTTCGGCTGCAGGATAAAATCTAACCACGTAGCTAATCAGACCCTGCATTTACTTAAAAAAATTTCCTCATTCCACCTCACCTACAACTCCCCAGACCTTTTACTTTTGATATATAAGTGTTATGTCAAATTTTTTTTAAATACTGGACACATAAGCTAAATATTCCGTAACGATAGCTGAGGATTTTAATCAAACTCATACAGCTAACACTGGTGGATACAACGAATTCAAGAAGCAACCCAGAATACCAATCCGTTCTGGAGGCCAAGCACTTACGTGGAACCGAACAATTATCAATTATATTTATATATTTCCATTTTGTATCTTATTATTTCATGCAGGCGGTGGAGCATTTTTTCAGGTTTGATTGGTTTTCACCATTACCTTTGAAGTGGATTCTTCTTTACTTTTTACTTGAGGGCGACTCAAGAGGCAGGTGAGTAAACACTTGATAGCCGGTCTAAGCATGGAAAAATCGTACCTCACCAACATGGTGTTGAGTAGTCCGCTCGCGGAACTTCCTCAGATATTCTTGTTCCATATTCTCACACTCTTTCTCTTGAGAGCACGTAGCAAACCGTCAGCGATAGTTGTAGAAGAAATCACATGCTACAAAACAGAATGACAAGCTAGCAAATGAAGGGACATCCATGGACTATCGTTGATTGCTGACGGAATTAGTCGTCATTGATCGGAAGTCAAAGAGTGAGCGAGTTTATAATTTTCCCTTGAGCCGATAAAACAAAACTAAGGTGTTTTTGATAGCTAGGTTAATCGAACCGACGTTCCTACGGAGGTCGATTCTAGGGGGAAGATAATGTAACAGCATAGATCGGTTGGTTGAGATTTGACCTCAAACAACCAATCATATGCCAAAACAGTAAAGTTCAAGTATTCATTCACTTCCTTATTTTGCATAGGCGTTATATTTCCTACTATCTTATATTGAATGTTGAGAGGCTATGTTTGTCTGAACAAATAATCCCACGCTCCACTGTGACTGTGCGAAGATCTAAATAAAGACCTATTCACTACTTGTCTGGTTTCTTCTAACGGATGTACACAAGTGGGTTGGAGAGTGTTCAGCATGCCAACAATCAAAGATTATTCGTCACACGAATTCACCCATAGGTGTTTTCTCGCAACCAGATGCACATTTTGCCCATGTGCATATCAACTTGGTAGGTGCTTTACCACGTTCGAGCGATTTTAATTATCTTTTTACATGCACAGATCGATTTGCCAGATTCCCTATAGCCATCCCGATAGCGGACATCACAGCGGAAACAGTAGCCAAGGTTTTCATGCAGAACTGGGTGACCATTTTTGGCACTCCTATAACAATGACGGCGGATAGAGGAGCGCAATTTGAACCTGAACTATTCAATAACTTGGCTAAACTTCTAGGCTCCAATAGGATACGCTGCACTACATATCATCCTCAGGCTAATGGGATGGTCGAACGTTTTCACCGTCAGATGAAAACCGCCCTTATATCTCACTCAAACCCCAGTCAGTGGACAGAATTCCTACCGTTAGTTATGTTGGGAATACGAACACCTGTCAAAACTGACGAACAGTGTCCAGCTGCAGAACTGGTTTTCGGAACAACTCTGAGACTACCAGGTGAATTTATTAACCCTAATATTAACAGTCAAAGACTTAATTTAGAAAATTATGTAGACCAACTGCGGGGCCATATGTCTAAACTTAAGTCAGTTAATACTCGTGAACAATCGCGTGCCATATATGTACCTAAAGACCTAAGCAATTGCACGCACGTCTGGATAAGATGTGACAAAATAAAAGCACCACTTAGCCCTCCATTTGAAGGTCCTTTCAAAGTCGTCTCAAGAAAATCTAAATATTTCGTGATAGAAAAACATGGAAACATCGACACAGTATGTATTGATAGGCTAAAACCGGCTTATCTAGATCATGAACCACCATACGTGTTGTTAGATAGTTTAACTGAAAAATCAATTACGGAATCGAAATGTAAAAATGATAAATCTTTGCAAATGACTAAAACGGTTCGCTGGGCACATCCGATTAGTCAGTCAAGGATGTTGACAGTTTCGGCTGCAGGATAAAATCTAACCACGTAGCTAATCAGACCCTGCATTTACTTAAAAAATTTCCTCATTCCACCTCACCTACAACTCCCCAGACCTTTTACTTTTGATATATAAGTGTTATGTCAAATTTTTTTAAATACTGGACACATAAGCTAAATATTCCGTAACGATAGCTGAGGATTTTAATCAAACTCATACAGCTAACACTGGTGGATACAACGAATTCAAGAAGCAACCCAGAATACCAATCCGTTCTGGAGGCCAAGCACTTACGTGGAACCGAACAATTATCAATTATATTTATATATTTCCATTTTGTATCTTATTATTTCATGCAGGCGGTGGAGCATTTTTTCAGGTTTGATTGGTTTTCACCATTACCTTTGAAGTGGATTCTTCTTTACTTTTTACTTGAGGGCGACTCAAGAGGCAGGTGAGTAAACACTTGATAGCCGGTCTAAGCATGGAAAAATCGTACCTCACCAACATGGTGTTGAGTAGTCCGCTCGCGGAACTTCCTCAGATATTCTTGTTCCATATTCTCACACTCTTTCTCTTGAGAGCACGTAGCAAACCGTCAGCGATAGTTGTAGAAGAAATCACATGCTACAAAACAGAATGACAAGCTAGCAAATGAAGGGACATCCATGGACTATCGTTGATTGCTGACGGAATTAGTCGTCATTGATCGGAAGTCAAAGAGTGAGCGAGTTTATAATTTTCCCTTGAGCCGATAAAACAAAACTAAGGTGTTTTTGATAGCTAGGTTAATCGAACCGACGTTCCTACGGAGGTCGATTCTAGGGGGAAGATAATGTAACAGCATAGATCGGTTGGTTGAGATTTGACCTCAAACAACCAATCATATGCCAAAACAGTAAAGTTCAAGTATTCATTCACTTCCTTATTTTGCATAGGCGTTATATTTCCTACTATCTTATATTGAATGTTGAGAGGCTATGTTTGTCTGAACAAATAATCCCACGCTCCACTGTGACTGTGCGAAGATCTAAATAAAGACCTATTCACTACTTGTCTGGTTTCTTCTAACGGATGTACACAAGTGGGTTGGAGAGTGTTCAGCATGCCAACAATCAAAGATTATTCGTCACACGAATTCACCCATAGGTGTTTTCTCGCAACCAGATGCACATTTTGCCCATGTGCATATCAACTTGGTAGGTGCTTTACCACGTTCGAGCGATTTTAATTATCTTTTTACATGCACAGATCGATTTGCCAGATTCCCTATAGCCATCCCGATAGCGGACATCACAGCGGAAACAGTAGCCAAGGTTTTCATGCAGAACTGGGTGACCATTTTTGGCACTCCTATAACAATGACGGCGGATAGAGGAGCGCAATTTGAACCTGAACTATTCAATAACTTGGCTAAACTTCTAGGCTCCAATAGGATACGCTGCACTACATATCATCCTCAGGCTAATGGGATGGTCGAACGTTTTCACCGTCAGCTGAAAACCGCCCTTATATCTCACTCAAACCCCAGTCAGTGGACAGAATTCCTACCGTTAGTTATGTTGGGAATACGAACACCTGTCAAAACTGACGAACAGTGTCCAGCTGCAGAACTGGTTTTCGGAACAACTCTGAGACTACCAGGTGAATTTATTAACCCTAATATTAACAGTCAAAGACTTAATTTAGAAAATTATGTAGACCAACTGCGGGGCCATATGTCTAAACTTAAGTCAGTTAATACTCGTGAACAATCGCGTGCCATATATGTACCTAAAGACCTAAGCAATTGCACGCACGTCTGGATAAGATGTGACAAAATAAAAGCACCACTTAGCCCTCCATTTGAAGGTCCTTTCAAAGTCGTCTCAAGAAAATCTAAATATTTCGTGATAGAAAAACATGGAAACATCGACACAGTATGTATTGATAGGCTAAAACCGGCTTATCTAGATCATGAACCACCATACGTGTTGTTAGATAGTTTAACTGAAAAATCAATTACGGAATCGAAATGTAAAAATGATAAATCTTTGCAAATGACTAAAACGGTTCGCTGGGCACATCCGATTAGTCAGTCAAGGATGTTGACAGTTTCGGCTGCAGGATAAAATCTAACCACGTAGCTAATCAGACCCTGCATTTACTTAAAAAAATTTCCTCATTCCACCTCACCTACAACTCCCCAGACCTTTTACTTTTGATATATAAGTGTTATGTCAAATTTTTTTTAAATACTGGACACATAAGCTAAATATTCCGTAACGATAGCTGAGGATTTTAATCAAACTCATACAGCTAACACTGGTGGATACAACGAATTCAAGAAGCAACCCAGAATACCAATCCGTTCTGGAGGCCAAGCACTTACGTGGAACCGAACAATTATCAATTATATTTATATATTTCCATTTTGTATCTTATTATTTCATGCAGGCGGTGGAGCATTTTTTCAGGTTTGATTGGTTTTCACCATTACCTTTGAAGTGGATTCTTCTTTACTTTTTACTTGAGGGCGACTCAAGAGGCAGGTGAGTAAACACTTGATAGCCGGTCTAAGCATGGAAAATCGTACCTCACCAACATGGTGTTGAGTAGTCCGCTCGCGGAACTTCCTCAGATATTCTTGTTCCATATTCTCACACTCTTTCTCTTGAGAGCACGTAGCAAACCGTCAGCGATAGTTGTAGAAGAAATCACATGCTACAAAACAGAATGACAAGCTAGCAAATGAAGGGACATCCATGGACTATCGTTGATTGCTGACGGAATTAGTCGTCATTGATCGGAAGTCAAAGAGTGAGCGAGTTTATAATTTTCCCTTGAGCCGATAAAACAAAACTAAGGTGTTTTTGATAGCTAGGTTAATCGAACCGACGTTCCTACGGAGGTCGATTCTAGGGGGAAGATAATGTAACAGCATAGATCGGTTGGTTGAGATTTGACCTCAAACAACCAATCATATGCCAAAACAGTAAAGTTCAAGTATTCATTCACTTCCTTATTTTGCATAGGCGTTATATTTCCTACTATCTTATATTGAATGTTGAGAGGCTATGTTTGTCTGAACAAATAATCCCACGCTCCACTGTGACTGTGCGAAGATCTAAATAAAGACCTATTCACTACTTGTCTGGTTTCTTCTAACGGATGTACACAAGTGGGTTGGAGAGTGTTCAGCATGCCAACAATCAAAGATTATTCGTCACACGAATTCACCCATAGGTGTTTTCTCGCAACCAGATGCACATTTTGCCCATGTGCATATCAACTTGGTAGGTGCTTTACCACGTTCGAGCGATTTTAATTATCTTTTTACATGCACAGATCGATTTGCCAGATTCCCTATAGCCATCCCGATAGCGGACATCACAGCGGAAACAGTAGCCAAGGTTTTCATGCAGAACTGGGTGACCATTTTTGGCACTCCTATAACAATGACGGCGGATAGAGGAGCGCAATTTGAACCTGAACTATTCAATAACTTGGCTAAACTTCTAGGCTCCAATAGGATACGCTGCACTACATATCATCCTCAGGCTAATGGGATGGTCGAACGTTTTCACCGTCAGATGAAAACCGCCCTTATATCTCACTCAAACCCCAGTCAGTGGACAGAATTCCTACCGTTAGTTATGTTGGGAATACGAACACCTGTCAAAACTGACGAACAGTGTCCAGCTGCAGAACTGGTTTTCGGAACAACTCTGAGACTACCAGGTGAATTTATTAACCCTAATATTAACAGTCAAAGACTTAATTTAGAAAATTATGTAGACCAACTGCGGGGCCATATGTCTAAACTTAAGTCAGTTAATACTCGTGAACAATCGCGTGCCATATATGTACCTAAAGACCTAAGCAATTGCACGCACGTCTGGATAAGATGTGACAAAATAAAAGCACCACTTAGCCCTCCATTTGAAGGTCCTTTCAAAGTCGTCTCAAGAAAATCTAAATATTTCGTGATAGAAAAACATGGAAACATCGACACAGTATGTATTGATAGGCTAAAACCGGCTTATCTAGATCATGAACCACCATACGTGTTGTTAGATAGTTTAACTGAAAAATCAATTACGGAATCGAAATGTAAAAATGATAAATCTTTGCAAATGACTAAAACGGTTCGCTGGGCACATCCGATTAGTCAGTCAAGGATGTTGACAGTTTCGGCTGCAGGATAAAATCTAACCACGTAGCTAATCAGACCCTGCATTTACTTAAAAAAATTTCCTCATTCCACCTCACCTACAACTCCCCAGACCTTTTACTTTTGATATATAAGTGTTATGTCAAATTTTTTTTAAATACTGGACACATAAGCTAAATATTCCGTAACGATAGCTGAGGATTTTAATCAAACTCATACAGCTAACACTGGTGGATACAACGAATTCAAGAAGCAACCCAGAATACCAATCCGTTCTGGAGGCCAAGCACTTACGTGGAACCGAACAATTATCAATTATATTTATATATTTCCATTTTGTATCTTATTATTTCATGCAGGCGGTGGAGCATTTTTTCAGGTTTGATTGGTTTTCACCATTACCTTTGAAGTGGATTCTTCTTTACTTTTTACTTGAGGGCGACTCAAGAGGCAGGTGAGTAAACACTTGATAGCCGGTCTAAGCATGGAAAAATCGTACCTCACCAACATGGTGTTGAGTAGTCCGCTCGCGGAACTTCCTCAGATATTCTTGTTCCATATTCTCACACTCTTTCTCTTGAGAGCACGTAGCAAACCGTCAGCGATAGTTGTAGAAGAAATCACATGCTACAAAACAGAATGACAAGCTAGCAAATGAAGGGACATCCATGGACTATCGTTGATTGCTGACGGAATTAGTCGTCATTGATCGGAAGTCAAAGAGTGAGCGAGTTTATAATTTTCCCTTGAGCCGATAAAACAAAACTAAGGTGTTTTTGATAGCTAGGTTAATCGAACCGACGTTCCTACGGAGGTCGATTCTAGGGGGAAGATAATGTAACAGCATAGATCGGTTGGTTGAGATTTGACCTCAAACAACCAATCATATGCCAAAACAGTAAAGTTCAAGTATTCATTCACTTCCTTATTTTGCATAGGCGTTATATTTCCTACTATCTTATATTGAATGTTGAGAGGCTATGTTTGTCTGAACAAATAATCCCACGCTCCACTGTGACTGTGCGAAGATCTAAATAAAGACCTATTCACTACTTGTCTGGTTTCTTCTAACGGATGTACACAAGTGGGTTGGAGAGTGTTCAGCATGCCAACAATCAAAGATTATTCGTCACACGAATTCACCCATAGGTGTTTTCTCGCAACCAGATGCACATTTTGCCCATGTGCATATCAACTTGGTAGGTGCTTTACCACGTTCGAGCGATTTTAATTATCTTTTTACATGCACAGATCGATTTGCCAGATTCCCTATAGCCATCCCGATAGCGGACATCACAGCGGAAACAGTAGCCAAGGTTTTCATGCAGAACTGGGTGACCATTTTTGGCACTCCTATAACAATGACGGCGGATAGAGGAGCGCAATTTGAACCTGAACTATTCAATAACTTGGCTAAACTTCTAGGCTCCAATAGGATACGCTGCACTACATATCATCCTCAGGCTAATGGGATGGTCGAACGTTTTCACCGTCAGATGAAAACCGCCCTTATATCTCACTCAAACCCCAGTCAGTGGACAGAATTCCTACCGTTAGTTATGTTGGGAATACGAACACCTGTCAAAACTGACGAACAGTGTCCAGCTGCAGAACTGGTTTTCGGAACAACTCTGAGACTACCAGGTGAATTTATTAACCCTAATATTAACAGTCAAAGACTTAATTTAGAAAATTATGTAGACCAACTGCGGGGCCATATGTCTAAACTTAAGTCAGTTAATACTCGTGAACAATCGCGTGCCATATATGTACCTAAAGACCTAAGCAATTGCACGCACGTCTGGATAAGATGTGACAAAATAAAAGCACCACTTAGCCCTCCATTTGAAGGTCCTTTCAAAGTCGTCTCAAGAAAATCTAAATATTTCGTGATAGAAAAACATGGAAACATCGACACAGTATGTATTGATAGGCTAAAACCGGCTTATCTAGATCATGAACCACCATACGTGTTGTTAGATAGTTTAACTGAAAAATCAATTACGGAATCGAAATGTAAAAATGATAAATCTTTGCAAATGACTAAAACGGTTCGCTGGGCACATCCGATTAGTCAGTCAAGGATGTTGACAGTTTCGGCTGCAGGATAAAATCTAACCACGTAGCTAATCAGACCCTGCATTTACTTAAAAAAATTTCCTCATTCCACCTCACCTACAACTCCCCAGACCTTTTACTTTTGATATATAAGTGTTATGTCAAATTTTTTTTAAATACTGGACACATAAGCTAAATATTCCGTAACGATAGCTGAGGATTTTAATCAAACTCATACAGCTAACACTGGTGGATACAACGAATTCAAGAAGCAACCCAGAATACCAATCCGTTCTGGAGGCCAAGCACTTACGTGGAACCGAACAATTATCAATTATATTTATATATTTCCATTTTGTATCTTATTATTTCATGCAGGCGGTGGAGCATTTTTTCAGGTTTGATTGGTTTTCACCATTACCTTTGAAGTGGATTCTTCTTTACTTTTTACTTGAGGGCGACTCAAGAGGCAGGTGAGTAAACACTTGATAGCCGGTCTAAGCATGGAAAAATCGTACCTCACCAACATGGTGTTGAGTAGTCCGCTCGCGGAACTTCCTCAGATATTCTTGTTCCATATTCTCACACTCTTTCTCTTGAGAGCACGTAGCAAACCGTCAGCGATAGTTGTAGAAGAAATCACATGCTACAAAACAGAATGACAAGC
This sequence comes from Schistosoma haematobium, assembly GCF_000699445.3. NCBI lineage: Eukaryota > Metazoa > Platyhelminthes > Trematoda > Strigeidida > Schistosomatidae > Schistosoma > Schistosoma haematobium. The sequence goes on from NC_067197.1 coordinate 24,627,058, forward strand.
TAGCAAATGAAGGGACATCCATGGACTATCGTTGATTGCTGACGGAATTAGTCGTCATTGATCGGAAGTCAAAGAGTGAGCGAGTTTATAATTTTCCCTTGAGCCGATAAAACAAAACTAAGGTGTTTTTGATAGCTAGGTTAATCGAACCGACGTTCCTACGGAGGTCGATTCTAGGGGGAAGATAATGTAACAGCATAGATCGGTTGGTTGAGATTTGACCTCAAACAACCAATCATATGCCAAAACAGTAAAGTTCAAGTATTCATTCACTTCCTTATTTTGCATAGGCGTTATATTTCCTACTATCTTATATTGAATGTTGAGAGGCTATGTTTGTCTGAACAAATAATCCCACGCTCCACTGTGACTGTGCGAAGATCTAAATAAAGACCTATTCACTACTTGTCTGGTTTCTTCTAACGGATGTACACAAGTGGGTTGGAGAGTGTTCAGCATGCCAACAATCAAAGATTATTCGTCACACGAATTCACCCATAGGTGTTTTCTCGCAACCAGATGCACATTTTGCCCATGTGCATATCAACTTGGTAGGTGCTTTACCACGTTCGAGCGATTTTAATTATCTTTTTACATGCACAGATCGATTTGCCAGATTCCCTATAGCCATCCCGATAGCGGACATCACAGCGGAAACAGTAGCCAAGGTTTTCATGCAGAACTGGGTGACCATTTTTGGCACTCCTATAACAATGACGGCGGATAGAGGAGCGCAATTTGAACCTGAACTATTCAATAACTTGGCTAAACTTCTAGGCTCCAATAGGATACGCTGCACTACATATCATCCTCAGGCTAATGGGATGGTCGAACGTTTTCACCGTCAGATGAAAACCGCCCTTATATCTCACTCAAACCCCAGTCAGTGGACAGAATTCCTACCGTTAGTTATGTTGGGAATACGAACACCTGTCAAAACTGACGAACAGTGTCCAGCTGCAGAACTGGTTTTCGGAACAACTCTGAGACTACCAGGTGAATTTATTAACCCTAATATTAACAGTCAAAGACTTAATTTAGAAAATTATGTAGACCAACTGCGGGGCCATATGTCTAAACTTAAGTCAGTTAATACTCGTGAACAATCGCGTGCCATATATGTACCTAAAGACCTAAGCAATTGCACGCACGTCTGGATAAGATGTGACAAAATAAAAGCACCACTTAGCCCTCCATTTGAAGGTCCTTTCAAAGTCGTCTCAAGAAAATCTAAATATTTCGTGATAGAAAAACATGGAAACATCGACACAGTATGTATTGATAGGCTAAAACCGGCTTATCTAGATCATGAACCACCATACGTGTTGTTAGATAGTTTAACTGAAAAATCAATTACGGAATCGAAATGTAAAAATGATAAATCTTTGCAAATGACTAAAACGGTTCGCTGGGCACATCCGATTAGTCAGTCAAGGATGTTGACAGTTTCGGCTGCAGGATAAAATCTAACCACGTAGCTAATCAGACCCTGCATTTACTTAAAAAATTTCCTCATTCCACCTCACCTACAACTCCCCAGACCTTTTACTTTTGATATATAAGTGTTATGTCAAATTTTTTTAAATACTGGACACATAAGCTAAATATTCCGTAACGATAGCTGAGGATTTTAATCAAACTCATACAGCTAACACTGGTGGATACAACGAATTCAAGAAGCAACCCAGAATACCAATCCGTTCTGGAGGCCAAGCACTTACGTGGAACCGAACAATTATCAATTATATTTATATATTTCCATTTTGTATCTTATTATTTCATGCAGGCGGTGGAGCATTTTTTCAGGTTTGATTGGTTTTCACCATTACCTTTGAAGTGGATTCTTCTTTACTTTTTACTTGAGGGCGACTCAAGAGGCAGGTGAGTAAACACTTGATAGCCGGTCTAAGCATGGAAAAATCGTACCTCACCAACATGGTGTTGAGTAGTCCGCTCGCGGAACTTCCTCAGATATTCTTGTTCCATATTCTCACACTCTTTCTCTTGAGAGCACGTAGCAAACCGTCAGCGATAGTTGTAGAAGAAATCACATGCTACAAAACAGAATGACAAGCTAGCAAATGAAGGGACATCCATGGACTATCGTTGATTGCTGACGGAATTAGTCGTCATTGATCGGAAGTCAAAGAGTGAGCGAGTTTATAATTTTCCTTGAGCCGATAAAACAAAACTAAGGTGTTTTTGATAGCTAGGTTAATCGAACCGACGTTCCTACGGAGGTCGATTCTAGGGGAAGATAATGTAACAGCATAGATCGGTTGGTTGAGATTTGACCTCAAACAACCAATCATATGCCAAAACAGTAAAGTTCAAGTATTCATTCACTTCCTTATTTTGCATAGGCGTTATATTTCCTACTATCTTATATTGAATGTTGAGAGGCTATGTTTGTCTGAACAAATAATCCCACGCTCCACTGTGACTGTGCGAAGATCTAAATAAAGACCTATTCACTACTTGTCTGGTTTCTTCTAACGGATGTACACAAGTGGGTTGGAGAGTGTTCAGCATGCCAACAATCAAAGATTATTCGTCACACGAATTCACCCATAGGTGTTTTCTCGCAACCAGATGCACATTTTGCCCATGTGCATATCAACTTGGTAGGTGCTTTACCACGTTCGAGCGATTTTAATTATCTTTTTACATGCACAGATCGATTTGCCAGATTCCCTATAGCCATCCCGATAGCGGACATCACAGCGGAAACAGTAGCCAAGGTTTTCATGCAGAACTGGGTGACCATTTTTGGCACTCCTATAACAATGACGGCGGATAGAGGAGCGCAATTTGAACCTGAACTATTCAATAACTTGGCTAAACTTCTAGGCTCCAATAGGATACGCTGCACTACATATCATCCTCAGGCTAATGGGATGGTCGAACGTTTTCACCGTCAGATGAAAACCGCCCTTATATCTCACTCAAACCCCAGTCAGTGGACAGAATTCCTACCGTTAGTTATGTTGGGAATACGAACACCTGTCAAAACTGACGAACAGTGTCCAGCTGCAGAACTGGTTTTCGGAACAACTCTGAGACTACCAGGTGAATTTATTAACCCTAATATTAACAGTCAAAGACTTAATTTAGAAAATTATGTAGACCAACTGCGGGGCCATATGTCTAAACTTAAGTCAGTTAATACTCGTGAACAATCGCGTGCCATATATGTACCTAAAGACCTAAGCAATTGCACGCACGTCTGGATAAGATGTGACAAAATAAAAGCACCACTTAGCCCTCCATTTGAAGGTCCTTTCAAAGTCGTCTCAAGAAAATCTAAATATTTCGTGATAGAAAAACATGGAAACATCGACACAGTATGTATTGATAGGCTAAAACCGGCTTATCTAGATCATGAACCACCATACGTGTTGTTAGATAGTTTAACTGAAAAATCAATTACGGAATCGAAATGTAAAAATGATAAATCTTTGCAAATGACTAAAACGGTTCGCTGGGCACATCCGATTAGTCAGTCAAGGATGTTGACAGTTTCGGCTGCAGGATAAAATCTAACCACGTAGCTAATCAGACCCTGCATTTACTTAAAAAAATTTCCTCATTCCACCTCACCTACAACTCCCCAGACCTTTTACTTTTGATATATAAGTGTTATGTCAAATTTTTTTTAAATACTGGACACATAAGCTAAATATTCCGTAACGATAGCTGAGGATTTTAATCAAACTCATACAGCTAACACTGGTGGATACAACGAATTCAAGAAGCAACCCAGAATACCAATCCGTTCTGGAGGCCAAGCACTTACGTGGAACCGAACAATTATCAATTATATTTATATATTTCCATTTTGTATCTTATTATTTCATGCAGGCGGTGGAGCATTTTTTCAGGTTTGATTGGTTTTCACCATTACCTTTGAAGTGGATTCTTCTTTACTTTTTACTTGAGGGCGACTCAAGAGGCAGGTGAGTAAACACTTGATAGCCGGTCTAAGCATGGAAAAATCGTACCTCACCAACATGGTGTTGAGTAGTCCGCTCGCGGAACTTCCTCAGATATTCTTGTTCCATATTCTCACACTCTTTCTCTTGAGAGCACGTAGCAAACCGTCAGCGATAGTTGTAGAAGAAATCACATGCTACAAAACAGAATGACAAGCTAGCAAATGAAGGGACATCCATGGACTATCGTTGATTGCTGACGGAATTAGTCGTCATTGATCGGAAGTCAAAGAGTGAGCGAGTTTATAATTTTCCCTTGAGCCGATAAAACAAAACTAAGGTGTTTTTGATAGCTAGGTTAATCGAACCGACGTTCCTACGGAGGTCGATTCTAGGGGGAAGATAATGTAACAGCATAGATCGGTTGGTTGAGATTTGACCTCAAACAACCAATCATATGCCAAAACAGTAAAGTTCAAGTATTCATTCACTTCCTTATTTTGCATAGGCGTTATATTTCCTACTATCTTATATTGAATGTTGAGAGGCTATGTTTGTCTGAACAAATAATCCCACGCTCCACTGTGACTGTGCGAAGATCTAAATAAAGACCTATTCACTACTTGTCTGGTTTCTTCTAACGGATGTACACAAGTGGGTTGGAGAGTGTTCAGCATGCCAACAATCAAAGATTATTCGTCACACGAATTCACCCATAGGTGTTTTCTCGCAACCAGATGCACATTTTGCCCATGTGCATATCAACTTGGTAGGTGCTTTACCACGTTCGAGCGATTTTAATTATCTTTTTACATGCACAGATCGATTTGCCAGATTCCCTATAGCCATCCCGATAGCGGACATCACAGCGGAAACAGTAGCCAAGGTTTTCATGCAGAACTGGGTGACCATTTTTGGCACTCCTATAACAATGACGGCGGATAGAGGAGCGCAATTTGAACCTGAACTATTCAATAACTTGGCTAAACTTCTAGGCTCCAATAGGATACGCTGCACTACATATCATCCTCAGGCTAATGGGATGGTCGAACGTTTTCACCGTCAGATGAAAACCGCCCTTATATCTCACTCAAACCCCAGTCAGTGGACAGAATTCCTACCGTTAGTTATGTTGGGAATACGAACACCTGTCAAAACTGACGAACAGTGTCCAGCTGCAGAACTGGTTTTCGGAACAACTCTGAGACTACCAGGTGAATTTATTAACCCTAATATTAACAGTCAAAGACTTAATTTAGAAAATTATGTAGACCAACTGCGGGGCCATATGTCTAAACTTAAGTCAGTTAATACTCGTGAACAATCGCGTGCCATATATGTACCTAAAGACCTAAGCAATTGCACGCACGTCTGGATAAGATGTGACAAAATAAAAGCACCACTTAGCCCTCCATTTGAAGGTCCTTTCAAAGTCGTCTCAAGAAAATCTAAATATTTCGTGATAGAAAAACATGGAAACATCGACACAGTATGTATTGATAGGCTAAAACCGGCTTATCTAGATCATGAACCACCATACGTGTTGTTAGATAGTTTAACTGAAAAATCAATTACGGAATCGAAATGTAAAAATGATAAATCTTTGCAAATGACTAAAACGGTTCGCTGGGCACATCCGATTAGTCAGTCAAGGATGTTGACAGTTTCGGCTGCAGGATAAAATCTAACCACGTAGCTAATCAGACCCTGCATTTACTTAAAAAAATTTCCTCATTCCACCTCACCTACAACTCCCCAGACCTTTTACTTTTGATATATAAGTGTTATGTCAAATTTTTTTTAAATACTGGACACATAAGCTAAATATTCCGTAACGATAGCTGAGGATTTTAATCAAACTCATACAGCTAACACTGGTGGATACAACGAATTCAAGAAGCAACCCAGAATACCAATCCGTTCTGGAGGCCAAGCACTTACGTGGAACCGAACAATTATCAATTATATTTATATATTTCCATTTTGTATCTTATTATTTCATGCAGGCGGTGGAGCATTTTTTCAGGTTTGATTGGTTTTCACCATTACCTTTGAAGTGGATTCTTCTTTACTTTTTACTTGAGGGCGACTCAAGAGGCAGGTGAGTAAACACTTGATAGCCGGTCTAAGCATGGAAAAATCGTACCTCACCAACATGGTGTTGAGTAGTCCGCTCGCGGAACTTCCTCAGATATTCTTGTTCCATATTCTCACACTCTTTCTCTTGAGAGCATGTAGCAAACCGTCAGCGATAGTTGTAGAAGAAATCACATGCTACAAAACAGAATGACAAGCTAGCAAATGAAGGGACATCCATGGACTATCGTTGATTGCTGACGGAATTAGTCGTCATTGATCGGAAGTCAAAGAGTGAGCGAGTTTATAATTTTCCCTTGAGCCGATAAAACAAAACTAAGGTGTTTTTGATAGCTAGGTTAATCGAACCGACGTTCCTACGGAGGTCGATTCTAGGGGGAAGATAATGTAACAGCATAGATCGGTTGGTTGAGATTTGACCTCAAACAACCAATCATATGCCAAAACAGTAAAGTTCAAGTATTCATTCACTTCCTTATTTTGCATAGGCGTTATATTTCCTACTATCTTATATTGAATGTTGAGAGGCTATGTTTGTCTGAACAAATAATCCCACGCTCCACTGTGACTGTGCGAAGATCTAAATAAAGACCTATTCACTACTTGTCTGGTTTCTTCTAACGGATGTACACAAGTGGGTTGGAGAGTGTTCAGCATGCCAACAATCAAAGATTATTCGTCACACGAATTCACCCATAGGTGTTTTCTCGCAACCAGATGCACATTTTGCCCATGTGCATATCAACTTGGTAGGTGCTTTACCACGTTCGAGCGATTTTAATTATCTTTTTACATGCACAGATCGATTTGCCAGATTCCCTATAGCCATCCCGATAGCGGACATCACAGCGGAAACAGTAGCCAAGGTTTTCATGCAGAACTGGGTGACCATTTTTGGCACTCCTATAACAATGACGGCGGATAGAGGAGCGCAATTTGAACCTGAACTATTCAATAACTTGGCTAAACTTCTAGGCTCCAATAGGATACGCTGCACTACATATCATCCTCAGGCTAATGGGATGGTCGAACGTTTTCACCGTCAGATGAAAACCGCCCTTATATCTCACTCAAACCCCAGTCAGTGGACAGAATTCCTACCGTTAGTTATGTTGGGAATACGAACACCTGTCAAAACTGACGAACAGTGTCCAGCTGCAGAACTGGTTTTCGGAACAACTCTGAGACTACCAGGTGAATTTATTAACCCTAATATTAACAGTCAAAGACTTAATTTAGAAAATTATGTAGACCAACTGCGGGGCCATATGTCTAAACTTAAGTCAGTTAATACTCGTGAACAATCGCGTGCCATATATGTACCTAAAGACCTAAGCAATTGCACGCACGTCTGGATAAGATGTGACAAAATAAAAGCACCACTTAGCCCTCCATTTGAAGGTCCTTTCAAAGTCGTCTCAAGAAAATCTAAATATTTCGTGATAGAAAAACATGGAAACATCGACACAGTATGTATTGATAGGCTAAAACCGGCTTATCTAGATCATGAACCACCATACGTGTTGTTAGATAGTTTAACTGAAAAATCAATTACGGAATCGAAATGTAAAAATGATAAATCTTTGCAAATGACTAAAACGGTTCGCTGGGCACATCCGATTAGTCAGTCAAGGATGTTGACAGTTTCGGCTGCAGGATAAAATCTAACCACGTAGCTAATCAGACCCTGCATTTACTTAAAAAAATTTCCTCATTCCACCTCACCTACAACTCCCCAGACCTTTTACTTTTGATATATAAGTGTTATGTCAAATTTTTTTTAAATACTGGACACATAAGCTAAATATTCCGTAACGATAGCTGAGGATTTTAATCAAACTCATACAGCTAACACTGGTGGATACAACGAATTCAAGAAGCAACCCAGAATACCAATCCGTTCTGGAGGCCAAGCACTTACGTGGAACCGAACAATTATCAATTATATTTATATATTTCCATTTTGTATCTTATTATTTCATGCAGGCGGTGGAGCATTTTTTCAGGTTTGATTGGTTTTCACCATTACCTTTGAAGTGGATTCTTCTTTACTTTTTACTTGAGGGCGACTCAAGAGGCAGGTGAGTAAACACTTGATAGCCGGTCTAAGCATGGAAAAATCGTACCTCACCAACATGGTGTTGAGTAGTCCGCTCGCGGAACTTCCTCAGATATTCTTGTTCCATATTCTCACACTCTTTCTCTTGAGAGCACGTAGCAAACCGTCAGCGATATTTGTAGAAGAAATCACATGCTACAAAACAGAATGACAAGCTAGCAAATGAAGGGACATCCATGGACTATCGTTGATTGCTGACGGAATTAGTCGTCATTGATCGGAAGTCAAAGAGTGAGCGAGTTTATAATTTTCCCTTGAGCCGATAAAACAAAACTAAGGTGTTTTTGATAGCTAGGTTAATCGAACCGACGTTCCTACGGAGGTCGATTCTAGGGGGAAGATAATGTAACAGCATAGATCGGTTGGTTGAGATTTGACCTCAAACAACCAATCATATGCCAAAACAGTAAAGTTCAAGTATTCATTCACTTCCTTATTTTGCATAGGCGTTATATTTCCTACTATCTTATATTGAATGTTGAGAGGCTATGTTTGTCTGAACAAATAATCCCACGCTCCACTGTGACTGTGCGAAGATCTAAATAAAGACCTATTCACTACTTGTCTGGTTTCTTCTAACGGATGTACACAAGTGGGTTGGAGAGTGTTCAGCATGCCAACAATCAAAGATTATTCGTCACACGAATTCACCCATAGGTGTTTTCTCGCAACCAGATGCACATTTTGCCCATGTGCATATCAACTTGGTAGGTGCTTTACCACGTTCGAGCGATTTTAATTATCTTTTTACATGCACAGATCGATTTGCCAGATTCCCTATAGCCATCCCGATAGCGGACATCACAGCGGAAACAGTAGCCAAGGTTTTCATGCAGAACTGGGTGACCATTTTTGGCACTCCTATAACAATGACGGCGGATAGAGGAGCGCAATTTGAACCTGAACTATTCAATAACTTGGCTAAACTTCTAGGCTCCAATAGGATACGCTGCACTACATATCATCCTCAGGCTAATGGGATGGTCGAACGTTTTCACCGTCAGATGAAAACCGCCCTTATATCTCACTCAAACCCCAGTCAGTGGACAGAATTCCTACCGTTAGTTATGTTGGGAATACGAACACCTGTCAAAACTGACGAACAGTGTCCAGCTGCAGAACTGGTTTTCGGAACAACTCTGAGACTACCAGGTGAATTTATTAACCCTAATATTAACAGTCAAAGACTTAATTTAGAAAATTATGTAGACCAACTGCGGGGCCATATGTCTAAACTTAAGTCAGTTAATACTCGTGAACAATCGCGTGCCATATATGTACCTAAAGACCTAAGCAATTGCACGCACGTCTGGATAAGATGTGACAAAATAAAAGCACCACTTAGCCCTCCATTTGAAGGTCCTTTCAAAGTCGTCTCAAGAAAATCTAAATATTTCGTGATAGAAAAACATGGAAACATCGACACAGTATGTATTGATAGGCTAAAACCGGCTTATCTAGATCATGAACCACCATACGTGTTGTTAGATAGTTTAACTGAAAAATCAATTACGGAATCGAAATGTAAAAATGATAAATCTTTGCAAATGACTAAAACGGTTCGCTGGGCACATCCGATTAGTCAGTCAAGGATGTTGACAGTTTCGGCTGCAGGATAAAATCTAACCACGTAGCTAATCAGACCCTGCATTTACTTAAAAAATTTCCTCATTCCACCTCACCTACAACTCCCCAGACCTTTTACTTTTGATATATAAGTGTTATGTCAAATTTTTTTAAATACTGGACACATAAGCTAAATATTCCGTAACGATAGCTGAGGATTTTAATCAAACTCATACAGCTAACACTGGTGGATACAACGAATTCAAGAAGCAACCCAGAATACCAATCCGTTCTGGAGGCCAAGCACTTACGTGGAACCGAACAATTATCAATTATATTTATATATTTCCATTTTGTATCTTATTATTTCATGCAGGCGGTGGAGCATTTTTTCAGGTTTGATTGGTTTTCACCATTACCTTTGAAGTGGATTCTTCTTTACTTTTTACTTGAGGGCGACTCAAGAGGCAGGTGAGTAAACACTTGATAGCCGGTCTAAGCATGGAAAAATCGTACCTCACCAACATGGTGTTGAGTAGTCCGCTCGCGGAACTTCCTCAGATATTCTTGTTCCATATTCTCACACTCTTTCTCTTGAGAGCACGTAGCAAACCGTCAGCGATAGTTGTAGAAGAAATCACATGCTACAAAACAGAATGACAAGCTAGCAAATGAAGGGACATCCATGGACTATCGTTGATTGCTGACGGAATTAGTCGTCATTGATCGGAAGTCAAAGAGTGAGCGAGTTTATAATTTTCCCTTGAGCCGATAAAACAAAACTAAGGTGTTTTTGATAGCTAGGTTAATCGAACCGACGTTCCTACGGAGGTCGATTCTAGGGGGAAGATAATGTAACAGCATAGATCGGTTGGTTGAGATTTGACCTCAAACAACCAATCATATGCCAAAACAGTAAAGTTCAAGTATTCATTCACTTCCTTATTTTGCATAGGCGTTATATTTCCTACTATCTTATATTGAATGTTGAGAGGCTATGTTTGTCTGAACAAATAATCCCACGCTCCACTGTGACTGTGCGAAGATCTAAATAAAGACCTATTCACTACTTGTCTGGTTTCTTCTAACGGATGTACACAAGTGGGTTGGAGAGTGTTCAGCATGCCAACAATCAAAGATTATTCGTCACACGAATTCACCCATAGGTGTTTTCTCGCAACCAGATGCACATTTTGCCCATGTGCATATCAACTTGGTAGGTGCTTTACCACGTTCGAGCGATTTTAATTATCTTTTTACATGCACAGATCGATTTGCCAGATTCCCTATAGCCATCCCGATAGCGGACATCACAGCGGAAACAGTAGCCAAGGTTTTCATGCAGAACTGGGTGACCATTTTTGGCACTCCTATAACAATGACGGCGGATAGAGGAGCGCAATTTGAACCTGAACTATTCAATAACTTGGCTAAACTTCTAGGCTCCAATAGGATACGCTGCACTACATATCATCCTCAGGCTAATGGGATGGTCGAACGTTTTCACCGTCAGATGAAAACCGCCCTTATATCTCACTCAAACCCCAGTCAGTGGACAGAATTCCTACCGTTAGTTATGTTGGGAATACGAACACCTGTCAAAACTGACGAACAGTGTCCAGCTGCAGAACTGGTTTTCGGAACAACTCTGAGACTACCAGGTGAATTTATTAACCCTAATATTAACAGTCAAAGACTTAATTTAGAAAATTATGTAGACCAACTGCGGGGCCATATGTCTAAACTTAAGTCAGTTAATACTCGTGAACAATCGCGTGCCATATATGTACCTAAAGACCTAAGCAATTGCACGCACGTCTGGATAAGATGTGACAAAATAAAAGCACCACTTAGCCCTCCATTTGAAGGTCCTTTCAAAGTCGTCTCAAGAAAATCTAAATATTTCGTGATAGAAAAACATGGAAACATCGACACAGTATGTATTGATAGGCTAAAACCGGCTTATCTAGATCATGAACCACCATACGTGTTGTTAGATAGTTTAACTGAAAAATCAATTACGGAATCGAAATGTAAAAATGATAAATCTTTGCAAATGACTAAAACGGTTCGCTGGGCACATCCGATTAGTCAGTCAAGGATGTTGACAGTTTCGGCTGCAGGATAAAATCTAACCACGTAGCTAATCAGACCCTGCATTTACTTAAAAAAATTTCCTCATTCCACCTCACCTACAACTCCCCAGACCTTTTACTTTTGATATATAAGTGTTATGTCAAATTTTTTTTAAATACTGGACACATAAGCTAAATATTCCGTAACGATAGCTGAGGATTTTAATCAAACTCATACAGCTAACACTGGTGGATACAACGAATTCAAGAAGCAACCCAGAATACCAATCCGTTCTGGAGGCCAAGCACTTACGTGGAACCGAACAATTATCAATTATATTTATATATTTCCATTTTGTATCTTATTATTTCATGCAGGCGGTGGAGCATTTTTTCAGGTTTGATTGGTTTTCACCATTACCTTTGAAGTGGATTCTTCTTTACTTTTTACTTGAGGGCGACTCAAGAGGCAGGTGAGTAAACACTTGATAGCCGGTCTAAGCATGGAAAAATCGTACCTCACCAACATGGTGTTGAGTAGTCCGCTCGCGGAACTTCCTCAGATATTCTTGTTCCATATTCTCACACTCTTTCTCTTGAGAGCACGTAGCAAACCGTCAGCGATAGTTGTAGAAGAAATCACATGCTACAAAACAGAATGACAAGCTAGCAAATGAAGGGACATCCATGGACTATCGTTGATTGCTGACGGAATTAGTCGTCATTGATCGGAAGTCAAAGAGTGAGCGAGTTTATAATTTTCCCTTGAGCCGATAAAACAAAACTAAGGTGTTTTTGATAGCTAGGTTAATCGAACCGACGTTCCTACGGAGGTCGATTCTAGGGGAAGATAATGTAACAGCATAGATCGGTTGGTTGAGATTTGACCTCAAACAACCAATCATATGCCAAAACAGTAAAGTTCAAGTATTCATTCACTTCCTTATTTTGCATAGGCGTTATATTTCCTACTATCTTATATTGAATGTTGAGAGGCTATGTTTGTCTGAACAAATAATCCCACGCTCCACTGTGACTGTGCGAAGATCTAAATAAAGACCTATTCACTACTTGTCTGGTTTCTTCTAACGGATGTACACAAGTGGGTTGGAGAGTGTTCAGCATGCCAACAATCAAAGATTATTCGTCACACGAATTCACCCATAGGTGTTTTCTCGCAACCAGATGCACATTTTGCCCATGTGCATATCAACTTGGTAGGTGCTTTACCACGTTCGAGCGATTTTAATTATCTTTTTACATGCACAGATCGATTTGCCAGATTCCCTATAGCCATCCCGATAGCGGACATCACAGCGGAAACAGTAGCCAAGGTTTTCATGCAGAACTGGGTGACCATTTTTGGCACTCCTATAACAATGACGGCGGATAGAGGAGCGCAATTTGAACCTGAACTATTCAATAACTTGGCTAAACTTCTAGGCTCCAATAGGATACGCTGCACTACATATCATCCTCAGGCTAATGGGATGGTCGAACGTTTTCACCGTCAGATGAAAACCGCCCTTATATCTCACTCAAACCCCAGTCAGTGGACAGAATTCCTACCGTTAGTTATGTTGGGAATACGAACACCTGTCAAAACTGACGAACAGTGTCCAGCTGCAGAACTGGTTTTCGGAACAACTCTGAGACTACCAGGTGAATTTATTAACCCTAATATTAACAGTCAAAGACTTAATTTAGAAAATTATGTAGACCAACTGCGGGGCCATATGTCTAAACTTAAGTCAGTTAATACTCGTGAACAATCGCGTGCCATATATGTACCTAAAGACCTAAGCAATTGCACGCACGTCTGGATAAGATGTGACAAAATAAAAGCACCACTTAGCCCTCCATTTGAAGGTCCTTTCAAAGTCGTCTCAAGAAAATCTAAATATTTCGTGATAGAAAAACATGGAAACATCGACACAGTATGTATTGATAGGCTAAAACCGGCTTATCTAGATCATGAACCACCATACGTGTTGTTAGATAGTTTAACTGAAAAATCAATTACGGAATCGAAATGTAAAAATGATAAATCTTTGCAAATGACTAAAACGGTTCGCTGGGCACATCCGATTAGTCAGTCAAGGATGTTGACAGTTTCGGCTGCAGGATAAAATCTAACCACGTAGCTAATCAGACCCTGCATTTACTTAAAAAAATTTCCTCATTCCACCTCACCTACAACTCCCCAGACCTTTTACTTTTGATATATAAGTGTTATGTCAAATTTTTTTTAAATACTGGACACATAAGCTAAATATTCCGTAACGATAGCTGAGGATTTTAATCAAACTCATACAGCTAACACTGGTGGATACAACGAATTCAAGAAGCAACCCAGAATACCAATCCGTTCTGGAGGCCAAGCACTTACGTGGAACCGAACAATTATCAATTATATTTATATATTTCCATTTTGTATCTTATTATTTCATGCAGGCGGTGGAGCATTTTTTCAGGTTTGATTGGTTTTCACCATTACCTTTGAAGTGGATTCTTCTTTACTTTTTACTTGAGGGCGACTCAAGAGGCAGGTGAGTAAACACTTGATAGCCGGTCTAAGCATGGAAAAATCGTACCTCACCAACATGGTGTTGAGTAGTCCGCTCGCGGAACTTCCTCAGATATTCTTGTTCCATATTCTCACACTCTTTCTCTTGAGAGCACGTAGCAAACCGTCAGCGATAGTTGTAGAAGAAATCACATGCTACAAAACAGAATGACAAGCTAGCAAATGAAGGGACATCCATGGACTGTCGTTGATTGCTGACGGAATTAGTCGTCATTGATCGGAAGTCAAAGAGTGAGCGAGTTTATAATTTTCCCTTGAGCCGATAAAACAAAACTAAGGTGTTTTTGATAGCTAGGTTAATCGAACCGACGTTCCTACGGAGGTCGATTCTAGGGGGAAGATAATGTAACAGCATAGATCGGTTGGTTGAGATTTGACCTCAAACAACCAATCATATGCCAAAACAGTAAAGTTCAAGTATTCATTCACTTCCTTATTTTGCATAGGCGTTATATTTCCTACTATCTTATATTGAATGTTGAGAGGCTATGTTTGTCTGAACAAATAATCCCACGCTCCACTGTGACTGTGCGAAGATCTAAATAAAGACCTATTCACTACTTGTCTGGTTTCTTCTAACGGATGTACACAAGTGGGTTGGAGAGTGTTCAGCATGCCAACAATCAAAGATTATTCGTCACACGAATTCACCCATAGGTGTTTTCTCGCAACCAGATGCACATTTTGCCCATGTGCATATCAACTTGGTAGGTGCTTTACCACGTTCGAGCGATTTTAATTATCTTTTTACATGCACAGATCGATTTGCCAGATTCCCTATAGCCATCCCGATAGCGGACATCACAGCGGAAACAGTAGCCAAGGTTTTCATGCAGAACTGGGTGACCATTCTTGGCACTCCTATAACAATGACGGCGGATAGAGGAGCGCAATTTGAACCTGAACTATTCAATAACTTGGCTAAACTTCTAGGCTCCAATAGGATACGCTGCACCACATATCATCCTCAGGCTAATGGGATGGTCGAACGTTTTCACCGTCAGCTGAAACCCGCCCTTATATCTCACTCAAACCCCAGTCAGTGGACAGAATTCCTACCGTTAGTTATGTTGGGAATACGAACACCTGTCAAAACTGACGAACAGTGTCCAGCTGCAGAACTGGTTTTCGGAACAACTCTGAGACTACCAGGTGAATTTATTAACCCTAATATTAACAGTCAAAGACTTAATTTAGAAAATTATGTAGACCAACTGCGGGGCCATATGTCTAAACTTAAGTCAGTTAATACTCGTGAACAATCGCGTGCCATATATGTACCTAAAGACCTAAGCAATTGCACGCACGTCTGGATAAGATGTGACAAAATAAAAGCACCACTTAGCCCTCCATTTGAAGGTCCTTTCAAAGTCGTCTCAAGAAAATCTAAATATTTCGTGATAGAAAAACATGGAAACATCGACACAGTATGTATTGATAGGCTAAAACCGGCTTATCTAGATCATGAACCACCATACGTGTTGTTAGATAGTTTAACTGAAAAATCAATTACGGAATCGAAATGTAAAAATGATAAATCTTTGCAAATGACTAAAACGGTTCGCTGGGCACATCCGATTAGTCAGTCAAGGATGTTGACAGTTTCGGCTGCAGGATAAAATCTAACCACGTAGCTAATCAGACCCTGCATTTACTTAAAAAAATTTCCTCATTCCACCTCACCTACAACTCCCCAGACCTTTTACTTTTGATATATAAGTGTTATGTCAAATTTTTTTTAAATACTGGACACATAAGCTAAATATTCCGTAACGATAGCTGAGGATTTTAATCAAACTCATACAGCTAACACTGGTGGATACAACGAATTCAAGAAGCAACCCAGAATACCAATCCGTTCTGGAGGCCAAGCACTTACGTGGAACCGAACAATTATCAATTATATTTATATATTTCCATTTTGTATCTTATTATTTCATGCAGGCGGTGGAGCATTTTTTCAGGTTTGATTGGTTTTCACCATTACCTTTGAAGTGGATTCTTCTTTACTTTTTACTTGAGGGCGACTCAAGAGGCAGGTGAGTAAACACTTGATAGCCGGTCTAAGCATGGAAAAATCGTACCTCACCAACATGGTGTTGAGTAGTCCGCTCGCGGAACTTCCTCAGATATTCTTGTTCCATATTCTCACACTCTTTCTCTTGAGAGCACGTAGCAAACCGTCAGCGATAGTTGTAGAAGAAATCACATGCTACAAAACAGAATGACAAGCTAGCAAATGAAGGGACATCCATGGACTATCGTTGATTGCTGACGGAATTAGTCGTCATTGATCGGAAGTCAAAGAGTGAGCGAGTTTATAATTTTCCCTTGAGCCGATAAAACAAAACTAAGGTGTTTTTGATAGCTAGGTTAATCGAACCGACGTTCCTACGGAGGTCGATTCTAGGGGGAAGATAATGTAACAGCATAGATCGGTTGGTTGAGATTTGACCTCAAACAACCAATCATATGCCAAAACAGTAAAGTTCAAGTATTCATTCACTTCCTTATTTTGCATAGGCGTTATATTTCCTACTATCTTATATTGAATGTTGAGAGGCTATGTTTGTCTGAACAAATAATCCCACGCTCCACTGTGACTGTGCGAAGATCTAAATAAAGACCTATTCACTACTTGTCTGGTTTCTTCTAACGGATGTACACAAGTGGGTTGGAGAGTGTTCAGCATGCCAACAATCAAAGATTATTCGTCACACGAATTCACCCATAGGTGTTTTCTCGCAACCAGATGCACATTTTGCCCATGTGCATATCAACTTGGTAGGTGCTTTACCACGTTCGAGCGATTTTAATTATCTTTTTACATGCACAGATCGATTTGCCAGATTCCCTATAGCCATCCCGATAGCGGACATCACAGCGGAAACAGTAGCCAAGGTTTTCATGCAGAACTGGGTGACCATTTTTGGCACTCCTATAACAATGACGGCGGATAGAGGAGCGCAATTTGAACCTGAACTATTCAATAACTTGGCTAAACTTCTAGGCTCCAATAGGATACGCTGCACTACATATCATCCTCAGGCTAATGGGATGGTCGAACGTTTTCACCGTCAGCTGAAAACCGCCCTTATATCTCACTCAAACCCCAGTCAGTGGACAGAATTCCTACCGTTAGTTATGTTGGGAATACGAACACCTGTCAAAACTGACGAACAGTGTCCAGCTGCAGAACTGGTTTTCGGAACAACTCTGAGACTACCAGGTGAATTTATTAACCCTAATATTAACAGTCAAAGACTTAATTTAGAAAATTATGTAGACCAACTGCGGGGCCATATGTCTAAACTTAAGTCAGTTAATACTCGTGAA
Organism: Schistosoma haematobium; assembly: GCF_000699445.3. Taxonomy (NCBI): domain Eukaryota; kingdom Metazoa; phylum Platyhelminthes; class Trematoda; order Strigeidida; family Schistosomatidae; genus Schistosoma; species Schistosoma haematobium. The sequence goes on from NC_067197.1 coordinate 24,644,770, forward strand.
CAATCGCGTGCCATATATGTACCTAAAGACCTAAGCAATTGCACGCACGTCTGGATAAGATGTGACAAAATAAAAGCACCACTTAGCCCTCCATTTGAAGGTCCTTTCAAAGTCGTCTCAAGAAAATCTAAATATTTCGTGATAGAAAAACATGGAAACATCGACACAGTATGTATTGATAGGCTAAAACCGGCTTATCTAGATCATGAACCACCATACGTGTTGTTAGATAGTTTAACTGAAAAATCAATTACGGAATCGAAATGTAAAAATGATAAATCTTTGCAAATGACTAAAACGGTTCGCTGGGCACATCCGATTAGTCAGTCAAGGATGTTGACAGTTTCGGCTGCAGGATAAAATCTAACCACGTAGCTAATCAGACCCTGCATTTACTTAAAAAAATTTCCTCATTCCACCTCACCTACAACTCCCCAGACCTTTTACTTTTGATATATAAGTGTTATGTCAAATTTTTTTAAATACTGGACACATAAGCTAAATATTCCGTAACGATAGCTGAGGATTTTAATCAAACTCATACAGCTAACACTGGTGGATACAACGAATTCAAGAAGCAACCCAGAATACCAATCCGTTCTGGAGGCCAAGCACTTACGTGGAACCGAACAATTATCAATTATATTTATATATTTCCATTTTGTATCTTATTATTTCATGCAGGCGGTGGAGCATTTTTTCAGGTTTGATTGGTTTTCACCATTACCTTTGAAGTGGATTCTTCTTTACTTTTTACTTGAGGGCGACTCAAGAGGCAGGTGAGTAAACACTTGATAGCCGGTCTAAGCATGGAAAAATCGTACCTCACCAACATGGTGTTGAGTAGTCCGCTCGCGGAACTTCCTCAGATATTCTTGTTCCATATTCTCACACTCTTTCTCTTGAGAGCACGTAGCAAACCGTCAGCGATAGTTGTAGAAGAAATCACATGCTACAAAACAGAATGACAAGCTAGCAAATGAAGGGACATCCATGGACTATCGTTGATTGCTGACGGAATTAGTCGTCATTGATCGGAAGTCAAAGAGTGAGCGAGTTTATAATTTTCCCTTGAGCCGATAAAACAAAACTAAGGTGTTTTTGATAGCTAGGTTAATCGAACCGACGTTCCTACGGAGGTCGATTCTAGGGGGAAGATAATGTAACAGCATAGATCGGTTGGTTGAGATTTGACCTCAAACAACCAATCATATGCCAAAACAGTAAAGTTCAAGTATTCATTCACTTCCTTATTTTGCATAGGCGTTATATTTCCTACTATCTTATATTGAATGTTGAGAGGCTATGTTTGTCTGAACAAATAATCCCACGCTCCACTGTGACTGTGCGAAGATCTAAATAAAGACCTATTCACTACTTGTCTGGTTTCTTCTAACGGATGTACACAAGTGGGTTGGAGAGTGTTCAGCATGCCAACAATCAAAGATTATTCGTCACACGAATTCACCCATAGGTGTTTTCTCGCAACCAGATGCACATTTTGCCCATGTGCATATCAACTTGGTAGGTGCTTTACCACGTTCGAGCGATTTTAATTATCTTTTTACATGCACAGATCGATTTGCCAGATTCCCTATAGCCATCCCGATAGCGGACATCACAGCGGAAACAGTAGCCAAGGTTTTCATGCAGAACTGGGTGACCATTTTTGGCACTCCTATAACAATGACGGCGGATAGAGGAGCGCAATTTGAACCTGAACTATTCAATAACTTGGCTAAACTTCTAGGCTCCAATAGGATACGCTGCACTACATATCATCCTCAGGCTAATGGGATGGTCGAACGTTTTCACCGTCAGCTGAAACCCGCCCTTATATCTCACTCAAACCCCAGTCAGTGGACAGAATTCCTACCGTTAGTTATGTTGGGAATACGAACACCTGTCAAAACTGACGAACAGTGTCCAGCTGCAGAACTGGTTTTCGGAACAACTCTGAGACTACCAGGTGAATTTATTAACCCTAATATTAACAGTCAAAGACTTAATTTAGAAAATTATGTAGACCAACTGCGGGGCCATATGTCTAAACTTAAGTCAGTTAATACTCGTGAACAATCGCGTGCCATATATGTACCTAAAGACCTAAGCAATTGCACGCACGTCTGGATAAGATGTGACAAAATAAAAGCACCACTTAGCCCTCCATTTGAAGGTCCTTTCAAAGTCGTCTCAAGAAAATCTAAATATTTCGTGATAGAAAAACATGGAAACATCGACACAGTATGTATTGATAGGCTAAAACCGGCTTATCTAGATCATGAACCACCATACGTGTTGTTAGATAGTTTAACTGAAAAATCAATTACGGAATCGAAATGTAAAAATGATAAATCTTTGCAAATGACTAAAACGGTTCGCTGGGCACATCCGATTAGTCAGTCAAGGATGTTGACAGTTTCGGCTGCAGGATAAAATCTAACCACGTAGCTAATCAGACCCTGCATTTACTTAAAAAAATTTCCTCATTCCACCTCACCTACAACTCCCCAGACCTTTTACTTTTGATATATAAGTGTTATGTCAAATTTTTTTTAAATACTGGACACATAAGCTAAATATTCCGTAACGATAGCTGAGGATTTTAATCAAACTCATACAGCTAACACTGGTGGATACAACGAATTCAAGAAGCAACCCAGAATACCAATCCGTTCTGGAGGCCAAGCACTTACGTGGAACCGAACAATTATCAATTATATTTATATATTTCCATTTTGTATCTTATTATTTCATGCAGGCGGTGGAGCATTTTTTCAGGTTTGATTGGTTTTCACCATTACCTTTGAAGTGGATTCTTCTTTACTTTTTACTTGAGGGCGACTCAAGAGGCAGGTGAGTAAACACTTGATAGCCGGTCTAAGCATGGAAAAATCGTACCTCACCAACATGGTGTTGAGTAGTCCGCTCGCGGAACTTCCTCAGATATTCTTGTTCCATATTCTCACACTCTTTCTCTTGAGAGCACGTAGCAAACCGTCAGCGATAGTTGTAGAAGAAATCACATGCTACAAAACAGAATGACAAGCTAGCAAATGAAGGGACATCCATGGACTATCGTTGATTGCTGACGGAATTAGTCGTCATTGATCGGAAGTCAAAGAGTGAGCGAGTTTATAATTTTCCCTTGAGCCGATAAAACAAAACTAAGGTGTTTTTGATAGCTAGGTTAATCGAACCGACGTTCCTACGGAGGTCGATTCTAGGGGGAAGATAATGTAACAGCATAGATCGGTTGGTTGAGATTTGACCTCAAACAACCAATCATATGCCAAAACAGTAAAGTTCAAGTATTCATTCACTTCCTTATTTTGCATAGGCGTTATATTTCCTACTATCTTATATTGAATGTTGAGAGGCTATGTTTGTCTGAACAAATAATCCCACGCTCCACTGTGACTGTGCGAAGATCTAAATAAAGACCTATTCACTACTTGTCTGGTTTCTTCTAACGGATGTACACAAGTGGGTTGGAGAGTGTTCAGCATGCCAACAATCAAAGATTATTCGTCACACGAATTCACCCATAGGTGTTTTCTCGCAACCAGATGCACATTTTGCCCATGTGCATATCAACTTGGTAGGTGCTTTACCACGTTCGAGCGATTTTAATTATCTTTTTACATGCACAGATCGATTTGCCAGATTCCCTATAGCCATCCCGATAGCGGACATCACAGCGGAAACAGTAGCCAAGGTTTTCATGCAGAACTGGGTGACCATTTTGGCACTCCTATAACAATGACGGCGGATAGAGGAGCGCAATTTGAACCTGAACTATTCAATAACTTGGCTAAACTTCTAGGCTCCAATAGGATACGCTGCACTACATATCATCCTCAGGCTAATGGGATGGTCGAACGTTTTCACCGTCAGATGAAAACCGCCCTTATATCTCACTCAAACCCCAGTCAGTGGACAGAATTCCTACCGTTAGTTATGTTGGGAATACGAACACCTGTCAAAACTGACGAACAGTGTCCAGCTGCAGAACTGGTTTTCGGAACAACTCTGAGACTACCAGGTGAATTTATTAACCCTAATATTAACAGTCAAAGACTTAATTTAGAAAATTATGTAGACCAACTGCGGGGCCATATGTCTAAACTTAAGTCAGTTAATACTCGTGAACAATCGCGTGCCATATATGTACCTAAAGACCTAAGCAATTGCACGCACGTCTGGATAAGATGTGACAAAATAAAAGCACCACTTAGCCCTCCATTTGAAGGTCCTTTCAAAGTCGTCTCAAGAAAATCTAAATATTTCGTGATAGAAAAACATGGAAACATCGACACAGTATGTATTGATAGGCTAAAACCGGCTTATCTAGATCATGAACCACCATACGTGTTGTTAGATAGTTTAACTGAAAAATCAATTACGGAATCGAAATGTAAAAATGATAAATCTTTGCAAATGACTAAAACGGTTCGCTGGGCACATCCGATTAGTCAGTCAAGGATGTTGACAGTTTCGGCTGCAGGATAAAATCTAACCACGTAGCTAATCAGACCCTGCATTTACTTAAAAAAATTTCCTCATTCCACCTCACCTACAACTCCCCAGACCTTTTACTTTTGATATATAAGTGTTATGTCAAATTTTTTTTAAATACTGGACACATAAGCTAAATATTCCGTAACGATAGCTGAGGATTTTAATCAAACTCATACAGCTAACACTGGTGGATACAACGAATTCAAGAAGCAACCCAGAATACCAATCCGTTCTGGAGGCCAAGCACTTACGTGGAACCGAACAATTATCAATTATATTTATATATTTCCATTTTGTATCTTATTATTTCATGCAGGCGGTGGAGCATTTTTTCAGGTTTGATTGGTTTTCACCATTACCTTTGAAGTGGATTCTTCTTTACTTTTTACTTGAGGGCGACTCAAGAGGCAGGTGAGTAAACACTTGATAGCCGGTCTAAGCATGGAAAAATCGTACCTCACCAACATGGTGTTGAGTAGTCCGCTCGCGGAACTTCCTCAGATATTCTTGTTCCATATTCTCACACTCTTTCTCTTGAGAGCATGTAGCAAACCGTCAGCGATATTTGTAGAAGAAATCACATGCTACAAAACAGAATGACAAGCTAGCAAATGAAGGGACATCCATGGACTATCGTTGATTGCTGACGGAATTAGTCGTCATTGATCGGAAGTCAAAGAGTGAGCGAGTTTATAATTTTCCCTTGAGCCGATAAAACAAAACTAAGGTGTTTTTGATAGCTAGGTTAATCGAACCGACGTTCCTACGGAGGTCGATTCTAGGGGGAAGATAATGTAACAGCATAGATCGGTTGGTTGAGATTTGACCTCAAACAACCAATCATATGCCAAAACAGTAAAGTTCAAGTATTCATTCACTTCCTTATTTTGCATAGGCGTTATATTTCCTACTATCTTATATTGAATGTTGAGAGGCTATGTTTGTCTGAACAAATAATCCCACGCTCCACTGTGACTGTGCGAAGATCTAAATAAAGACCTATTCACTACTTGTCTGGTTTCTTCTAACGGATGTACACAAGTGGGTTGGAGAGTGTTCAGCATGCCAACAATCAAAGATTATTCGTCACACGAATTCACCCATAGGTGTTTTCTCGCAACCAGATGCACATTTTGCCCATGTGCATATCAACTTGGTAGGTGCTTTACCACGTTCGAGCGATTTTAATTATCTTTTTACATGCACAGATCGATTTGCCAGATTCCCTATAGCCATCCCGATAGCGGACATCACAGCGGAAACAGTAGCCAAGGTTTTCATGCAGAACTGGGTGACCATTCTTGGCACTCCTATAACAATGACGGCGGATAGAGGAGCGCAATTTGAACCTGAACTATTCAATAACTTGGCTAAACTTCTAGGCTCCAATAGGATACGCTGCACTACATATCATCCTCAGGCTAATGGGATGGTCGAACGTTTTCACCGTCAGATGAAAACCGCCCTTATATCTCACTCAAACCCCAGTCAGTGGACAGAATTCCTACCGTTAGTTATGTTGGGAATACGAACACCTGTCAAAACTGACGAACAGTGTCCAGCTGCAGAACTGGTTTTCGGAACAACTCTGAGACTACCAGGTGAATTTATTAACCCTAATATTAACAGTCAAAGACTTAATTTAGAAAATTATGTAGACCAACTGCGGGGCCATATGTCTAAACTTAAGTCAGTTAATACTCGTGAACAATCGCGTGCCATATATGTACCTAAAGACCTAAGCAATTGCACGCACGTCTGGATAAGATGTGACAAAATAAAAGCACCACTTAGCCCTCCATTTGAAGGTCCTTTCAAAGTCGTCTCAAGAAAATCTAAATATTTCGTGATAGAAAAACATGGAAACATCGACACAGTATGTATTGATAGGCTAAAACCGGCTTATCTAGATCATGAACCACCATACGTGTTGTTAGATAGTTTAACTGAAAAATCAATTACGGAATCGAAATGTAAAAATGATAAATCTTTGCAAATGACTAAAACGGTTCGCTGGGCACATCCGATTAGTCAGTCAAGGATGTTGACAGTTTCGGCTGCAGGATAAAATCTAACCACGTAGCTAATCAGACCCTGCATTTACTTAAAAAAAAATTTCCTCATTCCACCTCACCTACAACTCCCCAGACCTTTTACTTTTGATATATAAGTGTTATGTCAAATTTTTTTTAAATACTGGACACATAAGCTAAATATTCCGTAACGATAGCTGAGGATTTTAATCAAACTCATACAGCTAACACTGGTGGATACAACGAATTCAAGAAGCAACCCAGAATACCAATCCGTTCTGGAGGCCAAGCACTTACGTGGAACCGAACAATTATCAATTATATTTATATATTTCCATTTTGTATCTTATTATTTCATGCAGGCGGTGGAGCATTTTTTCAGGTTTGATTGGTTTTCACCATTACCTTTGAAGTGGATTCTTCTTTACTTTTTACTTGAGGGCGACTCAAGAGGCAGGTGAGTAAACACTTGATAGCCGGTCTAAGCATGGAAAAATCGTACCTCACCAACATGGTGTTGAGCAGTCCGCTCGCGGAACTTCCTCAGATATTCTTGTTCCATATTCTCACACTCTTTCTCTTGAGAGCACGTAGCAAATCGTCAGCGATAGTTGTAGAAGAAATCACATGCTACAAAACAGAATGACAAGCTAGCAAATGAAGGGACATCCATGGACTGTCGTTGATTGCTGACGGAATTAGTCGTCATTGATCGGAAGTCAAAGAGTGAGCGAGTTTATAATTTTCCCTTGAGCCGATAAAACAAAACTAAGGTGTTTTTGATAGCTAGGTTAATCGAACCGACGTTCCTACGGAGGTCGATTCTAGGGGGAAGATAATGTAACAGCATAGATCGGTTGGTTGAGATTTGACCTCAAACAACCAATCATATGCCAAAACAGTAAAGTTCAAGTATTCATTCACTTCCTTATTTTGCATAGGCGTTATATTTCCTACTATCTTATATTGAATGTTGAGAGGCTATGTTTGTCTGAACAAATAATCCCACGCTCCACTGTGACTGTGCGAAGATCTAAATAAAGACCTATTCACTACTTGTCTGGTTTCTTCTATCAATAGCACCAGGATTACCTTAAGGTACGAAAGTTCCACGATATATTGAAAGGCTTTCAAAAATATCTTGGGACCACTTGGCTTCTGACTGTAGATTTCATTATGTGTGCACGATTCATAATAGGTGTTACTGTTCAATGCGTTGTCAAACTCCCAGTACCTGTGACACCTTCATTGGTGGGAACGACGTGATCTGATACACCAACTTGCAAACTGTGAATCTGTTCCTTTTTGTAATTTTACAAATTCCTGCTTTATTTTAATTCTTATATATTGTGATTTTTTCGAATTTTTGGATATTTTTCCACGTTCATTCTTGTTTTTTATACTTGCCATGACGGAACAGACACCTAAGTTACTTAACTCAAAGACCATGTCTCCACCTTCATTTCAACTAATGCCCTTTTGGCCAGACAACATCAAAGTCTGGTTTCGCTACGCGGAGGCGTGAATGACACACGTGCACAATTCCTCTAGGTAGTAAAGACACTACCGCGCGACTTTAAGGGGTACGTCACGCCTAGTGTGTTTATTAGTGATGTTTCGGGACCTTGAAAAACTCCGAAACGATCTGTTCTCAGAACGCGGAGACTTGACTGGTAGATAAAGGTTAGATCAACTCCTTAATAATATAGATCTGCAACACGGTTCAGTGACAGACATAGTACTAAAAATGAGAGAGGTGACTGGCCAAAAACCTTTCGATGATGGCTTGTTTGGATAACGTTTTTTATTTGATCTTCCTCAAAAGGTACAAGCTGTGCTTGTCCCATTTCAAAACAGCGTCGTAGACGAGCTAGCTGAATCTGCCGACAGCATTTTAGGGGTCACCAAGTTCTCCAGCGTTGAGTTTTTTCAGTCAAAGAAAAGTCTCAAGCGATACAGAATGACATTACGAAACTATGCCATACGCTGACACGTTACTTTTGCAATCGCAATGACCCTAAACGGTCGCAGACCCCACGAACAAGTACTTCATGTAAGCGATCTGCCTTTAGACCACAAGAGAAAGATAAACTCGACTGGTGGTGGTATCATAACAAGTACGGAAATTCTTCTAGAAATCGCAGAAACCCCTGCAATTTTCCGAACTCAAAACGGACCTACACGAAAAACAACTCAATAAACTTACCAGCCGGCATGCGTTAACGGCGACCGTAGCCGGCGAACACAGCTGTTTGTTATACGTCGCAGAGGGGATAACGAACGTTTGCTACCTCGTCGATACTGGCGTTGAAGTAAGCGTTCTTCCGGCACATTCTGAAGTCCGGCTTCACGAATCTGTTTTAAACTTGCAGGCGGCAAACGGAAAGCCTATCGCCACATATGGTAAATGATACGTCTATCTTAACGTGTGCTTACGCAAACACATCCACTGAATTTTCGTCGTTGAAGATGTTTTTATGCCAGTCATTGATATAGACCTGCTACGACACCACAATCTGCTCATCGATTCACGCAAGCACAGGCTTGTAGACAGAAACATTGATTTATCTGTTTGCGCAACTTCTTTTTCCGGTTGAAGATTATCTCCAGTTACGGTTAGGCACACGATAGATTTATCCTATCAACAATTACTCGATAAGTACTCTGAGATATGCCAACAGCAACCGAAATTGACGTTTGTAATCAACAATGTTACACATCACATCACGACTACAGGATCATCTGTATTCTCGAAAGCACGCCGACTGGCTCCCGAAAAGATGAGGTTGGCTAAGAACGAATTCGATCACATGACAGATTTAGGGATCATTCGGCCATCAAACAGCCCGTGGGTATTTCCCTTGCAAATGGTCCCTAAAAAGGACAGCAACGACTGACCTCCAACTGGTGATTATCGGAGATTGAATGCGAAAACCATTCCTGATCGTTACCCGTTATCACACATTCAGCCATTTTGAAAGGTACAACTGTCCCTTCAAAAATCGACTTGGTTGAGGCCTGTAACCAAATTCCCATGGCCACTGATGACATTCCAAAAACCAGTATTATAACTCCTTTCAATCTTTACAAATTTTTACGCATTCCCTTCGGCTTAAGTAATGCTGCCCAAACATTCTGAAGGTTCGCAGATGACGTTTTTCGAGGTTTCAAATTCGTACATACGTATGTTGATGACTGCTTGATAGTAAGTCCTGACAGAGAATCTCACTAAGAAAAGGTCAATGATGGTGGACGTAGTAACATTCACCCGGAAATGAAATTCATCAGATAGCACTGCTCGGCCTATCAGGCATAGTTATACTTATTTGACATCAATTTTATTTATGGTGAACATAATGTTCTATCTCCAACCTAAATGTGTTCTCCATCATATGTTGGAGATTGTTACGATACGACCAGCCAGTGTAGAATATAATGTGACTTGCACGCAAGATCATATAGATTAGGCAGTTACATCGTGTTGATCTCGAAGCTGGACGTCTACTGAATCTTTCATCTGGTTCAGCAACACGGTTGAAAACGGCCTAGCCTTCGGACTTCGTGTGTAACATTTTAAGCTATCTGAGAGGAGAATTCTTGAGAATGACTGTGACGACAAAAATGCCAATATTCGGTTTGAGGGCAGAACTAACTGAACCAAACCATGACCTTGACTTTAGTCACGTACTGCCGTATTGTTAATAGTTCGGCAATATGCAAAAGTAAAATAAAGTAATAAACAGTAAGTCTTTAACTAAAACCATATAGAAAGCTCAGACGAGGAAGATTGAAGAACATAAGGCGTGGTTACGAGGGTCCTGAATAAAGGTTGAAATACAATACAGGGATAAGAAACAAATTAGTGACAATACTGTTCAATGAAATTCTGCATGTTCTTTCCATTACAATAACTGCAAATTAACAAATGCATAATGCACTGCATTTTTGTGACGTCCACTAAACGTGTCTGAGTATCGTAATTTTATCTGCAGTAGTTATGTAGCAGCCCGCCAACAACAATCTCAACTTCTCACGTAAAATTTGAAAAAGGCATGGCGATAGAGACAAATAAAAAATAAACCAGCGCGCCCACTTGCAATCGCTATGTTCTGAACTCATCTAGAAGAAAGGCATTTTACCTGGTTTCAATATTACTTACTTACTTACGCCTGTTACTCCTAATAGAGCATAGGCCGCTGACCAGCATTCTCCAACCCACTCTGTCCTGGTCCTTCTTTTCTAGTTCCATCCAATTCTTGTTCATTTTTCTCATGTCTATTTCCATTTCTCGGCGTTGTGTGTTCTTTGGTCTTCCTCTTTTCCTTTGACCTTCAGGATTCCATGTGGGGGCCTGTCTTGTGACGCAGTTAGGTGCTTTCCACAATGTGTGTCCTATCCACTTCCAGTGATTCTTCCTGATTTCTTCCTCCGCTGGGATCTGGTTTGTTCTCTCCCACAGTACGTTGTTGCTAATAGTGTCCGGCCAACAGATCCGAAGTATTTTGTGTAGACAACTGTTAATAAACACCTGTATCTTCTGGATGATGGCTTTCGTAGTTCTCCAGGTTTCCGCCCCATACTTTATCCAATAATTCAAGTCACTACTAGACCAATTATACTTGAATTAAGTATTTTCAGATGTCATGGTTGGTGGATCATTTCGTTCAAGATAAAGGTTCTGTATGATTAACTGAACAAAATATGGCATCCAAAATTCTATAAATACGCTCAACGTGTAACTTTACTAATCACATATAACACATGCCGTCTTTGAACAAGTCCAGTGTAGAGTAGTTGCAGGAGTTTAATCATTAAAACGAATGTAGTGAACCTCAATTCATGGACGTAGTACCTCAATATAAATGACTCTTTATTATTCTTCGTTCACCGCATATCACACACTGTATTTACGCAATTCCAGCAATTGATTTTCGAAATAATTGACATGAAATTTATGGATTCACAATATCTCTTTGTTGAACGTAGACAAATATATTGACACTAGGTGATGTGACCAGAAAAGAGCGTCGAACAAAAGTCCTTACAGTATATTCATCGGACTAACATTGTTTCTTTTATAAATTAGTTGCTTTCATCATTTTCCTTCATGACCAATATTGTTAGATGGAATAATTGTCTTCAATAGTGCCATGCTGAAGGTTAATCATGAGGGTAAAAAGACACAAAAATTATATAATATCAACTTGCCCAAAGCATCGGTACGCAGTTGTCTATAGGGTTTTATAATCTACGGCTTGAACAACGACGCAAGATGTCCAGCAGCAGCCAAGGTCATGAAACTTTATGATCAGTGAAAAGAGTGTTTTACTACATAGAAAAACGTCTTAGAATTAGATACTACGAATTTCTAATAAACCCAAAGATCCATACATTTGGATAGCGGCTTCCTTGGCCACCTGTGGTAATGCTGTGCTAAATGACTTGTGTCGCCATGGTGATAATGTCAGCGGAATCATGCTGATTTCTGCTTCTGTTTGAACTTAAACTTCCGAAGCAGAAATATTATCCCCTATATGCAGGAAACGGCTTGTTAGTTGTCTAGAAACATTTGCTGTCATTGCTGTTTGGTCGGCTCATTTCCTTGGTTCCCACGGTTTTTGCAGATGCATTTGTACGATCTTGCGAACTGCCGTGCCGTAGTTCCGTAATGCTCGCAATATGGTCAGATTTCCGGGATGGTATAGGTGATTTAGAATACTGCCTCGAAAATGGATTTTTCTGAAACGCTATATAGTTCATCTCACGTGTACTGTAGATACAGTTGCTTGTAGTACTGAGAGCTTTTTAGTCATATTAAATAACTCCTGTTGAAATGCCCTCATGTCATTATTACGCGCTCTCTCAGTAGCTCGTACTGCATTTATACTGTGTACTCTGGGTTGACTTCTATCACCTGATTTGTCATATCTGCCAGATCCTCCAGAGTAATTAGTTCTCCTGACGCACGAAGAATGTCTCGCGTTATGGAGAGACCATTATAGCCACGTTTGTTTAAATAAACCTTCATCTAATTTATATGAGCTGACTGATTGCTTCATCACATGTTGTTAATGGACGTTTGTAGTCTTCTATTAGTCAGAAGCTGATTAATATTGGACGACTGCTACTTTGTGTTCACCATACGGGTCCTGTTCCGGAACCTAATAGGTTATGTCCCCGAATTCTGTAGCGATTTTAGCCGGAAGTGCACCTACTACGCGCACATAGTTTAGTTGCTTGTGACCGGATATCCCACGCCAAAGCAAAGCTCCCAACTGCAAAAACCAAATATTTAGGTTATTTACCCCGTATTTTGATAGTGTGAACTGCCAAATTGCATTAAGCATGGTTATTGTGAGTTCAGATATGTAGAGTAGTTCAGAGGAGACTTTTGCAGGTGAACGCTAAATTTTATCAAGATTATTAGAAACATACATTATACAGCGCTGGTACAACAATCATTATGACGAACAAAATTAACGTTACGGATCACCAAATAATTGTGATGGAGGGAATACATCAACTTCAAAGTAATGGTAAAGTTTTTACGAAAAATGGTTCGCCTGGTAATATATCGAAATATAAGTTATATACAAAGAAAGATGCTGGACGTTAATTAAATTGTCTGAAGGAAGCTTGTTAGAGTTAATTTTTCGGTCTCGTAATCCACAGTCATAAATTGTCATTGATTCCAAATATGATTGGTATGGTCCAAGATGTGAATCAAGAGTAATCACGTAATGCGAATATCAGTGCGACTGGCAAACAGCAGATATATTAGAGTTCTTTTATTGTGACATCTGGTAAATGAGAAAGAGAAGTATATGTGTTCAGCAGCGTATTTATGGGCGATAATCGATGTCACGCCATGAGAATTCAAAAGAGGAACAGAAGATCAAGGTCAAATTTTTAAACGATTTTACAGTCAATGGTGATAAGTGTACAAATTAAGCGAACTTAAGAAAAAACATGTTAATAACAACAAAAACTAGTCACAAAATAAGTTTATGTTAACTGTTTCCAAGGCACCAAGGCATAGTACCAGAAATTTGGGAGCTGGCTTACATCATCTCAGTTTTCAAAGGGGATCGACTTAGAGAACCTTCAAGCTGCCGACCGGCAGCACTTCTTTCAGTGCCCTAGGAAATTGTGTAGTCCTTGTATACGACAGTCTACGTGACTACTTGTCATCCATAAACTTATTTTCATTGCGATAGCACGATTTCGGGAAGGGTTGTTCTTTAATAACCGACCTGCTGACCGCGGTAGAGGAATGGGCAACTGTCCTTGATCTCAAGGGGAAGGTTCGTGTCACACACCTTGACTTCTCAGAAGCCTTTGAGACTGTCAGTCATTTGTGTATTGTTGATAAGGTCAACCGATTGGGTATCAAGTCACCGTTAATTGATTGGCCTACTTCATATCTAAATAACTGACATCTTACGGTCGGCATAAACTGTAATTTTTCTCAGGCTATAGAATTTCCTAGTGGGGTCCCTCAAGATTCCTCACCAGGACCTGTTTTTTCCCAGTTTATGAAAACAACTTACGTCAGCAGGTATTGTTTAATTGTTTGTTTTTCACTGATAATGTGGAACTCTAGGGGGAAGTTTGGCACCAGGATGATAAGCTGGCACTTCAGGATGATCGAACTTGACTTCAAAGTCGGGCGAACAACAACACTCCAAAGTGTAAACTAGTTCATCCGAGACATGTTGTAGACTACGAATACAACTTAGGCATCTCCCCTCTAGAGGTACCCAGTTTGAAAATGATCTACGAGTTCCGGTATCCTATGATCTGAAGTCGCACGCTAATTGCGACAAAGAAAGGCCTCCGAGTAAATCTTGCACTGGTATCTTTGAGGAACAAAAATTTCCGCCTAATCTTCAACAGTTTCATTCGTCCCCATTTAGGGTATGGAAACACAGTTTTTTCTTCTCACTCCAAAAGGATAAGGATACATTGGAACATATTCAATGACGAGCTACGAAATCAAGCAGGGGACCAAAATTCAAGCCTTTTGAAGAGCACCTCAAATGAATGAGCCTTTACCTGTTAGAGGTGACCTTCTGACGACTTATAGCACCCTAAACATTCCTGGGCACTTTCGAATACCTACTAATGCACAGTCCCAACACAAACCTTAGGGGTAACACCCATAAACGAGGAATAACATAGCATAAAGGACTGCAGACACGCCTAATCCTTAAGAGTGGTAAAATTCTTGAATCATCTACCGACTGTAACAGTCCAAGAAACTTCGCAGGAATCCTTTAAAGGCAAACTTGACATATTCATAAGGACTAATGACAGTATCTCGCTATAATTTTTTTACTTTATTGTTAAATATATCTAGGTTCCTGCCTGGCAGAATCGGTGGTCCACTACTACTAGATATGGAGGCCTATTAAGTGAAAGCTTCTTCTATTCCGTCCAGAACTATTTGAAACCTTCAATGCACACTTAAACGTACTTCAATCAACCAATCACGAGTTGGGACGGATATTTCTCCTTGATTTCAGGGAGGGCAATTTGGAACCACAGGTTGTGTTTCTTGAAGCCGACAGATCTTTTCGCGTCTACACAGGTGATAGACTGATGGAAGAATTTCAGGGTGCATTAAATAGCTTCCAAAAGGACTGGTTACAGTTGCAAGTATATTTACAACTGCGTTATAAACCACATTCTGGTAATTTTTTTTAGGAAAAGCACTCATCACTGGTTATGTCACTGTACAAACTCAAGGAGGAAGAGACAAGTTGCGTCCGTAGTGTTAAACATTGTAGAAACTATATGAAACTTTTGAAGCATGAAATTGCAAGGTAATCTGTCTTTATCTAAAATTGGCAGTCTTCAAAAGAATGCTACGGGTGATGAGATTACCATACTTGAAAAAGCCAAAATCGATATTCTTAAGAAAGAGTATGTTTTACGGGATATTGAAGATGTTTTACCTCGCACACCAGGGTATGTAGACTCTCTGCGGATTTATTTAGATAGCTTGTATTTGCGTATCGTACTTGGAGCTCTTAATATATCGTTTGCTAACAAGGAGGACAAGTAATAACTAGGTTTTAGTAATGTGCTCAGATTCAGATACAAGAATGATTACGAACGGTTTAAAATCATTATTTCGGGAATATGTGCATTTTTGGCGTTTCTGCTATACTTTTACGTTCAGAATAGGTGAGTTCGTCGTTATGTTATTAAAGATAGTATATGTATTTCACTATTGTCAAATAATCATGACTTTTTCGCATCAAGTGTTTGGAAAAAGGTAATTCTGGCTGTACGCTGTTGCAAGTCTTAAACTTTGATAATAATACTGTGTGACCACTTTGCGGCCTGAAGAAGTGTTAAGCACATCACTCTCACGCCCTATTATGTAATCTAATTGCGAAAGCCTCCAGTTGATGTTCGAAAGGCGTGGTTTGAAGTACTTTTGTTAAAATAATCTCTCAGTTATTCATAGGAAAATATCACACCGTTAATTCTTCAGCGGACATTTTCAGATGCTTATATGGTGTATCAAGATCCTCTTTCGTTAGGCATCAATTATTCTGATGACAGCGTCTATGGGATTCTTATGTAAAATCACTGACTGAATAGACTGGGTCACATTAGGATGCATCAATAATAAATACCCAACCTTAAGAATTGACTTTATAACATCACCTTAAATATCTCCGCTACAAGGAATTTATAATTGAGGAAGCATGGTTCATTACGGTCCTTCTGATAAAATTAAGTTTAATCTCCTTTGTAATGTTTAGTTCTGTCACTGAGTGGATGACGATATCTTGTTAACTCCAAAGTTATGATCGGATTACATGCAATAGTTGTTCAAGTAATGGCAAAAAATCACCGGACATAGTTATTGTCTCAACACTTACTTTACCGAACATTTCCAAGGTCAGAAGCGTTTATGTACAAGTTGTTCAATAGGTTCAAATCTCAAAACTTTTCTGCATAAATCTCTACAACATTGAGTGCCGAAATCTGACTACCTATCACGAAGGTCGCTAATTAAAGTCTTTGTTCGTCCCGTTGCCTAGATCCTGGTTCAGCAAATACTTCCGAGACTTATTAGCTTATAAGGACCTGTCGAATTTTATGAAAAAGAGTTTCAACAGGTTCTGATGGCAGTAAGTGCTAATCTTCTTAGAGCTCACAAGTACTACTTGGTTGTATACTCCACTATGACCTTAATTTGTCATTAAACTCTACTGATACAAAGATTTTGGAGCCACTGATATAGGTAGGATTTAAGGATAACTATGTAGTAAAATATTTTCGAACTTGCGTCGTCGTGACTGGATCATGGCGAGTCATTTAAGCTAATGACAACCAGTAGTTTTGGACAATGATGTCGACCTTCACTTTTTAATTTTACTTCTCATAAAACCTAGCAACATTCTGATAAATGCTGTACAGCATTCTCTACCGTGTTATTGTGCAGGTATGTGACCTGGGTGTCGTAAGTAGATGATTTTAGAAGGCTGGAAACTTTCTGCTGTCTTGGAGACCGAGTTCGCTTTTCACCTGTCTAAGTGTTGATGTTCATGTAGCCTTAAAACCAACTACAGTGTATCCACTAATGTGCCTGATTTCCAACCACACTGCATGAGGACTATAAACAATATGAGGCTTCAAAACACAATAAGGTAGAATGGATATTAAATCTACATTGAATCTAAATTTAAATCTTCATTGATAGGGGAATCTGCTTAAAATGTTGAACGTCAAAAAAGGAAGAGAAGCTAACTTTTTAGCGTAACTTATGCATCCCTAGTCACTTGAGGTATGAGTTTTCCTAGTATGTTGTGGAGAGCATTTAAAGTTATCCATAATTCCTATATCATAATACGGTTTTCTGTATAGTTTGGTATTTTTCACTTATTTTCATCTGTTAAATTTGACATACTGCAATATCTCTCTACTGTACAAGGGTTTATGTTTCTGAATAATGTATGATCCTATACTCAGTTCAGTTGAAAGTAATGACTTCGTTGACAATTATTCATAGCCAACGTTAAAACTTGGTGGACATGTGTACCAGAGTATTTGGTAAATGAGTTAATCATATGTGCAATTAATTATCTTGCTGTCAATTTGTCATTTGTTTTTAGAATTGTGGATACTATTTTTCATTTTCTATTGGTATGGTACTATTGCACACTAACTATTCGCGAACGCATTCTTATTGCCAATGGGTCACGCATTAAAGGGTGGTGGAATATATCTCATTTTATGTCAACAGCCTATTCTGGTATTATGCTTATCTGGTGAGTGGTATTCGAGTTAGTTGTAAACTATCGATTGATCGCTTAATAAAAATATTTCTCTCCCATCTACTTTGAAAGGCTATGTTTTGTATGCATTCAAGCTCTATGTCATCGTAGTTTGGTGTAATTATATGGATTATTCTGTTTATTTGATCATGTCTGATGTTAATAGATAAAAGTGCTTAACTTAGTAGCTAGACGTTGAATACTTACGTATTAGAAGTCGATTAGTAAACTGTTGGACTAAATTTTATTCAAGGTAGAAAATATAATATTGGTTAATTAAAAGATATATTTTTAGTTAACGCTGATAATTGTATTATATTCCAAGCAAATATCTAATCCTTAATCCAGGAGGGGACAGATACCTTACATTTAGATCATTTGGTTATATATCAGATTCACTGGTTGTTAATGTGTGGCTAATTGCAATCTATAATTAAGTTATCCTCGTATCTTCATATCCTTTTAATTACATTCTAGGCCTAGATCTCGTTCGTATGACGAATTTCGTGATCAGTTCATGCTTTTTTGCTTATACCTAAGTAAGTAATGGTTTCAATAATTTGAGATTTAATCTGATGATATTCATCTGGATATAATTCTTTGCTCGCTTGTCTTTCTAGTCTGTTTTCAGACGGATCCAGAATACTCAGAGAATATAGTCCTGTTAAGTGAAATGGTTGGAAAGTACGGTTTTGTGAACAAGTAACAGTATATAAGTGTTTAAGGTGTATTTTTCACTCAACAAATACGGTGTTGTTTCAAGACTAACCTGTGTCAGTTTTATTTGTGTTGGTCAGTCGGTCGCAATGTAGAATCTGGTGCGTATGTACGTCAGTCCAAGTTTCCACACCCCATTAGCAGAGCGAGGTGTTGTTAGACCAAATCCCAGAATAGTAAAGGTACTAACAATATGAGTAGTGATTAAAAAGATTGGGCATCGAAAATACTACTAGAGAATAAAATATAAATTAGTGCGACAAAAAGATTACGAGGAATTGAAAAGCTTAGGATATGGGGGAAGACAAAAAATAGATATGCCTGTGCCACTACAAACAGTTTTGAGCCATTTCATCCAAAGTCTCTAACCACTGGTTAAGATAATCACTCGGACCCCAAAAGAGTAGTCTAAACCCATTAACACGAGTCAGTCTAGTTGTTAATGACTATGAACTGATGCCACGTTTCTGTTTGACCACCCCTAGCTTTCTTCCAGCTTGCTCGTATACCAGACAAAATCATTCGTCGAGATAGTTGGCGGTTGGGCACACGTAACATCTGTCCTAACCACCTCAGTTGATAAATATTTATAACCTCAATTGACTTCCCATCTTTACCTAGTATCCTATTCCTGACCCAAACGTTGGTTACTCGGTGGTCCAAAAGTACATGGACAATGCTTTGAGGACACCTATGGTTGAGTACTAGTAATCTACGAATGTTATTGTTATAATCTCTTTCTTCTTACGGTTATGAGCCAGCTATTCCTATTGCTTAGTATTCTCGGACACCGATTCACTCGACAAGTCCCCAAATCAGAACACGGTTGAACAGGAAAGAGATTATATTCCAAATAGCAAGTCAGAAGCACAATAGGGAAAACGTCGGTATATTTATAGTTTTTACATAAGAAGATTCCAGAGTATTCTCCGACTATCGACTAGTGCTGATTGGATAAGAATCAGCCAATCAGCGTGCACCAAAGCAATCATGCATTGAGCATGCTTTAATCTAGTCTATGTCCCGCTAACAGTTATCTATTCGTGATATTTCGCACTCACAAAGTAGAACAGAGTAAACTGTTGTACAGTGAATTCGTCCTTTAGTCGGGAGATGGATATTTTGCCTACGCCACAGGTGATGCAAATTGGAAAGAGCTAATCGTGCTTTTGGTATCTGTACCGAGATTTTGTCAGACATCAGGCCATAAGTACTGATGAGACTCAAGATCAGTGAGGCGGTCGATACGCTCGACTACTTTGCCTCCTGTTATTAATTCAGGCGCTGACGCAAGTTAGTCCCGGAGCAAAATTTCGCTTTTGGGGTGCGAAAATTATATCTTGATGTGGTCATGGGACTGCATTTCGTTAGTGTTTTAACCAAACAAAGCTATATTATTTGTGTACTCTAAGTCTACAAGTGAATTTACTAGCATAAGATCAACCTCAGGGAAATCGGATGATGAAAATGTTGTCTATGACAGAGTTAAATAAAAATGCGTAAAGCGGAAAACCTTGACGTATACCACTTAAAGTAACCAATTCCGATGACCGTTCATCATAATAAGCTC
Source organism: Schistosoma haematobium (assembly GCF_000699445.3). NCBI lineage: Eukaryota > Metazoa > Platyhelminthes > Trematoda > Strigeidida > Schistosomatidae > Schistosoma > Schistosoma haematobium. Next base: position 24,664,905 of record NC_067197.1, read on the forward strand.
TGACTCAACTAGTAGTGTTCCAGTAGATAGCCTACACAAGGTTAATGTACTTCTCTGGTATGCCTTTTAATGACAGACACTGCCACAGAACCTCACGATCAACAGAGTGTAACTCTGCCTCAAGGCCAAAGAATATAATTATGGTCTGACGTCGAAAAGTATGTCTATGTTCCAGAATCTGCCGAAGGTCGAATATTCGGTGTTGGCGAGATATCCATCTGGTAGCCAATAGACGTGTATAATGTTCAGCAGTCCGGACTATATCATGTTATTGCCTCCGTCATGGTCTCTAAGAGTAGAAGATATATTTTCTGAAGCAGGTTTTTGACTATAGGTGTCTTCGAAACATTGCTAGCGTTTTGTGGAACGACTGAGTGAGGAATGCTGAGGTGTTAGGTGTAGGGCACTTGACAAAAGTGGGAAATCAATTTATGAGGTTGTAAACCTTCAGCTACTGTGGTGGTCAGAATATATGTTACGTGTGCCTAACCGCTGCCTACATCGACTATCGATGGTTGTTAGTTTAGGAGTAAGAGTAAGTTGAACGAAAGCTAGTGGCAGTCAGACCAAAAAGTGTCGTCAGTCCGTGAAGTCATTGACCGTTGGTCTAAGCCGTGTCAGTTGGTGCAGACTACTTGATCGGCGCCTGCAAGACATTCACAATCAGTGATTGGTGACTGTAAGTCACACGGCTCAGAATCATTTACATTCGCGCGGACTGATCCACTCCTTATCTTCCTCTAGATCTTATATTCAATTATTCCTTCATATATGCTTTCCCATTTCGTCTTTTTGAACCCTATTCTCAATCTCTTGTCTTTCTCATTGCCATTGACACCACATTCCTCAAATCTCTTGCCAGTCATCTTGTTAGTTTCATCTTGTCGTGCTAATTCAGCATGGAAACTTGACCAAACGCACATCTGTGTTAGACTCCATGTTGATAATGACTGACTGTTGAGTGAGTGTTTCTGTTTTTGTCATTATCGTCGTTCTTCAGCAAGAAGTCTTTGTAAATAACGCCTTTATTGAAATTTTCTTGACCATATGACCAACTAAGCATAGGATGGACTATTACATTTTTTGGCCATTCACTCGTAATATCATACATCATGTGGATAGTTTAAATGGTTGATGTGTGTGTTTTCTATATATAGCGATCATGTCCACGCTAGTATCTGGTTCGCTAAAGTATTTTTAAAGTTATGATCCTATTTTGATGCACTACATTGCGTTAGTATTAGCGCATAAAATCTTTATCATTTTACATATATTTTCATCTTACTGATCCGATTGAAATGAAATCAGACATGTCCTAACCTCATAGAAAAGGTATACTCAAGTTACAATTGTACTTTTGATGTATTTATTTTCCCGACTGCCGTTCAGATTGCAGTCTACCAACTTTAATTAAAACAGTTTGGTGTTCTTTATTGCTGTCCGGTCAGTGTACCTTATAGATTGAGATACTGACTTAGATTGTTAATCAGTAAGTTGTACCGAAGGAGATAATGGTGTTCACACAGCTTTGTTGTCATTAAGTGCGTGGTGTTCTTATTCGCATTTCTTTTTTGAAAATTAGTTAATCATTGATAATTCTTAAAAATTTATATTTTGTAGTCAGCGGAAAGACAAAACAGAATTGTTTTTACTCATGTGTTTCGTTATTTAATACTAATAACTTTATCAGAGTACTATTCATTATACTAATTAGCAAAACGTTGTTAAGAACACAATTTTGCTTTGTTTTTTCATCAGTTGGATAATACAAATTTCTAGTGATAATACCACTCTCCCAATGCCCAAATTTTTTTAAACCATTAAATCATTGATAATAATACTGAAAGTTCCTATTTTCAAATGAACAAAAACAAATAGGTTCACTTTAAATGATATTTTCTTGTTTGTATTGGGTCAGTCATGTATAAAGCGGGGTATGGATTTGATAGTTATTAGAAATAAATAGGAAATTGTTAATATTCTAAGAAGCGATTTCATTTTACTATGTATATATTCAGAATTAGAAACCATCGTCGTAAGAGATGTTGTTTGTATAGTGATCACAATTTTTCGGTCATAAGTCCGTGTTTAGTTAAGATATCTGTACATTAATCATCTGTAATATAACCAAAATAGATTGTACCATATATCGTGGATGTAATTAACATTCTTTTGAATAATATGAACCTTGCACTATTTGTTTATGTTTGATATAATGGGCAAGAATTGTGCTTAATTGACAAGTCTTAGTTCATTGGAGAGTGAGTAACCTGCAAAACTGATTTCCTCTAATCGTTTAGGACATTTAACTATATTTATTTTTCGGCTAATAATTTATAATGAACCATATTATTTTGTTAAAAAATTCCTACTCTTCTGACTGGTCTTGTTTGTAATCTCAAATCGTTCGAGGCCTTACGTTAATAATTCGGTCTCATGAACAACTATCACTTGGCCATATTGTGTCATACATTGGATATTATGCATTAGTCGACGTTTTTTTATTTTAACAATCGAAAATTGGTTCGTGGAATCACACTGCATATTACTGTTTAATTTTTCTTTTTCAATTTCGAACAGTTCCTTAGCACGTATTCGTTTATTTATCCCCTTTCTTCCCTGTTGTTTTTTAATATCTTTCTTTTGCTTACTTCTCTAACAGTCTATGTTCTATTGAGAAATGTTGAGCAACTGGAAAGAACTGTACATTTTTTGTGGTGATTGTCTCCCAGATTCCTGTATCTCCTGCAATAATTTTTGCTGATAACTTTTTTTTCTTTTACAGATCTTGTTCATTTTATACAATTTCAATATCAAATAAGTTGCCTATATAAACTTCGTACTTTGGGTTGTCGACATCCAATGGATATAACTGTTGGTAAATTAATGGACTTTATTATTTATTTTAAAGTATTTTATTGACTTCTGTGAAAGTATTTATATTATATTGTCATATATATGGGTGTACAGTAGGACGTGGTTGTATATTGAGATTATCTATTTGACTGAGTTTGTGGTCTGTGTTCAATGTTGATTGTGTGAACTATGTTCTATGATACATTATTATACTTAAATCAGTCATGTAATACAAAGTGTCTAGTTATTTAGTGTGATTGTAAGTTTTGTTCCTTATGGATTAAATCAGTGAATTGATAAGATTTACGATGTGCTTTCATCGGGTTAAATCGGTTGAGATTTGTTAACATAAAGTTTCCCATCTCGATCTTTCGATACTGGCCTGCTCAATTGAGGAGAAATTTTCTGAGACGGCACTGTTCAATATCTGTAATCAAAGTTTTGTAATTTTTACTTAATGATAGTACGTTTTGACGTAGAATCAATTCTATCAGGTAATTTTACTATGAACCACTGTCAGATGGTGTTATAACTTGTGACAGCAGATTAGAGCGCAGCGAATTATCGATCGGACCAAAGACGCTTAAACACATGAGAACAACCTAGAGTCCTGATTGGTTCTGCTTCCCTGTCTAGCCCAGCCAGTTGAGTCCAGAACGCAAGTCTCAGCCTCGGAGATATGAATCATTATATTTTAAGCATACTGAGTTTATATTTGAAGCAAGTAAAGTAGTTTCCAGATGACTTACCTCCGGCTCTTTTTAAAGATGGCGGTGACTTTCTGACTAAGGAATTGACGACGTTGTTTACAAAGGTTTGGGAGCTAGAGAGTGTACCAACGTCATGGAATGAATCGATAGTTGTCCCTATCTTTAAAAAGGGTTCACGTCGTTCCTGTAACAACTATCGGGGGATAAGTGTACTTCCGATTGCGTCCAAGCTATTGGCTTCCGTCATACTTCGTAGGTTGTTCAAAACCCGAGAAAGATTGACTCGCGAGGAGCAGGCTGGTTTTCGTTCTGGTCGAGGATATATTGATCATATCTTCACTCTCCACCAAATGTTAGAACACCGTCATACTTATCTCGACATCAGGGCTGCCTTCGATTCGTTGGACAGGACTGTTCTCTGGGATTGTCTATTGAAGAAGGGTGTGCCTGAGGAGTTTATTAACATCCTAAAAGCCCTATATACAAACACCTCAGGTAGAGTGAGGGCATACAACCACCTTTCTCCATTGTTCCATTCAAGCATTGGGGTTAGACAGGGTTGCCCAATCTCACCATTCCTCTTCAACTTTGCCATCGACGACATTCTGGAAACAGCTCTGATGGATGTAAGTAATGGTGGTGTGGATCTGTTGCCTGGAGAAAAACTTCTCGACCTTGAGTATGCGGATGATATTGTCTTACTGTGCGATAATGCCCAAGCCATGCAATCCTCACTTAATCAGTTGGCAATCAGTGTCCGTAGGTATGGTATGTGCTTTGCACCTTCGAAGTGCAAAGTACTTCTACAAGACTGGCAGGATTCTAATCCTGTACTCACCCTGGATGGTGAGCAGATAGAAGTAGTCGAGAAGTTCGTGTATCTGGGTAGCTGCATAAGTGCTGGTGGGGGTGTGAGTGATGAGATCAATGCACGTATAGTGAAAGCCAGAGCGGCTTACGCCAATCTAGGCCACCTTTGGCGCCTTCGTGATGTTAGTCTGGCTGTAAAAGGTCGGATCTATAACTCGTCGATGAGAGCAGTTTTGCTCTATGCTTGTGAAACCTGGCCTCTCCGAGTTGAGGATGTTAGACGACTCTCTGTGTTCGATCATCGCTGTCTCCGAAGGATTGCTGACATTCAGTGGCAACACCATGTCAGTAATGCAGAGGTTCGGCATCGTGTGTTCGGGCACAGAGATGATAATGCAATTGGTGTCACCATCTTGAAACACCGACTTCGGTGGCTTGGACATGTTCTACGAATGTCGTCCCAGAGAATTCCACGTCGTGCATTATTTGCCGACTCTGGGACTGGTTGGAAGAAGCGGAGAGGTGGTCAGTGCATGACATGGTGTCGTGGCATGAAAGGAAGCTGCAAAGGACTGGCTTGTGTTGGTCCTTTACGACTCCCTGGTTGGGGTCCGAGAGATGGTGCTACACAGTGGCTAGAGACGTTGTCAGATATGGCTCAGAATAGAAGCCAGTGGCGATCCTGCTGTAACCTTCTTTTGCTTTCTTCATAAAAAGTGGTTGTGTCTCCCTTAACTGAAAGAATTCTTCTGATTGTACCTTTCAGTTCCCTCATTATTACTACACTATCTTACACCAATCTCTTCGTTATTGTTCTCTTTTTTCTTACGCTCCTTACCTTTTTTTCTCTTCGAATTCTCATTGCTTTGTGTGGCTCATATATATTGGCACTCTCTTGTATCAATATTTATGTGTTCAAATGAATAAATAAATGAATAAATACTGAGTTTATATACCAAACACCGACCACAACGTACCAATAAAATATGAACAACATTTTACAGGAATTAGCCAGATGTGGCTGTGGATGACGAAGGTAGCGATTAACAGACAGGGAATAGTTCATGAATGGTAAATCGTATAATAATAGTTCATAGGTCAAAATAAAGCTCATAATAAGAGGGGTATGAATATGAACAGTTTAGTTACATAACAATTATACGATAAAAACATACTCATAATATTGGTCCATAAATGGATCCCAAAAATTACTATTCATTATTCCTATCGGGATACAACAGATGGTGTTGAAAGACATCAATGAGGTTTTATGCCATTTATTAATACACTGAGGTTCAAGACATTGATATGATTTTGAGTCTTCATTGGTAAACTGTTCATTGTTAACGTTATTTTCTGTCCCTTTTTTATATGTTGTCTTTCCCTGTTTTTGATTTTTGTATTCTAAGGTATTTCAGAGTGGGGCAACCGAAATCAATTGTAGTTAAAATTATTAAGTCATGTTTGATTTACTTCTTAAGTAATATGCTAATTCATTCCACTGGATAATTTCTTTTCACAGATGGTTTCATGTCATGGATGTTTCGTCGAATTACGTTCGTCCTACCTTTCCTATTTGTAGTATACGGTTTTGAACTATACATGGCTTATAATCTTTACGTCATATCCCAACAGAGCTATTGTCACGAATGGCAGGTCAGATATTATTTAAATGTTTGCAAAATTACTTAATATAAAACTGATATCTTATAAATACATACAGGCCAAGTGGCAAATGTGATTACATTTTATCAGCATTTAGTTACCGAATCCATTTTATTGGGGGTTAAAAGGAACGAAATAAAACTAAGTAACACTAAGTTAATATTAATATTTGTTAAAGTTCCATGCTTGTTATTAATTAAACGTATTTATGCTTCTTAAGATCCACGAATAACAGAAAGCAGCTTCAATCAATCACAGATTGTGGTTTAACTAGATTCGTACTATACATTCAATTGTAGGTGCTCTATTTGTTTCATAACATTCATTTTCAAAACTATGTTTTATTCAAATAATTGACAAAACCTGTGTGGTCTTTATTGTCTTTTGTTGAATTTTTCTGTCTTTATCCATCAGCGTCAGATTTTTATGTAGGAAGTGGCATAGTAAGCTTTTTTCACCAAACATCTTTACCTTCGTAACTGTCCAACGTTTCAGCAAGTAGACTTCTGAAAAATACTATAATGCTTAGCGACCTACCAGGTTTTCCGAAAGCTTCAGTAATACGATTAGAATGTTGAATAAACTTTAGTACGATAGAAATAGTTTGTACCAGCCTACTGTTAGCGGATATATATAGAGATTTTCTTGGTCTCTAATAGTTTCTAATCCGATTTTTCACTTGGTAGACAATGTCAACATCAGTGGTTCGAACAGCCATCTACTTCATGGATCATCTCAGTCTATTTAGCTGGCCGCTTAAAGCTCTTTCTCTACAGTTAATTTTGAAAACCAAAGTAAAATAGTCCATTTCTTATTAGAAATGATTGACATTCTAAGCACTTCAGCTGGTTGATATTCACATCAGCAACCCACTTTCTTCATTCACTTAAGACTCTACACCTAAATTCAATATTTTTTACTTACTAGTCATAAAACATTCCAGCAATGCTTAAGTAGATTTGTTTGACTCACTAATCTATTCTCTAACTTTTATTTACTTGTGCATACCAAATAACTAGAGGATCATTTTAATACCTAACGACAAACAATCTCTTTAGTGGTGAGTTTTGTTGTGAATCGTATTTTACCTACATTACTGTCAGTTATCAAAAAATTCAATCTGTAACCTAAAAGAGTACAAATGAACCGACTCAACTCATTTCGCAAATTGAGCACAGTTATTTTGTTTTTTAAAATACCTTTTTCATCTTAAGTGATTTTTTACGGTTGTCTTTTATTATGTTATGCTAATTAATCTTGTATTTAAATAGTGATGTTTATAGATTTCACCTCAGCCACTTAGTTTCACAACATCTTCGATTTACACCCAGATGGTTTTTTTGGATGAATCACTGGTTCATTTTAGAACGGATCATAAGGATTTAACATATATCGTCTGATGTTTTTTTCCGTACGATGTCGATCTTGGGACTTAATAATAATAACAATAATTCTAGCGGAATAGCATGAATCCATTTTATTTTGTTGGTTTTCGTCAGCCGCTTACAGCCTCTAATATTTAAAAATCATATTTACAAAATGGGTTTAAATTAATTACATGAGAGAGTTTAGTCGGATGTTGAAAACATATTAGCATAGCAAGGGTGTAAATAAATTTAATAGACTGAATATTGTAAATATATACCTCATGTAAAAGAAAATTCCACAACATTGATTGTGACAACAGTTCAAATGGCCAGAAACAAGTGATTACGTAATGAGTAAACGCCGATAGGAATAAAATGAGTAAAGCTCAGTTAGTAAAATAAGATTACTAATCTGGAAGATAGTTGAAATAAAAACTCAATGATGTAATAAATGCAAGAAATTTAGAAAAGTTTAAGATGTAACAAAGGTATATTTGTCGCCAATCCAAGGAAAAATTAATAACCATCTCATTTTGAACACGTAAATCAGGTTTTTGACGCCTGACAGCAACAGCTTCAGCAAACTTCAGAGTTGAGTTTGGCTGCTTATTAATCACCTTGACAAATTGAAAGGTATCGACCTGATGTCCTGTATCCAAGATATGTTTGGTAATTGCACTGTTCAGAGTCGTTTTTTCTCTTGTTGCAAGGCTTTTTGGAACATGCTCAAAAACTAAAATATACCCTCCTTTCTGTTCGGCCAATGTAGCTGCTTTGGTAGGTACACGTAAATTTATAAGTACAGTTGGCATTAATGTGAAAGGGGTGCTTGTCAACCTTTGATTAGGTTATTGAACATGTTTTATACAGAATTAATGGTTTGGTTGCCGGCTAAATTCTGGCTAGTGCAGTGTTAAGCCTCCTGTTGATTGTGCTTGTGACGTCATCACCTTTGAAGTTGAGATTTGTGGATATTGGTTTTTTATTGACTGTAATCACTTCCGTCTTGTTTTCTATAGGTTATAAATATATATTTGATAACAACATTTTCATGTTTTATTACTATTCACATTTATCATACTGTACTAATAATCTCCCTTTGATGTAAGTTCCATTTCAAGAGTATTATTTCATTAAAATCATAAGCCGATTTATGTTAAATCATCATTAGAAATCTAAGCGGCCGTTTTGTCCTAGCATGGAACTCCTCAGCAGTGTGCATCAACGACTCCACACGCACGAATTGAACTCATAATCTCCGGTCTCGTACGTGAACGCTTAATCTCTAGACCACTTAGTTGGGATCAACAACCCTGTACTAAAAATAAATTTTATTATTTTTTGTTTAGCTGTAAATATAACTAGTGAATTACATACACATTTTCTTTTCGACCAACGATGATCATTCTGATAACTTACTGTATAATGGTTATAATGTATTTTCTATTAAAGGTACCTGCTGTATCAATCATTTATTTCATACTAGCAATGGGCAGTATTGTGACAGTTTTACAAGTGATACGTCAAAAGATTTGTGCACCACCGCCTATTGTACTTCATGATCATTTAACGAAAAAGTATAGTTTTGCTGTACCAAATGAAAACTTTAAGGCTTATGACGAATTCGGTGATAATGATGATACAACAACAGAAAAGGTCATCACATAATTATCTTGTATACATACTTGCTGAATTGAATTTTTGTGTATCATTTATTATGAAAATGTTTCCCTTCTGTTTTGTAAAGAAAATAAAATAGAATCATTTATAGCTGATCTCTTTTCCAATAAAAAAGGTGTCTGTGTTGATTCCTATAATTCCTGTATGTGTTTTTAATATATACTATTGAAAATATATGATTTACACATTTCTGTCAACTCAATTTCTTCTGTTTGCATACTTTTTTTTAACTCTGCAACATTCTCTCCGACGTTAAAAAGCGAATTAAAGTTACATTTTTACTATACCTTTGAAGTTTCGTGTTTTACAGTTGACGTATACAGATATTTTTCTATTATGTATGTAGTGCTGTGTATATGACGATCATCCTTTCTTTTGCTTCGCAAGCTAATTTTATAGTTGGCTAACATCATTGAAGAACAAATTTCCTTATCTATACTCACTAACCATTTTTATATTTGATCCAGATAAACAAGACATTGGACATTTTATTACCTTCACTACTTGTTTGTTCAGGTAAATTATAATATTTTATTCTCAAAGATATCATACTTCTATGAATTTGGTGATCATCTTTTTGTGTTAATGGAGTGAGGCAACTTGGACCGATGCATATATGTGCCTGGTCCTACGTTGTAGCTGACTGACTCATACTTAATGTATTATTTATATTACATACGCTTGGATACTATGTATTTTCCTCGTTCTCCTAATTTATTGTATACATTATTATTGTACATGTTGTTTAGCTTGTATATTTCCAATTAGTGTTTTTTTAATTCACATATTTTGATAGTATGAAAAGCGTAGTTTCAAAATTTTTAAATGCCAAAGTATATTCATTTCATTAGTTTAATGTTGTCTTGATGAAAAGAGAATATATTCTATGACGTAAATGAGGTTTTCTCTTGTAGAACTAAACATTCAATATTTAAGTCATTGCTCCACACTAGTCTTTTATAACACTGTTCATATCCACCTGTGTGAAAAAGTTCTTGTTATATCCGCGCCGCTTATTATTTATACTTGAAAAATACAAGGAATCAGGACGCGAAGTAATAACATGAAGACTAGTACGAGTGAAGATTTATCAATCCCAAAACAAGACCACCTTAATTGCAAATACACTCAATATATATTGATTAGACACTCATTTTGATTATAAATTAAAATCACAGAAATAGAAAAATACCCAGAGTAATAGCAAAATCACATGTCTATCAGGCTCAGCATAGTTCATGTTGATTTAATACAAGAATATCGTATCTTAAAGTGACATCATTCTCAATTAAATTAATATTATAACCAATAACATATCACAGTGGAAAATAAAAACAAATATTACACCACATTGAATTAAATATACGGAAGTAATTTTGAATAGAAGTAACAATGGGTAAAAGGCATTAATCTTGTCTTTTTCATCCCGTCATATCAGTTTTAGAGGATAAAATAAAACTACGTTTGTAAGTAGGGAATTTCTTAAAATTACGATCTAACTTACAGACCATTTTCTTTGCTCAATGAAAATGCAACCAGATTCTTAACTATGCTTTCCTTGAGATTCAGGCTAGCTTTAAACTTTAGCCGTTAGTTGTAATAATATTCACACAGGTACAAGTTTCTTGACTTACAAAACGTTAGATAATATTTAAATGCTTTACAGAGCCGAAAAGGGCTGGGAGTCTTGTATGTATGATCACCGTTGATATTCGCTTCAATATGATCTATTCAGAATCTGGATTTGGAAAGAGGATAAACACTGTATAGCGTTATAGCGACTCGCGTGCAAATGGGTTTATTCTCATTTAACTCACTTAAGCCCTTTTGCTAACTTATTTAGCGGACAAAGCCATCCGCACTATAACAATTTATTGTACCCTTATTATTATTTTGTGCTTGTATGAAATACGCATGCTTGAATATTGCTTACGGCCTACGCATTTATTCACTCTGCTGGTCTCACTACTAACCGCTTATTTGATTCGATTACTCATTAATTTCACATGCTATATATATATGTCCATGTTATTCATATGGTTGACTCTGCTTTCTCGCTCGCTGATTGTACTCGATTACTTACATTCGCTCAGTCGCTCGCTTGCCTGTTTGCCGTTCGACACAACTCTTAATGCTCGTTTAATGCATCTGTAATTTTGGACATCTGTGTGTGTGGTCTCGAAATAAACGTAATCAACGCTTCGTATTCGCCTTCTGAATGATATACCGTTGGGGGTTAAATAGGACGGTTATCAAGACGAATTATATACGAAGTTTAAGGGATATATCGAATACCGACCACCACAGCGTTTCAGTAATAATTTTGTTGAGAGTTAGAAATGCAATAATAGCTTGTACGATTGAAAAGATTCTGTTGGTTACCTGGATGTCTGTCGTTTGTTTTTAGACTACCCGCCCAAATATTGGATTTTGTTGCTTGGAACAAAATTTATTTGATACATGACTGCTAGATGTATATTGGTTGTTGTTAAAACCCGTTGGTTGAACCCTGTTTCGAACTTGTTGGAGTGTATGCAGAGTTGAAGAAGATGCATTAGTAGCTTTCAAGTTTTGAATTTAAGCAGACCTAGTCTGACTGCACATTAACAACGACCAAATCGACAGGTATCATTCCGGACCAAGGGTTTGATGGAACAGTAGTAAGTTTATATTCAAATTACATTTGGTCATTCCATGGATGTACTTGAAAAGCCACAAATCCATAGTTGGAGGATATATTCATACCAGTTTACTGAAATCCGGGATATGAATCTTTGGGATACGGTATAGATCGATGATAAGAATTTTTACTTCAGTATAGCACACAGTTTTATGATAGTGGCATCATGTCAGATTAAATAACAATGACTTTCCACTTAAAGTGATTTAAAGAAATCAGAATTTTCATTATGGACGAGATGATTAATAAGAATCAATATAAAGTAAATACAAATCATGTAACGGTAAAAGGGTGTTCTACTGATTTTAAAAAATATAGACCTGGTAAAATGGTGTACTCAAATATATAGTCATATTCAAATGTTATTATTACTAGTGAATCAAATTGTCATTAGGAGAATCTGGTGCGAAAAGAACAAAAAACAGCAAAACAGTTACAGGATCGTGAATAGTTGATAAGATTTTCAGTGTTCACCTTTATTGTACCCTTTGCAAATTAAGGTATTGGATACACAAATCAGGATTGAAAATGTGAATTACTATGAACTTCACAGTTTAAAGCCGTTTTACGCCCACACTTTATAGATCCTGGTCGTTTCGTGTAAATAATGCCAAAAGTACACAATGAATCAGTGTGAAACCAAGAAACGATTATGATCCGTGTCGGCGGCACATGGTGTTTTTTCTCTGCACAACCATATCAGTATATATTCGGCTCTTCATTCGGGAAATACTGAGTCCAGTGAATTAATCTTGCTCAAAAGCATCAGATAGACTCGGAGATACGCATGGAGGCTGTCAGACTTTGTATTTCATCCTCTTTTATATTTGAAGCAGTGGCTATGTGAAGAGAATTAATCGGAAGTTAACCGAATAAGCTGTCTTTATCAGAGGTCGGAATGTTCGACTTTCCATTAGCCATGACACAAAGTCTCTATTGAACCACAAATCCATGGGAAATGTTTTCTTAAGTACCTGTAGTGAAAAAGTTTTAATGGATGTAAATCTCATGGAAAAATTTTTTTTACTTAGTAGAAATTTTTAAGTTGATTACCAAATGCTGGCTGTCCAATTTAACAATGTTTTCTCTGAAACAGTAATCAATTAAAAGTTCAAGAGATGTGACATCAGACCTAAGGATTATATAATCGCTTAGTTATAAATTTGTTACATAAGAATAATAATTAAGTTTGAAGTGGAACAGCTAGACAAGCGTTTAGCGTCATTTCAATATTTATTGAGAACTTAACGTGATCTATCTGTTTTAATACCTAATTTTCTTTGTACCTATTTTATTAATTGAAATAAACATTTACGTCCAAATGCTTCACTTCAAACTTACTGAATTTTTATTCTTATTTAACAAATTTATAACTAACCGATTATATAATATTAGGTCTGATTTCACATCTATTGAACTTTTAATTAATTACTGTCTTAGAGAAAACATTGTTAAATTGACCAACCACCATTCACTTTGTGACTGAATTGACTCTTAACCTCAATATATATATTGCTAATGTGATAGCTTCTTTTGTCGATTAATTTCATACAAGACTGTACTTCACAAACTGTATACAATATTTGTTTTATTATTAGATAATTGGGCATATTTTTTCTAAATAGTGTTATGGAAGATAATATCCATAATCGTACTTTAAAATGACAGATATTAATCTTGAACATTGAATAAACACACACAGATGCAACTTAGTATTTCATCCAATTTTAATAAAATTAAAATTGTTTAAAATGTATTGAGATAATAATAATTTAGTTACCAATGGTCATGAGTTAACTAGTCGTAGTCTGAGTAGGATCTGATGTGAATGTGTATCTGTCTAAGTTATTACAACGAGAAAATAAATTGATATGTGAAGAGCACAAGAGAAAATATAATTTAGTTCAACGAAAAGATAAATGTAAGGATATATGTAGGTGGATTGCGTCGCAAACTGACATCAATCGGGGTACCGTCGGAAAGTATAGAGCTCTGCATAGTTGTTTCATTTTAGTACGAGGTTCCTTAATAGCACGTATTCCCGGCCCCATAACAGATTGGACTTGAGAACTTTAATTCTCTCTATGGCGCCAAAACCAATGGACTACATGGTTGGCATTCAAATGTACATTTTCCCAACTTTGATTGACTCAAACTATGGCTCATTCATTCGCTGTTCTTGATGATAACTTTCACCACTGAAGTGTCTGAATTCCACCAGTTATGACTTCATTAGAGTCTAAAAAAAGTATTTTGAAGTAAGCTACAACACAGATCTAAACCTTCGTATTAATCAAATCAACGGTGGGTGTTATATAGAGGGATGAGATCTAAATAGAGCCCTGTTTGACTTAGCTTCTTTGTTCATTGGTACTCATCAATAAAGTACGTATGTAATCTTGATACCACTGACATTCTCTGTGTTATTTAAACTCATGTTATTAAGTTCCATCATCAAATAGGTCACCATTGAATTGTACGGTCTGTGTCTAACTTCCAGTTGGGACTGAGATATTTACGTTGACTGATTATTAAATACTAATCAATCTCATGTTTTCCAGTTCTTACTTTGGCGCCCTATAGTTTTCATCCCATCATATTCCTAACTACAAGCCGATTATAAATGAAAGAAAGAACTCCACAAGTAATTAACTTTTCAGATTTGTTTATGTGAATGATTTCGGTTTATCGATAGAAGCATACTGGAAGCAGAAATCCTTTACTTATGATTATCAACTAGCATATGACTTAGCTTAAGGTTTCCAACCACCTGAAATCCAAACTGTGCACGCACTAAGAAATCATTTAGACATCAGGCCAAATTGAAACTTGATCGGCAGGATCAGTTCCTTACTCAGGATTAGATAAACACGACGATCAGTGTGAACAAATAGTAATTGACTTTATAGTATAAAAGACTCACATATCCTGATTATTCTGTAATGCCTTTTTATTTTGTTGATATACTGTTTAACCAATTCTGGGTTTAACTAGATATCTAATATATACACAATCAATGTTTCTTTCTGTTTAAAGACCAAAACTGAATTTAATTTCTTCACAACTTGTTTCTTTTTAAAAGTAATAATTAAACATTATATTTACCATTTATTACTAAACAAAATAATTATATTTGAACTATGAAATTAATTGAATTTAGTTAATATTATAATGTGCTCAATAAACTATGAAATAGTTAAAAATCGACTCATTCTTTTTAGATTATTAAACACTTATTATATTAAATACTTATAACTTTTATTATGAATTAAAGTTATTTTAATAGTTGAATTCATGAGTTGATCTAAGCTAGACAACCATTGAAGACTTGAAAACATTGGACAGCTGTTTCTTCCTAGTATGGGACTTTTCAGCAGTGCGCATCCATGATCTCGCACCAAAAGGACTCGAACACAGGACCTCTGGTCTGCTGCTTGAACACCTAATCTCTAGACCACTGAGCCGGTATTCAACGGTGTTATTGTCTGACTTTAATCGATCAATGAATTCAACTTTTAAAATTACTACATTCTCCACAAACTCCTATTCTGATAATAATCATTATGTGCTCATGAGTGACTGGCTTTAAGATGAATTTCCTGGAGTTCTATTGAGAAGCCGTGACCAGCGTGGTCCAGTTTCTGTCGGTTAGAGATTGGTATCTACCTCACACAATGGATGAATGGTTGCGCAAGATCATGGATCTATTGAAGTCAGACAATAACACCGTTGAATACCGGCTCAGTGGTCTAGAGATTAAGTGTTCAAGCACCAGACCAGGGGTCCTGTGTTCGAGTCCTTTTGGTGCGAGATCATGGATGCGCACTGCTGAAAAGTCCCTTTCTAGGAAGAAACAGCCATCCAATGCTTTCAGGTCTTCAGTGGTAGTATAGTTTATATCGATTCATGAATTCAACTATTAAAATTATTACACTCTCCACAAACCCTTCATACTGATAAGAATTATGGTTCGTATGTATGCATCCATTTGGTTGTGAACATTTTTTGATGAGTTGATCTGAAATAAACAATTAGTTTGGTTGCTAAAAGTAAATATATGTACATATATTGATTCATAGTTAGATTCAATTGAAATACAGGAGGAAATGTCAAATTCATTGACGCTGATTGAATAAAGTATTACTGACATTGAACATTAGAAATAAATAAAAACTATAGAAATCAAACATATTTGCATTGAAAGTTGTTTTAATTCATTTTAGGAGGATATTATTATTTAATGGACACTATGTGCCCAAATATCTATTGATTGTTTAACCCTTCTATCTGTTATCATAATATCACTACATTCCTCTTTATGTATATTCTCTTGTATTATGGACATTAATTATTTTATAATTCATGTGTTTCCACTTTATGATATTATTTCGTTGCATTGAATTATTATAAACAACACATTTTAGATTACCATAGTTATTACGAAATCATAAAAGAAACTCTTGATAGCGAAATACACTACGGTTACTTGTAATTTGACTATTCCATTAAGTCAGAATGGGTTTTGTGGAGATTTTTAAAAATTTCACTGGTTGAAATCATGAGTCAATTGAAGCTAGACCACCATGGGAAACCAGAAAGCACTGGACGTCCGTTTCGTCCTAGTATGAGATTCCTCAGCAGTGCGCATCCACGATTCCGCCCCCCGCGAGACTCGAACCCAGGACCTATCAGTCTCGCTCCAGGCGCTTAACCGACTAGACCACTGGGCCGGCATCCAACGGTGTTAATGTCTATCTTCAACCAATCCACGCGGGGGGCGGGATCGTGGATGCGCACTGCTGAGGAGTCCCATACTAGGACGAAACAGCCGTCCAGTGATTCAAGGTTTTTCATGGTGGTCTAGCTTTAATTGACTCATAAATTCAACCAGTGGTATTGCATTAAGTAATAAAATCATTTCATTGTTTTAATAATTTCAAGATTTATAATTAGTATAACTGATTTTGATTCTTAAAATATTTTCTACTATAAATTTTTACAAAATGTAACATTTAGTAATAGAATTCATAATTATTATGTAACTTAATCCAAGTTATACGTTGTACTCTATACAAATATCAAGTGATGGAATTTATGGAGCCAATTCAATTTGACGATTATTTCCATCACAGATTGATATTGACCTAAGTATCTTTTGAAAACCAGATAACAATGAATAAATATTTTAAGCTTTATGCATTTACAACTATACGGTTGAGGACAGAATATATTTAGTAAGTAGATTATATTATATGATAATATTGTATTAACATATACTTCCTGATTTTAATTGGTTGTCTAACTAATATCAGTTCATTATGTGAAACATCACATTCTTCTTTGGTTCTTCTTCTTATTATTATTATTATCATTACATGGCCACTTTTAAACAGTCTATTTGACTGATAAACCACGGAATATAAAATAACTTGAAATCATAGATTACGAAATCAGTTTTTAATTCCTTACAGCACCTCATAATGAAATAAACATAATCAAATCTTCAATAAGAAAAAGAAAAACAATAATTATCCGCTATGATATTTCACCTAATTCTTCTATCATAATTGAAATTCCACATTCCCCTTAGATTTCCAGATGTATATGCTACTTTTAAATCAT
This sequence comes from Schistosoma haematobium, assembly GCF_000699445.3. Taxonomy (NCBI): domain Eukaryota; kingdom Metazoa; phylum Platyhelminthes; class Trematoda; order Strigeidida; family Schistosomatidae; genus Schistosoma; species Schistosoma haematobium. Next base: position 24,682,295 of record NC_067197.1, read on the forward strand.
TCAATTCCATTTATCACAGAAATTGTTATTGTCAAATCTAATGAATCTGTATGTAATGATCTCAAAATTATTGATTTATATGAGCTGTTGGCAAATTAGTGTATTCATTTCACTTGAGAATTGTGTATTGAATACTGATATTACAAGTATTAGTGAAGATCAAAATAATGACATACTTTTGTTTATTTTGCCGAAAAATATAACTTTCTTGATTGATTGATTGATTGATCCAAACGAATAGGATTAGTTATCATTATTCAGTAATTTATCATCATTAGTAAAATGAATTCATTAAGCATATCTTAATTTATAAGGAATATGCGAATTTACATAGAATTCTCATACCGATTGTTGTTAGGTAAGTAAGTAACTGAACCGTTTTAACCGTTTCATTATTAATGATGCATAATTTATTGGAAAATAAATAGAAAAAAGAGAATTTTTCAAACAGTTATTGAGATATTTACTTGTTGATTTCAGAAAAGAAGAAACAACTAAAAACTTTGTAACTCACTAGTAAATCCCCAAATAACCCAGTAGAAAACATCAAATAGCAATAATATTTTGGTGAATGGTAATTAGTTTAATGCAAGACAAAAAACTGCTTCTATTCCTAACGGATCAACTGAATATAATCACATCTTACTGTTGTTATTCAAACTCAGGTTTACATTGGAAATGAACTGAGAATACATTAAGCTGTTGAGTTCCAAATAAGACCAAATGTAAATCATAAAGTTCACTACTCATCACTATCCAGAATATAATCAGTTTTTATACAGTAACTATATTGAAACATGTCTTCAAGTTTCGCAGCAATATTATGTAAAATAAATTTGGCAAGTTGATTGCAATTTAAAACCATCGGAAAACTTACGCTAGTCGGTTATTGATAAATATGCAATATCAATGGTTCAGATCATAAGTCAATTGAAGCTAGACCACTATGGAAAACCTGGAAGCACTGGACGGCCACTTCGTTCTATTGTGGGGCTTTTCAGCAGTGCGCATCCACGTTTTCCATGGTGGTCTAGCTTCAACTGACTCCTGATCTCAGCCATTAAAATTACTGTAATATACACCAAACCCTTCAAATATGCAATTATAACTAGTTTTCTATCGATTACAATTACTTTAGTCAATCAATTAAACGGGTTCTTTAACAAAAATGACCTTTGACCTCACAGAGAAAACTGCTAAAAGTTGTTCTGTAAATTATCTATATTCATATCATTATTATACTCCTGGTGGGGTTAAGTATTTAGACTATTCGTTGATGCAGAATATTCTGCCATGTTTGAGATTGTGTTATATTACAAGATACAATACAACACCAATAAATATTTAGGTTGACATTTGTTCTCCGAGCTGGTTAGTTTGGTCATAGAGCTTTCATCGTTCTTCTGAACAACATCATCAGCACAACTTTCAGGTAGAGGTAGTGTTGTTGTCCTTTAACCCATCATTGTCCACATGTTTCTTCTGATTGTATATCCCTTTGATTTGATCCTTGGTTCTAAATTTGCCCACGATTTTTCTGATTGGTTCATAGATTGAATCGATTTTGATGTGTCTGTTGATTGCTGATTGATCTGAGTGCCCAGCTTCTGAAAATTCTCTGGTGCTTCTAGTATTCCTTCAGTCCAACATCTCTACATCGCTTCAGTCAAATATGTGTCCATAGTTGTCCACAAATGTTGATGTAAGTGGACTAATGTCATGGTGTTTGACCGCTAATCGATGTTCATGTATGCGGAGGTGAAAAAGGTGTCCACTTTGTCTGTTGTAGTATTTCTCGCAACTGGAATGGTTTATTTACAGATGATGTTTCGATTTTTTCACACTGTAAGTAACCTTCAGTATGTTCTCAACCTCTTCAATAAAGTATGTACTCAGTCTATTTTGTGAGCTTTTAGTCGTCCATAATATGTTTTTATTTGTGAACCTTTTAGTGTGCATCAGTTATCACTAAGTGTACCATTTGCCTTCCACTTTGCTCAGCATTTCTCCATCCGATTGGGCCGTTGATCGGTGGTTTGTATCTTACACTTGTTGGCATAATATGCTGACGAAGGCATTCGTGGAGAAAGTAAAGATGTTCTTGAATGGAAGCTTGCCATTAAATCTTTTATTTTGTACTATGTAGTGTGTTTTAATCAAGTTGAAATTAAAGATTTATTTGATACTGTTGATTGGATCAAATCAACTTCACAGAATGCTTTATGTTTATAACCTCCTTGAATTGTTGAATCATTACTGCGTGGAATGGATAAATCCTTAAAACTAATCTATTATCACCATCTACTGTCTTGTTATTTACCTTCATAAGTTTGAATTTCTTTCAAGTTAGTCGTCTTTTATTTTTACTACTCACAAGGATATTTACTTCTTAATAATTGGTCACGTCCATTCGTTACTACTGTATTCTCTGAGTTGGGTGGTTTGATTTTGAAGCTTTCATCATCTTTCTAGACAACATCATCAACATCAACTTCAAATAGAAAAGAGCTACGAGAATTTCTGTTTAAGTGACTATCAGCCTGTACTACTGACACTGAAGCTGATTGGTTGTTATCATCATCACATGCGATGCCATCGTCTACACATTCATTTCATTTCTGCTCTTCTAGATCTAATTCTTCACTTCATATTTGTTTAAAATAAGTTGAAAAATTGGGTCTACTTCAATAGGTCAATTGATTGGTGGCTCAGATGAGTAATAAGCCTTTAAGTTACTTCTTAATGTTTATAAATATATTTAATATGAAGCATAAGTTGTAACTGGACAGAACATTGATATAGCTACTTTTTATAGTTGTAGAAATCTATCACTTGCTAAATGTAATAGCTGAACGAAGACTGATGTGGCTCTATGAGGGGAAAAAGGCAACACTTCAAACGAGGATTTATTATGCAACATAAATAAATCAAAACTTGGTTTAAGTACACTGAGTTATATATGATTTACTGATCTAGTTAACGTTAGCTTTTGATTACATCGAAATAGGGTGTGATTGACATAAAACAATCAGTAACTAAATCTATGTATATAAGTTGGAACATCACTAAATCAACTAAATTAACTAACAAAGACACCGAGTAATATATTTGATTCCTTTTTTCACAATAAATAAACCATATTTTGGCCTCTTCAATACATTTTCTAAGTAAGATATTTGGATTAACTATGGCTAGGGGGGTATAACTATTTGTTTTTGTTTATTATTTAAAAGATCGAAGCTAAGAATAATCCAACTATTTCAATATGTACGGTTGAAAGCTAGACTTATGTACACAAAAATGTAGTACTCGAATAATCACATACGCTACTGTTAATTTAGCTTATCTTTTTAATGTTGTGATTCATAAATTATCATCTTTTTTCCATAACTACATTCAAAGACTTTTCTGTTGATGTATTTGAACTGTGATTATTCTCTTGTAGATTTAAAATGCATATTCTAACTAAATACTAAATAGTAAACAATCTCCTTTTTTTTAAATAAATGTATCTGAAGTTAGACAGTGAAATCTAGCTCTCCGAGTTTTGATGTCTTTTTATAATTTGAAAGTGTATACTATTGAACTTAACAAATCGGTAATAACAATACATCTACTATGTTAATAATAACTTTGTCGTATTATAATCAAGCTACATTCTCTCACGATCAAGTTTGTAACTTAACTATTTAATATAAACAGAAAACTTTGGTTATTTTCAAGTCTCAACTTATTCATTTTTATCCCCACATATGTATGCACACATGATTTATTTGATTAGATATTCTTTATAGTTTGTATTGAATTGTCCTAGTGACTGATTATTATCATAGAGATCACCTGGTAATAATCAGTTGATCAGTACATAACTTAGCTAATTTGTACATAGATATAAGTTAAAAAAAACATTAAGCTTATTACCTTACTTATGACTGTTTAGGGTTTAGGATTTTCCTTAAAATACTAAATGGTTTTAGGCTACAAATGAAGCATTGAGGTGAATTTCAGTTGTCTATACTTCCAACTTTAATAGATTAACTTTGTGGTAAGACCATTTTTATAACGATATTATTTGATTAATATATAGCCCCTGAAACGAATGATTCAATACGTTATGAACTTTTTGTCACAGTCCTGTCAAGTTCTTCTTGAAGTTAGTTGCCAGCAAGAACAAGACAGTGATTTATTTGAATGAATTTGTTCAGGTCTTGTATTACTGTAAATTGCAAACTTAGGTCAGTGGGAGAATCAATGGAAACCAAAGTGCACCAGGTAACTGCCTCATTTTTTGAGACTTTCCAGCAGCTCACACTTACAAATCCATATGAAATATTGAATACATCGGATTATGCAATGTAGATTATTGCATAGCTCAGTATGTAGTTGTGGAGATTGCTGAGTTCTATTGAAAGCATGAATCGATATAAGATGAACCACCATTGAAAATCTGGATAAGCACTGCTGAGGAGTTCTATACTAGAGTCAAACGGTCGTCCAGTGCTTCCAGGTGGTCTAGATGAGATCAATTCATGATTTCAATTGAATAAATTTCTAAATTGAGTCGTGTTCCTTTCGAAACCGTTGGGGTCATGGACATAGTATTGTATCGCCTTTTGGCCACACATAATCCATTAGCCCAAGGCCAAAATAAGATTTGTCTGTTGAGCTTTTGAACGTTTCTCATCCGATGATATATATATATATATATATATATATATACTTACTAAGGTCAAAAGAGGGTTATAAATTAGTATGAGGAATCAGGATTGGGATTTAGAGTTCAAATTTAAAGTTAGGAATTATAGCAAAGGTTTTCATCACGAAGTGACATCAGCTATAATACAAAAATGCTGTTTAACTATATGAATGAATGAATTTCGTGCCCAAATCCAAGACTTACTCTCTTTAATTCCATTGGTTCGTCCATAAGTTATAGTCTCGCAAGATCGTTATTTTTGACAAGAAAATAGTGTAAATTTGTATTTGTGTCGAGTTGCAGTTGACTATGATCACCACAACAGATTGATTACGTGCCAATTATCAGGTTAAAACCCTCCATGGGACAAATATTAGAAGGTAGTTGTAGTTAGGATGTATTTGTTGGCGATCTCATGGTATCGAAATAATACCGAGATCGTGCCAAAATCTACAAGCGAGACTACCTCACGCACGTGAGTGCGTTCAAGATCACAAACAACGGAAAAGTATGTGTTTTGGTACAATTAAACGAAAAGTTACAGTAAAACAATCACTGGTACAGTTGGTTATAATAATAAATGTTTTCATTACACCAATCGCGTTTTCTTCATAAAAGTAGGTCACTACAAATTAATAGTGATCAATTTTTTAGAGCTGTAGTATTTACGTTTACCTTAATTATTTTTTTCAATCAAGAATTCAATGTTTCATTTATGATTGTTGTAAATTTCTAGGACATCAGGTACCTAGGCAACTAATCACTAATGAATATACATAATTTTACTAGTTTCTACTAAATTTTGTAAGTTTTACATTTTTCCAACATAATTTTTATTATCTTAACTTTTATGATGATGTAATTAATATTATAAATAGTTTATTTACGAACGTTTTAATAAAAAATGGAAATAATGAAGTTTTAATTTAAAAAGTAAATGAACTTTAAGAGCATTTTACTCAAATCAACTGATCTTTTTGTACCAATGATTCCAAACATAAACGTTAGGGTTTTTTCAGTTTTTCATCCTAGTTTATATATATTCCATGCTGAACATTTTGATAGATGAATGTTTGTCTGAGTTAGAGTAATAATAAGTGACATTCTAGTTGATATTATCCGATATATGTACGATTACATACACCGATCGCTAAATGGGATGAGCATCGAACTGCCGAAGATTTTGTGATTACATCATCCAAATTAACTAATCTAATATCCCTAATGATTTCTATAATCTTTACTGGAGATGGATTTTGTAACAAATTAACATTAACTGGAGAATCATTCAAAGTCAAACAGTTTTGAACTGATATTAATATCCAGTATGAAACCAGAAATCCTGGGTTCGAGTTCCAAGTGCGGAATTGGGGATGCGAACTGCTAAGGAGTCCCATACTATGACAAAAAGGCTGTCCAGTACTTCCAGGTTTTCAGTAATGGTCTAACATTGATCACTTCATGATATTAAAGAATAAGAACTATTTTGTCCAATTTTCATTCTTTTTCAGTAAAACGTACTTTATCCATTCTGTATTCCACCTAAATGTCATAAGTATAAAAAAATTATGTTCAATATTCCGTAAATGTAATCGCTAAATATATTATTTACAAACTTTTAAAGAACATTTGGTATGTAACATTTTTAAGTCACTTAAATCCGTAAACAATTTTCATAATTGTTAATCATTTGAAAGTCATACCATAGTTTAGATTAAAATAATAAACATCATCTATTAATCTTAATTATTGAGTTTGTCAACTTATTAATTAAATGTGAACAATATGTATGTTTGTGGAAAGCTATAAAGATTTAGTTCATAGATAAAATTCCACATAGAAATTTCTAATGAAAGTACTCTAAAACACTAATGGTCTTCAATAGGCGTTAACTAAACGTAAACTACTCTCTAAGATGTTTCCGTTAGGATTTTATATAAATTGAAAGTAATTTTCATCATAGACTCATATAAATGGAAAAGATAATGATTATCTTTTTTAAATTATTTAAAATCTTCACATTATTAAATTTGAACAAAGTATTCTCCGACAGCCAAATTTAAGATAAAATTCGTAAAGTTATTACGAGCATCTACGGCTTGTGGATTTAAACAAATGGGAAGAAAAGAGACTGATACATATCGATAACATTATTTTGACATTGACCTATTTCCGATTATGTAACATTGGTTTGAACCTTTATTATTATTACTTATCAAAAACTAATGCACCTGTTGTCACACCATCAGTTTGTACTTTTCACGTTTCACTTAATATGTAATCGTTTTCATTGTTATCGTTGACTTATAAACTACCTTGATTGGTTTAATAATTTCATATATGCATATAAATATTACTGTATATTAGAGTAAAGCCTGATGAGGATCTAATTGGAAACAATATTGTTCGTTTATGTCTATGTTGTTCTAAATTTACAATATGGGAATATTTCAAATTGTGTTATATAACAAATTAATTGAGGTTAAACAATGAGTATTGTTGAATTCTAACTAACTGGTTGTATTCGGAATTTCTGAGTTTTATCTTACTTGAAGCCATTGATAAGCAATCCCAATGAGTTCTGAAAAAATTCGGCTGTCTAGATTACGTAACTATAAGATGGAAATCATCTTGAATTACAGATTACGATAACATATTCTTAAACTGTTAGTGAATAGCCTACATTGAATATTCAATGTTTGGCTACATATATAGCACAACTATATTACTTATTATTAATCACAAGTATAGGGAATATACAATATTACTGAACTTCTGACCGTTTCTACAATAACAACACTATTACAAATAACGACGAAACCACCAACCTATGATGTGAAAAATTGTTTTGTTTACTTAATTAATGAATGTAAGATATTAATTAAAATTTATTTGTATTGTCTATATAATTTACCTGGATGTAAATCGGACAAACCGAATGGAAAGTATTGACTTGATTTGTTAATTTTCTAGCTTACAAGTTTTTTCTGAAATAAATAAAATAGATATTAACTTTAAAAATTTTTGAAAAGGTATAGTTGAAACTAACGACTGGGTATCTGTTAAATTAAATGAATTCTTGAATAGTTCAATGGTGATAAAATCTCTGATTGTACCATAAACGATATCATTTCCGTAAAAACTACAGATGCACTTGGCTGATAACTAACAATATGTTTAAATCCAGAGAAGACTATAATTTACCTACAACAACCTAACATGAAAAATTCATATTTAAATGATTGATATCAAGACCAGTAGACATATTGCATAAGTAATTATATGAAGTATTTATCTCTTTTGATTCTTATATGAAAATACACTAAAAAAGACACTTAGACTGTTGTTGAAATTTCTAACAGTAGATGCTTATAAGCAGTTAACAATGCAACCGGGAGATTTCACTTGGAAATGAATTATCCCATAGAAATAGTGTTTTTAAAATATTTACATACAATTAAATGCAAAGATAGATGGTGGCTAGCAGTGGAATCCAGGATACATGTTTCGTTCTATTTGGGACTTGTCAGCGGAATGTACCTGTATCCCATATTTAATGTTCACTCCGAGACTCGAACCAGGTACCGTTCGCTTCAAACACCATCACATTATCCGCTTAGCTACTGAGTCCTGATAGCCACTTGCTTGTGTAATGTAATGAAGTTTAAATACATTTTGTATTGTTTATTTGAAGCTTCCCATTAATGTTTAGGACTGCAGTTGATCAGCCTCTTATTGGTATATGTGTATCCTGTGCTGATTGCCTCAGTATTGCTATAAGTCGCAAACAGACAATACGAAGTGAATTTACGTAGAATATTTGAAATATAACCTATTTATTATAGTATCCGAATGTCAATACTTGAAGCATCGGCAGGAAATCTGTTTACCAACTATTCGGATACATAACTTACCCCTCACACAAGAGGTCTGATTTAATTTCTTTCATTTGAACTAGTAATTATTTACTGAAACGAAACTGGAATATTTTATAACAAAAAATGACCTCTTTTTGGTCGTGAGTTTATGATATATGTATTGATACATATAACAACATATTTTTCATTTAGATAAATAACTCCAGTATTTCTAGATTTTACATTTCACGTTGATACTATTTCAGAATACTAATACTTCGATGGAAAAACTTGATCGAATTTTTACATCACCTGTTGTTTATGTTACATAATAAAGATAACTGTGATGTAAACTTACTAAGTTGTTCGACAGATCAATAGTTCGTTTATTTTATAAATCTCAGATATCAAGAAATGTAAACGCAGTAAAGGGAAAACAACATCAAACTTATTTATTGAATGCTACTTTGAATAATAAATACAAAGATAATCGTTTGCATATTGACGGAAATATTTAGCTCCGTCTTAATGAATAATCTGGTGAAATGCAATCGCATAGAACTAAACCTCAATGTTAGGAAGGCGTTGGAGTCTATGGAATATTTTCTATCTCTACCTTATCTGGTAACTATTGTGTTACGATTTCATACTCAATGACATCCGTTAGTTAAAGTTACATTCTGCCATTTATACAGCTAGTTTATTGCCAGGAGTAACATTTCTTTGTTTATATGAACTACTTATCATAATCATTTGTACTCTTTTTTGAATGTTTCAGTCGTAGTATATGCTGTAAATTTATAGTGATTCACGTATTTGAAAGATATAAATACTACTTGGCTGTGCTACTGACGGTACAGTTTGTATTCTGATGTCCCACAGTTCTAGGTTCATACGGTTCTGGTGTTTAGTTTTTTCGACAAAAGTTATTCATGATGTAATAACGTGTGATATTGAGTAGTTTCTTAGTTATCTATTTACTCTCATGTACTTATTTAACTACTTGCAAGTAGTAAATAATTTCAAACGCAAACTTCAAACCGCATCATAATGATATTTCCCAAGTTATAATAAAATATTAATTGATGGGTTTCAAAGTTTATGACTCTAGATCATTTTAGATTTCCAAGTGAGCGGCCGATGCTCCTTCACGAGGAGTAAAAGGCGTAAGTAAGTAAAAGTAGAAAAAAGTGAACTTAAATCTTTGATGAAGACTAAGAAAAGTACCCACTGAGACATAAATTAAACTAGAGTGGTTCCCGATGAGTCAATATCCATTTGTCACCATGTATCGATAGGTTAGCTAACATCTCGGAGACCGTGAAGAGACTTATTTCTACGAACTGAATTGGCGAGATTTTTAAAATTTCCAATTCCATAGAAAATATGAACCTGTTTGATAAATTTACTATGCAGCTAAGTGTTGGGGAAATTTCTACAACATTTTCACAGCATTCCTTTGTTTTCATTAAAAATACTTACGCGATAACACAGAGAACATTTGACTACCAGCTTTCTGTCCGAAGAAATCATTATTGATATCTACATTTAGCTTACAGTAAACATTTATAGACTTAATGTATGTAAAACTATGTTGGATGTATTATTAAAAAACTATACAATATTTTTGGAAAAACAGTCGATCAGTGTTTCTCAACTGCATAGAAAATGGTAACTCCGCCTGTGGCTCCCCTAGAGTTACTGCCTGTCCCAAGCCCTGGTAAAGGAAGAGGGTTAGACATGGGATTAGCGACACCATCCCGTAGAAACCTAACTCGTTAAAAAAACGCTAACCAGAAAAATTATTCAAACCATTTAAACTCTGCCCTGGGAGTTAGAAGGTCTTCATTTAGAAAAACTTTGACGCCTCACGGTGAAAGCCGAGTTCCTTCATAAGCCACGAGGCCGATGCTCCTTCTAACAACCAGAGCAACAATTTTTATAGGTATATAGAACGTCCGAACAATGTGGGAGACCGGGAAGACCAGTCAAATAGCAACGGATATGAGATACAATTTGGCAGTACTGGGAATCAGCGAAACCCATTGGACCCAAGTTGGACAACAAAGGATAAATACGGGAGAGATGCTGCTATACTTCGTTCACGAAGGGGAAAATGCTCCACACACTCAGGGAGTTGCTCTAATGCTGTCCAAAGTAGCACGAAATGCACTTATAGGATGGGAATCTCACGGATCCAAAATCATCAAAGCATCATTCCAGGCAAAGAAGGAGGTGATCACAATGAATATCATCCAGTGTTATGCACCCACCAATGATAGCAACGACGATAGCTCAGTGGTAACGTCTCTGACTGTGATGCTGGGTGACACGAGATCGAATCCGCCAGGGAGCACCAGTTCCCTCAAGATTACAGGTACACCTTGCTGACGAGTGCCAAGTAGCACGAAACCCGGGTCCAGAGTTTCCTATTGACTACCTCAAACCACCATCTAAATCTCAATACATAGTGCCCTCAGTGTCGAGTCACCTAGACTGGTGGCCACATTGCAACATGATCGATAGCATTCGATCTGCACTAATAAGGACTAGACAAGCATGACATTGATCACCACCCAGTGATCAATCAATTGAGAAGGACACCTCATCAAGATTCACATGAAAGGAGATCTGAGCAAATGTGAAAACTACAGAGGCATTACACTACTGTCAGTACCAGGGAAAGTTTTTAACAGAGTATTGCTGAACTGGATGAAAGATGCAGTAGACGCCCAACTTCGAGATCAACAAGCTGGATTCCGTAAGGATCGGTCGTGCACAGACCAAATTAGGACACTACAGATCATCGTTGAACAATCAGATGAGTGGAACTGGTCACTGTACATCAACTCCATTGATTATGAAAAGGCGTTTGACAGTGTAGATAGGAGAACATTATGGAAACTTCTTCGATACTACAGAGTTCCCGAGAAGATTGTCAACATTAGCCGAAAGTCATACGACGGACTACAGTGCAAGGTCGTACTTGAAGGACAACCGGCAGATGCATTTCAAGTAAGGATCGGAGTAAGACAAGCCTGTCTACTCTCTCCCTTCCTCTTTCTTCTGGTGGTCGACTGGATTATGAAGACCTCGACATCTGAGGGAAAACACGGCATACAATGGACAGCTCAGAATCAATAAGACGATCTGGACTTCGCAGATGACTCAGCCCTCCTATCGCATACACACGAACAGATGCAGACGAAGACAGCCAGTGTAGCAGCAGTCTCTGCATCAGTAGGCCTCAAAATACACTAGGGGAAAACAAAGGTCCTCAAATACAACACGGAGAACAGCAATCCAATCACTCTTGATGGAGAAACTCTGGAAGAGGTAGGATCCTTCACGTATCTGGGAAGCATCATCGATGAAAGAGGAGGTTCAGATGCAGACGTAAAGGTGAGGATTGGCAAAGCAAGGGCCGCATTCCTACAATTGAAGAACATATGGAACTCAAAACAACTTTCAACCAATATCAAAGTGAGAATCTTCAATACGAACGTCAAGGCAGTTCTACTGTATGGAGCTGAAACTTGGAGAACTACAACAACCACAATCAAGAAAGTACAAGTATTTATAAATAGCTGTCTACGCAAGATACTCAACATCCATTGGCCGGATACCATCAACAATAGCCTTCTGTGGGAGAGAACAAACCAACTTCCAGCTGAAGAAGAAATTAGGAAAAGACGATGGAAATGGATAGGACATACATTACGCAAATCGTCAAATTGCATCACGAAGCAAGCCCTAACTTGGAATCCTGAAGGGAAAAGAGGAAGGCCAAAGAACACATTACGTCGGATAATAGAAGCAGATATGAAAAGGATGAATTACAACTGGAAGGAGCTAGAAAGGGTTGCTCAGGACAGGGTTTGATGGAGAATGCTGGTGAGCGGCTCATGCTCCTTCACGAGGAGTAACAGGCGTAAGTAAGTAAGTAATAAAAAAATGGTATCTAATCTTTCAATAGTTCGGCCATTACATGCATAAGATTCTGCATATATTCAATACTTAGCAGCCGAATTTACTTTCAATAGGAAAATGGACTGAAAATCTGATTTCTTGATGTATAATCGTGAATGAAACTAGATGGAACCTATGGAAGATTCGTTTATAAAAAGCCTACATGAGACGTAAACATTAAACGTTTCTGTGATTCATGTCCAAATTTTTTAAACAGAGAACTTGATCATAGATCAGTTCAGTTGCTCATTATCATGTACATAATTCACCTTAAAAAATCCATGAGACTACTTGAAATCAACGTTTTAAAAAGAATAACTTATTTTAGTTTATAAACTTAATTGAACATTCCTGTAGTTGATAATCCACATTTTTCAAACACACAACAATATTAGTAAATAAACACCAATTTTTCTATTTTGCAACTAATAAATTTTTTTCAATAATCATTGACTGTTTCGCATTTAGCTTGTAATGATAATCACTTTCAGATTACAATATAAAGGTGTACCTGATCAGTGAATATGAGGATGGAGCCAAGGAAGAATAGTCAAAGTAGACAACTTTCAATACTTCACACATTTCATTTCATTAGAGAGTATAAAGAATAACTTCTTCCATAAATTGACTTAATTATGTATAGGGTTGTGAAGATTGTTGTGCCTTGATTTAAATCATGGATCTATCAATGTTAAACTACGATTGAAAAGCTGGAAGCGCTGGACAGCCGTTTCGTTCTGATCTGGGACTCATCAGCAGTGCAAATCCTCGATCCCGCACATGGGATTCAAAGCCAGGACCTTCGGTCTGGCAAGCGAACGCTTAACCTCTAAATCACTGAGGTGGCGTCCAACAGTGTTAATATTTAACTTCAACCAATCCACAATATTGTGCGACCATCTTCCTTTGTCTTCGATGGGTAACTACCTTACACCCGTTAACAAACCTTTTCTATTTATTTTAGAAAACTCTTCAGTCGAATACACGTAGGATTGAATGTATGTGGATCTGACTGATAGCTGACTACATAGTTATATTTTTTATTACAAGTATTTGAGATGGCATTATTTTAAAAGCGATGTCGAAAACCAATTTAATCGTTGTTTTTAGTATGATTTTGGTGGAGGGTAAGAAAATTATTTTCTAGCGAACATTTAAAATAATGTTTATTACCTAGGTAATCAGTTGATTTTACTGAGTCTGTTATGTCCCCATAAGAATAATGAGTGGTAATTTTTGGGATCCATTTATGGACAAATACTATACGTGTATTTTTATCGTGTAATTGTTAAATAACTAAACTGTTCATTTTCATGTCTCACTTATCATAAGCTTTATTTTGACTTAGGAATTGTTATAATACGACTTTCCATTCTTGAATTATGCCCTGTCTATTAATCAGTACCTCCCTCATTCACAGCCACATTTGGCTAATTCTTGTATAAATGTTGTTTTCTATTTTATGGCACGTTGTGGTCTGTCTGGTCGATATATAAATCCAGTATGCTTGAAATAAATGATCCATATCCTAGAGGATGAGATTAAAGTTCTGGACTTAACTGGCTTGGCTAGGCAGAAAGCAGGAGCAATCAGGACTCTAGACTGCTCGCACAAGTTTTATGCGTCAGTGATCCAATCGATAAGTCACTGCTCTCTCATTCGGCGGTCGCAGTTATAACCGAGTCATTACATAAATGAATGGTGTTTCAATTGTTTAAATGTCAAGTATTGCACAAATCTGTTCTAAATTGTCATTTTATTTACATATATCTTATTGTGATTCACATACTCGGTCTTATAAGATTAATCCAATTGGATTGAAATCATTCCACTATACGTATTTCCATAAATAAAGAATGAAGGGGTACATCCAATCTTGACGGAAGCAATGTTCTTCTGAAGATTCGAGACCTCATCACTTAGTATCAGGTTTAATGGTGTTACACCTGAACTATTCGGAAACAAGATCATTCATTTATACTAGTGGTCACAATGTCACTTGATAAATAGAATTTGATCGGTACCAGGAACTGGATGTATACGATATTAATTATTATTTAGTAAATAATATGTGTAAACAGAAAGCTAAACTAACCAAAAGATGGACTTGTGTATGGTGGCTTGGCTTAGAGATAATTCCTTAGCCTTCGTATATTAATCACCCTGATAACCGTTACTAAATAAATCCCAATGGTGTATGGATTCAGAGGGCAACACAAAGCACCAACTACAGTTTATTAGTGAACAGCGCAGATAAGAAAGCTACAGACATAATAATAATAATAATAATAATAATAATATAAAGAAATAGAGGAATCATTACTACTTGAATAACGCTGTCTGTTATATAAGTTAATAAAAGGACTAGACAAAATTACCCGTGAGCAAACTTAATTGTAGGAGAGATGCTATTTATGCTGTATAAAGAGTTCCAATACCGATCCCTAACACAAATTCATTTTGTGTTTTTTTACTTGTATCTTCCCATTGTTATTTAGGACTGTAACTGATTAGTCTCTTGTTGGTATGTCCATCCTGTGCGGATTGCCTCGATGTAGCCTTAAGTCAGAAGTTTTTTTAAGCAAAGTTGAATAATCCCTAAAATAATCCCAAAAATATGTAATGAAGCATTTTACTGGCTTCGCGCTGGACTACATGTACCCTGGCTTAGTGATGTTTATCTTAAGTTTCAGTGGTTATAATCCCTAACATATTCAGCAGTCTTCCTGTGGAAATAATTATACTGATTATTTTTAATGTAAATGAATAGTTTCACTGTTTATAAAGTAAATGTAAGTTTTACGACACTGACAGATTTATATAAACATTATATAATAATTTAATTTATGCTTAATTCAAAAATTGATCAATAACATTCTATCTGTAACTATTCTCTTAGTATTAAATCATTTAGGGTCACTAAAATGATTTAAAAATTCACATAACAACTGGATTATAAATAGTACAGGATGTCTGTTATGGTCTTATTGATTGTATCCATATGTACCTTAGTAATATGCATAAAAATATTACTGATAGTAAACTATTTAGTATCACATTATTATTATTGTTATTATTATTTGGTAGTTTCTAGATATGTAACCAGTACGTAATTTTAGTTTATTATGTTGGTCTGACTATCTACGTGTTCTCCAACCATCGGTGAATGTCAGTGTTCGTATTGAAATTTGAAATTACCAATTGCAACATAAATTGCCAGAATTTTAAGTGAACCTCCTGTTTTTTTAATGGTTATTTGTTGTTGTTTATGATATTTTACTGTGTACAAGATTTTCAAATCCATTGTATAATGGAACGTATGATGCCTATATAGTTGAGTCGATGTACCGAATATATAAGTAAAATCTCTACTTATATTTGTAGTAAACACATAGAATAACTAATTCAAAGTTATGAAACTGATGATACTTAAGTAATGAATACAATATATTAGTTTTAAAATTCATCAGTGTTATTATATTTTTCAGAAATTAATTAGGTTATTGTATGGTGTAATGACGAACTAAATCGATAAAAAAACTCGTGAGACGGTTTATCTTAAAATACCTAATTATATATATTGAATACACACTACATATTAAGTACCATCGATGTATATGTATATATATATACACTCGAAGTTGAAGTTAAACATTAACACCGTTGAATGCTGAATCAATGGTCTAGAGGTTAGGCGTTCACGCACGAGACCGATAGATGCTGGGTTCAAGTTTTCATGGAACAGGATCGTGGATGCGTACTGCTGAGGGGTCTCAAACTAGGATGAAACGGCCGTACAATGCTTACAGGTTTTTCATAGTGGTCTAGCTTCACTTATGAATTAAACTATTAAATTACTATAATATCCACAAAAACCCTCTCTGATTATGATCATTATAACTAAAAACTTTGTAATTTGTTCAGTAGTCAAATATAACAAACATTATTTAAAGAATATACTATATACCATTAAAAAATCATATTTAACCCCATTTCACAAAATGTTACGTAATGGATGAAGTATTTAATTGATTAAAAGAAATAGAAGAAACATGATTACAATAAAAGATTGTTTTTTCAGTTTTCAGAGTGAACCATATTCTTTTATTAATAGTAAAAACTTAGTGATATATATATGTTGGAATAATAATCACGTGAAATGGATACGTATAGTATCTTTTTGAATTTAGTAAACATTCATAGAACTATGTACTGTCTAATTGCCCTTTACAGATTAGACAAATCGAAAATTATGATAACATATGCAACCAAAGTATACGAAAGTTTAAATATTTGTCTTTAGAAAGTTGTCTGCAGGAGTTTTCTCTTGATTAGGTATTAATCAATAAGGTTATACAGTTTCATTATTCCGTTAATTAGTCAAACAGTTAGAAAGAAAGTAAGAATTGCTACATATATGTTACTATAAAAGACACATTTAGTATTAATAATAATAACACAGCACAATATATCACGAATAAATTAATTAGATGAAAAAAAAAGAGCAGATGAAGTAGTAATATAGTTGTAATGATATTAAAAAACAAACGTAGAGAATGTCATTCAAAAAGAATAAATGATTCCCTGTAACTAACATAGATTCAGTTTGAATGAGAGGTATGAAGATATTTCAAAATGATATCTAGTATAGTGTCATTTATAGGTCAACATTTACTGAAATTAAAGATCATGGTCATTTCGAGCTACTGATGATAGACACGAGGTAGTTCAAGAATAACTAGATATAAGTAGATCAACTCTTTAAAATGTTCTAGTTGGTCTGGAAATGAAACAACAATCCATCAGTACACATCTTCATACTCTCAACATTCGTCATTTATTCTACTCTGAGTTCAGTCTTCATAGTCAAAATATGAGGATTGATGAACAGGTTACAAAGCCAGTAAACTACTTATCGAATTCGTAAATCATTTAAGTACATCAACGCTTTAGGTTGAATACCTTTAAATGCTGAATTAAAAATTCATATTTACGTAGAGACCAACGATTATTGCCTGGTTAATAAACCTAGTACTTGATGTAATCACTACTTAAAGTGCAATGTAACAACTCTATGAGAAGAAATTATTTTCTCTTGCTTGATTGGTAACATTAGGAATTTAGAACCTCCCTTCCCTATAACATATTTTTTGATTCTTTCAAAAAGATACTCCAATAAAAAGAGAGTGTACGTACTATTATGTCATTTCATTTCTACGAACTTCCATTAAAGTACAGAATGGATTAAAATACTCCCAGTTATTTGTAATGTTAGGTCATTTATTTAATAATTATCGATATTTACTTTGTTGGTAATTTCTATCATTTACTGAAGTTTACTGAAGGATCATTTATTACAAATATTGAAAATTTTTGTGTAAAGTAACCTAACCCATTTAATAGCAATTTTTCCATCAAGTTACCATGTGATTTAACTTAATGAAATTATATTTTAACAATTATTATTATTATGTCACAGGATGGAAATCGAAAAATATTATTATTTCAAAATGAATATAAAATGATTATTTTAGTTTCACAGGTTGAAATCATGAGTCAGTTGAAGCTAGACCACCATTGGAAACCTGGAAGCACTGGACGGCCGTTTCGTCCTAGTATGGGACTCCTCAGCAGTGCGCATCCACGATCCCGCACCACGCGGGGCTCGAACCCAGGACCTACTGGCTTAGCGAGCGAGCACTTAACTACTAGACCACGGCCGTCCAGTGCTTCCAGGTTTTAAATGGTGGTCTAGCTTCAACTGACTCATGATTTCAACCTGTGAAATTTCTAAAACTCTCCACAAAACCCATTCTGATTATTTTAGTTATTTGTTCATTTCTAAATAGCATGAACTTGTTACTTCCAAAATAAAAATTTCTTAAATTGATATATTAGCAATTATAAAACTTAATCACATATTTTTTCAATAACTTTCAAGATAATATGTTACTTAGAGAGCAGAAGAAGTGGGGTTTAATCACATGGGTTATGAGGCAGATATCATCAATAACGATAGATAATGATGGCACAGTATCACAAACGGATAGAAATGAATGTTAAGCGTTGAATGCAACCTTGTGTGTCTGATAGTAATAAGTTCATGTGAAAACCTGATTGTCCTGTGTTTGTCATTTGAGTGCTAACTGCTTAGATATCACACACTATGGTGAAATAATGGTCCTCTGTTTACTGCAATTCAATATATATATTATATCCGTTCTCTGAGGTATCTCCAAATAAAACAATCTCCACAAAATTCACATTATAATTAGAGATATTCCTAACTGTAATCTATTTACAGTTGGTTGATTGCTGAATAGTGATCAATGTTATGTTTGCCTAATCATTCAGTGCTTATTGAATCCTACGAGGAGCATCCGTTCCCTCGAGATTAGCACTTCGCCTAACGAACGAGTTTTAACAAGCGCAAAACTTCGGCATATGATTTTCTGCTAACTAACTCCAACCAACAATGATTTTTTATACTAAATATTTGATTTAAAATGTTCGATAACTTTCAAAGTTCTCGTACACATTATTCACGGTTGAATAATTTATCAAGTTGCCATAATTTAACAATAACAAAGATGATTATAGCAATCATCTAATGAAAAACACTAAGAATGTTTTATTCACATCAATTTTACTGTTTACTTATGAATTCATTCTTGAGTAAGTAGCAAGTCCGGTCAATCAGTCGATAGCCAAATATGCAACAGGTTATAGCAGTTCACTTCTCAGTCATTCCCGTTGTATTAAAGTTTCAGTTTTTCATATTTTCTTTACTTTTTCGAACGTAAGCTTAGGTGAAAGAGTAAAATATAAATCAATTTTATGTAACATTCTTCAGTTTGTATTTCTTTAATAGTAGTATTACTACAATTGCTACTACTAATAATAATAAATTATGCAGAACACATTGCATTGTGTGATTCCATTTAAATATAAACAAAATTCAGAGTTATAGATGAATTGGATATTTCATTCTGAGTGTTTTTATGTGAATGACATCATTTGATTTGGTTATGATAATAATAATAATACGTTAAAAATAAAGTTATCTTTATGAATGTAACCGATTCTTGTAATGATTAAAACGTGAATTGTTTATGCGACAAATTTGAAATCAAATACTTTCCAAGATGATGATTATTACTGAATACCTAAAAAACGATCGATGTAAATATTGCTGACAATTACTATATACTTACTAGTGACTGAATTCAAGAGGAAATCCTTGAGCTATAATAAAAGCCATGAGCAATGGAGCTAATCTGTGTTGGGTGTGAGGCAGTTACCCACAGGAGGCAATGGAAGATGGTAGTGCAATGTCGTAGATTGATCGAGGTTGTATATAAACACTTTTGATATTTGTTCACTGTTCTAGAGGTTAGGCGTTCGAGAGCGAAGTCCTGGATTTCCACTGCTGAAGAAACCCGTACTGGAACGAAATTCCCGCCTAGTGCTTTTAGGTTTTTAATATTTATTTAATTTAGAAAGCGTCATGGTTTCAAACATATTATTCCAAACTATATTTCATCAAGCTGATAGAATTCACATCAAAAATTAATCGAAGAGTTGATAGAATAATGGCAGAGATCAATTAATTATTTTTAGATTCACGTATTCAGTGGTAAAAGATACTACTTAAGTAATAAATAAAGTAGGATTTTGTTCTCTGAGCTGAATGGTTTAATCGTGGACGACCAAAAGAGGAATCTAGAAAGGATACTCACATCAGAATATTTGACAATCTTGACAACAGAGATCAATATATCAAGCAGACGACACAGAGAACAAAGAAGAAGCACACTCAAGAAAAAAATTAATCAAGATTTCAAAACAACTCACAAAACAAAACACAAACAACTGCGTGGTCAACCTGTTTAAACAACCTCTGAAGAACACAGAAGAACACGTACTCCGGAAAGCATTGAAATACAAGTGACACCTCAAAACTAGAACTCTTCACCACATTAAAAGCACCACTCACAACTGTCGAAATAAATGAAGAGACTCAACAGGAAATAAGAAAAACAATGAAAGACAACACCCAACTGACTGGACAAGTACAAAAATCCCTGAAAAAACTCAGAACTGGAAAAGATATTGTCATAGTCCCAGCGCATAAAGGACGCGCTACAGTAATTATGTCCAAGGAAGAATATATCAGGAAAGTCGAAGAACTGCTTGAGGATAAAATCGTATTTGAATCACAGGACACAAATCCGATCGAAATGTTAGACAAATCTCAAGCACTTTAAACAACCTTGTGAAAGCGGAACAAATATTGAAGGAAGATCAATGGAGAATGAAATTAAATGGATCAGTACTCCTTCGATTGTATGGTAGACCAAAAACACACAAACCAATCATGCCACTACGTCCGATTGTGTCACTCCCCTGTACCTCGTCATATAATTTATCAGGAGAAACCCCAGTTATATTGAGACATTTAGTGGATTCATCCAATCACCCCACTAAATCCTACATACAATTCCTGGATGAGTTTAGAAAGATTCAGATCAACAACAACAAACGTTATTCACCTCAGTTGAACCAAGCTTAGTAAAGTAAAATCTATTCCTCCTCCTCACCAACCACACGAATCTCATGAAACGCACGAAGCTTCAATGTGAAAGTTTACTCGAACTCATCGATTTATGCTTAACAACATACTTTTAATTAAACAACACAATGTACGAGCAGACGGAAGGAACACAATTGGGATAACCAACATCAGAACTTATTGCAGAAGCAGTAATGCAGACGAGACTGGAAGTCTCGATCTTACCAATGATCAAATCAAAAATGTGTATTCGTTATGCGACCACATACTCATCATCACCAAAGAAGACGAGTTGGAAAACACTTACAAACCGATCAGCAACAACTTTGAAGACATCAAATTCACAACAGAAAATTTGTTGAACTACAAGCTACAATTCTTGAATGTTTTAATCAACAGAACGGATATAGGGAAACTATAGACTCAAGTAGATCGGAAGCCGACGCACATAGATCAACTTCTCACTTACAGTAGCAATAACCCAAGAGCTCACAAAATCGACTGCTTACAGACCTTGTTGAAGAGGGTGAGAACACGCAACAGCACAGCTGAAGTGCAAAGTGAAGAAACATATTTAATGATTATCTTTCCAAAAGATTGGCTATCCAATTGACTTCATCAAAGTATATCAACCCAACTCATCAGTGGAAACGAAATTAAGGACAGAAACCAACAAACGAATCATAATACCATTACAGCGATATTATTGAAGTAGTTTGGAATAGGTGTAGCACGCAAACCAACATAATCATTTCAATCAGTTCTATGCAAACGAAAGAATGAGATGACAAAGGAAGAAAAATCGAACATCATCTGCAAATAAACCATTCCAATTGCGAAAAGCAATTGTTGAGATGTTGGATAGAGAGAATACTGGAAACACAAGAGTATTTTTTAGAAGTTTAGTACTCTCAGCTAACACAATTTATATTATCATAAAGAAGGTGAAATTGACGTAAGGGGAGGTAAAAAAACAATTATAAGTTAATGACCAATACTTTAAAGAAGGCGAACAATGATGAAAATTGAAAATATGGATTCATGGGAGATTTGATGAAGATAATTAGCTGATACCTTTTCCCTCATAATGCATCATTCGTCCAGATCATTTCAGTCAGTCGATATTTTTACTATCGTTTGTACAGTTAACTGATTTCACTAAGCAGTATACTTTCATTGGGTTGGTTGTATAATGAAGAAGGTAACTAAAATATAGGATTCCTTGTTTATCTCTTGTGAATGATAAATGTTAATTGTACCATACTGTAATGGTTAAAACACTACTATATTAAATTTATTTTAATGAAGAATAATGTATCTAAACATTACTACCAATGATACTTCACTGAAATTATAAATGAAAAATGTGATGTAAAGTTCTAGGAGCCATCAGTTCACTAATCTTGAATGAATCAAATAAACTAAACCACATATTTATTGGACAAAATATTATTTTTAATTACAGTCCCTGTGTTATTTATGAATTACTATATTGACGAAATGAAACATTGTACACTCTGTAAACCATACGTAATAAATCCAAGTTTTATTCGCACATTTGTTTATCAGTTAAAGTACAAACTGTGTGATATGAATGATTTTTATTTGTTAAATATATTGAATGTTTATAGTGTAGATCACGAATCGATCCTAGCTAATCCGTTGTTATAAACAGGGGAGAAATTGACAAGTGTTTCATCCTAGTATGAGACTCCTCAACAGTGAATATGCAAAATTAAATGTCTTAGGTTCGATCCCCTGTAGTAAGGACAAAACACTTGTCCAGTATTCCCTTGTTTTTAGTGGTGATCTAGCTAAGGTTGTTTGTTGATTTAAGCTATGAAAATTCCACTATCGCCATAAACAACCCTATTGAAAATATTGAACCATTAAATAGATAGAGACTTATTTACCACTATTCTCATTATAACAATTGTTTATAATTGTTATGTCCCCATAAGAATAATGAGTGGTAATTTTTGGGATCCATTTATGGACAAATACTATACGTGTATTTTTATCGTGTAATTGCTAAATAACTAAACTGTTCATATTCATGTCTCTCTTATCATAAGCTTTATTTTAACCTACGAACTGTTATTATACGACTTTCCATTCTTGAATTATTCCCTGTCTATTAATCATTGCCTCCCTCATTCACAGCCACATCTGGCTAATTCTTGTACAAATGTTGTTTCATATTTTATGGTACGTTGTGTGTGGTCTGTTTGATTGGTATATAAAATCAGCATGTTTGAAATGTGACGATTCATATTGCAGAGACTGAGATTGGTGTTCTGGACTTAACTTGCCGGGTTAGGCGGAAAGCAGGGCAATCAGGACTCTAAGCTGCTCGTACGTGTTTACGCGTCCTTGGTTCGATCGATAAGTCACTGATCTCGAATTAGCGGTATCGTTCGTTAGATATTAACAGGGCACACAGGTCACAAGTTATAACAATAATATATATATATATATATATATATATATATATATATCAATGAAATGATAGTGCAAGAACTTTATATCATTAAACTAAACTTTAGACTTTATTATTATCTCCAATAATTTCACAGTAAATAATGAACATAAATATTCCATTAAAATTTAACATCATTATTATCATTCAGATATGGATGTAACCTGAAATGGAGGAATTCAGGTAGTTTTTTTTGTTGAAAAAACAAAACAAATATTCTTATGTTACCTTTTTGAAAGTAAACAAATATTCAATCATTTAATGCGAAACAAACAAACGAACACGAGTTATTATTATCACTTTTTGTTTGTATTTTTTGTTTATTATTAAATATCATTTTAAGACAGATCATAATTTAAGGCTTTAATTAAGTAATATATAATTAAAAATAGTAAAGAAACAATGAAAATAATTTATTTTAGTTAGAAGTGTTAATCGTAACTAACTAATTGATATTATACTTATTGTTTATTGTTCATTAAAATTTCTTAAGTAGTTTTGATCTTCTTAAGGTTAGTTAGATCAATTAAGATATTTCTGACTAAGTGGGTGTTTTCGTCTACATTTGTTTTCTGTGTACGGGAATGAAGAATTCGTTTCCAAAGTTTAAATAGTCCAGCTGTGTCCAAGATGTCTACTGTATTCTGTGAATCTTGTTGAGGTGTGGAGGTCTTCGTGGTCTATTTGAAAACAAGAGGAAAGGAACAAGACGGGATTAGGCTGTCTTGCCTCACACTAGTCTTTACTTGAAATGAGTATGCTGGCTACCTCCTATGCATGATTTTTCATTCTGATCACTCGTATGAGCTTCGTATGCTGGCGATGATCTCCTCAAGTACTCCATAGTCCTGAAAATATTCCATGAAATTCTCTTGTT
Source organism: Schistosoma haematobium (assembly GCF_000699445.3). Taxonomy (NCBI): domain Eukaryota; kingdom Metazoa; phylum Platyhelminthes; class Trematoda; order Strigeidida; family Schistosomatidae; genus Schistosoma; species Schistosoma haematobium. The sequence goes on from NC_067197.1 coordinate 24,706,745, forward strand.
CACGCTGTCCAATGCTTTCCCATAATCAAGAAAGCTGGTGGATAATGCTCAGTCCCACTCGAATAACTGTTTAACAATGATCAGCAGTGTCAGGCTTAGCCGGTATATGATACATCGTTACGAAAGCCAGCTTATTTATCGGAAGGAACTTTTGAATTGTTTGTTGCTACACGTGTGGTCGATCTGATTCTCTAAAGTATGGTCCGGTGAAACTTATGTAACTTTATGTATGTGCTTGTAGGGGGGACATGCTACCACGCATAACTATGCTACTGAAGGCACATATATCTACTAGTCTCTCACTATTCTCGTTCCTTTCTTCCAGACCATGTTTCCTCATGATGTCTTCTTACTGTTTTGTCCATAACGAATTTGGCATTCAGGTCCTCCCATCAGGATCGTCAGATCCTATCCTGTGCAGTTTTCTACAACGGGCTACAGATCCTAATAAAACTAATCTTTATTGTCCCAGTTGCTAACATTGGTGGGCGTGTAGCACAGAACGACAATTATTGTAATCCCTTCCTTCCTTTTTTTGAAGGATGCTTTGATTCTTTCCGAAGTATAGCAAAAAGGTGAGTATTCTTCAACAAAGATAACTTTGTTTTATAACAGAAAATACTTAGCCCTTTTTGATGGCATCGGATTCAAGTAACCAGCGAATACTATTACAATGTCTCAGATCATCATTAACAGATTCAGGGATTATTGCTCTAAAGGTTTGACGAAATTGTGGACTTAATAGTTTATATGATGAACTTATTTTAGCTAGTTGAACATCAAAAAGCATAATGCAGTGCACAACTGGATTTACTTGATAGTAGGCTCCCATGAATTCACCATAAATCGTAAGAAGCTCTTAAACTTCATACCACTGAACTGGCATCTAACGGTTTATATGTCCATTATCAAGAAACTTCATTTATAAGACAAAACATCCGACAAATTCATCCTAGTTTTCAATAACTGTCCAATTAAGATTAGTTCGTAATATAAACTATAAGGTTAATAAATATTTGTCTTTATAATAAACGATCAACTAATTACTAAACTTTATTCTGCCCATTCACTCATATTCATCTTCCTGTCATCAATTTCTGACCCTGACTCACTGAAGGTGACTGCTTGTAAATGTATTGAATAAAGTATTGTCTAGTGTTAATCTGGTTCTCTATTTTGCATCGTGAATCCTAGTTTTGATATAACATTACTGTTATATTCTAACAAAGAACAAATGAATAGTAACTGATAGGAATTATTTATGGATTGTTATATATATATATATATATATATATATATATATATATATCTTATTGTATAACTATTAAGTAACTAGATTATGTATATTTCTTCTGTTATAAGCTTCCATTTAACCTTTTAGCTACTGCAATACGATTCGCCATTGTTAACTTATTACCGATTTGATAGTTACTGTCTCTCACACTCACAGCCACTTTTAGTTTGATCGTGTATATTTATCATCTCTATTTTATGGTGAAATGCGGTCTGCTTTGCTCGTATATACATCAAGTATGTCTGAAATATATGATTCATACAGTGGAAACTGAGATTGTGTTCTGGACGTAATAGGCAGGCCGAGATAAAAAAACATCAATAAGGACTCAGAGTTCACTCTAGGCTGCTCGTGCTGTTTAACACGTCATTGGTTTGTCGATGTTCTGATTGGTGATCTTATCATGTGATATTTAACGGGGCATATGACATAACGGTGATTAGTTTTATTAACGTATTATCGTAATATACGTGAGAGCGATAAAATATTCTAAGCATCCATCATTCATGATATTAGATTGGTAAACAGTTGTAATTTACGAAATTATGCATATGACGTAATAAGGTCCCTTATATTTCTGATCCTTTACAAAATCTGGAGTCAACTATCAAACTATCGCAGTTATAGGCTATTGTTGTAGAACAGAAATGAAGAGGTTACTTAAATCAATAATTCGCCCACAAAATCAACAAAAACCTACGATGAAGTTTAGTGAATTTCGGTGGAGTTTTGTTCTCTGAGCTGGATGGTTTGGTCGTGGAGCTTTCATCCTTCTTCTGAATGACATCATTAGCACAAACTTCAGATAGAAGTGAATAGTTCGAATTTCTCCATATATGTTTCACAGCTTGTTCTGTGCACCTCATCCAGCTCAGAGAACAAAACTCCACCAATATCATCCACCTGAGCTACAAATCTTCTCCACCATCTCGGAGTTTAGTGAAATTATTTTCTTAACAATATGGTTACAGTAGAATGATTGTACTATTTTATACATCACCAATAACTTCATTATCTCAAATTTATTCAACGTTTCCGTTACAACCAAATGCCATTTTTTCATAATCTTAAACAAGCTTATTTATGAAAAAATATATTTTATTGACACAGATTCAATCTGAAATTGAATTCAATGCACTTGGAAAAGGTTTATTTAGTAATAAATATTTAAAGAAAATTGTTAATTAAGGTAATTTTAAAATCGACCTAGTGACAATGTTTGTATAACTTAACACATTTTCTTTTACACAGCTAATCATTCACCTCTGGTAAATTAAAATAATCGACCACAAGAGAGATCTCTATTACTGAGCAATACAAACATAAATTACCAATCAATCAAAAAATATGATCTAAATTGTAGTAAAAGAAAATTGACGTCATAGATAGGTACTTATTAAGAAATTATTAGTATTCTTGAAGAGTTGAGAATACAGAATTTACTGATGTCGTTAAATGTGAACAACCTTCAATAACAGATTGCATGAAGTTCTAAATCTAAATTTTTACAAAATTCCTCAGTTTGACTTTAGCTACTGGTTTGAAAAACTTGAAGAAAAAGCTATCGTTAACTTGGAAGTGTAATTATTCAATTTAAACTTAAATGATATCCAAATTAACAACCGTTTTCGTGGTAGTAATTGTTCCATTTCAATATGTGAAAGTTCAATTCTCAATTATAGGCAAAGGGTCTTCATATCCTTTCAACAAGAACTTTTAAACTAACTTATTCTAGATATATAAGTGAATCCATTTACCTCCAGATGATCTGTACTATGTTTAGTGAAATTCGTATATACTCTAGATAAAACGTTGAACCTTATGTCTCACAATGAGTTAAACTAAAAACAAATGGATATAGGACTGTCAATGAAATTCTAACTAGAATGTTCACAACAACTCTTACGTTTCTCTGGAATCCAGAACATTTGTTGTAATTCAAATGTCAGTGTTAATCTGATTGCTTGACTCATTTGAATCTTACAAATTTTATGTTCTGTTTCTGAGTTTTGAACATGACGAATCTTTGTTACCTAGATTACTAATACCTATGTTCAACTTTCAGCAAGAATTTCTCTGGAAAGATATCGTTATGGTAGGGAGTTATTCATTATTTACTATTGATTGAGAGTGAGTGTTCAGTTCCAGTAGATAATGCCACAAAGTGTGCACATGGCTAATACAACCTTGTCAAGAATGTAGCACCAATGTTTTCTCGGCTGTGAGAGGTCTATTGCTCAGATTATCAATTATTATTGGGACAGATATTGAATGAATCAATTTGGTAAAACGTTTCTGAAAGATAAGCACTGGGGATTCCATTCATGGAATACGACCTCAAATAACGTTAAGTGTTATTAAAAGTCATGGGTTCAGCTGTGAATTTAAAGTAACATCATGTGATACAGGCATCATTGATGGAAGACGACAAAAAACCTGCCTAGACTTGAATTCAGCGGAGACAAGAGTTCTAAAGTCACTTTAAGACATGTTGATATTATGTTTCACAAGTATACATATTTATAGTTACGTCAGTGGAAGAATCTGAAAAAATCGCAGTCCAAAAAGTCAGGATGAGACGGAATTTTTTCATTGAGGTGATATCGAAAATAACAGTAACGCTTATATCAAAATATGGAGCTTAAACCGTTACCAAATGGTATGTATGTTTGTTTAATCAACAGAGAGATTTAAAATCACTATAACTGAAATGCAAGAATGAACTATATGTTCAATATTTAGGACGTCTACGATTAACAAGCTAAACCTTGAAACATTTTAGTTTTGTATAAGTTTAGTAGAGTAAAAGAATATATCAAGGAACTCCAATTTTTAAATCTATGAGAATACTGTAGCCAATTAATCATAAATTAAATAAGACCTTTGAAATTTCGAAAAATTCTCATATTCTGAATTAGAACAACGTGTATAAGCGAACATTATTGTTTTCAGTTAGATCCTCATCAGGTTTTACTTTCATATACAGTAATATTTATATGCATATACGAAATTATTAAACTAATCAAGGCAGTTTATCAGTCAGTGATAACACTGTAATAGATAGCATAACTGATAACAAGTAAAAAGTATAGATTGATAGTGTGATGACAAGTGTACTAGTTGTGGTAATAATAACAGTCTTGAATCAGTTTCATAATAGGAAGTAAGTCAATGATTTGAAAAATGCAGACACTGAAATAAAATTCACTAAATTATAAGATTACGAAGTACAAGTGCATTGGAGAGGACGTCTAATGCAGCTAACCTCTGTCTCTCATTCTCAAAGTGACCTATGGTGATTCCTTATCTAAAAGACAAGTTACCTGGTTTTGCTACATTCATGTGTATCTACGAATCCAGCTGCTACTGTGGAGAAAGCTATTTAGGCGCACAACTAGACAAATGAATCAATGAGTTAGTGAACAACTCCCTTTGTGGTTCGGAAAGGGTGTCGTCTAAACAATATCCAGCCCTGTTCTAGCACACATGGTCGATAGCGGTCATGTAATAAACAGAAGTAGGTCACTCCGAATGATTTATCGTATTCCTTCTAGGGTTCGATTTCGCCTTCTGCACATAGCAGAAACCATAATGACTCAAGATAACAATCCAAGTCTTTATATTCTTAAGAAACCTGTTACATCCATGTCTCCTCCTTAGCCGAAATAGCCTTAATTAAAGAATCTATTTATTATTATTTCCCATACTTGTTATTTTTCCTGATACTCCCTCTTTTTCTTCAAATCTACGCCTCGTTTCCTGATTATTTAAACTCTTTTTATTACGTATTCTTATAAATCTTAAGGAACGTTAATTTAGTGCCTGCATTTTTTCAAATCATTGACTTACTTCCTATTATGAAACTGATTCAAGACTGTTATTATTACCACAACTAGTACACTTGTCATCACACTATCAATCTATACTTTTTACTTGTTATCAGTTATGCTATCTATTAGTGTTATCACTGACTGATAAACTGCCTTGATTAGTTTAATAATTTCGTATATGCATATAAATATTACTGTATATGAAAGTAAAACCTGATGAGGATCTAATTGAAAACAATAATGTTCGCTTATATATGTTTTTTGCAACAAAAAAAAGAACTAACAAAATCTTTCTATCAGATAATTATTATGATTTGATAAACCCAATAGTTCACCTATTAAAATTATTTATGAAATGTAAGTGAAAAGAAAATATATAGAGAAGAAATCCCTATTAAAACCGAATATTTTACACAAAAATGGTTAACTGATATCTTATCTTCAAAAAACTGTTGAAATTAGCCAATTACAAATTACAATGATGATTTATTCATTTACGTATTATTAAATTGAATATACAAAGAACAGTACAATTTCTGTATTGATAAGTAAAGAGAATAAAAAATAATAATGATACTTAGAAAAAGAGAACAAGTAATTCACAAATCTAACAATAAATATGTTAGTTCAACAAGACACAAAATCTACTCCCTTGATAAGATAGATAGACAAGCATAGACAATCTATAAGAGTGACACAGATGTAACTACAAGCAAAACAAATGCTGACCTTTCAATGTATTAAAATTCTCTCTATTTGCTATTGATTTACTTTTATAATACAGGAAGACGATGGAAACAGAAATAAAATAATTTAATATCGAGAGATAATATGAGCAATATAAACTTGAAGAGATGCATAAATATGAAAACCATATACATATATATGATGAATGTATTTGATCAAGTGGACACTTCACTATGAATAGATGATGGAGTTGCAGGAACCTCAATTTCTTGTCCGCTTATTACAGCAACCATGTCATGTTGAGAAGCTACAATATAAGTAAATTATAGAATAAATAGGTAAAAACCGGATTATATTATTTGTTATTTATAACATAAAGGTGTAAGATATCTAGGGAGGAGGGTATAAAATGAAACACTAAACAAAATTAAAAGATAAAAAAAGTGAATAGGTGAATGACAGATCCTAATAATGATTGTCTAGACGAAGAGAACAATAAGTAAATGATAGTCAGCCAGTCGCAACGTAGAATCTGGTGCGTGTGTACGTCCGCTCAAGTCGCCAAGCCCCACTAGTACAGAGGGATAAAATTGTCAGGTCAAATCTTGGAAGAGTGGTGGTAGTAACCGTATCAACGGTAACAGAAAACATTGGGCATTGCCGATACAATTAGAGAAAATATGAGATAAAGACTTACGAGAAATTTAGAAGCTGAGTTTGGGGAGTAAATGATAAACAGATTGAGAAAACCCCAATATGATTAAGATATTATCAGAATTAATTTATCCACCCTACCTAAAATTAGGAACCTCGTCAAAACATTGAGTACTCAGTGGTTCCATTATCCTCGAAAATTATTCCAAAGAAATTTATCATCAAACACATATTGAGTAGTATCTTTCAGACTTGATGAGTATGTTAAAGTCGAGGAGTTACATATACAGAAATGCTGAAAAGTATACTGTCCCTTTTATAAGTAGTAATATATCTCTCACTGGCACTAGCAAGTTGGGAAAAGAATCGCTAAATATTTCGTCTAAATCTCCGTTCGATTATATCCAGTGTTAGGTTGATGTCAACAGAGACAAAACCAAACAATGTATGTTGATATTCGAATTTAGTGACAACCTATTTTGATGTTTTTCAATCTAAAGTCACTAGTTGAATAATGAGAAACTATTGTTTCACTTTTCCTCTGATTTCTTATAGGACCATTCACTAAAATAGCACACACGTCACTATATGCTCAGAACCGGGACAAAAGGTTCGTCTTCCTCTATTTAGATTGTTAATATCATACCTACATTTGAAAGCGCGTGAGAACTAGTTAAAGGATTCTCAGATACCATTCTATTTCAGTTGTGAGTAATTCAATTATCTAATACCTTGTGATGTTTAAGTCATAAATACTTAAATAAAATTGATATACAGCCGTTGATTAATCAGGAATTTAATCGAAATTACCATCAGACTATTATTGTTAAAAATTAGTGGTTAATTGACCTAGGAGCATGATTCAAATGGAATTGAGTTTGGTAAGCTCGTTGATTTAATCGTGAAGCTTTCATTGTCTTTTTAGACATAATTAACACTCAATTTGGTGGTTAGACTGGATAAATTTCAATATAGTATCAGTTTCGAGAGGTATTCGACATCTGGTCACATACTATGTAAGAAAACATATGCATTGTTAGTTGAATTCCATTAAACTGTTGTTATTCCTAATAGAAAACCATAGTCAGTATAGTTGAAAATCAGTATGATTGTTCCAAATATATCTACCATTTTATTTTCTTCAGAATCGCGGACAAATTAATACCTCTTCTGCTTCTTTTATTCCATTTTGCCACTAATTTTTCTCAATTTACTATTTTTATTGATATTATTGTTTTTAACCATCTTTTTCCTTTTAACTATGCCTAACATAAACAAACTGTGGTAATTTGAACTGACAAACATTTGTTTCCAATATGTTATCTCAGTCAGTTGAGTTGTCTGTTTTAATCGCTGAAAAATTATTTGCTGGAGATTGTATGTGCTTACAACTTATATTATGTTGATAGGATAAAAAATAACGTAGGGTCTAATAATACACTATTTATTTTTCTATCTAGGTTTCTGTTGAGAAATGATGTGGCAAAGAAAATAATAGAAAAATTGGATTGTTATTCTTTCAGTATTTATCCAAGAGTTGTCTTATGGTATTTTTATCTAATATGAATTGTAAACTCCATGTTAACGCATCACTTATTACTAAGTATTTTATCGATCGAAACGAATAGTCAGTTAGCTGATATCGCCATTAGCAACGGGTGACAGTTATACATTTGATTGCATTAATAAAAATAAACCATTGGATGTTAATCGGTAGGCAGAAGGTTAAGTGCTCTACATAAAGCTCAAGGTTATAGGTTCGGTCTATGGTGGGGTTGTGAATACGCACTGATGAGGGGCCCCATACTGAAAAAACAGCGAACCAGTGACTCCTGTTTTTCAGTTGTTGTCAAACTAAAGTCAGTCTGTGACGTAAAACCTTGGATTTAACAACCTACACAACCTCCTTTAATAACTATAAATAATTAATTAATACAGGTGGGATTTGTGAAGGTTCTAGGATTTCGATGATTTAAATCGTGAACCAATCTTAGTTAGACCATCACTGCAAACCTGAAAGTACTAAACGGCTGCTGCATACTAGTACAGGGCTTTTCAGCAGTGTGCACCCACGATGCCGCATCTGGGATCACCGAGCCGATATCCGATGGTGTTAATGTCTGACTTTAATCAATACACGATATTACGCAATCCTCATCCAGTGCTTGTGGTGGATAACTGTCTCACACCCGACACGCACTGAACATCACTAATCACGGTTTCTTAATAGGACCCCCAGAGTTGAATCTTGAAGCTAGTCACTAGTGAACTCAGTGGTCTAGAGATTAAGCTTTCGCACGCGAGACCAAAGGTCCTAAGTCCAATTTTCGGATGTGGATGCACAATACCGGGGAATGCCACAATGGGATGAAACGGCGGTCAGGTACTTTCAGGTTTGCAGTGGAGGTCCAACTAAGATTGGTTCATGATGGAAATTCTACAATCTTCACAAATCCCCCAATACTAATTACGAATAATTTCCTCAGTTTTGTAACAGTGTTTTTGCATAGATTTCATTTTATATATGTGAACAGTAGCAAGTAATGGTGACTATCTATCGCATATTTTAAAGTTATAATTCGGGGTTTAAGAAAGTGAAATGTAAAACAAAAAAAAGCGGATCTTATTACTATCGGAGCAGAAAATGTAATTGGTCCATTATCCTAATTTGATCTTAATGAGAATGTCAATCAGCATTCGTTTACGTAAGTGTATATTGTAGGTTACTCAGTAAATTATTATTTACTTCTTAGTAAAAGAAATACACCCATTAAGACATTAAATAAGAAAGATTAGTTCAGCGAAGAGTTCTCTTTTCGGCTAATTCATTTGCAAAGCTGTACAATCGCATATATATGTATACTTATTTTTACAGAATGATAATAATACTGATAATAAACTAATGTTATACATGGTGACAGTGAGGTTAAATAAACAAAGGTATTAGGAAATTTTTAAAACAAGGAAAGTTTAATAATCGTTTGATTGTTAATGGCTTGAGTATTCATCAAAAGATAGGGAAATTATCATTGGGAAACGATGGTTCAGTATGATAAGATAAAATGTTGAAATAGAGATGAAATGTAATCGGAATGATCGTGGAAATAAAAACAAACCAGTTGGGGGTAGATTTAAGGGGAAGATGGAATGTGAAGCAGATGGCTATAAAGGAAGAAGGGTATGAAAAGAGAGAAAAATTTTGATACATTAAGACGATGGTAGAAGAAGAGGTTCTATCAGTCTCCTTTGCATATACAATTCTGGTTTTTCCAGATGTATGGCTATTGCTTCGGCAATGCAAAGAGGATGCAGTCTAATTGTCTTCAGAAGACTTCTACTTACCTTGTAGATGACTTTGAACGCATATATATGTATTTGCGATTGTACAGCATTGAAAATGAATTCGCCGAAAAGAGAACTCTTCGCTGAACTAATCTTTCTTATTATTTATTTATTATTACTGGCTTTGTACAATATTATATTTTCGTTACAATATAGAATTCTCAGCACAAATGGACCAGCATTATGATTACTGAGTTACGTTTATTTGTGTTGTCAATGGAAGGAGGATTATTTATTTCTAAAGAGATTGCAAATAATGATTATGATAAAATAGTACATATGCATAGCATACTATAAATACATAGCATGAAACAACATTATACAGTGATAATAATAAAAATCAAATGTACCTTGAATAGCTCTATGAACATCATTCTTAGCTTTAACCAAATACAAAGTAACCATAAGAAATAAAAAACCACCTAGAGCACAAACAAACGCAGTAAGAAATAATGCTCTTTGTAAGCCTAAATATTGTGTTTCTAATGAATGCAGATCTGTAAAAGCTACTGCAATCTGAAATGAAAAATAAAAATAAGGAAAAACATAAGTCTTATTCAATCTTTATTTATTACTTAAGAATAGTGAATAATCACAATAATGTAGAAGAGAAATAAATTATTCCAACAAGATATTCGCAGGAAAAAAACTATTAAACCACCAGTAAACAAATAAGAATTTTATAGCATTATGATTTCTAATTACTCGAGACTGAGATGGTTGGGCCACGTGTTACGTATGTCTGAATACCGATTACCACGACGTGCAATGCTATCCGGTATTGGAGATGGCTGGAAGAAAGTTAGGGGCGGCCAAACCAAAACGTGGCATCAGTCCCTGAAGTCACTAACTTCTAGTCTGAGCCATGTTGGTAGATGCAGACTACTTGGTTGGGGTCCACGTGACTATCGTAACCAATGGTTGGAGACTCTTGGTGACATGGCTCAGAATCGATCACAATGGCGTCGGTGTATACACTCTTTGTCTTCCTTTAAACTAAGAGATTAAAATCGCTTCAAATCTTTCTTTCTACGAACCAATTCTTTCTTCTTGTACTATATCTCTATATGCAATTTTTCTCTTATATATTACCACCTTTGACCTAACCACTGCTATGAATCCGGTGTTCATCTTGTTGTGCTGATGCGGTATGGCAACCTGGACCGATGCACCTATGTGCCTGGTCCTACGTTGTAGCTGACTGACCGACTGAATTACTCGAGACCTCCTCAGTTTTCTTTAAGAAAAATAATAGGGTATATGAAACGACTTGGTTTAAACAAGGTATGTTTACTAACTAGTGAGTAGATATTGACTTTATGAAATGGCTACCATAATTTTTTATTCTATAACCAATAATTGATCTCGTTGCCTGACACGTTCAATTGTCCTGTCAAACACTGAAGGGTGTAACAGGTGAACAGGTAATATTTTTGAACCAATACTATGTATACTCTCATGTGCCAAATTGATAATGTTTATATTAAAAATTTAAAAAAGCAAGTAGCACCAAATAATGTTATTCTAGCGGTTTGGTACACAGTGACGATTCACAACTGAGATGCCCTACTTCTAAATCTTACTGACTAATCTTTCTTAGTCGATTACAATACTGTCCGATAAACAGACACTTTTCATAGGGCACCTCACTAACTTATTTCTTATGGAGTAAAAGAATTGGTGACTTTTATTTGTAAGGGTTTGTTGGTAGTTCATAGAGGACTGTAATGGGTCAGTCTGTTAGAATAAATCAATATTTAGCAGATAGTGGCTAACAGTGAAAACTACGATGCACGTTCTGTTGGTTAGATATATCTACATCCCAGTGGGAATGGAGCAGTAGAAAAATATCTTAGTCTTTTACGTTAATATATATATATATAAAGTTAGATCTAGTGTTTGTGGTATTACGAAACAAGAAAATATCACTTACCCGACCAACAATAGCCGGACTGATGGCATCTCCTAGTGCATGACTCATAACCATTTGAAGAGCAGATGCTGTCGAACGGCGAGTAGGAATAACTACTCCCTAAAGGAAAATAGTGCAAAATTAAATGAATTACTGCTATGAACTGATCAAATAATGCATTACTTTGAATTATACTCTAATAGTACACAGTGATAGAAAAAGAAAAAATAACAACAAACGAAGGAGACATTTGTATATGCTTTTTATATACACTTAGAACGATTGATAAGAGGGCAAGTAACCACGTTTTTCAAAATGGTGGTAAGATACTTCACATATCAATGATAATAACCAAGTCAAAACATTTGAGGAATTCAAAATAATATTTGATGAATATTTCAACTGAGCGTTTTGACAATGAGTTTGAGGGATATACAATAATAAACAAATAAGTGTTAGACAATTTTTCAGAAATTTTATCTGATATGGGTATTGATGTGAGCACATCAGAATAAGTATACCTATTCAAACAATTTCAATAGTCGAATATGTCATTTAGAACTGTGAAACATATCAAAAGTATATGAAGCAATAATACTGTACACTTTTTATTATTGACAGTGGACTTGTTACAATGTATCACGATAGAAAGATTAGTTGATGAATATTTTACTCGAATAAGCAGTTTCTTTGCAATTCCCATCGTAAACGAATGATGAACTGAGGAAATCTGTGATTAAATTCTCCCAATTAATACATATCGTTTCGCATTCGCTATAACGGTTGGTTAAGAAATCGACTAGCCAATAATCATAAAGTAATACAAATCAAACTAGTGATTAGTATCTTTATCTGTTGATAGACAAGCAGGAATCTAGACTGTGCCACAGGTTGCACAACCTGATGGAAACTTCGTGTTTTTCTGAAGAGATTTTATTAGCCGTCAACCTAATGGGACTGATGAAACCTTAAAGATTTATTTGTCTGAGAAATATAAGGCCACAATTCATATAGGAAGCTAGTTCGACTATTTATTTACTTACTGATATTTCAATAAGCTTGGTAAAATATGAATCAATAAATTAAGCTCAACCAAAAGACAATTGTCAAGGAGTAAAAATAGAGGAAAACAGTATGATAACAAGAATAAAAACATTCCAAAGATGCAGTCCAGACAAGAGTATGTAGCATCAGTGAAATGTTACTAGGACCTAGTCAAGTAACCCATTAAATTAAACTGTCCTGTTGCTAGATGATTGGTTAGTGAGTGCTGAACAATTTACCAACTATCGTCAAGGTTAAAAGATGACTAGCCAATGTTGATCATATGGAAGCTATGCATAGGATCCAAGTGGTAGTGTATCCACACTCTATTCTTCTTTAATTTGTTTTATCGAGTAAATTAAGTCACTTTGGTAAGAATTTTGCTTGATCTTTACAATCACCGAGAAACCTTCACTGCCTAGGAGTGACTTCAATGTAAGTCAGGTTACACTATTGCCGTTCGACTTGAGTAGACCCACGGCCAATATTAGTGATCTAAAATCATAAATGACACGTTTTTTGTCCATGAAGAGGCCAATAATAAGGGAGTCCTAAAAATGACTACTATGACAGTATACGAACTACACAAGATGTGTGAAAATTCTGGGAATCAGCTTATAATTCATGCACTCTTCTAAGGGTTTTATCACTTCTCACTAAGTGAAGCTGTATATGATATTTAAAATATATCACTAAAAGTAGACATCTGTCTTAGAAAGATATCTGTGTAAATATTGGTAACTGAATTTTATAAGTATCAAACATATTTGATTGAATAGCCTACATAATCAAGTGTAACGTTGAAATCACCTTTAAATTAATTTGTAACTTCACTAGTGTGATTCCGAACGTTAACCGAAGTTATAGACTTAACAGCTGAACTAGAGACGTATCAGTAAATATAGATAAAAAAACATGGCATTAAGCAAGCCATTGACATTGTAAGAAGGATATATACATACTCAAAGTAGGAAGATAAATAAAAACTATTCGTATACTTTTTGAAGGTCACTCATTTAAATGATCTATTTTTCGTTTCCAACTATTAATAGGATGTATAATAAACAACTAATCAATACTTACCATAGTCATATCAGTCACAAGGGCCCATGTGATGCATAGAAGAAATTCGACGATGAAAACAAGAACCTGCAAAATCAAAGCAAAAAAGAGATTTGAATTAAATGGTCTAACATCAAGCACAAACTTAATAATTAAAAAAATATAAAAATATGACACAAAACAGTTTTCTTGTATTTGGTTCTTCTTGATCAGACTGTTGATTTGTATGTTATCACTTTCTTTTAAAAGCTAATCTTTTGAACACTCATTCTTTCAGGATATCGTATCAGTTGAGCGAATTCAAAGTAGTGTTCAGGAATTTATTGATGAAAACATTTGCAAGTATAGTGTCATTAAATATAGAATAATAATACAACGTTCTCAGGTGACAACTCAAAGAGTTTTACTCAGATACATTATGTTTAAAAGATTTACAGTATGTCAGTTTAGTATATTTTGGTTTTAAAAGCTTGTAAATCTCATCTAGGCGTACTTTTCCATGGTTCGAAACATTCACTGACAGAACAGTCTAAAACTATGAAAAGCTAGGGGTAACTACGACGAAGTTTTCCTATTTCCTCCGAAGCACTTTTAGTCAAACATCGTACATATAGCTGATTGTGAACCTCAAAATGTATTGAACTAACTGGGCAGTCATATCTTTTATTTGAAAAATAGTCCTTATTAACAACTGAAGTTCCAAATAAATGAAAAGTACAGAAATTGGTTATCGAAACTAGTAGGGATTTAAAAAAAAAATCTATAATTTATACATCCCATATTCAAAAATAAAGTTGTAGTTGTCCTTAAGCAAACCACAGATTGATAACAATGAAATGTTCGGAAGAGGATGAGAACCATAAAAATTCCAGAAGTGAGGTCATCGAAGTTTTATTTCTCTTAGTTTTAGCCGTGGCCTCAGATAATGATGTTATCGCTTAATACACTTCCTGATAAATTAATATCTAAATTCAGAAGAATTGTACACTACTCAATAATTAAAATGTGAAGTGTATTATTACATGCAAGATTCTCGGTTAGAAGAGCAACTAATATCTTCGTAAAGCACTGATAGCTCTTTATGTGAACCGTCCAGAACAGAGAATGATACTATTTATTTATTTATATTTATTTCAACACATAAACATTGGTACAAGGAGGCACCAAACAGATGTGCGCCACTGATATATATATTTGCACACAGTGTGTTTTAGTGTCAATGTAATTACCATACAATCTGGTATACTAAGCTGAGGGGCAGGCTTATGTATGAATTAAGGTCGCCACTAGACTGATTAAGATGCGAAATGATCTCACAACAACCACTAGGAATCAAGTATTCGTGTAGTGCAGTCATAATTAATCAAATAAACAATAAATACGATTTCAGAGATGAGATTTATTTGACCTACAAACTTTATTAAAAAAGCAAGTTTACTTATGGACGGTTGAGTTAAGGTATGATTAAGAAGTAGACCGGTATTTATGGTTTATTAGAAGTCTAGTAGATTTAACTTACTGACATGATGTCAAAGAGTAACATTTTTAAATTAACTATGCATAAAGTAACCGTAAATTATAATAAATATTCGCTAAACAAGATTTGGTTGGTAATCTGTCTTAATATACTTTTGATTAGTGCTTCAGAAGATAAGTTACCAAGATTTCGGTCAATTTTAATCCCAGTATTTGTGAAAACATAACTTACAATGCATACATAGAAATTCCAGGATGGAGACACCAGAGCAAAGAATAAGAATGGAGCACATATAAGAAGACTTGCAGAACAAACATAGGCATCTGCCGCAGGAACCCATCGACGTAAATAACGACCTAGTTTTGCACCAGATAAGACTCCAAAAATACCCGCAAGACATGTTGAAGCTCCAACAACAATGGGAATACTTTAAAAAAAAAGAAAAATGCACAGATAATTGATAAATGGCGGCTATAAAATACTGAGTATATTAGTTAACATATAATTCTTGAGAACGTATATACAGATTTTAACCACTACGTCCACTTGAAAGGTTAAAATCTAAGTGCTAGTTATCATTAGATCTATAAACGTATGACACGCTGCTTTCGCACATAATTTGATGATCGGGCTTTGGTTATTTGAGGCAGATATACTGATAGCAGGTGGAATACATGTTGAAGTACAGAAATGTTTGACTCCTAGCAATATCAATGACTGCGAAACTTTCTTAGTATCAGCTTTCTAGAGAAATGGACATCACCTAGTAGGAGAACTCAGTGTTTAAAATACCAACACGAGTAAGATACTTTATGGAACCTAAATTTGACTGCCATATAAACAAAAGTAATTAGAAAGCACATAAAAAGTTTGTAATTATTAAGCATGAACATTTATTGTAAACAGCTTTAGTTCCAAATAAATAAATAAAAACCTTCAATGATTCTCCACACTAGAGTTCGCCAAACATAATCGAGACCGACGTTCTAATTGCTTATCGCGGATTTAGTAATTGGATAATAACTGACATAGAATTCTAGTGCAAAAATTACCAAAGTAAAGTTTCGTTTTCAAAATAACGATATACCAACTCTTGGTTATTAAAGTGTTTAACTACATGGATTTATCCCTGTGATCATGTTTGAAATAATTAGTAAAAATCAAATTAATCGTTAAGAACAAAATAAGACTTGCTTGTAATTCCTCCAGGCAGAAGGATCATCGTTTATTGCATTCAATGCTGACTGGATTAGATCAATCGCGAACCAAGAAAGTGAACCCAAAACAAAACAGACACATGTATATCCACAGCTAATAAACATAAAGGCTTGATTAGATAGTAGGGACTTTATATCTAGCCACCACGAAGTGGTACGCATGTGCGAACCTCCCTCTGCTTCACCACGAGGCGGATCTGAATGCAAAACACTCAGTAAAATTATACAAAGTAAGCCCAAAATCGGTGTAATTCGTAAAGACCATTGCCAAGATCCTGTCAGACGAGTTATTTCTGAACCAACTATGAAACCTAGTCCGCTAAAAAACACAACCAAATTAAAGGGTTGAACATCAAGAACGACCAGACGACTACTGAGTTTACGCAAATGTAATAGACTTAGTAGCATTTAAATATTCAGAAATTAAGATCAAATGAGGAAAAAGAGATTATTGTTAAATTGAAAACTTGTTGTACAAAGTTTATACACAAATCGGATGTGTATGTTCATTCATATAATACGCGAAAAATCAAATGTTGACCATTGTCACTAAGCAATAACTGCTGTTATTAAACTCTAAATAAATATGACTTTTAAATGTCCCCATAAAAAGAATAAAACAACAATCGAAACTAAGTTATATAGCACATAATCACAACTCATATTACCTTCCAACAGGTGCTGCAAAGTAAAAGAGACCTAAAACTTTGGTTCTTGCATTCCCCATAAACAAATCAGATAGGATTGTTGGAGCCAATGTGGAATAGCTGGCTTCACCGATTCCAACAAAACAGCGAGTAGCCAAAAATAAGCTGAATAGCTAAAAGCATTATAACTATGTCATCGTACATGAGCAGGAACGAAAGAACTCGCCAAAGTGACGATTATCCAAATCGACAGACCAATCTGCATGATTCGTTTTCTTTTCCAACGATCACCAAGATAACCAGCAATAGGACTAAGAATAGTGTAGAATACAAAAAACATGGTCTGCAGCTGGCCTAGTTTTGAGTCGTTTATTTTGTAGTAGCTTTTTACATTCTCGGGAACTCCTGATTAAAAATAAATATTGAGATTAAACCAGTATTACCAGCGATCGTAAATCTGTCCATGTAATTCAAAACATTTATGAGAATAAAAATGAAAACGGTAATTGTCTTGCTCTTTGATGAGACCACACAGTCTGACAATCCGCTACTGCTTCCATACTTAACAGGACGGTCCCAGGACCTACCCGAAGGGTGGCTAGCCCCAAGGTCACTCATAAGGCATTTAAATTGTGGGGCTAAATGGTTCAAATGGTTCAGTCGGTTGTGGACGGAATAGAAGAAGCTTTCGCTTAACAGGCTTATGTGTCTAGTATCAGGAGATCACCAAAACCTCCTGGCAGGAACCTGTGTATGTTAACAACAAAAGAGGAAAAGAAATTGATAAATCATAGTATGATACTATCCTTAAGGGTGAACTTATTCGCAACGCAACCATGTAAACTTAATGTATCGCCCAGGGTCATCTATGCGTTCAAGTAACCACAGATTTTGTCATTTCATAATGTATTTTTAATTAAATAACTAGATTGTGTAGTTAATTTTGCTCTGTTTTCAATTTTTATTCGCCACGTCCGACTGCGTTACACTGTACGTCCATTGCACTCTGGGATGATATCTCAAGTCATAGTGAGTTTATTCACATAGTTGATTGTTTCCAGATAGACTGTCAGTGCATGATTTTACTGAAGAAAGGTTTGTTGTACTGTAAACTATGTTTTTATGAACAACTGCCTGTTGTCTTCAGTATGAAAGCAGTCTATATGTATCCTTCTTTTTTTCTTAGGTAAGTTCAACTGGCCTATATTTCGTGTTTTGGTTTTATCGGCTTAATTATGTCCATTTGACTACTTTGAGCAACATGTTTGTGCAAATGAAACAATAACTATGACACTTGCTTAGTTTAGTGTTCTTGGTTGTATAATTCAGTTTAGTTGAAAGAATTATGATATACTTATGTATAGTGCTTGAAGCCTGCAACGAAACAGATCAGTTTAGTAAGTAGAGTTGCCTGTTTCTAATGTGTATACGGATTCAGATCAGTCTGATTAAAAATAGGAAAACACGTGCCTTTGATGCTGTCGCTGTCATACATTTGTAGTGACTCACATTTATCACGAGAACACGACTGGTTTAATAAAAACAATTATTATTATAACCAACTGTACCAGTGTTTGTTTTAACGTGCTTTTGTTTGACTGTGCTAATGACAGCTATTTTGTGCTTCCATTCTTTTACTTACACTTTTGATTGTGACTTCGCGCGAATTCGGTTACGTTCTGTAACCAAGCTTGTATCCTGGCACGATCTCGGTATCCTTTCGATACCACGAGATCGCCAGCAAATATATATCTCGATATGGTCCATTAATTGCCTTCTGGTATTTGGCTTCTCGGAGATTTTATGGGTTTCTTTGGTTACGTTCTACCTACGCCTTCTGATTTATTTGGCACGTGTTTCTTGGTAGCGGTGTTCATAGTTAATCTCAACGTGACGCCACGCTACACATTATAAGATAGCGATAAGTATGTTTGGTGTTTATTTCCAATCTGTACATCTATCACTGACCATATTTCATGATCACTGTCATTAAACTATTTCCCCAGCAACAACATCGGTAGCAAGATAGCTAAGTGTCTGAGCTTTTTGTTGCCCGCAAAACAGCAGAATACAGTCTTAGAAGATGAATGTTCTGTGTCTCAATTAAATGCAGCTGGCTGTGGACAAATGTTAAGAATCTTTTTGACGACTGGGACTTTTAGTTTATCAGACACTAACTCTGCTTGTATGTCTTCCTGTTAAACTAGACGCATATGCATGGGAATACTTAAATTGAAGCAAAATAATAAAATGATTGCGATACGGTACTAATCCCATGTTATGTTTTGCACAAGTAATAGTAGATGACCTGATCTAATATTCATGAACTCAAGGTAAATCACAACTGCACAAATTCTGCTAAAAAAAAACATGCAATTTGGTTATTTATCTATTCCAACGCAACAGGAGTGAGCCTTCACTGATCCTAAAAACTGTTTCGCCCTTAAAACTATGGCCCTATGGAACTGTTTACGAGAGACCCAACTAACAGCAAATTATCAAAAGGATGCTGGATGTCCATTTTAGTCTCACAACTACTTCCAGTACTTATTGAGTTACTTCTTTTACCCTTTCGTTTGGAAAAAACAACAAAAACTGCAGCTTAACATTACCAATGCAACTTTTAAACAGGAACTTGGTTTAAATCTTTGTTTGATATTCGATTCTTAATGAAAGTTCTTGAATAAATTTTTGAATCTAATGCTACTTTGTTTTATCTACTTAATCGTCGCAAGAAGCTCCTGATAAGCGAGCCTCTCAGCACGTAGTTCATGTGTTCAAATGGTCGTGGACTGAATGGAAGAAGCTTTCGCTTAACAGGCTTCCGCGTCTAGTAGCAGGGGGTCAGCAAAGCCTCCAGGCAGGAACCTAGGTATGTTAACAATGAAAGAGGAAAAAGAAATTGGTAAATCATAGTACAATATTATCCTTAATCCTTAAGAATAGATCAAGTTGACTCCTAAAGGACTTCTGGGAAATCGCTTGGACTAGCTCGGCCGACAGCGAATTCCAGAATTTGACAACTCGTAAGGAGTAGAAGTTGTGTCTACAGTCTGTTCTGCTTTAATGTGTCTCCAATTTCTGGGTGTTACCCCTTAAGTTTGTATTGGGACTAAGCTTAAGTACGTGTTTAAGCGGATGCCCAGAAGTGTGAAGGATACTGTAAGCCATCAGAAGGTCACATCTAAGACGCCTATACTCCAGTGAGTAAAGGTCAAGTGATTGGAGGCGCTCTTTATAAGGTTTAAATTTGAGTCCTCGAACCGATTTCGTGGCTCGCCGTTGGATACGCTCCAGAGTGCCCTTATCCTTTCGGAGTGAGGGAGGAAATACTATGTTTCCGTACTCTAAATGGGGTCGGATAAAACTATCGAAGATTATATGGAAAGTTCTTCCGTCAAACTGGCCAAAAATGCGCTCCAATGTTACCAGTGCAAGGTTTGCTCGGAAGGCATTTTTGCCCCAGTTATCATAAGACTTTAAACCGTAGGGCACCAGGACTCTTAAACCTTTTTCGACTTGGGATACTACTAGAGAGGAGTTTCCCAAGTTGTAACTAAAGTCTGCGACGTGTCTCAGATGGAATACTTTACACTTTGAAGTGTTAAAGATAAGTCCGTTATCGTCTTCCCAACTTTGGAGTCGAGTCAGATCCTCCCGAAGTGCCTGTACATCGTCATGGTTGCGTATCTCTCTCCAAAGTTTCACGTCATCGGCGAAAAGTAATAAGTCTGACGTTGTCTGTTGAGGAAGATCATTTATGTAGATCAAGAAGAGAAGAGGTCCTAGTACTGAGCCCTGGGGACCACACTAGGACATTCCATAGCCTGAGATAAAGTGAAATTAACCCTGACCTTAAAATATCGATTTTTCAGGTATGAAGTAAGCCAGTCGATTAGAGGTGGTCTGATACCCAGTCGTTTCAGCTTATTGATAAGACATGTCAGTCTAACCTCATCGAAAGCTTTTGAGAAATCTAGGTAGATTATGTAAACCTTCCCCTTGTGATCGAGGATGCTTGTCCATCTGTCCACCGCAGTCAGCAGGTTGGTTATACAAGAGTAACCATTCCTGAAACCTGGTGGGCTGAAAAGAAATTTAAGGACAGTAGATAGTCATTTAAACCATCGCATATCAGGGACTCCATGATTTTCGAAGGTATTGAGAGAAGAGCCACTGGTCGGTAACTTGAAGGTTCGATGCGTCGACCTCCTTTGAAAATTGGTGTGATGTGAGCCAACTTTCAGTTTTCCGGTAGTTTAGCTTAGCAAGTGTGAGAACATCACACTAAGCGGCGTTGCCAGGATTTAGGCTGTTTCCTTCAGTATGGCAGAATGAACCATATCCGGGCCAGGAGACGTGTCAATTCTTAAGTGCTGCAGTTTCCGGAACACCGAGTCAGATCTCAGGTTCACTTCGGAAAGTCCTTTGGGGTTTCAGATGAAGCTTTCATCGGCATAGTTGATGTGGGTCGGTTGGAATGTCCGAGAGTATTGTTCAGCCAAAAGGTTAGCGGCGTCGCCGTCGTCGTTGGTCAGGCCATTAAGACCTAGCAGTTGGGAAACTCCAGTGTTGGCTCGACGAAGAGAGGCTGCATAACGGAATAAGCTTCTCGGATTAGAGACAAATTTGTCCCTAAGCTTTATCTGGTACTGAAGCTTGTCTTCTCGTATAGCCTTCGTGCATATGTTCCCTATATGTTTATATTGCCTGTACGCCCCGTCGTTGTCAGTTCATTTGTAACCTGCCCAACAGTGCCTTTTGCGGCTTAGCAGGCGAAAAGTGCGGTTCCTGATGATTGTGGGTTGTTGATAGCTATGGAGTACCGTTTGAGGAGCTGAATGATTTGTAGTACATAAGAGCATGTGCAATAAGAAGTCCCAATGAGCATCCACATCGAGTTGTGGCTGAACATCTCAATCCACCTGTTGTAGGTAGTCCTGTAGAGCTGACACATTCAACCGTTTGAAATTCTAGCCCAATTTGTTGGTGGGATGTCTCAGCTCAGTTTTGCTGACGAAACTGAAAGCTATAGCGGCGTGATCGCTTTTTCCCAGGGGAGCCAGGATTTAGAGGTTGTCAACTAGGAATTATTCGTTTGTAAATACAGTCTAAGCGCGATGGTGTCTGACTGTTTCTCCAACGAGTTGCCGACTTCACATTTTTGCATAATCCCAAATTCTCAAAGAGGTTGAATAACCGAGCTTCTATTGAGTTTTCACCTCCAATATACGCGAAGTTGACTCTAGGGAGATTTAAGTCCTCTAAATTCAGGATATGAGTGAAACCGAGATGAGTAGAGCGGGATAGTCCTTCCAGCATACGACTGTCATACTCGATGTCGGCAGTGGGCTTCCTATATATGACTCCGACTAGACACCTCGAAGTAGTAGACAATCTTACAGACCCAATATACAACGACGTAGACACAACCTTGTGTAAACCGATTGACTTCTCTGTACTCGCTTCTGATTGCTTCGGTACGGATTCAAGTATTTGATGATGAATAATAAGTAGTAACCTAGACACTTGACGGCACCAATTTTGGTCATTTTGGAAGATATTTGTAGATATCTTGTATATCTTGTAGTTTGAGTGAATGTCTTAGAACAGTAGCGTTTCATGATACCAGCAGCCATCATATCATCAGGCAGGATGTTATTTATTTGCAGTATGGAAAAAATAAAGTGATCATTGGAGTGCTGAAACGTTAGTGTTCCAAGAAATTGTAGTCACCTAGTTTTATCAAGAGATTTAATTGAAACAATTATTATTATAACCAATTGTATCAGTGATTGTTTTACTGTGCTCGTTTGTTTAACTGTGCTAAAGACAGCCATATTGCTCTTCCATTATTCTCCATTGCTGTTTCGCGGTTCGTGAGTCCGTTCGCACGTACTTTCTCCTACCGATTCCGCTTGTACCTTTTCTTGGCACGATCTCGGTATTCATTCGACACCACGAGATCACCAACTAAATAAACTTAGCTCCAACCCGCATTCGCCTTCTGATTTATTTGGCACGTGTTTCTTTGTGGTGGTGTTCATAGTCAACTGGGACTCGACACCGCGCACAAACTGGTGAGCCGAATTTTGAAACACGCCTCAACCTCTGATCAAACCTTCCGAAGAAGTCAATTTGGTGAGTCTGTTGTTTATCTATCCACGTCTGTCGTGTATTTTCATATTAATTTTTAATATATAATTTACTCGACATGGCGGATAGCGATAAGACTAGTATTATTATCATAGACTCTGACGTACAAGCCATCCATTTTCGACCTGTATCATTTATCCCCCATGACCCAGAGGTCTGGTTCACTGCATTAGAGTCTCAATTCGAGACTCGCCGCATTACGAGCCCAAAGCAAAAGTTTGCTTTCGCTCTCGAATCTCTACCCGGGGACCATTTAGTAGGTGTACGTGAGATCGTCCTCAATTCTAATGGACCTAATGCTTACGATCGCCTCGGAGAGGTCATTCTTTGGCATTTCCTCCCATCGAGGGAGGAACGACTGAGGACATTGTCAGCAAGTCACCCTCTGAGTGATGCTAAACCAAGCCATCACCTCACGCGCCTGCAATCCCTTGGAGGACCAACAGCAGCCGAGTCGGAAATAGTTCAAGAAGTATGGCTCGAGTCATTACCAACTTATATTCAACCAACCGTGACGGCTCTGCTCGAGGATACGCCACTTCATCAGGTCGCCCTTATAGTAGACAAGATTTTAGCGAGGAGTAATAAACGAGATAGCTATGCAGTTTCCTTAGCGTCACGTCCTAATGTAGACAAAGACGCCGGTCATTCTTCGAGTCACGGTGACAGGGACGGGTTTATCCACACACGTCTTGGTTTTCGAGACCGTTGTGACATACCCAAACCCTACGTCCCCCGAGCTCGTTCACGTTCCCGCAAGGCCGTCACCACTCGCCCAACAAGGGCATCTTCCAAGCCACGCCGAAAGGCGGCTCCGAAAGCGAGTACAGGTTGGTGCTGGTTTCAACGGCCCTTCGGGTCTGGCGCCCGCCGTTGTCGAGCCCCGTGCTCATACAAGGCGGGAAACTCCAAAGCCTGAGAGTATGGCCGCTTTTACTCGCCGGCTCTTCCCCTCAGGTTGGCCGTTTATTCTATGTGCACGATTACCGCACAAACGCTAGGTACCTAGTGGACACTGGGACCCAAGTCTCTGTCGTATCAAGTGGTAGCAGCAAGTCACAAGCTACAATGCTTCGACTACGCGCTGCGAATGGCTCAGTCATTCCTACTTATGGTACACGACAACTCGCGGTCAACCTGGGCAACCGACGACGGTATCTGTCGAGGTTCATCATTGCTGACGTTCCCACAGCCATACTAGATATTGATTTCCTACGGTGTGCAAAATGGATGGGGCTAGTTGGAGACCATGCGGCGACTATCGAGCACCAAACGTAGTTACGCTCCTTGATAGCTACCACGTCCCTTCAGTGCCAGGAAGTACCACTAGCTACTAGCTCAGGTACTATCCTATGCGATAATTCTACCGGTCTTCCCCGACCCATCGTACCCCCTGATTACCGTCGTCTCGTCCTCGAGGCCATGTATGGATTGTCTCATCCAGGTATTGTAGCTACATTACGTCTCTTCGCTGCACGATACGTCTGGCTGTCCATGAATAAAGATGTCCGTATGTGGGTAACTTAACGCTTACAATGTCAACGATCAAAAGTGCACATGCACGTAGCTGCCCTCATCGGCACGTTTGCTACTCCTGATGCTCGCTTTGATCACGTTCATATAGACATTGTGGGACCTTTGCCACCATCGCATGGGTATGATCACATACTCACGTGCATCCACCGTTTTACAAGATGGCCCGAGGCTACTCCCATCACGTCTATTGCGGCGGAGACAGTTGCTCACCGCTTCGTAGAACGATGGATAGCTCTGTATGGTTGTCCTCTGACCGTCATGACTGACCGAGGACAACAATTCGAGTCCGCATTATTCTCCTCACTGTCCCGGCTGCTTGGTACGGAACGGATAAGCACCACCGCCTACCATCCAGCTTCTAATGGTTTAGTTGAAAGGTTTCACCGTCGACTTAAAAGTGCTCTTCGAGCACACGAAAACGATAACTGGTACGAAACCTTACTGCTCGTTCTCTTAGGCATCAGAACGAGCCTGAAGACAGATATCCAATGTTCCGCCGCTGAACTTGTATACGGCATGACATTGCGCCTGTCTGGGGAATTCTTCACACAACGGAGCAGTAACGATTTCGGTAAATCATACTACGTCCAACGACTGTCTGAATTCATGCGAACACTGCCTCTGGTGTCAACTCGAATACAACATCGACAGGTCGCTCCCCCTCGAGAGTTATCTACCTGTTCACATGTTTTCATACGAGTAGATTCCGTACGCAACCCTTTGCATCAACCTTGCGAAGGACCTTTCCACGTGATTTCTCGTCACGAAAAGACATTGCTGCGCTGAGATCATCAGCATCGATCGTCCCAAACCAGCACATGTTGATGACAGTGCCTTACCTGATAACTTGAGACTCAATGCTAGACCTATCATACCTACTAGCGAGATCCTTACATCTACTTCAGGTCCCACGCTAGATACATCAGAGACAGCACGCGTCATCTGCACCGCCTACGGACGAGACGACAGTCCCACGTCCAGATCAGCAGACCACGCCGCCTTTGACCTCGGATGAGATTTCAAGCTCACGCGATACGAACGAGACTACCGTCTCACGTCCCGGTCGCCGAGCACGCTTACCCGTACGCTTTCGCGACTAACTGCACAGTCAATAACGGATACGGTTTTGGATTATTCCTATACTACATGCATGCCACCCTTTCTTCTTTTTTGATTTTTTTTGTATCCTAAGCCCACGCCTCTGACCATCTCCCGTTTGGTATAGTCGACTTCAGTCAACCTTGGCGAAAGCTGGCCTGGTCACCCAAGCTCTTGTCAACGCATTCAGTCGATATTTTGGTTTCGAATGCTTGGCATACATATGGTCTCGAACCTGGTTGTTATGAACGTTTGTGGTTCCTTGGCTCAACGTGGTTTCGTCCTACGTCTGCAGCGTTTTCCTTTCCGGACCCCTTCAAACGCAACCTTTAGATCCTGGATAAAATCCACTCTGGTGTGGTGTGCCAACTCGAGCAACAAATATAACACACTTCTCCTGGTACCGTTCTCCATAAAAGACTTTCTTTGACAACTCGAGGATCAGTAGTCGCTTCCTGTTCCGCCAATCATCTCGTCCTACAATCGCACGTTTGCCAGTTAGTCCCACGAATCAAACCGCTTCTTGTCGAAAGTGTAAACCCTTTCTAGCGGGAGGCTCCTGTAGTGACCTACTTTTACCAAGAGAACGCAGTTGATTTGATTGAAACAATTATTATTATAACCAATTGTATCAGTGATTGTTTTACTGTGCTCGTTTGTTTAACTGTGCTAAAGACAGCCATATTGCTCTTCCATTATTCTCCATTGCTGTTTCGCGGTTCGTGAGTCCGTTCGCACGTACTTTCTCCTACCGATTCCGCTTGTACCTTTTCTTGGCACGATCTCGGTATTCATTCGACACCACGAGATCACCAACTAAATAAACTTAGCTCCAACCCGCATTCGCCTTCTGATTTATTTGGCACGTGTTTCTTTGTGGTGGTGTTCACAGTCAACTGGGACTCTACACCACGCTACAAAATAAATAAATAATTTACTTAATTAGTAATGTGTAAAAGAAGGATGAAATTGCCTCAAGTATTCGGAGCTTGACAACACCTTAATCAGTAACAACATTTACAATCGAAACATGCAAACCTAATGAAATCAGAACTCAGAAGCAAAGAGGTTCGAAGGAAAATTTGATAGAGCATCCATATATCGAGATGTGACTAACCTAAGCTGGCTAGTGATTGTAAGAGATATGAAGCACGGTGTACCCACTCATGATCTTGTGCGGATTCGTTACCGAGTGCCTTCATTTATGTGATTCCAGTAGAACTAGTTTGGTCAGAATCAAATGTCGATGTCTTACAGAACTTTTGATTTTGGAGATTCATTTGCTGCTACAAGGATATAGAAATAGTGATGAAGTATAGTCACAGAATGCTATAACATAGCGAAAAAATGGAAAGTTTGGGCTAAATTGTGCAGGAGTTTCCACCAATGGTGTGTTGAAGTTAAGTTAAATATATAATAGCAACGATATTATGAGGCTGATCAGAAGGCAGTACATGGTTACGAAGCAGTTTATGATGCACAGCAATTAAATTACGATACACTAAAAGTTCCAGTATGACAAGTTAATAGATGAAAGATAAAATTAGTGACTATCACCCCTTCGAGAATCGGGAGACAGAAGTTATGAGTGTTAAATCCCTTGATGCTATAGAAGACTCCACTTGGGTTACTGTAAACTGTGGATCCCAAAATTATTTACTGGTGGGATGCATATATAGACCACCTCATGCGGATACTAAGTTTGACAAATTACTAACAAACATATTTTCCATTGCTTCGCATCAACTGCATACTTTTAAAATCATCGGAGGTAATTTTAATCTGCCAAAAATTACATGGGGTTCGACTCCGGTACCAGGTCGATATAACAAGCTAGTTGAAACATTAGAAATTTGTGGATGGGTTCAACAGGTCCGAAAACCAACCAGGGGGAATAATACACTTGATTTAATGTTCACAATCAACATAGACTCTATCTCAGTGCATACCAGTCATGAGTTTTTTATGAGTGACCATAGAGTTGTATTGAGCATTATTCACTCTTTAAACGCCATACAATTGAACTCTAAAGCTTCAGCGATGTACCAGAGCAGATATTTTGATCAACAAACATGGAAACGGACTGAAACTCTCATTCGATGTTTACCATGGGAAACTTATTTTACCACAAATAATGTTGACATTGCGCTTTCCAATCTATATCACAACCTGATATATTGCCTTGATTGCACTGCTC
The DNA here is from genome assembly GCF_000699445.3 of Schistosoma haematobium. NCBI lineage: Eukaryota > Metazoa > Platyhelminthes > Trematoda > Strigeidida > Schistosomatidae > Schistosoma > Schistosoma haematobium. The sequence continues at coordinate 24,734,898 of NC_067197.1, forward strand.
CAGTTATTGGCCGTGTGGCTTATAATGCTAATAGGGGCCAAAATACTTTTAAAAGAAAGCTGAGGAAATTAAAATACCGCTACTATGAGCAGATTGATGTGTATGCACTTCAGAGTATACTTAAATTAATCGACAGCAATGCTTCATCTAAACATAAGTATTTCATGAATATAGAAAATAAAGCTCTACGTAGTAAAAGCCCGGAATTATCAATACTTCGACTTTTTAAATCCCGTGTAAAGTCAAATTCCCTTGGCACGACCAAATTCTTCATAGTTAACGGAAGCATTGTTAACGACCCGAATACTATATGCGAACAATTCAGCAAGCACTTCTCGCAATGCTACAAAACTGGAACTGAAAACTCCATTATTACATTTCCAATGCTAACATCCAGACATCTGTCGAAAATTGATTTCACACCCTCCAACATCAAGCAGGCCGTAACTTTCCTGAAAAATTCTTATGATGGTGGACCTGACGGGATACCTACATCATTTGTGAAATATGGAAGTAAAGAATTTCCACTATTTTGTTTGAAACTTTTCAATCTATCTATGGAATATGGGACCTATCCATCTGTATGGAAAACATCCCTTATCACCCCTAGATTCAAAACAGGACCACGTAGTGATATTATTAACTATAGGCCAATTAATTTGACATCCGTGCTCTCAAGAACCATGGAAAAAATCATCCACAAACAGCTACTATCATTTTTACTTTCAGCTAGTCTGATCAGCCCATCCCAACACGGGTGGTTTATGACTAAACGCTCATGTTTCACATCGCACCTGGAGTTTTTTGATCAAATTACCCAGAGAAGAGATGTTGGTCAATCAGTGATAATTCTTTACTTCGATTTTAGTAAAGCTTTCGACAGTGTCTCACACAAACTTCTTCTTTTAAAACTCTCTTCATTTGGCATACAGAATCCCCTTTTATCTTGGCTCAAATCTTTTTTAGAAGAACGTAGCCAAATCGTTCGCTTTGGATCTTGCTATTCTAAACCTGTAAATGCAACCAGTGGGGTTATACAAGGAAGTGTGGTTGGTCCGTTGCTCTTTCTCCTTTTTATCAATGACGTGTGTTTCCTCTTTCAGTATGGTAAGCCTTTCCTTTTTGCTGATGACCTGAAAGTAGTTTATTCATTCTCTTCTCCCACGAAAGAAAGCTATATTTCAGCGGTAATCCAGGAGGAAATAAACAAGTTGTACGAATGGACTATTTCGTGGAATATGCCACTTAATGTTGACAAAAGCGGATTTATTCACATTGGTCGCTGTCTTAACTTAAATCTGACTGTAGAGACACATGCACTCAAACCTCTCAACACTGTTCGTGACCTGGGTTTAAGATATAGCAACAGTCTGAACTTTTCTGAACACATTATATCTCAAGTATCCAAAGCTAGAAAGCTGATCGGATTGATAATGATACACTTCAATAATGTCGAATCGAGATTGTTACTATACAGAAAATGTATCTTACCCATTCTTGAATATGGTATTTTAGTTTACAGTAATTGTAGACATAATGATTTGATTAGAATTGAAGGTGTTCAAAGAAAGTTCACCAAAGCTGTTCTGGGATATTCCGATAACAAAGACTATTACCAAAGATGTCAACAACTCGACTTAGAACCTCTTTGGATCAGACGTATCAAATTAAATCTTGTCTTTATCTACCGGCTCATTAACGGTATTTCCTACTCATCGGTATCTACCCCTTCATACCTTATAATATCATCCCACAATCTACGCAATAAGGAGAACATTCTAGCGATTCCAAGAACCCACACAAACTTATGTCAGAATTTTTTCCTTATTCGCTACTCAACCATGTGGAACAGACTGCCAGTGAACCTCCGTTGCAGTGAAACTACAACCCGGTTCAAAAGTCTCCTTGACGATTTTCTTTCCGAAAGTGGATTATGTCACCTATTGAATATCAATGTATTCAATAATGATTTATACAAACAAGGCCCGTCATTTATTTAATTGCTTGAAAAGCAAAATAAAAACTTTAAATCTTTTCACGTCTATTTTGTTTTATTTCTCTTTATCTTAATATATGAAGTCTGATTATGTTCGTGTTTATCATTATTACCGTTATTAATATCATTACTAGTTCCCCGACACATTAGATATTCTTTTTATATCTTCTTATCCTTCTAAACATATTTAACTCCAGATTGTCCTTTGAAATCAATTTTGACTTTCATAGCATCAATCTTAATTATTATTGCACAAATATTTATACTAATATCCGGTTTCACTCTGTATACTATTACAGAAATCTAAATGTATTCATCCGAGTGCTTTGAAAGATTTTTATTTTATTTTTTTTTATTTCTGGTTTCCTTCTGAGGTTGATATTCATTACACAATTATTATTCTTATCATGGATGAATCTTTTCACTAGGTGTTCACTTCTTTTCTTTCTCTTCTTTCCCTCTAAATAAATATTATTCTTAAGATTACGAAGTTTGTAATTAAAACAATAACTTGTGCTACACTTTAATTAACTTCTCAGATTCGTTTTATCTTCACTATGCATATATGACTCATACATAGTGATATTTTATTATCCTTTTCACTAAATTGTGACTTTCATAGCATCACTCTAAATTATAACTGCACAAACATTTATTCTAGTGTCATATCTTACTACAATGATAAATTATTTTTTCTTACTAATTTAACGATACACACATAGTCGTTTATTCTTGTCTTGTGTTCATAAACACGCCTATTAGACTGTTTGCGCATTTCACGTCTCCTTTATTTCTATTCCCTTATTTTCTCCATTTCCTTCTTTAAACTCAATTCAATATTCTTCTCAATTACAAAGACCCCATTTATTATTATTAATATTCTACTATTATTATTCTAAATTTTTTTTAAATATGGCAAGTATAATGCTAACATTATTGAAAATTGTGTATTATTGCATTTTCTGAAGAAACCCGAAATGGTTTCTTCACAACACTTATGTACCCATAAGATGTTTGTGAATAATAATAATAATAATAATAATAATAATAATAATAAGGCTAGAACTTATGGTTAACATTGTTAGAATTAAGAATGTAGGGTCAGTGAAACGTCACTGGTTCCTTGCCAACTCACATGACAGTCAAATTACTGAATGTTGTACATTTTACCAACCACCGGCGAGGTTAAGGACAGCTAACACACATCGAGAAATTGCACGCTACACACTGGCTTGTTTTCAGTAGTCGCACCCTGTTTCATACGCCTGTTTTTATTAATGCATTTCAGTAACGTCGTTATGTTTTCCCCATACGGTCATCAAAGTAGCTTCAGTACTTGCGTGCGACGAAAACGTAGTCTATATTAGGTATAGAGCGCAATGTATTACTCCGACGTAGGCATAGAGGTCATACCATTCCCGTTCAACCCTAGCAGATCGCCAGTCATCGAAACCGGTTATCAGTCTTGGTGATCTAAAAGAGCGAGTAAGACTTTGTGGAGGTAGTTGACACAAACTTGTTGTGTGGCGTCGAGTCGTGGTTGGCTATGATCACCACCACAGGAAGACTGCGTGCCAGTCAACCGATAAGATACCCCGTAGGTCAAATATCAGAAGGCAGTTGATGGGTGTAGTCGAGATCTATTTTTGTTGGCGGTCTCGTGGTATCAAAGAAATACCGAGATCGTGCCAGGTTACAAGTGGGGTTACTGAGCGTAACCGAATTCGTGCAAGATCACAATCAACGGAAGAATGTATGTATTTTGGTACAGTTAAACAAACAAGTATGGTAAAACAATCCCTGGTACAATTTGTTATAATAATAACTGTTTCCATTACATCAACCGCTTTTTCTTGATAAAAGTAGGTCACTATAAACTTATTTGGTAATTTGTTTTTATTGTTAGTTGTTTGCTCTTCATTTAGCATAATTTGTAAGCTTACCACTACTGACTGTAAAATTTTTATTTAAAAGAACTTAACATTTATCTTTCGTTCCCACTTTGTACTATCATAGCATGAGAAATCAAGTGCCTCTAACAAAACACCGCTACACTCACATACTGCGCGTTCCCACTAATCAGCTGTTACGATAAAAGAACTCTGATGTACTTGCTATTTTTACTGATGGTATTGATATTCTCACTACATGATTACTCTGGATACACAATTGGATTACATCAAACATATTTGGAATCATTGACTACGTATAACTGTGTAGTACGAGACCAAAAACAATCCGAACACATCTTCCGATAATTAAATTACCGTCCAGAATTTTTCTTTGTGTAGAATCCATATTTCAGTATATTAACGTGCTGTTTTTCGTAAAAACCTGACCATTATTTTGAAAATGGTCCACCATGACCCTAAATAACGCAACTTAATATGATTGTTATCTCTACTTAGGTGTAAGTTTGTATATTACGGTAAACATTCCCTGCTAAATCTCGATGTTGATAAGTATTCAAACCTTACTAACTAGCTCAGTTACTGAACATAACTAGTCAACTAAGACTATAATAAGCAATGATGGTTTGTTAACAAGCGTTAACAGAAGGCAAGTGCTCCTGTGTTGTATGTCTGCTAAAATATCAACCACTTGGAAGTATTACCATACAGCAATGCGAATGCACATCTACCTGCACATCATTCACCACCAACCTAGGTTTTGTAAGGATTGTCTATCCGACCACTGATACGTATTTGGCCTGAACTATTTTTTCACCTATACCGAACCATTCTGCGAACCCAGGAGGTAATTCTGTAACGGCTTAGGTTGGTTGGTTAGGAGTTGACCTCAAACAACCAAGCATATGCCTGAACAATATAGTTCAAGTATTTATTCACTTCCTTATTTTGTATAGGTGTTATATTCCCTATTATCTTATATTGTATGTTGAGAGGTTTTGTTTGTCTGAATAAATAACTCCACGCTCCACTGTGACTGCGCGAAGATCGAAATAAAGACCTATTCACTATTTGTCTGGTTTCTTCTATCAATAGCACGAAGGTTACCTTAAGGCACGAAAACTCCTTATTATATCGTATTTAGTCCAGATCCTCTTGGATTGATGTCGTTTTGGGGGCTCCTTCAAATTTTCTTGATGTAAAACCGATAATAACACAGGCTAGTTTCATAACTGTATCGAATGTTCTGCTGTTTAACATATTTAATGACCTTTTGTAACTAATTTCACACAAATTAATCTCATGTTATATCACTTCCGCAGGATCGTACTCGAAATCTTATTTGTTTATACATCATGAAGTGATATACTATGGAAAAACGTGACGCATGTACACAAATCATATTAATCTAGGCATAAAATAGATGTTTCTTAATATCACCGTATGTAACACATTAACTTAAGCCAGACAATAAGCTTTTTGCGTCAACCTTTTGCAAAACGGCTGAGTGAGGAATCTAAGCAAGGACACTTCTCCTGGCCTAGGTATGGTTTACTCTTTAATTCTGAGAGAACTGGCCTTGCCCTTGGAAACACTGCCTAGTGTTGCATCCTCACATCCCCCATGTCGAAGCATGATCTTAGTCAATTGAAAGCTAAAGCACATCATACCATTGTTCAAACGCCGCCGACTCAATGACTCTTTATCCACCGGCCGATAGCTCTCCTCTTGATGTTCACAGTCATGGAGTCCCCGATATGAGACAGCCTGAGTGGCTACTTTTTACTTTTAAGATTCTTTACACCCCGACAACATTATCTCAGGAAGGACTGCTCCTACATGACCAACCTAATGACTGAGGTTAGCAGACGGACAACCATCCTTAGTTGAAAGGATAGGTTGGGGCAACAAACCTTGATTTCTCTATAGCTTTTGATAGGGTTAACATAATGTCTCACCAAGCCACCATTAGTAAACTGGCTTACCTCATGGCTAAATAACCTATATTTTAGGCTCAGATTAAACTTCACTTTTTCTCAGCCTAAAGAATATCTTAGTGGAACATCTCAGATTTCAGTGCTACGACCTCTTCCTTATTTATATGAATGACCTTCCTCACAGATCTAGGTTTTGGAGCGTAGTATACAATCAATATGGTAAAATGACATTTCAAGAGGACCTGACTCGACTTTAGAGACGAGCGGATTACAACGGACTTACTTTCAACTCTTCAAAGTGTAAAGCAGTCCATCTGAGACATTTTGCCAACTGCCTACACAACTTAAGCAAAGCTCCTATGTAGGTATCAAAAGTTGAAGAATATTTAAGAGTATTGGCACCCTAACATTCAAAGTCCAAAACCAAATATGACAAAAATGTTTTTCAAGCAAACCTTGCACTAATAACATCGGGGAGCACTTTTGGACAGTTCGAAGGTGAAACTTTCTATTTGATCTTCAACACCATCTTTGGTATGGAAACGTAGTGGTTCCTCCCTCATTCAAAAACGAAAAAGACATGTTGGAACGTATTCAACAGCGCGCCATGAAATCAGGTCGGGGATCAGATGTAAGCCTTATGAACAGATCCTCCAACCATCGAAAGTTTAACCATTAGAGTATGGGCATCCTAAAAATGACCTTCTAATGAATTACAGAATCCCAAACACTATTGGGTGTCCTGTTAAACGCTTACTTATTCACAACCCCAACGCAAACATTAGGAGCAACACCTTAAAATTGTCGCCATAACATGGCATAATAGACTGTAGGCACACATTCTAGTGCTAACGAGTAGCCATATTCTGAAATCCACTGCCAGATAAAGTGGTTCAATTGACTTCCTAGGAGTATTTCGTTGACAGACTTGACATGTTCTTAAGGACTCTGAATGGTATCTTAACATAATTTACTGCTATTCCCTTTTCGTCTGTAATTTCCAATAGGTTTCTACTTGAATTCATTGGTGGTTCATTGCTGCTGCATACAGAGGCCTATTAGATGAAAGCCTATTCTAATCCGTCGACATCCATTTGAACAATTGGAACCTAGAGGTCTTTTGCCTTTACCCGCTATATTTCGAAGTCCTGAGTGACCTTGGGGAAGTAACAGTACGTTCACAACATCATTGTTTTCTCTTCACCTTCTAGATCTTCTTAGGATTATGATTACAACATTTAACAGGAACAGATCTCATATTTGAATTTGCCGTCACAACCGCATAAGCAGAATTGTCTTTGCCTTATGAGCCAATTAGGCTCGGTGTATTTGTTAACTTAGCTAGTTGCCTTATCTATAGACATTAAGCTAGAATTAGATTGAGACAGTAAATCATGCTTTCCTGTAACAAATACCAAGTGCAACATTAACTTTTGGCTAAACTATCTGTAGGAGTGAGTTCATAATGATTCCTCAATCAGACGATATATCGTCTGATTGATGTAGTTAAAGCATATATGCTTTAACTAAATCACTACTTTACAATAAAATTGAAAGTTGGGAGTAAATTTCGTCTTAGTTTGCGAAGTCATGGAGATTTTATGAGTAATGTAGGGGGATAATTTAATTTTTATAACAAGACGTCTTACAGTTTGAGTATGGTGAATCTCAGTGTTCAAGAAACGTTAGCTACTTCGGTAACTTTTCGCGCTTTCGTATATTTACTACTTGAGAGTTAGCGAATCTGGCGATAAAATCCCTTAGTTTTGGGGTTCGAAAAATTCCTAAGCACTTGTAATATTGGTTTAAAAAGAATAACGTAACTGGTTTCTATTTGAGCTGCACGTTCCAAGTGCTGCTGTCCTTACTAACAGTGCGTCACAATCCAGGCCTTTGATCTTAATTTGTATAAGTGAAAAACATGTCGTTGCGAGGACTACTAACTAGCCAATTTATTTTTAATGTCAGTCAGTTAGTAACAACGTAGAACTTCGTACGTACGTACATCAGTTCGAGTTGCCACACCATATTAGCACAGAGATGCAGTGGTCGATTCAAATCCCGTAGTGATAGGTGTAGTAAAATTATAAGCTGCAATCAGAAAAATTAGGGTTTAAAGACGTTATTCAAGGAGTATAATCCAGTGAAATAAATTTGGAAGGAGAAAAAGAAGGGGACATGAAGAAATCAGAAGATTAGAATTCGGGAGAACACAAAGAGTGGATTCACCTGCGCCATTGCAAACGATTTTGAGCCATGTCATTCAGGGTCTCTAACCATCGGTTGCTATCATCTCGCAGTCCCCAACCAGGTAGTCTACACCTACCAACATGACTCGGTGCACTTGTCAGTGACTTCATGAACTTGTGCCATGTTTTGGTCTGGCCGCCCCTAGCTTTCTTCCAACCTACTCCTATACCACTGAACATAGCACGTCGAGGTAGTCGGTCGTTGGGCATACGTAACACGTGTCCCAGCCATCTCAACTGATGAAGTTTCACCACTTCATCAATCGATTTGCCATCCTTACCTAGTACTCGTTTCCTAACAACTGCGTCACTTACTCGATGGTCTCAGGATATATGAGCAATATTTCGAAGACATCTATGATCAAATACTAGTAACCTACGAATATCCTCTACTCTTACCGGCCGTTTCACTGTCATAAAGTAGGACGGAACGAACTGCTGCGCAGTGAATACGTCCTTTGGTTGATAGACGGATATCTCGCCTACGCCATAAATGACGCAAGTTGGCAAAAGCTAGTCGAGCCTTCTGTATCCGTGCTAAGATTTCGTCACACACCAGACCACAAGGGCTGATAAGACTTCCAAGATGAGTAAAGCGGTCGACACGCTCAACTACTTCACTCCCTATAATTAGTTCGGGTGTCGATGCAACTCAATCCTGAAGTAACATTTTGCATTTCGGTGGGGAGAATCGCATGCCGAACATGCTTGCATTGTTGCTTAGAGTGATCAGAAGACTGCATTTTGTCAGCGTCTTCATTAAATAGGACTATGTCATCGGCATATTCTATGTCAAAAAGTGAATCTTCCGGTAGAAGTTCAACCCCTGTAAATTTAGATGAGGAGAGTGTTATCTCTAAAAGTACGTCAACGACAAAGTTGAACAAGAATGGGGAGAGTGGACAGCCCTGACGAACACCACTTGAGGAAACCAAATCTGATGACAGTTCGCCATAAGCTCTCACTCGACCAGTTGTGTTCGAGTAGAGAGCCTTTACAAGTTTAATGTACTTCTTTGGTACTCCTTTCACAGTGACAAACACTGCCATAGAACCTCATGATCAACAGAGTCGAATGCTGCCTTAAGGTCGAGAAATACTACGATTGTGGGGCGTCTGAATGTGTGTCTGTGTTCTAGAACCTGATGTATTGTCAATATCTGGTCTAAACAACCACGTCCAGGTCGAAAACCAGCCTGATTTTCTCTAATCTGTTCTTCACGAGCTTTGGTTAGGCGTTGAAGTATTATTGATGCTAATATTTTAGACACTATATTTGTCAAACTGATTCCTCTGTGATTGTCACAAGAGGACTTTTGTCCTTTCTTATAGACTGGCACAATCTGATTGAGACCAGTCAGATGGGATTACGTCCAGTTCCCAAATTCTACCTAAGACCTCAGTTAATCTCATTGCTAATACTGGACCACCATTCTTAAAAATCTCAGGAGTAAACCCGTCAGGGCCTGCAGCTCTCCCTCGCTTCAGATTTCCTATAGCTTTTTCAACTTCGTAAAGAGATGGAGGACCTACATTAACTTGCCATTCAGGTTGACTGGAAATCGTAGGAAACCGAAGTGTGGCTGAAGGCCAGTTAAACTGATCCCTAAAGTGTTCTGCCCATCGATTCAATCTCCTGGATTGAGAATGTATAATATGTCCATTTTTCTCTGAGAGTGTTTCGCTAACAGTCGGGTTCTTAATACCGGTTTCCTTAACGAGTCTGAACAATTGTCTGCTATTACCTATTGCCGCTGCCTTTTCCATCCCTCTTGCTTTCGCTACCCACCACTGTTCACGATCATTGCTTAGACTTCTTGTCAGCTTGCGCTTAAGCAGACTCCGCTCTTCGTTATGTTCAGAGCCAGGTGGAATGAGTTTCCGAGCATCTATCAGTGAGATAGATGCTGCTGAGATCCAGTGTTTCTCCCTAACCTTGTGGTTTACCTTACTAGCAGATATCACTGCTGTTTCTACAGCTTTTCGGATATCATTCCATGCTGCATCGGGGTGGGCATCACATACAGGCTGCCTAACTGTTTTTCTAGTTGTTCCTGAAATATACTCTTAGCTTGACTATCATTAAGTAGGACCCTAAGAGGTTTCCTTGCAGCGTCTTTCCTACGTCCAGTAAGACGCAGGCAAATACGCGCTCGTACCAGAGCATGATGTGAATCTACGCATGTGCTCCAGAATGAGCGACAGTCTTCTATCGAGCCCCTCCATCGGTGGCTGATAGCGATGTGATCTATTTGGGTCCGACGTTGGGATGAATTAGGGGGTCGCCATGTCAAAAGATGTTTTTGCTTATGCTCAAAGTTAGTATTTGCAAGAAAGAGGCGGTTATCTGAGCATAGCTGCAACAGACGGTCGCCATTATCTGTTCTTTGAGCCACGATGCTATAAGATCCACCTAGGTTTCTTTCCCTATCGCTTAGTTTACCTACTTGAGCATTAAAGTCACCAGCCACTATTACTGCATCAGAGCGCCTAGCTTTTCGGAGAAGGTCCGAAAGCTTTCTGTAAAACTCATCTTTTACATCATCTGAGCTGCAGTCAGTGGGAGAATAGGCATAGACGACGAAGAGGCAACGACGAGTGTCCCTATCTTTTCGGATCCTTACTGTTCCGTTCAGTCGGACAGCGCACAAACGACTGTCTACTGGGATCCACTCTAAGAGAGCTAGTTCTGCCCTGGGACTCAATGCTATACCTACGCCGGCGAGGCAACGGGAAGCAGAATCAGGGCTTCCAGATACACGAAGCGTAAATCTAGTCGGTTCTTTATTTAGGCCTGGTGAGGTCAAATGAATGACGCTACTCTGATCCTGTATGCGCGTTTCGGAGACGCAGCACACATCGATGGCTCGAGATTCTAAAGTCCTAGCTAAGGAAGCCTGCTGTCCTATTTGGCACAGTGTTCGGACGTTAAAAGCTCCTACGTGTAGTTTAGAGCGTGGTTTCAGGAGACCAGGAACAGCGTTCCACGTACTCGAATCGTTTGCCCTAGCGGTGCGAGGTAATAAAGAGACGTGAGGAGGGTTAGTCATGGAGATAAGAGAGGTATTAGGAGGTGTAGGAAGGATTTGAATGTGACCAACTTGGTCTCGTGTGCTGTTACGGGTATGAGGGCTGATATCACTTTCCGGCTGCCCACACCGTGGAAGGGTATTTCTTGAGGAACCTGAAGAGGAAGTTGGATTAATGTTGGCCTTAACGACCTGGGAGCGTGACCGCAGAGCTCAAGGGACAACTGCTTGGGGCCGGTCGCGCACGGCCTTTTTGTGGGAGGTTTTTGACGTGTTAGCTCCGTTCTTCAAAGGACCTTACCGCCGGAGACGGAAATCCGTGAGGTAAGGTGAGATGTGACATTTTTAGGGTCGACCTTTTCCAACCCGACCCCTCCTTGTGGGAAGGCAGCATCGCTGTCATGCTGGTTGTCTGAAGGAAACACCTTACTGCTGTCACACCTCTGTACAGTCAGCAGTACGACTTCGCCCTCAAACCTTGGGTTGCTGCTTTTAGTCTTACCGTTCTCCAATCGACCTGCCTGGCATGGTAGGACCTACAGGAACATATGTTCCAGTCAATATAGCTCGGTTGGGTCATCACGATAGGCAAGCCCGACCCCCGCGTCAAGGTAGCAGCTTCGGTCGGGTATTTTTAATGTCCTCAAACGTATTACGGCCTTTTGTACGGGGTCTAGCTATCCAACCACATTTTACGCTCTCGAATGTGTCTACCTCTATTAGATCACGGTAAATCCTAGTTGTCTTTGTTAGCTTCACACCACGACGCAGGTTTAAAATCACTATTGTGTTCTTGCTGGTAGGTTAATAAGTTTCACTTTTGTCCTTTTCCTCTTTGGCCAGCCTAAACATGTCCTTTGTAAATTCAGTTATTTTAGTTATTTATTTACTTAAACACACAAACATTGGTACAAGGAGGCACCAAATAGATATGTGCCACGTAAATCATTCGATTTGTGCGAGGGCTGGGATACTGCCCGGGTGCCAAAACCGAAGCCGGTAGTTTAGATACTGTAACACTTATGTCTAATTAGGGATATATATATATATATATATATCAGCTTCAACTGGCGATAGTCACTCGTTTTCTAAGAAAATATATTATTTCTGACAGATCGTTTACTAGTATAATAAATTCCTGAGTAAATTCGACAATTTACGTTCCGAATAACGGATTTAGGAGTATTAAGGTTTGTTCCAAAGAAAAAGATCCAAGGCTTCTAATTTATTGTTGTCTGACATTTGACTATCCTACCAATCATAGACAAGTAGTACATTCAAACCATTCTAGACAGAAAATAATACATTTTTGTTACAACCTTCTTAGTAAATAACTGACTATTATTAAGTGAAATAGTGTTATAAATCCAAATCATTTGTGAAAATCTTAAGTATGACTTCGACTCCAGTATACATTTTTTGTGTTATTTGTTTGTTTCATATTTTTTATTTTTATAACTCAGCATATAGGCAACTGGAGATGTCAGACGATGTTGAACTTTCTACCGAGCTTAACAAAATCGTTTTGTCGGAAAAATGTCATAGTGAAAAGAAATGTAGGATATAATTTGTCGAGCTTCTAGACTTTTCAGTTCAGCCAATTGAACCTCTATTCACAGATACGCAAAATGGAATCACTTTTCGGCAGTATATTGGCGAATCAGATCTAAACAGTATTATCCATCTCATTGCTAACGATCTCTCCGAACCTTATTCCATATATACTTATCGATATTTTATATACAACTGGCCCAAACTGTGTTTATTGGTTTGTCTTGTGGATTTGTGTTAATTATCGAACTGTGAAGGCTGTTAGTGAAGACGGAACTTGTGTGGGCACAATTGTTTGTAAAATGGAAGGTAGTATAGGAACTGTTCGAGAAGGATATATAGCTATGCTTGCTGTTGAAGAAAATCACCGTAGAATTGGCATTGGTTTGTCGCGTTCTATTTTGATTAATTTTTATCTAACGTAGGATCACGATTGGCTCAACTTGCAATCGAACTTATGATTCAAGATAGGTGTGATGAAGTGAGATGACATTTTCAACATTTTTCTTTCTACATTTGTATCAACAGTATCATTGTACTGTTTTCACATTCATCCGATTCTTTTCTGTCATGTTATTATTTGTTATTCATCATTACCCGAGATATTCATCAATACTAAAATTTGATTATAATCATAAATTCTCAGAATAATCGAACAGCGTTTTCCTCCCTTCTGTAACTATAAAATAGGCAATACTCACTTAGTGTAATCCTAGTGGTCGAAGCATTCAACCTCCAACTCCATCGGAACCTCATCTCAATTTCACTTTAGTCAGCTGAATAGCGTTTTTAGCCTTTCTGCGGAATGTATTATTCAAAGCTGGATACACAACTTCCCTAATTGTTAAGTTGTATTAGATTCTACAATATTAGTACTCGTTTAGGCATATAGTTTTGTTAGAAAGGAATCTCTAATAGGAATTTGGATTTCCAGAGGATTATTCAGCCTAGACCGGTGTGTGCTTTTACATAAATAGGCAAGTGGAACGTTTACTTCTTCCAGTTTATTTTCCATGCTATCTTTACAAAATAGGGGACACCACTGCTGTTTCATTCCACTTTATCCACCCGCGCTATGTCATTCAATCATTCATGCTAAGAAAGTCGTTAATTTTCCTTTAACAACTCCCCAGCCTGTCTCGTTGTCGTAACCTTTTCAGTGATATAAATCAGTTGGTTATAATCAGCGTGGAGCCTGACACAAATGTACGTTAGCCCAATTCTTTATACCGAATCAGCATCACGGTATTAACCAAGTGAGCCATCATAGTAGGCAAGGCTGGTCACTGCATTGAGGTAATACACATCGAACTGGCACTGATTTGTTGTTGTGGTAAAAGTCATAAACCTCATCGTAAATACTACTCATCAGTTCTCAACAGCCTGTCATCCGATTTCTAAATTCCTCGTGTGTATGATAAACTTTCATATGTTTTTATACTTCACTTCTTGTATTGTTTTAGATCTCTTTAGAAGCAGAAGTTGACAACAAAGCAGCCCTTTCACTTTATGAGCAGCTGGGATTCTACAGAGATAAAAGGCTTCTTCGTTATTATTTAAATGGAAGAGATGCTTTTCGGCTAAAATTGTGGCTTACGCCACGTATGACCAATGGTCTTTTATAGTTTCATTATTCACTTATTATGTATTCGACTTATTAGTCATTGTAAATACTTGCTTTATTTTCGTTAAACTTGTGTAATTTAGTTTCTTGGTTTACGTTCACTAAAATTTCGTCCACCAAGAGATATCATATAACATGTAAACTGAATGTTCATTTCATTCTTTAAAATACATAGTAATCCTGATCTATATGTGTTTTTATCCGACGATAAATCTGTTTAATGCACCTGAAAACGGATTCTCAATTTATTTGTTTTAAAAGTCTTTTCGGTTGTAGAGTGAAATTAACGATATTCATAGAATAGTTAACAAAAATGTCCGTGATGAAACAAGTAAATACCCCTGCTTTTTGCTCCGAAACATACCAAGCTGTTCTTGCTGGTAAAGGTTATCAACAAATAATCCTGAATCAACGTACATATTACCTCCTGTTCTACCCAGAAACCACATTTTGGCTGAAATTTACGTGGCAACTGTAATTTTGTCGGGTTTCCAGTATCCAAAATTATCATTGAAGCTATACATATTTCAAGTATCTTGCATGTACCTGATTTGTATTGCAATTGCATTTTACGGGAAGATACGTACTTAAGTATTATTAAATTAATGTATACTTCTTAGTTTTCTAGTCAGTAATTAATATTGTTCTTTTGTGCATTTAGTGATCTATAGGCAGTGGACAGCTGCCTGTTTGGGCAAGGAGGATTCCACGTGCGTTTAGTGTAAGAGTAAACACTCGAGATTTAATAGCTCTTATCAAAACCAAAGTTTGGCAACATTTTCATGTACAAAAAGTCTTATTCTCAACACTTTATAACGACATAGCCATTTATTTAATAAGTCGTTAAACTCATCTTGTTTATTCATCATGTTAAATGTCATTGGCTGTTTTAGTAGCTGTTGGCGAATTTCATCGAGTGTTCATTTATTTCTATTAGCAAGTAGGCGAGATCACTATTATGGCGTTGGCACTTCGGTGCAATAAGTGAATTCGTAAAGCCAAGTGTTGATTTTAGAAGTTTGTATTTGTTATAAACCCTACTTCTAAGTATCGAGTAAAACTCTAAGATAACTACTATTAAGAACAAGTTGTAAATTAGATGTAAAGCTATATGATGTCCGTTCAATATGATACATTTAGTACTTTCCTAATTTAAAGTGTCATCAAGTTCTTAGGCAAAATAAAATGATCCCACTTCGTTTCCATAAGTTCTCATAAACTGTTCGCAACCCGTGGTTTTTTCGAAATAAAAATTACAAACTAGATTAATTTTACATAAATCTAGTTGCAAGTTATCTCAAACACACATTAGTATAGTACATCAGAAATGCAGATCCAATTAGTGGGTTATCTATTTGCCTGGCTAAGTATTGTGATAATTGTTGTGGATGCGGAGGAATAGACCAATAATTATCATGTTAAGTCCAATGGTGTCCTTGGACTTTAAATGGATATTTTCTATTGGTCGATATCTGTTCACTTGTTGTATATTGTACAAAATGTTGTTTTCTATTTTATGGTACGATGTGGTGTGCTTGATTGGTATATAAACAAAGTATGTTTGAAATATAATGATTCATATCTCCGAGCCTGTGACTTGTGTTCTGGACTCAACTAACTGGGTTAGACGGGGAAGTGGGACCAATCGAGACTCTGGGCCGTCCGTACGTGTTTACGTGTCACTGTAATCGATCGATAAGTACGCTGCTCTCTAATTTTCCAGTCAAGGACACAACAATTAGCACAGGGTAAAGATCGACCGCAACTTAAAGCCATAACAATAATGAATAGAAATTTCTTCATCCGATTAGTCGTTAACTCTTAAGACTTTACTTTGATAGGGTTATACTGTATTGTTCGCTTCTCTGGTACAGATACCACTGTTACAAAATTATTATTATACACGGGACCCTGGTTACGTGAAATTGATGTGGATGTCCTCAGTTAATCTTATTCATTTTACAACAGAAGTAAGTAAAATGAATTTTATTTATGACTAAGTATTCACAAAAACCCTAGTGAATCAGTTTGTGAAAGTATATCCAGCGCCGGAGTGATTAGTAAATTATGTATTTTGTTCAGGGACGATAATTGAACTAAGTGAAACACTTGATATACGTGAGGATTCTCACCAGAAACCCTAAGATTAGCTTTAAAATTGAGATTTAGCCTGGGTTAGATCTCACTTCTCTTGATAAAGAGTCAACCAGATGATCCGAGGTCATTCAGTCATATAGTTATTCTTTCTTCCAAAAGTTTGGCTTATGCCTACAAAGATGCTGGCTATCATCGTTGTACGAGATCACGCTTACTAATTTGAAATTGAAACTCGAAGACCTTATACTTTTCTCAGTGGTGTGTATTTTTCCAGTTAATCTTTATTTAGGATGTAGGTTTTATTCAAATCTTTTTCTCAGGGAAGAGTAATTTAGGTCGTTTCTAATTTTTTACTTGATTTTGCCAGTAATTGGTATTTTACGCAGATTTTTGAATTTTATAGTTAACATCATGAACTGATCTCAGACAACCATGGAAATCAGAAAATGCGGGATATCTGTTTCGTCCTAGCCTAGGACCCACAAATGACATTGGGAGATTGTTGCGCAATATCGTGAGTTGACTGGAGTTGAACTTATAACCCATCGGTTATCCGCTCAGTGGTTTGGAAGTTAAGTGTTTACCGCGACATCAAATATCTTGGATTTAATCTCTAATAAGGTCGCAGGCACGCGCTGCTGAGGAGTCCTATATTAGAACGAAACATCTGTCCAAAGCCTTCTGCTTCTAATAATTGTCTAACTAATACCAGTCTACAATGTTAATTATAATTAGTACTCTACTGAAAGTTACGAACATAATATAGTCAGTACTTAAAAAATGAAATGAAACCATTTTAAATACTTGAGATTATGTTAATTATTTTCATATGTTTATACATGTATGCATCTGTATGAATTTGTATGGTTTTATTCTAATTCTATTGTACAAGACAATATGAGTCTATTTTCCTTAATTCACTTATAAATTCGACTAGAATTTTTCATTCAAGACAAAAAAGAAGCAAAAAAAAAACAAATGAAATGAACTAAAAATAAATAAATTTCTACTAAGTTATTAGACAAATGGTGAAATTTCCAATTTGTCTTTAGTTTATGAAGATATTTATCATGAAACACTTATATTACTTTCTTTTTCCCTAATGACTAATGCATAATATAGGCTTACCAATAATAATAATACTAATATTTAACATTATTGTTTTTACTATTATTTTGTCATTTCATTCTTTATTCATTAAAACAAAGTATTAAAAAACAAACAGTATTCGATTAAATAAGAGCGAATTATTGACAGATGATTTTAAAGTAGAAAAAGAAGAAATATCTTATTCCTGTGGGTTTTTTTTGTGTGTGTGTTGTTTTTACTTGTTTCTAAGTGGTGTTCTTGTAACCTCTTCTTTAAATAATAATTTTAAAGATAGTAAATTCATCAAGAGAAAAAGAAAAGTTTATTCAGAATATTTCACATGTGAACTAAAATGATTATTCATAAACTATTCTAAATGATGATTATGTTCTTTAAAATGTTCTTCTTTTTTTTCTTTAAAGAATATAACTATTTTAAAAAAGAAATAGTGAGTCGATAAAAGAAAGGGAATAGGTGTAAGAGAAAGAGAATAGTGTGTAAAATAATAAACTAAATGGCTGATAATATCGTAGAGAAATTAATAGTTTATTGTTTTAAAGTCTTAAAATAATTAGTTTTAGTGTTTACAATTAATAAAAGAGAAATTCACAAATATATTCAAACTGTTCTCTAGTTGTCATGACTAAACTTGACGTAAAGACAAGAAAAGAGTGAATATCAGTGAGTAGATTGTAATAAATATATGAAGGAAGTGTGAGTGTTAAAAATCCATATATATATTTGAGTATTAATCAAGTATGGATAAATTATTGATTGTGTGTGTATTACAACCAATGGGAGAATAGATTAAAGAATTGATATGTGCTCAATCAGAATCACACAAAAATTTACATAGTGGATCAAGTGTCTAAATTACAGTGAACAGATAAATAATACAGTAGTGGAATGGGCTTACTACAAAAGCATTTCGAGAGGGAGAACTGACTGTCCCCATTCTCGGCCGTACCAGCGCATAAGTTATCAACTTGTATGCTAGTCACTCGTGAAAATATTTGGATTGAATAGTCAACAATTAAGAATATAGGACTTCTGTTAGCTGAATTTATTTATGCTTGGCAAAAGCAGGGAGAAGAAAAGGCAAGTGATTGAAGAGATGTTTTCAAGGTAGTACAAATTATTTAATAGTAGTTACCTAAGAAAACCTAAATTAACCTTATTAATATAGAACTCACATAATATGGTGGGGAACTTAGGATTTCATTCAGTCTGACAGACTAATCACGTACAAGTTCAACTTAGATAAGTAATGTGATCATTAAAGTAAATGGTTTACATCTGAGGATGATTTTCCAGAAGACAGATGTTCCGCCTTAATTAGGTAAAGTATTCAAAATGAAAATAGCTGACTCACCACTAGAAATATTCACTTGAGTAGCTCTGTTATGAAATGATCTACGAAAGTGAAGTTTTGATAAAAGTCTATCAAATAGTTATTCAGACGTTCACATGTACATTTAGAATTTTATCATTTATAAATACCAAAAGATTTTAAAATGGTGTGGTGTTTGAATGAACCAATGATTCCTTTGTACTTGTTGAATGCTTGATTTAGAATTCCAAATACATTACATTCGTTCGTGCTTATCTAGTACTTCTTGATCCGAATGTTATTTCTGGGATTCTTAGTTCATACTATAATTCGAATAATCCTAATCATCACAAATGAATTAATCAATTAAAACTTTCCTGACCAATACATGTACAAATTTGGATTAATGTAAGTGTATGAACTTTGTAAAAAACAATTGACTCTCATTTAAAGAATAGTAACTAACCAGTCCTTATGATTACTGTATTTGTTCACTATGATAATAAAATTGTCAATGTCATTAACTTTTTCTTTCAATTTCTTTCTTTTCTCAACAAATTTTCTTCATAATTCGTTAATTTCTCCAACTTTAACTATTTTTTTCTTCTTAGTGAAAAGAACTCAGTAACGCATGAATAATTTTACACATTTAACACACTACTATAAAACAACTTGAAACAAATAAAATGTCTTCTTTGTTTTATTTCCGGGAAAAAAAAACTGGTCAATTTACACAAACATAATTCAATTCCCAGTTGTTAAAATTTGATGTGTGTTTGTGTGTATGTTTCATCAACATAAAATATTGAACATAAAAATAATTGCATATGTACACATATATATTATTGAGCCCGATTTTAAAAAAAACCTCTGAAGCTTTTTATTAGTTTCTATATAGGAAAAGAAACAGTAGTTACTGAGTCCTTTTTGTTTTTACATTTCAAATGTCAATTTTTTTAAATGATTTCATCAATTTAATTTGATCAGTATGCAATAATCAAAAAAATTAAAAAACCAAACAAACATTGGTATACTTGAATGATTTTGCTAAGATATGCAATAAAGAATATTTACACTTTTACATTTGTCATTAAGTTTAATTGTTTTATTTATATGTTTACTGTTATTGAATAGCTTAATTGTTAAATGCCGAACTTTTGAGTTAGATAATAAGGGTTTGAATAACATAAGAAGCATCAGTTCCTTTAAGATTTCAAGTGCACCATCCAACTATATTTAGATTTTCCTGCTAATTGCCTCTAACTATATAAATTTAAATGTCATTCAAGTGACATTGAGTCTCTTAAACTAATGCCCGTAATATAAGTTGATTGGCAGAATTCGATCAGCAGTAAACGAACAAGACTTAGGTTATTATTCAGTGGTCAATCAATGTTGAATATAACACTTCGTGGTTTATGAATTGTGTCACTGGAAAGTATTGATAAGATAATAAAAAGAGAGATTTATAGCGATCAAAATGAGATAAAGAATTGTTTATTGAATTCGAGCAGAGATATTCAAGTACTATAGGTTGGTAGGTAAAACAAAAGACCTTATTATTTGGAAATCTATCCTTTCATTTCTGCGATTCAATGTTGATTTCTTAGATTCAAAGATGTGAAGAATCAAAAAAATGTTCTTCTAAATATCACTTAAAAAGTTAGATAGTAAGTGGTTGTAGGATCATCAGCAAAAAGTCAATGACCTGAGTTTTGTATTTATGGGGATTTATTAATAAAGGACAAAATATCTAGCCCATTGAAGCAATCACAGACGTTAATAGTCGGAGGATCTTGTGCTGTCTTTCATATTTTCATTATCCATATTGGGTAAAAATAAAGTTTTGTAAAGTTTCCATTGATTTTACAAATAGCAGTACTTTTAACAGTAAAAACTATCCACATCAAAAAATCTCTCATTGACTTACAAAACGTGTGTATCTTTATAATTATGATTGAAGGACTTTAAACATATAACTCCTAGTGGTAAGCATTCATAAGTCATTACATCAAATTGGTTATTTATATGTTCATAAGTCATCTTGTCCAAAATGATTATTATCCTACAATTTTTATACAGAAATTTATGCTGTGATATTCCATATAATAGTGAACAATATGACATTCTTCATCATCACTGTTTCATTAAAGTTTATGTATTACTAATATTATAAACATAAATGAAAGGACTGCGTGAAAATAAATCTTTATCTAATCTGGTGAAACAGACTAACTTTTGAAATATGCTTTCGTTTAAAACTGCTGCAATTAACAATTATGTGTAGTTGGAAATTAAATAATAATCATCGGTCGAGTCAAACAACAAGAGAGATGTAAATTGTTACAGAACGATTAAGTATAAAGAAAAAAGTTGTTGAATATTAGGTTGAAGTTTAAAAGGTATGTATTATCTAGTCTCGGCAAAAAATCAGATCGTTGTTGTTTCAAAACAGTGAAGTAGTTCGCTCCAGATTCCTCAGGTTTCAAGATACCGACTACATACACGATTAGCTAAGAGGCCTTCACATCTGCAGGTGAGTGTAGTAACTATAGATTGACGAGTTAAATCTTGTTGGCTTGTATGAATATGTTTAGGCAATTTATGCTATAGATAAATCTCTATCCAATAGCATTGATCATAGACTGTTTCACTTAAGAATTTACTAACTCAACAAGTCAAAGCCACCAACTGAAGCCTTGTGAAATAGTTCTCATGGTGAGCCTATATGGGAAACTCACTGTTGTTTATGCGACTGAACGTTATAAAAATAATCTTCAAAACATACTAAACTTCACAAAACCATTTAAATGAATACAGGTTTACGTTAATTAATACGTTAATTTTTAAGGTAAATAAAAACAAGGCTAACCATTACAGATATCCTCAGGGCATTTCATTTAACACTAATTTTGTTATGATTATATTATACATATTATGTTTTGTTTTACAGAGATTAATTTGATAAAATAAATGCCATCACAATGATGGTGTGAAATAATAAAAGTGTTACGGTCAAATATACACCAAAATAAAAACAACAAAAATTTGACAAAGTTTCTTAGATAATTATTAATTCTATTCCTATGGTTGAATGAGTCTAAATTATATACACGAAAACAATATTGGCAAAGATTATCAAATATATTGCATATATATATATATATATATATATATATATATATAACGGTTGACTTTTTGTCCTCATTTGTTAGTAGGTAGATAAGTTTAAATCTTTTTTTCGTTTTCTTATACTGTTTTTACCTATAGAAGCATCTTTGCTTTCTGGTATAGAAAGTATTAGAAAAAAATGGACAAGGACAGAATAATAGTAGACAAATAACTTCATATGATCAGTAGAAAGGCATTAAAGAAAAGTGTTATTGATGAGGAGAATCCATTGTACCATTATACACATATATATATGTTCACCAATCTACTCAATCAAATAACACTTAATATATTTTAATTATATTTTGATCTAATGAAATTGGATTTATTCATCCGTATGAAATAAAAACAGATTTTGATATGGATGACAGAAAGGGTAGTAGTCAAATTCATCAAAATTATGCTTGTCTGTTGTTTGAATACACAAAGGATATTTATATATATATTTCTTCGATTATATAAAATAATATTCTTCATATATTTAAGTAATAAATACACATTTATGCACATATAACCCAAAGTCTTCAAAGTCTTTATTAATTCAATAGAAATAGATTTATAGAAGAACAAATAAAAATGTTAATGTAACATCTTAAGTGAATGATTATTATTTTTTTATTGAGAAGTCCTACCTCTACTAAGGCGGTGATGATGTTACCAACAACAACAACAACAACAACAACAAAAATAATCTTAGAACTAAGAATATGATAGTGTAAAGAGAGAGTGATTTTATAGGAAGGGAGAAAAACTCAGACACTTATAAGAAGTAAAAGAATAGAAAAAAAAAAGATTTTCAATTACTTTTTGATTATAAAACTTATTCCATAACTGAAGATTGATGTTTGATCAGAATCAGATATTTATATGTATATGAATGTATATATATATTCACAGTGTCATATTTAATTAAAATTACAGTTACCTTTAACTCTTACTCAATTACTTGTCATTTTATGATAAAATATAAAGTATTATTTTACTGATTCAATAAGAATATTCATTTGGAAGTAAGAAAAAAATCATTAAAAAAATATATATTTCAAATTTTATTAGTTGAGATTATGAGTTAATTGAAGCTAAACCATTATGGAAAACCTGAAAGCACTGAACGGCTATTTCATCCTAGTATGGGACCCCTCATCCGCAGTGTGCATCCACAATCCCGTCCTGTGAAATTTGAAACCAGGATCAATCGGTCTCGCGCGTGAACGCCTAAACTCTAGACCACTGAGCCGGCATCCAAACGTGTTAATGTTTAACTTGAACTTAGAGTGTAAATATACATATATATATCGATGGTACTCAATGTGTAATGTGCATTCAATATATGTAATTCAGTATTTTGAGGTGAACCATCAATTTTTACCATATTAGATTGTGTTTTCTATCTTTTTCAGAGTTTTATAACATATTACTAAAGAAATAAAATATTTAAATTAATTAGACTACCGTGAGTTCTCACTGTATGTAAGCTGATTAAATGTACTGGCAAATAAATAATATTATTCCATTTAAAGTAAAATCTTACAGTGTAAATGGTATTTATAAGACAAATTACATTTTAAATAGATTGAAATCTAACACTAAACAAATTTTCATAAATTAACCATTTAAATCATAATTGTCCACTTATTATTAGTTTTGATATAAAGTGTTATACGGTAATGAATTATTGTTGTTGATTGTGAAACAGATATTTATCGTTGAAATTGAATGAAAACTTTGTTGTCATGACATCGGAGTTTGATAATCAATATTTCATGGGATTTTTTTCAAAAGACCGTTTCCTGTTTTTTAAAAAAATATATGGTAAACATTTGTTTACTGATATTTTATTAGCCAATGGTTACGTTATTCTTTATTGTATAACGTCTATTTTTGATGGAGTTTTGTTCTTTCAGCTGGATGGTTTGGTCGTGGAGCTTTCATCGTTCTTCTGAACAACATCATCAGCACAAACTTCAGATAGAAGTGAATTGTTCGAATTTCTCCATATGTGTTTCATAGCTTGTCCTGTACACCTCGAGGTGAAAGCTCCACGACCAAACCATCCATTTCAGAGAAGAAAACTCCATCAAAATCATCCACCTGAGCTACAAATCTTCTCCACCATCTCAACATGTCTTTTTTCATAATCATAATTATCACACTATTTTTATATAAAATAAACCAGTATATTAGAATTTTACTTTGAATTATTTGGAACATTTATTATTATTTTTGTAATAAGGAGAGATAACACATCAGATTTTGAAGTGTATCAACTGTCAATTCTTGGTGTTGTATTTGGGCTTTTGAAGACCAATATTCAGTTAGTTATCTGTTTTAGAAACTCAAAAGTTCCACAAAAATGCTGTAACATTCATGTACCGTTAATTATTTCTAATAATTTTGGATTACCATAATTTTATATTGCAAATCAGAAATCTGACACTTTTCATGTTCCTCAAAGAAAGTTAAAGGCTTGATTTTGATTTGGAGAAGGTTTGCTAATGGGAATTGTTAATAAATCTTTAACCAGGAAAATAATTTACAGCTGTACAAGTAAAGCCAGTTCATTACTTAAAAATGTAGTTCTGACATATACGTGTGATCTTTTTGTTAGTAATTAGTCCTACTAAAGTATAAATTCCCGTTTTTTTTTATTACTGTAGTGAATTATAGGAAATTATTACATTTCATAGATTGGATGCAGTCTCAGTGGTCTAAATATGAAGAGCCCACCCAAAGAACTTAAGGTCTTGAGTTCGGTCTCCGGTGGGGTCATGAATATGCAATAGTGAGAAGTTACACCCTAAGACCAAATAGATGTCCAGTGCTTACTGGCTTTCAAAATTACGAACATCCTTTCTTTAAGCCTCCTGATCAGTATTCAGTATAAATTTTATTATTGTTTATTTTAAATCATTAGGACGAATTCCCTTAATTTCATAATTTGATTGTCAAAATCACACGTAGTTTCAAGAAATTCAGTGAAAATAATTTCTTTCTTTTTTTCAAAGAATCCCTTTTTAAGTTGTTTTGTTACATGTATAAATAACTAATAATGACATTCATGATAATAATAATTATAATGATAACTCATAAAAACTAGACTTTATGGGAAAAATACAAAATGATGTAATCATATGAAGGCTAATATTGAACTGCGTTCATTATATTTGAATGGAAAATACACTTGTTATGTAAAATTATAAGTCGATTATCAGTATGAGATTTTGGAGATTATTATGTTTTTGATTGAAATCATGAACCAATAGATGTTACACCATCATTGAAAACCTGGAAGCACTGAACGGCCTTTCCGTTCTATTGTGGGACTCCTCGGCACTGCGCATCCATGATCCCGCCCTCAGGATTCGAACCCGGGGCCTTCGGTCTCGTGTGTGAGCGCTTAACCGCCAGACCACTGAGCCGGGATCCAACGGTGTTAATGTTTAACCTCAATCAATCCACGATATTGCGCGACCATCTTTCGTGGTACTGAGGTAGATACCTGTCTCTACCTGACACGGATTAGCTCCATTGGTCACGACTTCTTACTAGAACTCCGAGAATTCCCTCACGATGCTAGCCACTAGTGAGCACATGGTAATTATCAGTATGGGATTGTGAAAATTATTATATTAACTAGATAAGCTACAAAGTCTGTCAATAAATGATAGAAATATTTAATTTCGACAATTTTCAAAACGGTATTTTTAGTTTTACAGTCTATATGTAAAACACAATACCCACTGATACACTCTGGGTTATAATATTATTTCAACAATGAGTGGATATCGTGATTTCTGATTTACAGAGATTGTCTCACGAAAATTGACTTTAATTAAAATGAAAAATCATGAAAGATATTCAGAAATTAGCTATGATGTATTCATATATATAATATTTTAATGGAGTATATAATTCTATTAACTCGATAATGAACGTCATAGCGTATCCTCGATTGTTAGTTTCCTAAGAGGTTGTAGGTATACATGAAGGTTTTGTTTCTAAGATAGAATAATATTAACTGGAGAAAATCAATGAGTTCAACAAGCACTGGTCACCCATCTCTTACGTAACGTCTCCACACAGGGGATTCATCAAGAACTTACAGTTCTGATGACAGTTGTATTATCTTTGGACCATTAATTTGAAATATTGTTATAACCGGTAGTACGCACCCATAAACTTATTAGGGCTTCACTGGTTTAATTATTTTTGATAGCTCACCAGTTAATATCATTTTATGAAATAAATGTCTACAAATATCTTAGTTGAATATATATTTGATCGGTTTTGTGGATATTATAGTAATTTCAATGGTTAAGATCATGAGCCAGTTGAAGCTAGACCACCATGGAAAACCTGGAAGCACTAGACGGCCGTTTCGTCCGATTGTGGGACTCCTCAGCAGTGCGTATCCACGACCTCGCCCGCCGCAAGATCTTAACCATTGAAATTACTATAATATCCACAAAACCCATCTGATAGTAATCAACATATGCTCACTAGTGACTGGCTTCAAGAGGTATATCCTAGAGTTCTAGTGAGAAATAGTGACCAGTGGAGTTCAACCAGGTCTGTTGTGAGATAGTAACTCACTGAAGACAATGGTGGATGTGCCACTCAATTTCGTGGATTAGTTGAAGTTAGACATTAACACCGTTGGATGCCGGCTCAGTGGTCTAATGGTTAAGTGCTAGCGCACGAAACCAGCAGGTCCTGGGTTCGAATCTCACGGGGGGGGACGGCATCGCGGATGCGCACTGTTGAGGAATCTCATACTAGGATGAAATGGCCATCCAGTGCTTCCAGGTTTTCTATGGTGGCCTAGCTTCAATTGACTAATGATCTTAACCATTGAAATTACTATAATATCCACTGAATATATATTTCGTTTGTTATTTAAAATTGATTAACTTTCATATATTCTATACAAACATACGTATATATATGTAAACTAATTTTCATAATTCTTTTAAATCTTCTATCAGTGTAATAGAACTATAGTTGTTTTCTATTTTCCTATTGGTTAACCTAATCACAAATACTTTAATATTGAAATTTTGTCACCTCATCTTAGTGTATATATCTAATCTCATAGTTTACTTCTCTTCATCATTTATGATAAATTAACTTCTATATTTATCTTTTCTACTCGGTCTGATTTTTCATTGAGTTGATTAGATTTTTAAAGTAAAGATAGAGGGAGATAAATTTTCATTTTCTATTTTTCTCTTAACAACATTAGAAAAATATTCTTAGTCTTTTCATAATATTTTAAACAAAAACAAATAAGAGGAGAAGAAGGAAAATGAATAGATAGGGAAGAAAATATTGCAAAGGGATGCAAATATCCCATAGGTTTTATGCAATCTTTTTGTCTGTGATAAATGAATAGCAGTGATCATATTCAGTAATGTGGAAATTATATATATATATAGCATTATTAGTCAATTACCTTTTATGAAAAACATTCAGATTTCAATGTCTAGTAATCCTGATGAATTTTCCAAGAAAACAAATTATACTAATCATTTATTTATGAATAATTTGAAAGCTATTTGGCCTGCTCCATTAATTGTACCACCTCCATGGGTACTTTTACGTATAGTTCAAGAAAAGTCTGATAATTTAAGTAGATTATTTAATAATGATAAATTGCATGAAAAACTCAGTGGAGAAAATCGTGCATTATCTTTGAATAAGTAAGTTTAAGTGAATAATTATTTATATGTTGTATTTTACCGAAAGTCTGCAACGGTTTCTTTGAAAATTCGTTATATATATCATTTAATAGTAGTCCAGGTACTTTAAACGTTTAAAATTTTTTCGAGTTGTTTATTACTTCTGATATTCGACTATATTCAGAATTAATCTATTTTGATATCATTAATCGCAATTCAATCTTAAACTAGATCAACATTTTAGATTCTACGGTAGTTCCATGAGGTTATATAGTATATTCAGTGATTTTTCTTAAACAAATAGCAGTGAACACTAATAATTACTGAGTGATTAGAATTAAAATGGTTTAGTTTTGTTTTAACTTGCAATCGCCCCTAGATGCCCTGGTACGGTGAGGAGAGTCAGCTCTCCCTCTCCAAATGCTCTCACATGAACACGTACATACAACCACTGACAAGGAAGTTCTACTCACTAAATTCTCGCAGCATTACTGTTGTTTTCGAAATTGAGAAGACGAAAAGTGAATGTCCGGTGCTTTAACTGAGTTCGCCGACATGGACAGCTCACCTAGGGGAGTTGGAAAACACTGATTCCAAACCATTGGTGCACATGGGCTCAAGGATCCTGAAGGACCAAACAGAGTATGAACCAATCATTGGTCACCGCTTATCGTGTTACTGCATCTCGTGACGTTGCTCCACTGTCTTGTGTATTGGACCTTTAGGTCGAAGGCTCCGAATGTGGCTCTTTAAGAAAACCACCTGCAATATCCCAGCTCTAACACAAATCGAATGACTTATGTGGTGCATATCTATTTGGTGCCTATTTGTACCAATGTTTATGTGTTTAAATAAAATAACTTACAATTAAATAATATCAACCATTTATCTAAACTTATAATGAAGAAGATAAGTGATTCTAATTATCAATTATTCTTAAATGTACCTGGCTAGTAAATTAAATAAGAATCAAATTAATAAGTTTTACAGGAAACGTTAAACAAAATAATGTTAGGTGATTGAAGGAGATCAACAGTAAGGTCTTGTACCTGTTGGGATTCGTTGACAAGTGTATATTTACTTTCGTTAAACTGTTGTTCTTTGTGCTGTTTGAATCTGATTGATCCAATGTCACAATCAGAAATGTTATGATTGAGCTTTTCGAGCTGTGATTGATTGGGTGAACTGTTTACAATTATTGGTCACTTGATAGTAGTGACTACTGTTACACTTTCTGTCTCTTAACAATGATAGAACATAATATTATAATGAGTTTTATAATGTAAATAAAATAATAATACTCTCAAGTTTTATTGTTAAATTCCACAATTGACATTTATGTGTATATATAAAGTGTTTTTACTGAATTTTATGTGTTGGATTATGGAGCAGTATTTCTGATTACACTTGTTTGTCAATTGTAGGGTCCGTCAGCAGCTTATTTTTGTCTCTATAATTTTATCTTGTATGTTTACCGCGTCCTAGAGAAACTCAGTCGTTACATGTTTACTCAGAAAACGAAACAAGAGTAAGTTTAAACTTAAAAAACATAGAGTAATCAGAGTTAATCTCAAATTATTTATTGATGTTTTTCTAATGAAATTTTATCAGTGGAATTAATTATATGAGATGATAATGATAGGTCAAAATGATCATCATTTTATGAATAACTAGAAGCTCATCGTTTCAGTAATTCAGAACAAATAAAATTCTATAGGATTTAGATTAGCCGCATAAATAACTTCAAAGTTAGCATATGAATTTATTGATTGAGGAAAGTTAACTAACTGTTCAACTGTTGAAGCCTTGTTAGCTTTCCATTCACCAATGCGAAGGTGATTTGGTATAGGCTTTGAAAGCTGGTTGTGACATCAATCAATGTCTCTTACAACGGAATTATATAAACTAGTATATATATATATATATATATATATATATATATATATATATATATATACTTAATTATAATAAAGTTTTCAATTATGTTTGAAATCAAATAAACTGGTTTCTACGAATATGAAGTGATATTCAGTTTTCAATGTAAAGTTACACAACAACTTATCAAGATAGGGTTGTGGAGATTGTTGAGTTTCATTGAGATCATGAACCGACCAATGTTGTCCACCATTGAGAACCTGGAAGCAATGGATGGCCGTTTCGTCCCAGAATGAGACTCCTTGGCAGTTCGCATCCACGGTCTTGCGCCTGGGATTCGAACCCGTGACCTTCGGTCTCGTGAGCGAATGTTTAACCTCTAGACAAGTGGGCCAGGATCCAACGGTTTCAAAGTCTTGTTGCAACCAAACGACGATATTTCACGACTGTTGGATGCCGGCTCGGTGGTCTAGAGGTTAAGCGTTCGCGTGCGAATCTGAAGGTCCTCGGTTCAAGTTCATTTGGTGAGGGGTCATGGATGCTCACTTCTGAGGAGTCCCATACTAGGATGAAATGGCCATCCACTGCTTCCAGTTACTCAGTGGTGGTTTAACATTGATCGACTCATGATCTCAATCACAACTACTTATATCCATATGTTATTAGTGATATGTAATTGAATATTTTTGATTTTTTTGTTACAACTTTTGATAGTGAGGTGAAAATTAGTGACAATCAAATTACTGGACTCGATAAAACTTCGCCAACTGTTTCAAATAATATTTCATCACTTTCTACAAATGTTCACAATTCTGTTAGTAGTACTCTTCAACTTATAAAAGGCAATCGAAAGATATCTAAAGAAGTAATTAACAAAATCGATAATATTGAACGTGGACGTGAACGCAGTTACAGTTGCCCACAGTGTGCGAAATGTTTCACTTCGAATTCCGGATTAAAACAACACATGCATATACATGCATCATTCAAACCATTCACTTGTCAGGTTTGTGAGATTGTAATAAACAGGTTAACTTTTTCATTTCAGTTGTTGCTTTTAATTTTCATATTAATTAAGCGGATCAACGAACTACACGTATATTATGATTTTGAGGAGACTTTAGAACATATTCAATTTCAACTACCTGTTTGTACTTTTGTAATGTGCGCGGTTAGACAATATATATCAGCATATGTAACAGGAAAGAAAAAGTTGAATGTTTTTCGTCTATTTAATATCTAGTTAAAACCGTTGAAAATAAGTGTGAACTTAAAGTTTTATTATCATCAGCTGTGTTGCATAGACTGATCAGTTTATGCAGTAACATACTAGATGCATTGAACAACTTCTCGTCAGTGCAACTTAAAGACCAAATAACAAGATCAAATCCATAAATTTCAGGTTTAACATGGTAATATTAGACCACTGAAATAAGATCTGAAGTATCATATTTCTACACTGGGTGAGTAGTCGCAACTTAGGATGATAAACACATAGAGGGTTCCATGGTCTTCAATAGTTTTTCGATCAGTTTTATCTCTGGACAACTGGGCAAGAATCCAATGGTGTTATTGTCTAACCTCAACCAGTCCACGATATTGTGCCACTATGTTCCATTGTCTTCAGTGGGTAACTGTCTCACACCTGACACGGTTAAACTCCGCTGGTCATGGGTTCTCACTAAACTCAGTGAATTGCCTCAGGAAGTTAGACTCTAGGAGCATAAGATAACGCAGTTGGATCCCAGCTCAGTTGTCCAGAGGTTAAGCATTCATCCTGGACCGAAGGTCACGGTTTTGAGTCTTGCGTTCGGGATCTTGGACACACACTGCTGACGAGTCCCATTCTAGGACGAAACGGCAATCCACTGCTTCCAGGCTCTCAATGGTGGACTAACAGTGATCGGTTCACGATCTGAATGAAACTCAACAACCTCCACAACGCTATAATGTTTTTAAAAGAATCACGATAAAATGTCGATTATTAAAACAGACTACTCAGTCAACCAATATTAAGTACTGTAAATGTGTATGTCTGATAACAGAATGTCAACTTATACCCATCACAGTTCTTAAGAGCCTAATTCTCAAAAT
Source organism: Schistosoma haematobium (assembly GCF_000699445.3). Taxonomy (NCBI): domain Eukaryota; kingdom Metazoa; phylum Platyhelminthes; class Trematoda; order Strigeidida; family Schistosomatidae; genus Schistosoma; species Schistosoma haematobium. The sequence goes on from NC_067197.1 coordinate 24,766,527, forward strand.
TATTCTCATATTATGGTGGGAGATCAATAAAATATACATGCAGATGTATACTAGAATTAAAATATTTAATATTATAGCTAAAAAGGAAACTAGTTTATAATATTGTAATCTTTATCTTCCTTTAAGTTTGATAAATATGCGTTTTTTTGTGAAGGCTAACTTAGTTAATAGATTTAAGCAAAATAAGTCATGTTAAATAATGATACGAATGAATGAAATCGGTGATTATTTTTGTTGCTACATACTGTAGTGATTGACTTTTACTTTATCATCAATATTGAATAGCAAAGTTACTTATAAAAATATAAATTAATCCCATACGTAATTCAGTCATAATTTATTTGGTTGAGCTCATTTTAGTGAAGTTCACATCAATGACATTATTCAAGTTAACTACTAATTTTAAACAAACTTTTTATGTACATATGGTATCCTTTAAACTATACTTCTAGTTGACATGAAATAATATAAAGATATTGAGGTTGAAAAAAGACTATTCAAGGCAACTAATAAAGACTAGTATTGATAGATTTATACGGCCCCTAAATGTTCTGGTACGGCCGAGAGTGGGGAGAGTCAGATCTCCCTCTCCAAATGCTCTCACATGAACACGTACATACAACCACTGACAAGGAAGTTCTACTCACTAAATTCTCGCAGCATTACTGTTGTTTTCGAAATTGAGAAGACGAAAAGTGAATGTCCGGTGCTTTAACTGAGTTCGCCGACATGGACAGCTCACCTAGGGGAGTTGGAAAACACTGATTCCAAACCATTGGTGCACATGGGCTCAAGGATCCTGAAGGACCAAACAGAGTATGAACCAATCATTGGTCACCGCTTATCGTGTTACTGCATCTCGTGACGTTGCTCCACTGTCTTGTGTATTGGACCTTTAGGTCGAAGGCTCCGAATGTGGCTCTTTAAGAAAACCACCTGCAATATCCCAGCTCTAACACAAATCGAATGACTTATGTGGTGCATATCTAATTAGTGCTACTTTTTTGTGAGTATTCAATAAATAAATAAATATAACTACAGAGTGTTACCTCCTATAATTAAACTTCATATAAACTATGTAAGTGTTTATCGTATTATTTCAAAGATATCAATCTATTGAGTCTTACTAATCTTCATGTCAAATGTAACGAGCAAAGGTATACATATTATACAGCTTACTTCAAGTTCTAGAAACTATTTACAGATAAGCTATCAACTATGTAAATACCGAACAATGTAGAAGCATTAACCATGTATGTACTCCAATATAATTATGCACTGAATAGCCTCATGTAAAAATGGATTACATAAATATTTCTGAGATGAAGCATAAACAAAGAAAAAAAGAGATTGTTATTGAAACCTCTCATATAGTAACATTTTACAATCTAATTAACCACTAAACTTGAAAATATTATTGTATAGTTCAGTAATAATCCGTACAATGATTGTTTTTACTAAAAACTCTTAACTTTGAGAAGAAATATCCTTCGAATATTTCGTAATTTTCTACAGATTGTTTAGAATAAACTAATTATAGGTGATGTGTAACATTTATTAAAATTTCTCAATGAACCAACATTCTACACTTTTATATATTTCTTCATAAATAGGTATGTCATAAAGCTTATACACAATTCAGTAATCTATGTAGACATAAACGTCTACATAAACGTTGCCGACAAAAACCAGATTGTTTATCATGTGGAAATGAATTTGCCAATACTTATTCATTATTAAAACATCAAGTTTTAACATCATGTGGTAATAATTCATTATATAAGAATCATACAAATAAAACTACTGATAACAATGATAGTAGTAATATGAATTATGCTAATAAAAATGTCAATTTAAATAATGATAACAATTTATGTAATGATAAAAAATCAATTTATCATACAAAATCTTGTATTGAATTAAAACAAAATGATGAAATAGATAACAAATGTAAAAATAGTAAATTGAACTCCATTGAATCACTTAATCCTTATAATAATTCAATGAAAACTAATATAAATAAAGAAACTTCACATATTCATAAACATAATACATTTTATAAAGATTGTAATGAATTAAAACAAATAAGAAAATATACAAAGAATTATAATCATTTAATAGAAACATTCACATCGAAACTTATTCATAACTCTTATGATGTTGAATCGATGCATTCAAATGAAATACATCTGAAGAGTAATGATATGAAGTATGAATATGAAAGAAATAACTATATGTAAGTTATCTTAAATGATTTTTCATGTTGTCCTCTACTAATTATTATTTGGATGCCGGCTCAGTGATCTGGTGGTTAAGCGCTTGCGCATGAGACTTATAGGTCCTGGGTTCGAATTCCGCGAGGTGGGGTCGCGAGTGTGCACTGTTGAAGAATCCAACAATAGGACGAAACGGCCGTCCAGAGCTCCCAGGTTTTCCATGGTGGTCTAGTTACAATTGACTCATGATCTTAACTATTGAAATTATTACTTGATTGATGAAAGTTTTTTAATTAAAAATCCTGATTTTAAGTTACTGATTTATGTAGTGTAATTTGAGGGTACTTTTCAATATGACTTGATAAGCAGTGGGTGTGGTATTAACTTACCGGTGATATCGGATGAGAAACGAATCATGTTGTCAAGTGACTAAAATTTAAAATGCAAATAATCGGAGTTTTATTCCCGAAATCAGCAAAGTACTTCCTGTTACTTTATGACTAAATAGATAAGACAGTTTAGTTTGATGTAAGAATTTATGTCTCATGGGTATTCAGAAACGTACAAGTTTTCTATGTTTAATCAGTATATCTGATCATTGTCAAATAATACAAATATTATTTATAATGAGCAGAGATGGACGGTGGCTAGCAGTGGAATCTGGGACGAAATGAGTGAATTTATCAAAAGATCTCGGCTCATTGGTTGGTAGGGATTGGACATCTAACTTCCAATAGTTTCTCAACTAATGTTGGTATTCGATAAATACTGATCAAGGTGCTACTCAATGAGTGTTAGAAATATGTGTACTGTGTTTTTCAATATGGGAGTAAAAAAGCTTTTGGTTTGTAATAAATGTTTAAGACTATCCAGACCTACAGTTAGTGGTGAAAAATATTAATCCCATTAAATGTAATCTACTTAAAGTGTTTATAATCTTAACAAATTAGCAATTGTTAGATGAAAAATGGTGGGCGGAAATTAGATTTGACTTAAACTGTGAGTTTCTTTCCTATTGTATTTAGAAATGGTTGGTATTTTGTTGATTTTTGGACTCTTTAGCCAATATAGCTACTACACTACTGCTTATGTCATCTGTGAGAATGAAATTTATTAATCGTGCAAGTAAACATTAAATTATTATACACTTTACTACTGACTTATTAACTTTATTGCTTGTTACATAGAAATTACTGGTTAATAGATCTTATGCATTATATCTGTTAACTTATCCATGCGTCTAGGTAATCTCCGTTTACTACCAATATATTTCCTATTATGAGTCAAATTACACTTAGATATACCAATCAACTGTTATTATAAAATAACCTAAGGAATCTTCAAGTTCTTCATTAGACGCTTCTCAAACTTATTTTGTAATTGACTGTAAATTTACACGAGTTTGGCTTTGATACACTAAGTAACATTGTGTTATATGACCTTAATTTCTGCTATATCTGAAGCCGATCATTAAATTCAATAAATTGTAAACTTATCAATAGTCTACATTCTAAGTCAGTTATTTAATACCTTAAATCTCAACTATTGAAATACAGGTTTGAACAATTGAGTGATATCTCTAGCTGTCAATCGACAAATATTTAACATAAGTTGTTTCAAAGATCTTATGATTAGCTACAAAGTTACTTTATATTATGCAAATAAATACTCTCCATTCAAGTTTGTTCCTGAATTTCATAAATAATGTTGATTTCTTCCCGCTTCAAATTAAACTTAAATAAATGTACAAGTACAATTAGAAACGTGACTGACTTATTATTGTAAACTGTGATTTAGACATGAAACTAAACGGTTTAATTCAATGAACTGGAAATATTAAACTGTATATCTTCTTCCTTTCTGCTTCATGTACAACTAATTAAATAAGTTCGCACCTATTTAATCATCCTATTTGTAATATAAGTTCAGATTCAGTATACTGGTTGATAATAAAATGTAAGTATAGTGATAGAATTCTTTGACTGATGCTAATCTAACTCACTATAATTAAATATATCTTTCTCATAAACCATTATTGTGCAACTTCATTTTTATTAATATATTTTATACTAATCAAGTTGTTATTTAGGTTATAGTTTAAGACAATACATACACCTTATTCTTTGCATTAAACTAAGTTTGGTAAAAACATAAATATCATGGTTAAGAAAATTGTAGCATTTCAAGTATTATTTATTTATTTATTTTAACACATAGATATTGGTACAAGGAGGTACCAAAGAGATATGCGCCACATAAATCATTCGATTTATGTGAGGGTTGTGATATTGCCCGGGTGCCTAAAACGAACCAGGTGGTTTTCTTAGGGAGCCACATCCGGAGCCTTCGACCTGAAAGTCTGATCCACAAGGCAGTGGAGCATCGTAAAGAGATGCAGTCCCATGGTAGCCGGTGACCAACAATTGGTTCATACTCTGTTTGTTCCTTCACGATCCTTGAGCCCATGTTCACCAATGGTTTGGAATCAGTGTTTTCCAACTCCCCTAGGTGAACTCACCGTGTCCACCGGCCCGGTCAAAGCACCGGACATTCGCTTTTCGTCCTTTCATTGTCGTAAACAACACCCCCGCCACGAGAAGGCAATGAGAAGGACTACCCCGGCAGAGGCTATATATGCGTGGCCATGTGAGAGAATTTGGAGTGGGTAAGCTGACTGTCCCCACTCTCGGCCGTATCAGGGTATTTGGGGGCATTTCAAGTATTACATAATGAACAATCAACTTTGAAATAAAAACATTTGAATATCCTTTAAGATATTACTTAAAGTCAATTTTTGAGTAATTCCTTTTTATTCGTTAAAATTTTAACATTTTATTACCTATTTAGAACAAATTATGGAAAAGATATCAAAACAGAGTCAATTCTATTAACACGTCATGATCATAAATTAGATAACGTTGAATTTAAGAAAATAAATAATACCTCAGATCCAATGGATTTATCTTATACAAGCAGTCATCAAAAAATAAACCTACAAAATTATTCTCATAGTCCTATCTCTAATAAAGGAAAATTTGAAGAACATTATGATTTTAATAATGATTCTGTCAAATCATTTATTAGCACAGATAAACAATTAATCAAATCAGATACAAATAGTAATACAATGACATTTATGAAAAATAATTTATATGATAATGAATTTCAATACCTTTATGGAATTGTAAATCTTGCAATGTGTACAGCTCAACAGTCTTTGATGAAATCTATGAATCATCAAAAACAACAAATTGAAGGATCTATTGAACATTTTAATCTTGAACAACATTCAAATGATGAACATTGTGTGAAAAATTTATCGTCTATGATTTCAACGAATGATCTAGGAAGATATTCATTTATTTCATCACATAATTACTTATATGAAAATTATTACACATGTAATGTTTGTCATAAAAAATTTCCACGTGCAGCTAATTTAAATCGACATATACGTACACATACAGGAGAACAACCATATCAATGTCCACATTGTGATCGACTTTTTAGTATTTCATCGAATATGCAAAGACATGTAAGGAATATACATAGTAGAAATAATTTATTCATTAAAGACAGTAAGTAACAGTTCTATGTGACTGTACAAAACAAACTATTTTCATTTCAATTTTAAGAAATCAGATTACTGTAATTATTGAGTAGGCTTTCAGTAACCACTATTGCATTTTATTTGTTAGCATCATTATGAACAGTATATTTTCCTCAAAATATCTTGTACAATTGCACATTATAAACAAATTTGATTATACATACTTAATATTGAATAAAGCATGAAATATTTCGTTAGTAACAATGAATGAATATTACAAGACCTACTGAATAATATCCAGTTTTATTCATAAATATGAAAATAAATGAACAAAAGTATATTATATATTTCCTTTTTAATCGTTCATTAGTTTTGTTTGAACTATCCATTTATACAAGTTGACATTCATTAGTAAGGGTAACCTGCTACCTCTTTACCAAGTTCTAATCCAGGTTACTTAGTTTCATATCATGTAACGTTGTCATTGAGCTATTGAAGCTGTAACCATTCTCTAATCAGTAAGAATTAGACAATCTTAAAACTACAAACTACCCATGAATTAATCAATGTGAATGTTTATAATGTTTTGAATTATTTGAATTATAGTACGAACTAAGAGTCCCAGAAATAACGCAACTGAATTAGAAAGTAAGGCACAAGCACAAACGGATGTATTGCATTTAGAATTCGAAATCGACCATTCAATAATCATTCAATAATTACAAAGGTATCATTAGTTCATTCAAACACCACATCCTCCACAGCTTGAATTGGAATAGAAGTGTTTGTAATCGGTTTTACTTCTTCTTCTTAAGTTCATCCTGAGTCTGTCCGACATTGTATTGGATAAAAACTTTGTAGTACCTAGAATGTGCTCATTAGTATTGGAATTAACAAACGAAATCGGAACAGACTCACCTGGAATTGTATACAATCAGCATGTCAGTTTTGTACTGAAATCATTAATATCTAGGATTTGAACATTATCCTCCCCCACGAAATAATGTTGGATCTTCATATCTCCAAGTTATGAATAATGTAGCTTCGCTTAAAACATATTCCTCACATTGATTAGAGTATACATTGGAAGTGGATTTGTGATAAGGATGAACAGCAGTTGATATGAAATAATCTGACTTGTAATCAGAATGGAGCTCATTTAATACTAGTGCTTCGCATTGAACAAGTTTCCCATAAGAAACAAATGCATTATGAAGACAAATAATATTTGGTATGACATCAAGCTTTGACTCTTCTGAAATAGTTTCCTCGAATTTTTTAAGAATGTCATTGCAGAGTAAAGGATCATTAGAAAAATTAGCATCTATCAAAACTACATCAGGTTTGCGATCATGACTAGGTTCATTCAACATATTTTCCTCAGATTTGTAAGAAATTTCATCAGAAATATGTGAATCATTAGGAAAACCATATCTGGTACAATAACATGAGAAATCTGATAAGTTGATTGACTAGAAACTGTTGTCTCTCAAAGATTATGAGTTTCACTTAACTCTGAACTGGTGTGTGACTCTACACTGTCTTTTGAAATCATTGATAAGGATAAATGATCATTAGGAACACTGAACTTAATAGAATCGGAATTACAAGAATTACAGCACAAACGAATGTATTGTATTTAGAATTCGAAATCGACCATTCAACAATTACAAAGGTATCATTAGTTCATTCAAACACCACAATATTTCATTCTTCCAGGTCATTTGAGGGTTGAATAACTCAGTAGTAACGTTTTAGACTGTGGAGATGAATGATATGAGTTCGAATCCCGTAAGGAGAATCACTTCTCTGAAGATTGAAAATGTTCTCTACTAACAAGTTCCGAATAGTCTTATACCTAGGTCCAGAGTTCCCTGTAGACTACCTTCAACCATCACATATCAAAGAATCAATGTATCCAATATCGAATAGCTTAGACTAGTGGTTACATCGTAGCACAATCGATAAAATTTGATCAGTATTCACCAGCGAACAAATATAAAATTGGTCACAATATAAGCATTAATGATTACTGAACACGAGGTCATGTATTATTTTAATAAAATAATGCTAAACTATTTATAAAAACATATCAGGTAATTCATATTTTGATAAAATGGCGCGTTTCTGATTACAATCATGTTACTTGTAATAGTACTTTCATTGGTTTGAAGTTCAATTAATTGTTTGATTCTCTTATTTTCAATTTAAGAATAAAGAAAGGAAATCGTTCATATAAACTAAATACCTATCAAGTAAAATCATAAGACTGGAAAAGTGTAATTTACACAGAATTCTAAGGAATTTAACAAAATACTCTTACTCATTATTCATGAATAGAAATAAATATGAGATAAAAGTCTCTATTCTATTAATAAAATTTATCCAAATAGAAAAATACAATGAGAGTGAAAATTTGAAAAAAATATCCCTGATATATATTCTAGTGAAATAATTGTCTAACTTAGATCGGTTCATGATCTTAATCAGAAAAGAAATATAGTTGGAAATTAAAAAAAGGATTCACAACACAAAATATTATTATTGACTTTACATTTAGTGAAGGACTAAATAAATAAATAAGAATTAACCATTATAAACGTATTTTAGGCTTTTACGTAACCGTCTAGATTAAAGAATCAAGATGTGTTCTGTTAACTTTAAGAAGGTAACTAAACGTAGGGAACATGCTAAAAAAACAGTAGGTGATAAATTATTGATTGTAGAATAGGTACTTTCTTATTGTTTTTGTTTCTTCTCAGATGGATCAATAATTATGAAACATTAATTGTAGTTTTCAACTTCAACTAAAGTTTGTCAAACATACACCTGTTCTAATGACTTGGTTCATGAAACTTGGTTAACTGATAGGCCCTGGGTTCGAATGTCGCGGGAGGCGGGATCGTGGATGAGCACTCTTGAGAAGTCCCATACTAGGATCAAACGGCCATCCAGTGCTCCCAGGTTTTCCATAGTGGTCTAGCTTCAATTGATTCATGATTTCAACTATTGAAATTTCTAAAAATCTCCACAAAAACCCTTCTGATACTAATCAACATATGCTCACTAGCGACTGGCTTCAAGAGGTATATCCTGGAGTTCTAGTGAGAAGCAGTGACCAGTGGGGCTCAACCGGGTCAGTTGTGAGATAACAACTCACTGATGTTTGTTTAGATTATTAATGAGAATTTTTTTACTTCAATATTTGACTTTATCCCAAACTAACTTCGTTCTTAAGAATTTCCATTTACATGCATATAGAGAAAACCACTAGAATCTCTTAAACTTTCATTTAATTTTCAATTATTTTCCATTTTCTTCAGTTCGAATTTTCATCATTTCAAGACAGATTAATCATAAATGACAGAATACAGAATATAAATTAGAAAATTTCAAACAAGAGTAACTTACAGTAACGGTAGAAAAAAAATAAGCATATTAAATCTTGTTTACGAAAACACACATTTCCCTGATTACTGATAACTCATTACTCTTTCTTATCTTAAACTAACAGGCAAAAAATACAGGTTGTCAGGAAGATACTTTCATTCGTTATAAATGAAGTATTAGTGTATGAAAATATGGTTATTCTACAAAAGAAATACTTAATAATGTCAACTTTATAGGATGTTTAACAAAGTATTACATAAGATTAGATGGTGGTTGGAGGTAGTCAACAGGAAACCCTGGACCCGGGTTTCGTGCTACTTGGCACTCGTCAGCAAGGTGTACCTGTAATCTTGAGGGAACTGGTGCTCCCTGGCGGATTCGATCTCGTGTCACCCAGCTTCACAGTCAGAAGAATAAAATTCACCTTTCTTTTAACATTTTACACTTTAATTAGTGGACGTATATAAATGGCATCCATTTTATTGAACAATATTGTTTTACTTATTCCTTCTGCCTGTCATGCATTTTAACTTTTATTCAAGTCTTTTTTAACCGCACTTTATGTTCTTCGGTCTCCCTCGTCTGAGCTTTTATTATGTGGCTTCGGTTAAAGATTCATCTTTCACTATTAAATTTTACTGTTGCATGTCGCCGGACTATTGACAATAAAGTTGTGCTTGTTCAGTGCATGACTGTTAACATTTGACTGTTTGTTTGGAAAGATTTTTCGGATCCTTGCAGAAATATATCTGATCCCATCCTGTTGGGAATGTTTTTTCTTGATCCTCAAGTATCGGACTCTTGTTTATCAACCTTTCCTTTTCTTGTTTAGCACGTTAGTTTGAGTTAGGGAAACCCTTGACTATGTAGCACAGGCTGCACCGTCTGAGGTATTTTGTAATTTTGATATAATATTTGTCAATCGTATACGAAAGTTTCAAACATTCACTATGTTCACAAAGTATAGCTTTAACCGCGAAAAATAATGAATGTTTCGAATCATCAATTACCTTTGAATCTCTTTCTAAAGCATTTCATCTAACCAACCAATACCAATACTGACCTAAATATTATATACCATTAGACAATAGAAGAGAATAGTTACCATACTTTACTAAAACATTTAAAAACGTTCGTACTTCTACTTTTCCCTAAACATTAAGGTGACTCAAAATGATGGACAAATTTCTTGTTTTGACAGTTTCATTACTGTAAAATTACATTCAAATAATCAAACTAACTAGCAATATTTCTGATCATGAAGACATTTTTAGTGACACAGAACATGACTTGTTTATCAAACACTTTTTATTTATTATTTTAAATGTCATGTTTTGTGTTTTAAAGATAAAGACAAAGATGGATATGATGAAGTTGGTAATGATGTTGTTCTTCATATGTCTTTCTTGTAAAGCTAACCGCATTTTTAAAACATTTGACTTAAGTTCGCTAAACTAAATAGCTAATTAGTGGCGAATTCCTGCTTTGAGATAACAATGAAGAAGACAGTTTTGTGTTAAGAGGGTTCTAGGTTAAAATTATTGAACTCAAGTTATTGGGACCAATTGTCAAAAAGTGAAAAGCCGCTGAAAAAATAAAACAAAGTGATTTAACTAATTGTTTTAAGAAGAATGTGAAGGAAAAAGGGCTGGGTAATAATGAATGAAGTCAGATATCGAGATAAATATAGGATGTATTCTTCGGAAGTGGTATGTTCTTTGATCAATACTGTTTGGTCCTAATATTTTCATTGTCTTTCATGATGACATCACGTGTGATTTGTACTAATTGATGATTCTTATGTACATTGCTCCGTTACCGATTTAAATTCTAAATACATCAGCTTCGGCTGTGATTGCAGAGTTCTTTTGTGGAGGCCTGATATTTAATCGTCATTTAGATCAAACGATGTTGTCGAAAGGGCTCTCCACTTTAGTGGCCCGTTGATCTGACTCCAATTGGATCGTATGAATGTTTGTTGTCACCTATCCTCGTATCCAATCATCGACTTAAATCACGTTGATCAATAACAGAATTTAGAAAAGTCAATTAACAAGAATGGCCTTTGAATACATATATTTTGTATGTAAAGTGAATGTAATAGAACAAAGCAAAATGACACGCAGTGGGGATGGCGGGTAAGCCAACTCGTTTTTAGCCAGATGTTACTCAATATTTATAGGTAGACAAACTAAACTACAGACATGTGATATGAAGTGTACACACATATACGCTCATATAAAAACAGTCAATACTGATAAGCGAATAATTAACAAGGTCAACATATGACTCAAGTAGAATGAATATATTGGGCTGTCGGAAAGTTAGAATAAAGTATATGGGCTTAACATGATAACTGACACTACAGTCCTCTCTTACTTGAATACTGTTCCATGTGTATTTATTAGAGTACAAATCGGACAGTAATGGATATTACCAGTTAACATACAGAATTCTATTACCGTTGATTATCAAACACTATCAAGACGCACCTCAGTTAGAGGTAAGCTATTAGATTTTTTCTATTGTAATTAGCTGTTTTTTAAATTTTGATAATAGACCCAGTCCCGAAACGGTGGATTTGTCATAGTGTAATTACCTAATCTGTAAGATCTTACATGACTCGACTAGTAGTGTTCGAAAAAAGAGCCTTCACAAGGTTTATGTACTTCTAAGGTACGCCTTTCAATGACAGACACTGCCATAGAATCCAGAGGTCTACGGATTCAAATGTTGCTTTTAAGTCAAGAAAGACCACCATTGTCGGACGCCGATAAGCATGCCTGTGTTCTAGAACCTGGCAAATGGTGAATATGTGGTCAGTGCAGCCACATCAGGTTCTGAAGCCAGCCTGATTTTCTCGTGTTTGCAGTTCACGAGTCTTAGTTAGGCGCCCAATAGTTATTAAGGCTAATACTTTAGATGCTACGTAAGTCAAACTAACCCCTCTATAACATTGTTTGTGAAAATTATATTTGCAATAATCTAAGGGACTGGAATTTAATTAATTCCAACGTTCGGTCTAACAAACTCGTCTGAACGTTTCCACGGTAATACTCAGAACTATTTTTGTCAAACTGTTAGTTCTAATATTGACGAATACTCGTACAGATAATCCCTCTATGGTTGTCACATGATGGTTCTGATCATCTCTTATATATCGGGACAAAAGGTGATTAGGACCAGTCAGATGGGATTACATCCAACCCCCAGATCTTAGCTAAATATTAGTCAACTTAACCGCTAAAATTAGACCACTATACTTAAAGACCTCTGAAGCCAATCTATCTGCTCTTCATCGTTTCAGATTAACTATAGCCTTTTGAACTTCAGACAGAGTTGGAGAACTTGCTTCAATGTTCCATTCACACTGTCTGGGAATGGTGGGTAGTTGTAGAGTAGCTGAAGGCCAGCTGAACTGCTCCTTAGTGTTCCACCCAACGTTCTAAACGTCTGGACTGGGAGCAGATGGGATTGTCGTTATTTTCCGAGATGGTCTCACTTACACTTGACCTTTTAGTTTCAGTTTCTTTTGTGAGTCTGAAGAGCTGTCTTGTGTATCCTATAGCCGCCGCCTTTTCCATCTCTTTTGCATTCAATGCCCATTGAAGTCGCATCACTGTTTGCACATACTCGTCGTATTGTTCCAATCATATTTAGTACTCCTGAATAACAGATTTGGGATGAGGATAGAACAATACATTAATTGTGAATAGTAATAAATATCCATCCGAATATAAGTAAATTTCAAAAAGGTAAGCGTTTGAAAAACTGGTCTTGTCTAGTTATTGATGATTCTTAAGTTAAAACTGTCGACTCTTCTCTCAACTAGCATCGCGAAGTGTTCACCATATTTTTCAATAATGTTTTTTGTGTATTGTTTGGCTTCGCCGAATCCATATATACTGTTTGCTTCCTATTAATTCATTTGTTGATTGTGATTGCAACATCACTGACTTCAGATTTTCTTTTTCTTTTGACGACAATCTCCTGGTCCATGGATCACAAACCATCCATGAGCTACTATAAGCATGATTGTGAACCATCTTGTATGATTTGACGATATATCATTTCTCTTCCAATTTTACGCTGATATTAATGCTTTAGGTAGTTATTTTTTATGTTTTTTAGTGCAACAAAAGATGACTTCAATATGTAAAAGCCTATTACTCATGTAACGCACGTAAGTGAAGTACGGAATGACCGCCTCCCGTCAGGCTGTTCAAGGTCGTTAAAACGAAACGGCGGGCAGCTTTGAAAGGGTCTGACATTTTTCTCACGTCCTCGTTTCTACAGAACCATTATATAATTGCTAGAATCTCACCACTTAAGTATTTCAAATAGATGCATGCAAGATACATCATGGGCCAGTTCAGTGGGGTGCTTTCACAATCTGTATTGTTGGTGAATGGATATGACTAAGTTCCTAAGGTTATTTAAATTTTGGCAGTTAGTCATCTGTGATGAAGATGAGTTCATTTTAGCCAGCAATATTTTACTAGCATCATAACTTCTAAGCAGACGAGTAAGTCCAAAATGAGGATTGTTTTCATGAGAATACACGTTGTTGTGGTGGTCGGTATTCGATAAAATCCTTAAACTTCGTATACAGCTCGTCTTGATAACCGTTCTATATAACGTCCCAACGGTATATTAATCAGAAGACAAATACGAAGTGTTGATTACGTTTATTACGAGAGCACACACATATATCCAAATGTACAGATGCGTTAAACAAGCATAGAAGAGTTGTGCCGAAAGGCAAGCAAGCGAGCGAGAGCCATAGCAAGAGCGAGACAAAAGCGCGTGAGTGAGTGAGTATGAATAACATGGACATATACGTAGCATGTGAAATGAATGAGTAATCGAATCAAATAATCAGTTAGTAGTAAGACTAGCAGAGTGAATAAATGCGTAGGCCGTAAGCAATATTCAAGCATACGTATTTCATACAAGCACAAAATAATAAGGGTATAATAAGTTGTTATAGTGCGGATGACTTTGTCCGCTAAATGAGTTAGCAAAAGGGCTTAGTTGCGTTAGATGAGACTAAACTCATTTGCACGTGAGTCACTATAATGTCAACCACTTAATAAATTAGATCAACCACGAAACGACTGGAGAGATGTGATGATATCAGATATACGTCATCTGTTATGTCTTGATTTTATTCAAATTAGGCCTACGGTAATTTCTTGTTGCGACTGATTGAAAGTAACGTAACCTTCATTATATGGCAACTAACATACATACAGTTTAAATAAGATACCTGGCGATCGATTTTCAAAGAAGGGCACGAGCGCATAGGAATTTTGATCTAAAATGGTATTGAGCGTAAAGTAAAACAACTCTGTATGCGTTATATCCATGCTTGTGCATACATCACATAAAAAGCTAGATGAGCAGAGATGAGAGCAGGTAGGAACGAATGAAAAAAGTATTAGGATATTATTAAGTTCACAATGAAAATAAAATAGAAGGGTGCAAGTTTTATGGGGAAAAATTTATATACGTTCATCGCCCGAGGCAGATGAACTCATGGTATGTGAAATGACTACTGGAAAAGGAGCTGTAGTTCCTAAAACCAAAATGTATTCAAAACATGTGGATAAGCAAGAGGAGTAAATTAATGAACCATTAGCTCGAAACATTCATTCAAACCTACTAGATCTATAGTGGCATTGGACAATAGCCACACAATCCACAAAGCTGTGAACACGAGACTACTCAGAAAATAGATATTCAATATTTAACTCGGGGAAATACCTAACAATGGAGAAGGCGCGAACAATGAATTGAATGGACTGGAGTCGATCGAGTGGCATGGCTCGGCCATGCAGGCGTGGTCTCTGGCGAATGTTACCCTATATGTTCTATTCATATTAAATATATTGTTCTTTCTCTAGCCTAACCTTGTTCTACATAATGTATTGGTAATTGATACGATACAGTGAGTTGGTGTAGTCGATGGTGTGACTTCCACGTAAGATCTTATAGATTAGGCAGTTATATCATGACAAATCTACAAATTTAGGATTAGGTCTATTATTAGAGCAGTACTAATATCATAGTAGACCATAATTCTACATTGGTGAGCCCAACTAAAGAAACGCAACCTATTATTGTCAATCTTATTTCCATTCTAAATTTCTTGATCTATTTTGTATTTATGTTAACCCAATATTCTAACAGTCCTGATTAATGCTCACATGTATTATCGTAATGTTATATTGGTTAGTTCTCATGACATACTAGCTCAATCGATAATAAAAACTGGTCGTCTATATTAACTAATTAGCTTTGATGATTCGTTAACAAGCTTTGATAGCATTTACATGCTTCAGCGACATAGACTTGTTTAAACATCAAACTCTAGCAAAGATGACCTGTAAATAAAGCAAATATACATTGACTAACAATGCAGCAAGGACTAAATAGTTACCTGGACCTAATTAACAGTGTTCCTTATCTTATCACCTCATCCTGTTTTAAACTATGCACTATCCTGTAATATCTTTTCTTCCGACCACTGCCTGCCTAATTTCAAAGTTTCGAGTTCCATTGCCAAACAACAAGGATGACAGTTCTCTAAAAACATACGGTGAGTTTCAGCCATAAGTTTTCTGCAATCATAAGGTCATTTTAGATGGCTCGTTCAGTGGTGACCGCACAATTATCTGGATTCATTCGGTTGTTCTGATCCGAGCGAGTGGCAAAAACGTCAACAGCATCAAGCACCCTGGGATTAATTGCCATACTGCATGTTTTATTCTGGATACCTTTGGATCATTACTACTCCTGACGAATGGCGTTATATATGTCGTCCACTGAATAATCTAATTTTCAAAAATAACCCAGGCGAGTTCAACTATTTTACTTAATGATTTTTTTTTACTTAACATGTATATGTTTTCCGGTTCCTTTTGCTTTATATTTGTAAATGTCCCTAGGCTAAATGCAGTAACTTCTTATGGAATGTTTATAACGCGTCATATTCCTGCCTGAAGTTTCACAAGCAGTCTAAACTTTGAAACTATTTTCTGGTCATGTTCATTATTTTTAAATCGTCATATACGTCAACAACCTGCATGTTAACCTGGCCCATACATACGTTACACTATATCTCCATGTCTTCTAAATTTAGAAATCATCTGGATCGCCTTTAACGTGTATAAATAAACCCATCATAGTCGTTGTTGCTAATCGTATTTGGGTTTATGGATTGGTTTATCATAGTAGCAGCCTAAAGTGCAGACATAGTTTAGATAATTAGATTACAAATTTAGGTACTATCAACGGCACTAGTCAAATAACTAAATCCCCAGGTCGCTGTTGACTAAACAAACGTTTAAAATCAAAACTCCGTAGCCTACTAAAATTACCTCTAAACGAATATTTCTGAATTGAAAATTATAATATAATTAGGCGTCTCGGATTCTGTAACACTACAAATTTCTGATAATTTCGAATCACATAAAGCAAAAATACCTATTTTTCCACTGGCTAATCCTCAATCAACACTATAACTAGTTTAACATAATAGTTTCAGGATATCGTCATAAAGCATTGTCATGACTTGACAATCACGTAATATGATTGATAAAATTAATGAAACTATTAACGAAATCGGTCAGCAAATTGACTTATAATTATCACTAGTGTTGTTTTTCTTTTATCTTCATTCACTACAGATGATTACAGTATGTTTCTCTATCAGTTGTTCATTCAGTAAATATCTCAAAACCTTGTCAGTCTAATTGATGGTTTAGCGACACAATCATGCATGCAAATAATCAGTATAAGCAGTCGAGCAAATCTCCTGCAAACTGAAAACATCAATGTCGAATTTACCACAACACTGACTGAGGTTCAAGCCATTATCATAGACATGAGTTGGGAGTGTACTCCCCTTGGTTACAACTTATGTACTCCCTGATAATCACATGAGCATCACTCACGGTTAATCATCTTGTAAAAACGTATTTGGCCGAGTACATCTTACAGCACCACATCACTTAGTAATGTGACACAGGCTTAACTGATTTCAGTAACTTATAATCACCATATCTCATTTAAATCGTATTCTGCCCGTATACGTGCAACTAACTTGTATGCCCATCAGCCGGCAAGTATAAATATAAATAAATAGTCTATCGCAGATCAGAACATTGAGTCTAGAGCATGTCTCTTACGAACACACTCATGTTTAACGATTTTTCCTAGCTATCTGTCCAAAACTCATATAATTATCACTCATGTATTTAAATTTTATTTTGATAACCATTCATGTGTATTAGTAGTATTACTAAATCCTATCACGGTCAAGTAAAAATGAGGTTGAGAAAATCTCCCCGTAACTGAATAAACCGTATCAAACTAACTGGAACACTAGTTGGAATTCTTCTCCACGGTATACTTTTGTTCCTTCAGTTAGCCTACTAATACAGATGCAATTGGAATTCAACTCATATGGACAACTTACCGGCATAATCGTTATCTGATTTCATAATTTAAACCAAAACTAATACCAATATTAACATTTCTACAATATTCATTATTTTAATATTTCTAAACACAAAATAATTACTACCTGTAAGTTAAGTTATTAACACGCATTGTTTTATTATTATTATTGTAATCCCATTTTTTATAGTTCAAATAATCTTCAACCAAATTTTCATTTTAAGCGTGTTAATCATGAAAGCAGATATTTTAAGATTATTACATGTATTTCCCGACCAGATGCTGCCGTCTTTTTTATTTATCTTTCAGCTTATCAATACCCAGAGGATCCTTATTATCCTTGGTAACCTCCGGCGCGCGACGATCCCATCCAATTCGGTATCGAACCAACATCACGTTGATTCTGGTGGGAGAGTAGTGTAGTGGCACTGGACAATAGCCACACAATCCACAAAGCTGTGAACACGAGACTACTCAGAAAATAGATATTCAATATTTAACTCGGGGAAATACCTAACAATGGAGAAGGCGCGAACAATGAATTGAATGGACTGGAGTCGATCGAGTGGCATGGCTCGGCCATGCAGGCGTGGTCTCTGGCGAATGTTACCCTATATCTTCTATTCATATTAAATATATTGTTCTTTCTCTAGCCTAACCTTGTTCTACATCATATATTGGTAATTGATACGGTACAGTGAGTTGGTGTAGTCGATGGTGTGACTTCCACGTAAGATCTTATAGATTAGGCAGTTATATCATGACAAATCTACAAATTTAGGATTAGGTCTATTATTAGAGCAGTACTAATATCATAGTAGACCATAATTCTACAGATCAGCACAGACACTAAATGCTTCGTAGGCTATTTGTATCGCGGATCGATCAGACTTTGCGGTTTATGCGGAGAATTAAGTGGTTGAAATAAAGCTATCTAGGGTCCACTGATATTTCTACTGTCAAGTCAACTAAGAAACTGACGTACTGGGGAAAAAATTTGCGCTATAGTCACTTCTGTCATCTAGAATCGTTTCTCATTGATAGACGCCACAGTGACTAAACTAAACTCTATTATCTATGTATATAAATAATGTTGCTGAACTGTAAATACAGTTTGAAATTCCACTGTAGACAAAGCACACTAGATTTTACAAGGCTGGCAGTTTATCTATTGTTTTCTGACTATATTTTCGAAATTTTCCATCACCAATGCAGATGATGTATTAGATAGTTATGGTCTTATACAATTAGGCAGCAATACTATGACTATCCGACTTATGTTGAAATCACGCTACGACGTTAGTCCTTTAAATGAACTTCCGTTGGTGTATCTGCGTGCTGTGCAGAACAGAAATGTATTTATTAAGGTAAGGTAATGTTGGAAAAAAGTAGGGAAGTACACCATAGAACCAATCTCCAATCGATGACGCTCACTATACTATACAAAGTCAGTTTTTCATCTCAAGAACAAAAATGTACAGAGGTGTTTGCAAATCTAACATCTAAATAGATCTATCAAGATACCACTTTTGGTGATGGTTTTATCATCATGCTTCAGCTTGAGATTATTACTGCCTCTAGAATAACGAAAGATAAATAGCAATCATTAAGTGCAAACTTGAAAAAGGTCACATAGACATTCAATTTTTTAAAATCCAAAATCTAACGGCTAATGTGCAACTAATTAACGATGGTTTGTCATTAAATTATTGATTCGACTTAAAATAACTGTCGAATTCACAAAAACATGTTCGGAAAAGTGTCTGAATTATCATGTTTAGGTATTTGTAAAGGCCTTCAATCATAAATTTTTGTTGAGACGGCAGAGCGAAATAGACAATTCTTTCACGTTGAAGAAAGATATTGAATAATGAATCGAATGAGGTCATCGATAATGCCTCACACTAATATTGTATTATTTTGAATTGCAGTCGTCATCCATGTACAAAAGAAGTTTACGAGGCTCGTTGAGTCAGTCATCCTATACAGAACCAGTAATAAACCTAAGAAGTCCAGACAAACTCCATGATCGAACTCACTCGAAGGTAAACCAGTTGATCTTCCTGCAATGATAAATAATATTCTGGTTAAATAACTAAGTGCAGTGTTTTGAAGTAATTTTAAAGTCACTCCGGTTTAATGAAGATCAAATACTAGTTGAAAACCCTTATTCCACGGGTATTTTATTCGTTCTAGGCTTTTATATTCGCCTTCTATATCCTCTGAGATATCTCTATATAATGAGAAGAAAAAGAGAGAATATGCTCTGTTCAAAATCATTCCTTAATATTCCTTACATCAAAATCAGATCACGTCTCAATCTGCGAAAGGACAGAGTAAAGAGGTCCGGCTTTTCAATCGACTCTTGGCATGGTAAACTTCGGAGTTCTGGAATTGCATAGACAGGTGCCCTCTATACATGTTCCAGGATATTCGAGTCACTTCATTCATCTTAAGAAAAAAATATTTATAAGCCTTTGATGCCTGGACCTCTTAAATACGTTCACTAGAAATGACTAACAAAATAAAAGTTGACCTGTCAATTTTAGCGTACAGGCAAAGCAAGAACATGAATGATCGTGTTTTGGTTTTTCTGGACATATTTACTTCCCATTCGAATACATGGGCTTCACAAGCTGTGCACTGGTCCTATTCTACATAGCTGATACTTCAAAGTTTTTTGCTTGTGTTATTATGATCAGTTACTTCGAGTCGTATGACCTTTTCTGCGTCATTGCGTCTTTAAGCACGATAATAATTCTTTTATAAATAGCCTGAGTTTTCGGAAACTGAATCAACGATATTTTTGATTTCGAAACCTTTGAACTTTGTGATGCGACATTTCGTATTCAATAATGACAGGAAAACAGAATTTCGCATTATGTTTCGTAGGCTTTGAATTAGTTGTAAGCTCCATGAAGAGACTAAAGCGGCAGCTTACTTTTCGGCGGAGTTAACCGCTACTACAGCCAAATTTCAGTTGGCGAATATGTTACTCAAAACAAATGTAAACCACAATCGTTTAAAAGTTAATTCTTGTCTGACGGACATCCAACTCAGCTTTTAGTTAAGTTAAATGATACATATGCATACAAAAGCTTGGTCTACCAAGAAACATTTACTTTTTTAAGCTTACGATGGCAGTAACATGGTTATGGGAAAAACACGATAAGGTAAGTAAGTTGCACATCAGTAATCAAGATCTGTTACGAGGAACTTAAATCCTACTTCATTAACTTGTATGTCACTGCCTTTTTATCAAAAACTGAATGCGTTTTAATTTTGAGTTTGCTTATTATCGTCCTTGGTTCACTTTCATGTTCTTGCCTTTACTTGCGAATAAAGATTTGAACCGTTTTAAAGCACAAAATTTCAAACTAATGCACTATTAGACAAGCCTCAAAGCTTCGTTGTTTGCCTTCATCTGCACAAAAAGAATACGAATTGTCTTTATAAAACAAGTAGCTGTTAAAATCACCATCTCTACTTTAAACACAAGGATTAGGGGTTTAACTTGTTATCGCCAGTGAAAAATAAATCTTCCTTCATGGTGTGTGAAAAAATGTAACAGTGAAAATTTTTATCATTTTTTTATTCATAAGACTCAATTCTCAAGTTTTTGCTACCCATATTCAGAAAATTCGTGTATAAACTCACAGTTATGTCGCTAACTTTACTTTTCATTAAAATGTGATTTATACAGAATATTTAGATGTATATTTTTTCTTATTTTTGAGACATATCTGTGAACTGTATTCTTTTTGGTAATCATATAGAAGCATAATCGTTATCACAAAAGTAGAAGCGCTTCAAACCATGATTCTTCACTTAGTGTTGTTAGTGACAAAAGAGCTCGTGATTCAAAATTGGAGCTAGTCGAAGACTTTGAAGATGATGAGACGAATAAGTTTCATTTAAAAAGTACTCACACTTGTGAAAATCCAACAGTTAGTAAAACGTCTGCTCAAAATAACCCTTTGTTATCTCATGATCGAGAAACCTTTGGATACGAGCCGTTCAATATATCCAACTCGACTCCTAATTTGGGCCACCTCTATTCACACGTACCTCGACATCGGACAAATCAAACTTTAATTACCGAACCTGAAGAATATGACCAATATGTATCCGACGATTCACAGATACAGCAGTTGCTTCCTGACACAGTCCAATCCATGCCATGTTCGCCTAGAGTCAATGAACTCCTTGAGGGTCAATGTGTCATCGACCCCAGCTTTACTAATTCTGAACATTTTGGACACATTTACCAACCAAATACAAATCTCAACATACATGAGTTCTACGAATGTCAGCTAAATAAACAGCTAACAAAGTTGAGTATGCTTCACGCTCAACAATTAAATATTCAGGTTTTGTTAGAGCGTGAATGGCTGAAATTGCACAAGGTTAGTTAATAGACATTGTTTATTCTTAGGTAAAATCATAGGTTTTTCTTGGTACCAGTAGAAATTTTGCAAAAACGTCACATAAAAACATAGATGATGAATAATAGTGTTGGTTATCGGTGTCTTATATTTATTATCTACAACACCGGTAGAATCTGTTAGACTTCAGTCTCTTACATACCCCCACAAAAATAGGTTCATTCGGATCATTTATAAATATTTTCAAGATTTTCAGTTAAACAATTACTATCAACTTTTAAACAGTTTACCAAAAATAATAATAGACAATAGCTGACGACTGAAACATTGTTTTTGGTTGAAATACCATCAAGGTTAACCGTTATTTAGTGATGTTAGATAACTTTACAATATACGTTGTTTGTTTGTAAGTTTAAGCAAAGACGTTTTAGATGTTTGATTGTGTAAAACTTTTATATATATGTACGCCCATTGCTTTGCATCTTTCGATTATCGCGATTAAAGATCCAGGAGATGTGATGCTTATTCTACGTTAACATCCCTATTTGATTTACAGGTCGTGCTTAAAATTATATATATGGGTTATCTGAGGGACTTATAAGTTTTGTAAACTTTTCCAAATTCGGTGATGTTATACACCGAAGTACTAAAAACCAACAGCTAACTTTAGTCAGAGTTACCTTCTACTTGCACGAATGTTGATGTTATTCATCCATTGAAAATAAAATCTTGCTGTTTTTAAATGTAAAGCGACTAGTTTCAAAAAGCCAATTCTTAGTGACAAATTTTCCATATTAGTCCACGCGATTGTAGAACTAGTTATCTGGATTCCAACCACAAAAACGTTTTTGACCTTAATTGACTCCATGTTCCAGTTTTACCATTCGAAACTGAAGATAATTAAAAATGGGAAACTCTAATCGAAAGCATAAAGGTTTATTTTATGTTGCACCATTGATAACTGTTGTTGAATAAGTTATCCGTCAAATAGCTCCAAAACGTTTTGTTTCGTTGACCTGACTCATGCTTCAATTTTATTATATTGGAAGAGAATAAACTTTAAAGAGGTTGGAATATTCACAAATATGCATATATCTGGATGAATATATGTTAAAATCAGTATCATAATAAAACTAATGTTTTTGGTAAAATCATCTGGTATCATATTACTCTTTTTGTTCTCTTACTTAATAAATGAAATTTTATTGTCGTAAAATAAAACTACAAACAAATTCTTAGTATAGACGACGAGACATCGCTATTTGTGCTTATTCGTTTGTTGTAGTTAACAAATGTTGTCAATTTAGATATTTCAACTTGATCCCATGAAGTGTAATGTCGAATTCAGTTGCACGTGTTTTCTTCCAAATGTTATTTAGTGTTCTTTAAAATCATGATATTCAACATGGAAAATCGTTTCATTTGTAAATAATCTTCAAGTGACAAGTCCGGTTATTGGCAAACATATACTTTTGCTTAACTAAGTATTCTTTTTTTATTGTGACTTCATAGATAATATGAAAATTTTTACACTGTAGCAAGATCAACTACTGGTCACTGAATATAGATTTTCATTCTCTATTAAAATGAGATAGATGACTGGTTCTTTCTGCTTTAAAATGGTTTCTTAGTTGATGTCACTATGATTGTATTCAAGTATGACAAGATTTTATCTCCCTGATTGTTTTTTGATAACACAATCAAGTAATGTTCAGTCTGGTATAAAAATAACTGCTAATATCATAAAAATATGTTTCTTTTTGTAGGGCATATAATCGTTTGTGGTATAAACCTAATGAGTAGAATTTTTAAAGTCAATGTTAGTATAACTGTCAGAAGGCTTTGTGGTTCTCTTTCATGAAACCTGATTCTTTAGAGAAATCGTCATTCTGTCAGTTGATATAAATTTTGCTCTTTAAAGTTAAGGCGTATCATGTACATTAACTTTTTCAGTGTTTGACAACCCGTTATTGTTTTAACAGTACAAGTAGCCTTCGAAATTAGTTGCGTAGCTTTACGTCAGTTATCAAAATTGAATTTTTTTCTTGAAGTAGTTAAGGAAGCAAAACACTACAAGTTAATCAGTCTGAAACACTTTTTGTGATGAAATATATCGCCTGTCGACGATTGGTGGAATGTCGTGGACTCACGTTTCATCCTGATTATTATTAGTTTGGAGTGTCGTTGAAGAATTAGGACAGGATCTAACAAATGTCATGACTAAATCCATTATTACCGACCATTTTTGACAAGAAGTTTCTTTTATATCATTACTGCTTTCATTACAGTCGGTCTCCAAGTAAAGATTAATATGGTGTTTATCAGTATAGGGATTGTGGAGATTATTAATTTCTTTGATTGAGATCATGAACCAATTGATGTTAGACCACCGTTGGAAACCTGGAAGCACTGAACGGCCGTTTCGTCCTATTGTCGGACTCCTTAGCAGTGCGCATCCACGATCTCTCTCGCAGGATTCGAATCCAGGGCCTTCAGTCTCGCGCGCGAACGCTTAACCTACTGAACCACTGGGGCGGCATCCAACGGTGTTAGTGTCTAACATCAACCAATCCACGAGATTGCGCGACCAACTTCCATTATACTAAGGTAGATACCTGTCTCTACCCGACATGGATTAGCGTTCGCGCGCGAGACTGAAGGCCCTGGATTCGAATCCCGCTAGTGGGATCGTGGATGCGCATTGCCGAGGAGTCCCATAATAGGACGAAACGGCCGTCCAGTGCTTCCAGGTTTCCAACGGTGGTCTAACATCAATTGGTTCATGATCTCAATCAAAGTAATATGGTGTTTGTTGGTTTTCAAGCCTGATTCAGTTCTATAAACTTAGTTCTCAGTGAGAATCAACACCAAGATCAATGTTATGTGACGTCAGCTCATCATTCTGTTTTTTTAATATCAATAAATGGTCTTTAAGCAAAATAATTTGTTTTTAAGAATTTACATTATGTCTTATGGATTAAGTAACTTAAATTCCTTAATTCTTACAACATTCGTTGCATAATAATGCATAATATTTAAACTTCAGAGTGTATGTTACAGTTATATAATAGTGTTGTGACTTCATAAGGACGCTGACATGAATGACTACTTATTCACACCCCCAGTAAAAGTGCTACTTACAACTTGTCATAACTGAACAATAGCTGGCACGGCTCTGTTTTCTGAAGAAGCCAATACTGTAGATGAGGATCAGTCATACATCATAAATGAATCAACCACCGGTCAGCAACTATAACACGATACATTGATTTGTTTATCTGGTCAGTAATCACACATTAAAATAGACAGTACTTGACATAACGTACTCAACAACTTGATCCATGTATGGAGTTTGAGATATCGGCTGATTAAATTGCTCCAATAAACAAATATAACTAAATTACTGAGTTAAATATTGATCCAACTATAAAGTAAAGTGACATGATGTCATTCGTAAGACGTAATATATATCAGCCAGTCTTGAGTGCTGTTAGAAATATGAGGGCGGTTACCACTTACCGGTTGCCCACACCGTGGAAAAGTTCTTCTAGAGGTACCTCAAAGGAAAATTGGTTTAGAGGTGGTCTTAGTGACCTGATAGCGTAACCGCAGTGCCCAAAGGACAACTGCTTGAGGTCGGTCACACACGACATTTTTGTGGGTAATTTTCGTGTTAGCTCCGTACTTGTTGAGACCTTACCACAGGAGATGGATATCCGTGGGAAAAGGCGAGGTGCGTGTTTTTAGGGTCGACCTTTTCTAACCCCACCGCTTCTTGTGAGACGGCAGCATCGTCTTTATGCTGGTTGTCTGAAGGAAACACCTTACTGCCGCCACACCTTTGTACAGTCAGCAGTACGACTTCACCCTCAGACCTTGGGTTTGCTTCTTTTAGTCTAACCGCTCTTCAAACAACCTTGAGGAACGAGTGTTTCAGCCGTTATGGCTCGATTGGTTCATCACGATAGGCAAGCCCCGACCACGACATCAAGGCAGCTACAACGATCGAGAGGTTATATATATATATATATATATATATATATATATATATATATATATATATAGAGAGAGAGAGAGAGAGAGAGAGAGATAGATAGATAGATAGATAGATAGATAGATAGATAGATAGATAGATAGATAGATAGATAGATAGATAGATAGATAGATAGATAGATAGATAGATAGATAGATAGATAGATAGATAGATAGATAGATAGATAGATAGATAGATAGATAGATAGATAGATAGATAGATAGATAGATAGATAGATAGATAGATAGATAGATAGATAGATAGATAGATAGATAGATAGATAGATAGATAGATAGATAGATAGATAGATAGATAGATAGATAGATAGATAGATAGATAGATAGATAGATAGATAGATAGATAGATAGATAGATAGATAGATAGATAGATAGATAGATAGATAGATAGATAGATAAAAGGGAAAATAATTCTTGTTTGAATCTTGAAAAAATGAATAAAATAACTTGATGATAGCCCCGCCTGGAGCCCCCCAGGGGCTACTGCCGATCCCAAGCCCAGATAAAGGAGGAGGGTCGAGCATGGGGTTAGCGACCCCATCCCGTAGAAAAATAACTCGCTAAAAAGACGCTGACCAGAAAAAATCATTCAAACCATTTAAACTCTGCCCTGGGAGCCAGGAGGTCTTCATTTAGAAGAGTTATGACACCTCATGATGAAAGCCGAGTTCCTTCGAAAGTCACGAGCCCGATGCCCCTTCTGACAACCAGAGCAACCATTTATTTAGGTACATGGAATGCTCATACAATGTGGGAGATCAGGAGAGTCTTCCAAATTGCTGCAGAAATGAGGAGATATAACCTGGAGGTACTTGGGATCAGTGAAACACGCAAGTTGGACAACAACGACTAGCTTCAGAGGAGTTTCTGTTATACTCCGGCCATGAAGAAAATGCCCCACTTACACAAGGATTTGCATTGATGCTGTCCAAACAAGCTCAAAATCCACTTGTAGGATGGGAATCTCATGGACCAAGGATCATCAAAGCCTCCTTCAAAACAAAGAAAGAGGGAATCACAATGAATGTCATCCAATGCTATGCACCTACTAACGACTACAATGAGGACATTAAAGATAAATTCTGCGACAGTCTGCAGTCAATCCTTGAGAAGTTCCCAACAAAGGACCTGACCATTCTGATGGGAGATTTCAATGCCAAGGTTGGAATGGACAACACTGGATATGAAGACATCATGGAACGACACAGATTGGGAGAAAGGAACGAAAATGGTGGGAGGTTTGCAAACCTATGTGCCTTCAATAAACTGGCCATAGGCGGCACCATATTCCCACATAAACGCATACACAAAACCACATGGACTTACCGGATCACTCTACACAAAACCAAATCGACCATATCTGCATCAATAAAACGTTCAGAAGGATGATGGAAGACGTGAGAACCAAGAGAGGAGCTGATATAGCATCAGATCATCACTTGCTGGTCGCCAAGATGAAATTAAAACCCAAGAAGCACTGGATAACGAGGTGGACAACATCACAAAAGTTTAATACGACCTTTCTTCATGATACTGACAAACTCAACAAATTCAAGATAGTCCTCAGCAATAGGTTCCAGGCCTTTCATGATCTACTCAATGGAGAAGGAACTACTATGGAGAGCAACTGGAAGGGGATCAAAGAGGCAATCACTTCAACATGTCATGAGGTTTTGGGCCACAAGAAGAACCATCACAAGGAATGGATCACTGTTGATACACTGGATAAGATTCAAGAAAGGAGGAACAAGAAGGCAGCAATCAATACCAGCCGAACAAGAGTAGAGAAAGCCAAGGTACAAGCTGAATACACAGAAGTAAACAAACAAGTGAAGAGGAGCATCAGAACCGACAAACGTAAATATGTGAAAAACCTAGCAATGACGGCGGAAAAGGCTGCAAGAGAAGAAAATATGAGACAACTGTATGACATAACAAAGAAACTCTCTGGAAATCGCCGCAAACCAGAACGACCAGTGAAAAGCAAGGAAGGCGAGGTAATCACCAACATTAAAGAACAACGAAACAGGTGGGTAGAACACTTCAAAGAACTCTCGAATCGACAAGCTCCACTGAACCCACCCAACATCGAAGCAGCACCCACGGACCTCCCAATCGATGTTGGCCCACCAACAATTGAAGAGATCAGCATGGTCATCAGACAAATCAAGAGAGGCAAAGCAACAGGACCAGACAACAATCCAGCAGAGGCACTAAAAGCAGACGTAGCAGTAACTGCAAGGATACTCCACATTCTCTTCAATAAGATTTGGGATGAGGAACAAGTACCAAAAGACTGGAAAGAAGGACATCTGATCAAAATACCGAAGAAAGGCGATCTGAGCAAGTGTGATAACTACAGGGGCATCACTCTTCTCTCAATACCGGGAAAAGTCTTCAACAGGGTATTGTTAAACAGGATGAAGGACTGCGTAGACGCCCAACTTCGTGACCAACAGGCAGGATTCCGTAAGGATAGATCGTGTACAAACCAAGTCGCAACTCTACGGATCATTTTGGAGCAATCAATTGAATGGAATTCATCACTATATATCAACTTCATTGACTACGAAAACGCATTTGATAGCGTGAACAGAACAACACTATGGAAGCTTCTTCGACACTACGACGTGCCTCAGAAGATTGTCAATATCATACGGAATTCCTATGATGGATTAAACTGCAAAATCGTGCATAGAGGACAGTTGACAAAGTCGCTCGAAGTGAAGACCGGTGTCAGGCAAGGTTGCTTACTCTCACCCTTCCTCTTTCTCCTGGTGATCGATTGGTTCATGAAGACGTCAACATCTGGGTAGAAGCACGGGATACAGTGGACATCTAGGATGCTGCTGGACGATATAGACTTCTCAGATGATCTAGCCCTCCTATCGCAAACGCAATAGTAAATGCAGGAGAAGACGACCAGTATAGCAGCAGATTCAACAGCATTAGGTCTCAATATACACAAATGAAAGGTAAGATTCTCCGATACAACACAGCAGGCACCAATCCAATCACAATTGACGGAGAAGATTTGGAAGATGTGAAAACCTTTACATATCTGGGCAGTATCATTGATGAATATGGTGGATCTGATGCAGATGTGAAGGCGCGGATCGGCAAAGCAAGAGCAGCATATTTACAACTGAGGAACATCTGGAACTCAAAACAACTGTCAACCAACACCAAGGTCAGGATTTTCAGTACAAGCGTCAAGACAGTTCTACTGTATGGGGCGGAAACCTGGAGAACTACGAAAACCATCATCCAGAACATACAAGTGTTTATTAACAGTTGTCTACACAAAATACTTCCGATTTGTTAGCCAGATACTGTCAGCAACAACCTACTGTGGGAGAGAACAAACCAGATCTCAACAGAGGAAGAAATCCGGAAGAAGCACTGGAAGTGGATAGGACACACACTGACGAAAGCACCCAACTGCGTCACAAGACAATCCCTCACATGGAATCCTCAAGACCAAAGGAAAAGAGAAAGACCAAAGAACACATTACGCCGGGAAATGGAGATAGACATGAGAAAAATGAACAAGAATTGGATGAAACTAGAAAAGAAGGCCCAGGACAGAGTGAGATGGAGAATGCTGGTTGGCGGCCTATGCTCCATCGGGAGTTACAGGTGTAAGTAAGTACTGATTAGCATTTAACTACGCTAATTAAGAGAGAAAATTAATAACAGGACAATGTAAGAGCCTGTAACAATTACCTTTGAATTCGAACTCCCGGTTTGCAGTGATAAACTGTAGGTGTTTGCACTATGCACGAGATTGTATTCATTATCCTATTTGGGGTAATTTAACTTTGAAAGTATTATAAGAACGTAGTAATTAAACATTTAATACTCTGTTGCTTTTATTTTATTATAGCTGAATTGTTTGAAAATGGCTAAGTATGGATATAACGATATTAAAAAATCCGGTAAGTGGATAAGTGAAAGAAATTAGATCTTTTTTTTACCTTGGAAAGTTTTTTAATCATAAAGCTATTAGTACATACTTTGACTCAAAAGTAATAGATTGATAAAAAGCCACGAGTAGGAATTGTTCAAAAGGTAATCTAATCCAATAATTTTCATGGAAATTTTAGATTTTGAAAAATCAGCTGGGTTCATTATAAAAAAATATTTATTATTAGTATACAATGGTATATATTTATATCATTCCCTTAATGACATAAAGACATTTAAAATTTGAAAAATTCTCATATTGTGATTTAGAGAAACATATATAATCGAACAATATTGTTTTCGATTAGAGCCTCATCAGGCTTTACTCTAATATACAGTAATATTTATATACATATACAAAATTATTAAGCCAATCAAGGCAGTTTATGAGTCATTGATAACAGTGGAAAAGATTACATAAATAAACATAAACCTCTCTTCCTGAAGCTGCAAATTAATGGAGATGTAGCTGGTGATGTACTGCGTGACAGACTAACTAGAGCAGTGAAGAGAACGTTTAATGCAACTAACATCTGTCTATCGTACTCGACCCGGCCTATGGTGATTCCTCAACTAAAGGATAAGTTACCTGGTTATGCCACCTCTATGTGTATCTACGAATTCAGCTGTTCTTGTGGAGGAAGCTATATTGGGCGCACTACCAGATAACTGAACCAAAGAGATAGTGAACACTTCCCTTCCTGGTTAAAAAAGGTACTGTCAAGATAATATGCAGCTCGGTTCTATCACACTTGATCGTTAGCAGTCATGTAGTAGACAGAAATGAGTCATTTAAAGTTATTTATCGAATTCCTACTAGTTTTCCTTATGGTGTTCGATTTCGTCTCTTACAAATAACAGAAGATATAGGAATTCGAACCAACAATCCAAGTCTTTGTGTTCATAAGAAATTTGTAACACCCTTATATCTCCCTTGGCCTTAATAAATGATTTTATTTATTGTTTTCCATACTCTTTATCGTTTATTTTTCTTCACCCCCTCCTACCATCTTGTTTTTTCTCAAATATACGTTTCACGGTCTAATTATCAGAACACTTCTTATTACGTAATCTTATAATTTTTGTGGATGTCTTTTCAGTGTCTGTATTTTTCTAATCATTGACCTATTCCCCATTATGTAACATTGATTCAAGTCTTTATTCTTAACACAACTAGTACACCTGTCATGACACTACCAATTTGTACTTTTCACTTATT
Source organism: Schistosoma haematobium (assembly GCF_000699445.3). Taxonomy (NCBI): domain Eukaryota; kingdom Metazoa; phylum Platyhelminthes; class Trematoda; order Strigeidida; family Schistosomatidae; genus Schistosoma; species Schistosoma haematobium. The sequence goes on from NC_067197.1 coordinate 24,797,766, forward strand.
TATGTAATCTTTTCCACTGTTATCATTGACTCATAAACTGCCTTGATTGGTTTAATAATTTCGTATATGTATATAAATATTACTGTATATTAGAGTAAAGCCTAATGAGAATTTAATCGAAAACAATATTGTTCGCTTATATATGCTGTTACAAAGACATTTGTTTTAATTATCTTAACCTATTACCATAATCCATTGTTAATTTACTAGTTTTACAATTTTTTAATATTTAGTCATATCGTACCAAAATTAAACAACCTTGTATAATAAATATTTATAATGTATGATTTAGTAATTTGAGTATTTATTTAAACAGGAAAACAGTATTCACTGTTCATTATTTTTTTGTACCTATACTGTCCACCTTGCCCCATTCACCGTTGAAATGACTATTTTATTATCAGAAGGGGTTTTGTGAAGATTGTAGTAATTCCAATAGTTGAGATCATAAGTCAATTGAAGCCAGGTTTTCCATGGTGGTCTAGCTTCATTTGACTCATGATCTCAACTATTGAGACTATTTTATTTCTAACAATAATAATAATAATAAACAGGAATATCTTTTGTGAAATCACGAGTTACATTATAGTGAAATCATGTATCAACAGAATATTCTGGAATTCATTTTTACCAAAATATGTAAATTTACAAAAAGTATTCTTCTTTTTTTCTCTTAAATAACAGAATATCTAAACTAAACCTTAACAAGTATTTCAACTTGTTTTTAATGAAAAAAATTAATAAATAATAACATTATTAATCATATATACATATAAATACATGAATACATACATTCATTTAACCAAATAGTGTTTTTTTTCTCGTTGGGGTTGTTGTTATTATTGTTAATGTATATGAATTAATTCAAAATTTTCTTTCATTTTATGATTTACACATTTCAGTAGCTCTTAATTGATTTAAGTAATATTGTACATACCTTCTATTTGTCTGTTTATCTATCTAACTAAATATCTATTTATTAATAAAAAAACTAAGATATAAATGTTAATTTATTTAATTGAAGTTTCTATAGTATTTTGATTATGTATGTAATAGTTTAGATGAAGTTATATTCACTTTTATTTTACTGTATTTCTTTTCTTTTTTTTATCCTTTGAAAAAATTAAAGTGTTCGTTCAGTATACTAATAAAATTGTTAAGCTTTTTACATCAATTATTATATTGAAAGAGGAGAAATCTTCTTATTACTGTGAAGTTATATTCTATCTAAGTAAAACTTTTGTTTTTCCAATATAGCTTAATCACAATTGATTGATCACTGGGTGGTGATCAATGTCATGCTTGTCTAGTCCTTATTAGTGCAGATCGAATGCTATCGATCATGTTGCAATGTGGCCACCAGTCTAGGTGACTCGACACTGCGGGCACTATGTATTGAGATTAGATGGTGGTTGGAGGTAGTCAACAGGAAACCCTGGACCCGGGTTTCGTGCTACTTGGCACTCGTCAGCAAGGTGTACCTGTAATCTTGAGGGAACTGGTGCTCCCTGGCGGATTCGATCTCGTGTCACCCAGCTTCACAGTCAGAGACGTTACCACTGAGCTATCCGAGCCGTGACTAACCTGTTGACTACCTCCAACCACCATCTAAATATAGCTTAATATTATAAAGTGATATCAATTAAAGTATAAATGAAAATTATGGGTATCATTAAGTATTATGAAAAGTTGTCTTTTATGTTGGTAGTAACTAAAATGCAATACCAGTAATATGTATCTCATAAAAATTTAGAGTTATACTTTCGATTGTAATGAACTAAACAAACTGGATAAAAATGATGCAATAAAACTATCTGAAATATCAACGGGATATTTTTTTAAAATATGGACCATGTGATGGAAGTGATAATCTGAATAAACATGATCATTAGATACATTGTGTCTGAAATAGATTCATTTCCATACAGTTATTTGTATACAACATTTAACAGTACACATGAACAAATGTTTAAGGGTTAATTACAGATATATAGAACAAGACTGAAAATCTTGAGGAGAGAAAGTTTAATCAACTTATTTACAGACTAGGTTTTAGCACTACACAGAGCCACCCCTGAAGTTGTTTGGATGATATTTTATGATGGGATACATTTTAGTAGTAAGAACAACTGTTTGCATTTCTCTAGATCCTATTCACATAAAAAAATGGTCTACTTTAATTTTTCTGAGATTCATGGACAACATTACATAGGAACCCGATTTTTTTCGCATTGACGATGTTCTCATTAGCTACTTCACCATTGAGAGAAGGTATTCAATGTCTAAGTAATTCATGCACTCGTTTTCAACAAACCATTTTAGCTATAAACGCTGATAAATGTCCTTTCTGTGTCCAATTGTTAATTTCGGGACGAATAAATCACCCTAACCAGAAATCGTAAGGTAAATACTGTGAAAACTAGTGTTCTTATCACAAAGATTTGTAACTCCACCTTTAACCGTAATCTCAGTTATAGATGTATGATTTATGACTGGTTAAATGAACATACAATGAAGATCATTTTAAACATTTCCAGATATTGACAACTTACTAATGTGATATTTACTTTCTTGGTTTTACTTTCATCAGTATAGAAGTCGTGAAAATGGTTAAATATTGTTGAGATCTCGGATCCATTTTGGTTAGGTAACCTTTGGATCACTGCTTCATTATAGTATGGGACTTCTTAGCAATACACACCCAGGAACCTACTAATTTGGGTCGAACTCGGGACTTTTGATCTCTAGAGTAAACACTTTATCTTCAAACTACTGAGCATTTAACTTCAATAGACACCTTACTCATGCTCTACATGGTTGAACTTCACTGATCATAGCTTTTCGATGGAACTCCTGAATTCCTCTCATGAAGCTACCCACTAGTAATCAATCACATGATGATTATCAGTAAGGAAACTGTAGAGGTTGTTGAATATTATTGACACATAACTTTGAGTAAAGTAAGCACATTTGTAATTTTATTTCAAAATGAATACATTTACTCAAAATGATTTAAATTTAATATACCAAGTAAAAATCTACATATTCTTTCTTTATTTCATATCTATTACTATTTAGAAAACTATGACCAATCTCAATATTCATTTATTGAAAATATAAATAATGCAAGACATGTACATTCAACAAGTAGCACTAATACAATACCAGTTCATTCACCTGAAATGCGTAATATGAATTCATTTAAGCATCAAAATGATTTACTTTATTTAAGTAAAAATTTCAAATCTGCTGAATGTGGACTAAATAATTTAGATGGTGGTGATAACCAAGTATTTAATATTGATACCTATAATGATAATGTTTTAGCAAGAATGCAAGAACGAAGTCGTAATAGTGCAGATGAAGGAACATTCAACTTGAATTCAAATTACCGCATGATTTCACCAAATTATACAATAAAAGATAGAAAACCTGTACATAATTTAAGTAAGAAATGAGATTTTATTGAGTTTTCTCTTTTATTACTTCGTTTTACTACACAGTTTACGATAAAATGGTTTTGGTAAGTTAAGATTTAATATATTCATAACTTATACAACCATACACCTTACGGTTTTTAAAATGTAAACTGATGTAATATGTGAATTATTTATAGGAAAACTGAAAACGCTCTTGACCGAATGTTGGTACACTGATATACTAATCAGATTGGATTATTTTGATGCCTACATTTAGTTTTCTAGCCAGAAAGACCTTGTTTAAGGTTCCTGAATATCAGGAAGGTAGAAAGAGGAATGGTTAGAATGAATAATTAATTTTGTAGTGTTAGCTGCTTTCATTAAGGTGAGGCTTTGGAAACTTTACTGTATTTTGGGTGTGGATGTAACAATTTACACACGCAACTCCTCTACGCCACACTAACACATCTTTTAACTCCGAGAATTTCTCTACGAAAATGAGGTTTTTAAAAGACGGCTGTAACATTATACATATTCATTTGATAGATCACAGTATACTCTAGTCATAAGAGCTTCTATTAACTCACTGAAATACAGTAAACAACCCTCTTTGAACTGCAAAACAGATCAATTTTATGAAGCTTCGCATACCTATGTACTTACTGTGCTTAAGTTAATGTAGAGAAGAGGTTTTACTGACAAACCACCACGCTTAGGGCAAATATTTCGTCCTAACGATTCATATTATCTGCTTTACCTTTAAGATCATATGCTGTTGGGCGGCATGCACTTAAAAAAACAGGATGACATAATATCTGTCCTGGTTGCAATCAAAAGATCACACTAGGCCTAGTAATTTTCGAAGCAAATCTGTCAAGAATTCATTCTCTTTTTTGAGTAACTGGTTGAAACAAAAATTTTCCTATATGTTTCTGTGCCTGAAATTCTCTTCTGATTGGTTTATGCTAAACCAGCACCAACCTCAAATGCAAATGCTAGGTTTCCTAGGAGTAAGTTTGAAAAAAGCTAGAGATAAGCAAATCTAAACGTGTTATCAATACATTGAATCAGAGACTGTTAGTATGAACCATGATAGTGGATGCAGACCACATGTTTAGAGTCCATTTGACAATGGCAGTCAGTATTTGGATGACATGGCTCAGAATCAGTCATTAGCTGACTCTGCTTGCTAATGGAACATGCAAAAGTATCTAAGTTACCGAACAGTATATACTGTTACTCACAACGCTTATTGCTTTCGCTCTGGGATTTTAAAAAACACGAAAAAATATTTTCTAAGATAGAGAGATCGCTTTGAGCAACTTAGAGATGATCACATACCACTGTTAGGGGTGTTGGTGTTAAGTTTCAACACTTTACTCATTGCTCATTGAATGACACTACACTAAACAACATGGAGTATTTAGACCTAGTAGTGTTACTTGTAAGAGGAGTTGGGGCGACTTTAAAATAAGAGCATGTACTACAAATATCCAAAACTTGTTTGCTTTAACGCCTCGTTTGAGGATAAAGACTGAAGTGACAGTCTTTTTTTACCACTTTACCTATTTGTCAATATCTATGTTATACTGGCTATCTGAGCGATTTAGCTTTGCTGCTGATTTGCCAAATTACAACAACTATAAGTTGTCCTACTTCTGATCACATAGTAAGTTTACTGTGCAGAATTCTACTTCATGTTACTATGCAAATGTTGAAAAAGAAGACAACAATTAAGAATTTCAAGTATTTATTAATGTATGCCTCTGATTATTGTTTACATGAAATACACATACCGAATCAATGTCTATACTAACATGAAAATAAAAATTAATTAGGTTTATAAAAAGCTAAGGTTAGTCAGATCAATCAAAACGTAACACGAATCAGTTATTTTCATTATTTATATTTGCTTCCTATGACTATTATGAAAATTCATATGAATAAATATAAGAACACTAAATGGATCTTATGAAGAAAAATTTATGTAGATCTATCACAATATTTCAGATTGTTCAAATGAACAAAACAATATACAAAAGCCGAAGTAACATTTAAACAAATTACACTATGAAATATACATTATTGTTTTTTTCTATGGTTTGGTATATGTTCAATACAGTTTTATATTACTATTTTTAAAATAAATTGTAAATCTACTTTTATCAGAAATAACCTAACAATCAGGTGATCATCATTTGTAATAAAATATCACGTAGTTGTATTGATATCAGATGTGAGAGAAAGAAAGGAACTTTGAATTATTAAAATTCTGTATAAATAGTTCATTTAATGTTGAAACAAAAACTTAATTGGGAAAAAAAATTCTGTCAAGTTATCGACAAATATTAACTTTAAGTTATTTATTTCCTATACATTAATCTTGTTCACATGATAACAATAAGTAACTAGAAAGAATACAGTTTAAATTCTATTACTAAATATGTTTTATATGAGGTAGTTAATAATAACATATAATAACATTTGATAACATAGCTGCCAATAGCCCCCAAATGCCATGGTATGACCGAGATTGGAAAGAGTCGGCTCTTCCTCTCGAAATGCTCTCACATGGTCACGCGTATGTACATACTGCCCGAGAAGTCATACTCACTGCCTTCTCGCGACAGGGGTGTTGTTTACGAAATTGAGAGGACGAAAAGCGAAAGTTAGACGCTTTAACAGGGTTGGTGGATATAGAGGGGGAGTTGGAAAACCCTGATTCCAAACCAATGGTGTATATGGGCTCCAGCATCCTAAGGAAACAAGTTGATCACCGGCTACCATGGGACTGAATCTCGTGACGTTGCTCCACTGCCTTGTGAATTAGACCTTTAGGTCAAAGGCTCGGGTTGTGGTCTCCTAAGAAAACCATCTGCTTCTGTTTGGGCATCCGGGCAGTATCCCGGCCCTCACATAAATCGAATGATTTATGTAGTGCATATCTCTTTGGTGCCTCCTTGTACCAATGTTTATTGAGTTTTACACGTACAAGACTCAATGATATACTAATTATAAGAAAAACATTAAAACAACTGTAGTTTAAATTCATAATTCACAACTAGTTTTTTTTATCTATTTCTCTATTGCACTTCCCATACCTGTCACCCAGAAATATCAATAATTTGTGCATTCATTACCTTTCCATTAACAATGAGCCCTAGTAATCTAGCCATCAGTAGTTCAGACTGGAGTTTGAATGTGGTCATAGTCAAAGATGATTTTTTTTCTCACCTTGCTACACCTTTATATATTTAGGATCAAAAATATGCACACCTAGATATTTTGAACATATATTTGGATAGGATTTAAACCAACCACTTTTTTAAAATATTTATGGTTGTACTGTTGACATTTATTCTTAGGACTAAGGAAAAAGACCACGGTCATTTTAATGTCATCCAATTTTGCGTTACTGCCCATCATTAATTCTTAATAAGTGTAAAATTTGGACTAAAATGAAGTAATTGTCATCAAAATGGGATCATGGCTAGCAGTGGAAAACGGGACTGGCATTTCGTCCTAGTCGGGATGCTTCTGCTTCAGAAAACCTCCAACTACTTATTGATATTCTCACTGCAACTCAAACTTAGTACCTTTTACTTCTAATACAAACGCGTTGTCCAGTGACCTACTGATTCCAAATGGCCAGTGGTCTGGGTGAGGGATATCATTTTGATTTGAAGGGCTTTTAATTTTTTACCGTTACTCTCAAGGGTTACAATTGATCTGTCTTTATTGGGATATGCGCTTACTGAGCAGATTTCCTTGAAATGTCAGGTACATCCAGATGATAAGTTCTAAATAAGATGAAAAGCGTTTCCTGCTAATATACATCTTTAATAAAAACTTATGACTAAACGATAATTTCTTAAATATGCACATATACAAATATAAAATTATGAGTTGTGGTTTGGAACGTTAGCGGCGGGGGAATACAAACCCTTGAAAATCAAAAAGGGTTCTCAAATATAGAGTGGTGTTATGAACTGTTTAAATACATCAAAATAGTTTAATGTTTCATACAGCAATTAAAATGTCTTAAATATTTAAATGACTGTATCGATATTCGATGTACAACTTACTTGAGCAGTTTCTTTTTTTTTATTTTTCAATATAGATTCAACTATACTTTATAATAGAGATCATCTCTACTCACAAGAACTACTGAATCGTTTAATTCAAAGTTCACAGTCAAACGGTTACACAAATTATACACCAGTTTTTAACAAACCATCACATAAATTATCAACCAAAAATAATTATCATTTTTCGGAATTAAATAATCAACAAATTATCAAAAAACCAAGTGTACCAAAAAGTGGTTCACCATCGAAAGGAAGTTATTTAACTTCTTCCGAAATTGAAATTCACTTACCAAGAGAATATCAATCTTTTCAATCAAATCAACATTCAAAGAATTCATTTCAACCTGGTATAAACAATCAAAATTTGACAAAAACATTTTCGGAGAACCAAAATTTGAAACAAACCAAATTGAATAAATGTTCAGGTTCTGATCGATTATCTTCAAAGAAATATTTAAAATCTGATTGTAAAAAGAAACTTTTATTAAATCGAGATGATTCAAAACTACCAATAAATAGATCTAAAAGTCCACCACAAATGTTTATATTACGTAAAAGTGCATCACAACCTTGTATTTACAAAGATGATATAAATAAGGAAGAAATTAACAGGTATTAAAGAAAAAACAACTTGAATATGTATTAGCAAATGCTACTATTCATTGTTCGAGTTTTTTTTAATAAATGGAATTCATATTCTGTGTAATTCACTTAGATATATAAAGAGTAGGGTAGAGAAATTACTATAGCAATCAATAAAAGCTTTGGAATTTCCAACAACAGGGTTTTTATTATTATATTTTTACCTAAAAACCAAATATAGTGAATTGTCCGCTTCTCTTTAATACGCTTGTGATATTAATGTTAGAAGTTTGATGAAGGATTTAATTTTCAAATGAAAGTTAACAAGGAGATTCAACATTTCTTATACGAGTTAGTTAGCTAGTTTTAAGTTATTTTGAATAGATTAACTTCATTACAAAGAATCATTTTGATTTTCAAAACAACACTTTACGTTATAGAAATTTGAAATAATTTCTATTTTTATGTTTTCTGTGTTATTTACATTTCACCTCTACAATACAGTATTTAAGAACTTAAATTATTGTGGGATATATGAAATTATCAGTATAGCTTTATGGAGATTATTGAATTTTTATTAAGGTCATGAACCAACCAATGTTAGATCACCATTGAAAACCTGGAAGCACCAGACGGCCATTTCTGCCTAGTGTGGAACTCCTCAGCAGTGCACACCCATGATTCTGCGTGTTGGAATCGGGCCCAGAACCTTCGGTCCCGGACGAACGCTTAACCTCTGGATCATTGGGCCTGCATCCATCGTCCAGAGCCTACAGGTTTTCAATAATGGTCTGACATTTATCGGTTCATTGTCTCAATATAAGATTTTCTCTGAATGTGGGGAATTCGCAAAGCCAGTACACACAATTATGTACTTGAATGGCGTTTGAAGCGAACGGTACTGAGTTCGAGTCCGAGAGTGAACATTAACTCTGAGATGCAGGTACATTCAGCTGACGAGTCCCAAACAGGATGAAACGCGCGTCCTGGATTCCACTGCTAGCCACTATCCATCTTTGCTTATAAACATGGTCTTAGTTTATTATTCACAACTGCACCAAAATTAATAAACAGTTTTTTACACCTCCCTTTGCACTCGCCAAAATTATTACCCGAAAATAATAAGTAACAATAATAATAATAATAATGGAAGAAGTTGAGTGTTTGCTATCTGCTTTTATTAAATTATTTGTCTTTTTGTAACTATTTTCGTAGATGCTCAGCCACCCATATTGGAAATTACGATTAGTCCCCTATTGCACATGTGTGTCCACAAAAACGTGTAAATTGATAAACACAGTGGAATAAGATGCAATCGTTTATATACTGTTTATATTCTTAGTATTTCAGTAATGGTTTTAACTTTTCTGTATTTGATTCATGCATTGTGAGACGATAAACTATAAGAATTGAACTGAGTAGGTGAATTCTACTTGTATTAGGTGTCCAATAGGGTTAATGTTATATCACCTAATGGAGAACTAAGTAAAATAAGTAACAACCCATAAAAATATAAAAAGTCGTGGACATTTTCATTTGAGCCTAGAACTAACTAACTGTATTAAGAAGGAAAAATTACTGTATTATCAATATTCATAACGTCTAATTATTGTCAATATCACTTTAAATGAGTTTATCAATGTTCTTAAAAGAATATGTATCATGTCACTTAAAAGCAGCATCAATTTGAATAAAATTTCCATTCCTTTATTTTTATTTAGCTGAAAGACGATTTGAGCTGTACTATATGTGTTGTTTAATCCATTGTCTCATTGACTTACGTAGACTATTACAGTAGGCTATTTCAACAACACATTGCGGAGCGAATAATTGATTATTTCAGTCATCAGAAAAGACCTAGTTTCCAATAATAATAATAATAATAATAATAATAATAATAATAATAATAATAATAATGAAATTATCTTTTTGTGTTGAAAAAGGCAGGCTGGATGTATGAAAAAGTATTTGTTTCATTTCATTTCAAAAATATACACATAATATAAAAAGTATAACGTTTTTCAACAGTACACTTCTCTCTAAGTTGTAGTATGATTTTTAAGCATTAAATTACTATCTTGACAACAAGCTTCATTATTTAGAAAATTTAATCGTATTTCAAATCATCACTACGTAGTATAATCTAATGAAATCATGTATTAAAATTACAAATTCCAATTCATGTTTCAACATATAAGCACCTAGAACAAGAACAAACGAAAAATTTGCGAAAATTAATTGAAAAGAATGATTGCACAGTGATAATCTCTAGAGATGATTTTGTGAATTGACATTTTTAATAAGGTCATTTATTAAAAATTCATAACATTCTTCTTTATAACACTTTAAAATAGTACAAATCTAACCAACTATTCTCAGGATGCATATGAAACAGATCGATCTCACTTGAGGGATGTCTAAAAACTAGGGCACATCAGATAGCTTTTTTTCTAGTATAGGACTCCTTAACAATGGTCAGCCATAATATCACCGACGATCAGACCGAGGACGTTTAGATCTCACATAGAACGTTTAACTATTAAAATCATTGAGTCAGTATTATGTAGTACAATTTCAACACTTATAATGTGTATCAATACATTAAAAAGACTACTACTCATCAGATCACATTTTATTTTTTCATATGTTTATTATATATATATATATATATATATATATAATTTATTTATAATGCAGATCGAGTCCCCCTCAAAAATATCCTCTTATCAAACAAAGTAGTGAATTGAATGCAAACAAATCATCAACTGAATCAATTGATAGAGAAATTTTGGATATTGATTATAAAGCTTCAACATCGTTATGGTATGATCACAATGATAATAATAATAATGTGAAGAAAAATACTTTTAATGGTGTTGTTAATCATGGTAATGATCAACACTGTTTACAAGATACTAGTCAATTATTACCATCATATCCTCGTATAATAAAACAAGTTTCTAAATTGCCTAAACACATTGAAGTGGATAAAGAAAAAGATTATGAATATAGTTCAAATTCAACAAGTCAGTCAAGTACTTCAAATATCACAAATAATCATATAAAAACTAAACATAAATCTATGACGAATTATCAATATAATGATAATAAATTAAAAGTTATTCATGCAACTGATAATACAAATAGTGTGAAGAAGTAAGTAATATATATTTTTTCTCACGGGTTTTGAACAACGAACTGATCTTAGACCATTATTGAAGGTTTGAGAGCACTGTTTGGTTATTTCATTTCAATATAGAACTCTTCAACTGTGCTCATTCATAACTCCACATCTCGGAATCAACCCCAAAACTTTCAGTCGTAAGCGCTAACGCCTAAACTCTAAACCACTAAGACAGAATCCGATGACATGCACACTTAGTTTTAGTCAGTCTGAGATTGTGCTCGACAATTATTCATCATCTCTGACAGGTATTTTCCTCATGCTCCATACTATTGAGTTCTATTGGTCATAGATTCTCACTAAAACTTTGTGAATCGCATCTTGAAATTAAATGCCAGTGAGCACATAAATATCAGCTTGTGACTTAAAATCCATGAGAATTCTATAATCTCTACAACGCCCTATACTGGCATATATGCCGAAATTATAACATTTCTTGATAATTTTAACAAAAGTGATCCTGGTATACCATCCTACGTGGGTTGTTATATGAAATTTTGTACTCTTATAGTAGTCCATATTCTATAAAGTTTTGTGATTCCATTTTTTCCTCTTAATTACTTGTAGGCCGATATATGAACAAAATGAAACTAGTTATAATAACGTACATATATCAAGAGAATGTAAACAAAATAATATTATTGATCGCAATGATTCCTCCACCTTATCAAACTCTTTGTCTACGCTAAAATTGTCGAATGGAACTGCAAATCAACAAAACCGAATCATAAGTAGCAACTGCACTACTGCTATGATAAAGACTAATAATAATAGTAATAATAATGGTGATTTGAATAAATTTATAAAGCATACATCCGATGATCAGTTGAATAATTATGAGTTAGATTTAACAAATGACTCTGGTATATCATCTGTGAATAAAGATTCGATAATACCAAGTGGTGTAATCTGTTTACATAAAGAAATTAATCATATGGTATTTGGTCCTTCTCGTAATTCACTCAATAATGCTGTGTTGAATTTCACAATTAGTGAACGAATAAATACACCAACATGGTTAGCTTTATGCACGGATGAAATGAAAGTTTATGTCCATGATTTATGGGTAAGCAATGAGTAAATTTATCCCAAATTATGATAGAAATCGAAATTAATTAGGAGTGTTATTAATCTAATGAATGTAGAACTCTGTATACAGAATTTAAAAGTAATAAATGAACGATGTTGAATTGATGAGGAAAATGAGATACTTCCATTTAAGTTCAGTCTGACCAGATGTACAATTATAAGACAAATGAGGAATATTGGTTACAATTTCATTTCGATATTGGTACCGTTAAAAACTAGGCAATGCTGGATAGTTCTTTCATCCTAATATGGGACTGATCGGCAGTGGTGTCCGCGGACTTCAGTAGCAATTGGACCTAGGACCTCCATGTTTCACCCAGTGGTGTAAGACTTGAAGGTTCTAGGTTCGTTTCCTGGTGAGGTTGGTGATCTACATTGCTGATCAGTCTCATACCAGGATGAAACAGCTATCAAGTATTCCCCGGGTTTTGATATTATCTCTACTGAAATGATTTTTCGACAAATCTTATTTTAAAATTTAAATTACCTCCACGAACTCCCGTCATCTAAAGTGAGAAGTATCTGATTTTATGAGTAAGCAATCATATTTAGTACAAAAACTTGAAAATCCTATTGAACAAAACGATATGCGATTAGGATAACGATGATATTATCAAAGTTATGTAAGTAAGAATAAGTCGTAAAGAGTTTTTTAATTTATATAATATCATTTCTAATTTCATTTACAAACTTTGCAGATGGTTGCATAAAGTCGATGATCTATTTGAAGTAATAAATGCATCTCGATGTCTTAATCATGCAAGTCCAATCATTACTGTTTCACAAAATGTCGATATTATTTTAGTCGAAAATATCGATTAGCACACTTAATGAATTATTAGTCATGCTCAGTAAATTTCATTTTCAGTAGGTGTGCTATATAGTAATATGTTATATTTTCCAGTTTGATTTCATCAACCTTATTAAAATAGATATATATGTCAATAACGAAACATTAGTTGTTAAAACAAAACTTACTCAGTATAATTTGATGTTTCACGTAGTACACACACAAAATAAGCGACAACAACCCAAGAAACTCGCTAAAAATTGTGTAAACCATGCTGTGTAGAAAAAATACACTCATTTAAAACTATTAAATATTACTGACACTGTATTTTCTGATTTTCTGGCATTTACTCTAAAAGGAAACAAGTTAAAATAGGTTGTCATACAGAAGTACATATAAAAAGTGTATTCAGCTAAGTGCTTCTACATTGAGAACAAGTTCTTCACTTATGTTAATTGTATTTTACAGAACAAATAATTGCAATAATTTTTTCCCTGAAGTTGCAAACTCTCAATACCAGGGGATATGAATAAAGTAGACACATATTTAATTTCAGATGGGTTTTTTTTTTTTTTGTGGAGATTGTAGTAATTTCAATGGTTAAGATCATGAGTCAGTTGAAGCTAGACCACCATGGAAAACCTGGAAACACAGGACGGCCGTTTTGTCCTAGTATGGGACTCCTCAGCAGTGCGCATCCACGATCCCGCACCACGCGGGGCTCGAACCCAGGACCTACTGGTTTCGCGCCGGAGCACTTAACCACTAGACCACTGAGCCGGCATCCAACAGTGTTAATGTCTAACTTCAACTAATCCACGAAATTGAGCGACACATTCACCATTGTCTTCAGTGAGTTACTATCTCACAACAGACCTGGTTGAACTCCACTGGTCACTACTTCTCACTAGAACTCCAGGATATACCTCGTGAAGCCAGTCACTAGTGAGCATATGTTGATTAATATCAGATGGGTTTTTTTTTGTGGAGATTGTAGTAATTTCAATGGTTAAGATCATGAGTCAGTTGAAGCTAGACCACCATGGAAAACCTGGAAACACTGGACGGCCGTTTTGTCCTATAATGGGACTCCTCAACAGTACTTACTAGTGGCTGGCTTCAAAGTGGATTTCCCGGAGTTCTAGTGAGAAACCATGACCAGTGGAGTTCAACCGTGTCTATTGTGAGGCAGTTAATCACTGGAGAAAATGATGGACGATCACGAAATTTCGTGAATAGGTAAATTTAGGCATTAACATCGTTGGATGCCGGCTCAGTGGTCTGGAGGTTAAACGTCCACGCGAGACTGAAGGTCCTCGGTTCGAGTTCGTTTGGTGCGGGATCGTGGACGTTCACTGTTGAGTCCTATACCAGGACGAAACGGCTGTCTAGTGCTTCCAGGTTTTCAGTGGTGGTCAAACATTGTTCTGTTTATGATATATCAACAAATTTAATTCATAATCCATGCAAAAGTAAATATAAATTCTAACATGACGGCACTTAATCAGCGTGTTATTTACTCAATTTTAGTATAAATTTATTGTTAACTGACGTTTACTTCTGAATTGTGCAAAAATACCATCACAGTTATTCAATAAAAAGGAATTTAGTAACTGGACTTTTAAAAATATTAAAAAACAGCTATTTAATAATGACAATCAATGCATAACGATCAAATAAGATGCAAGTATTCAAAAACCACATTATCTCTCTGAAATCACTAATTAACATACCTCATTTCAACTCATAATAACTCATGATCGTAGACTAACATCCCTCACCTTAGGTATTTTTCACAATAGGACAGTGAATGAATGCTGGTTGATAATCCTTGATTCATATCTAGTTAGAAAAATGTTCGGATAAAATATTTGGAGAACTCGCGAATTTCTTAACAAGTAATTCTCACTCATTACGGGAAAATTTATTCCAAAAATTAGAGCTTTACAATGAACCTAAAATATAATGAGATCATAAAAGATAAAAGCAATATCTCTTATAAAACAACTTACCTTGTCAGGTTAGTAACCCGATCTCTCACTCATTTGTGTTAATAAATCTTTTCCAATTACAAAAACTCCTAAAACACACGGTCATAAACGTTCTTAAGAACAGATATACTACAGAGTTTCATTCTTGCCTTCAAAAAAGTTGATGATACTACATGTTAAGGCAAAGTAGCTTACGACTCGGTTGAAAAAACAAGTCTCCAAAAATAAGAGATTTGATCTTGTATATTTAAGTTTATGAGAATTTCTTTTCAAAAATTTGATTGCGAGTTGAATAAATAGACAAAATATCTAAAACTGTTATTCTTCAACTTAAAGTAGAACAATCTGAAAAGCTTGAAGGAATTGAAGTCATTAATTATATGATAAACCAAAAAGTTCAGTCCTCTGAACACGTTTCAATCTTCTACGTGAATTACGTATATTAACTATGATCTTACATTACCCAGGAATAAAATCCGAAGTGTATTCTTATCCAAATTTTGAGAGTCATCAAGAACTAATCACAAAAATTGAAACCTCCATGAACGACTTGTTTATACAACTGTTAAATCCTGATGATCACTGACCTGAATTATGAAGTTAAATCCAATAATAGAAATTCCCATGGTCAAGGCTGAATTACGTTACAGCATTTCTACTAAATTTGAATTATAATAGGCTTTTAATTATCTACTCACCTAAGGTGTCTGATTTGATCCAAACCTCTGTATTATTGCATGTCTTGTGTATAATTCTCTATAGCCTTAACATTATCGGTAAATAGTAAGATGGATTACTTTGTCATTCATTGTAGATCATTTGCACAAATTTTGAGGAGTACAGGGTTCAAACGAAATTTTACCTCGTCTATTTGAGATCTGAACATGTTTATTCAACAGACAATTTTAAGAATTAAAATCATCATTTTTCGTTAAAATAACTACATGTTAACACTTCATTGTAACATAATTTATACTTTCAAAAGTACAAATGGAGTATTTATTAACCTTTAAAAGAATTTTCACAATCAAAAATTAGACTTAAAATTTTGAAATATTATAGAAGATTCAGCAAGATACTTGACAATTATACAAATGCAATTACATACATACTTACGCCTCTTCCTCCCAATGGTGCATAGGCCGCCAACCAGCATTCTCTTACCCACTCTGTCCTGGGCCTTCTTTTCCAGTTCTATCCAATTTTTGTTCAGTTTACTCATATCTGTCTCCATTCCTCGGCGTAACGTGTTTTTTAGTCTCCCTCTCCTCCTTTGACCTTCAGGATTCTATGTGAAGGCTTGCCTTGAGACGCATTCGGGCGCTTTCCTCAATGTGTGTCCTATCCACTTCCAGCGTTTCTTCCTGGTCTCTTACTCTGCTGAGATCTGGTTTGTTCTCTCACACAGTAGGTTGTTGCTGACAGTATCTGGCCAACAGATACGAAGTATTTTGTGTAGACAACTGTTAATAAACACTTGTTTGTTCTGGATGATGGTTTTCATAGTTCTCCATGTTTCCGCCCCATACAGTAGAACTGTCTTGACACTTGTACTGAAAATCCTGACCTTGGTGTTGGTTGACAGTTGTTTTGAGTTCCAGATGCTCTTCAGTTGTAAATATGTTACTCACAAATATAAATAACCATTCAGTAATATTATAAATGACAAAATTTTAACGAATGAGCTGATTCTATAATAAATGTATAATTTTGGAAATTACTGTAAAACAATGAAACACCATTATCAATCAGATTGATCTCCAGTAAAATTCAAGCAAATTATAGATTTCATTACTTAGTGGCATCAAAAATTCAAAACAAGAAAAATGAATATATTATCCAACTATTATCCTGTGATGTTTTAAATTCATTCTGTCAGTCATTACTAAAATAGATTTTGTCATCTATGTACGCATACCTTTATAAGTAAACTAATTAAGGTTGTTAATCATGTATGTACATGTAGGAGGATTCGAAAACATGTCAGTCAACACTATTTTTTTTAAAATTAAACTAAACTAATACTCATCTTTTCCTAGTAATTCATCACAAAACTATTCAGAAAAAATCAGTAAATAAAGTTATGAGAATAAGCCAAAAAAGAAATAGAAAGCTGAATTGTATAAGAGTAAACAACAACAAAAATAAACTTTTTGTGATACATTAGCGCATTACATTTCAAGGTGATTCAAATAAAATAGACTTAAATCAGTCATCAACAAAACGTATTGCGCAGCAAAGGTCATTATCAAAGAAAGAACATGGTGCATACTTCATCCAAAACCTAAAAGACATGAAAACGATTGTGTCATATCTCACTGTGTCTACCAATTTAAATGTTTGTGTGGTCACACATACATAGGGAGGAGCAATCGTGATCTCAACATTAGGGTGAGTGAACATGTACCAAAATGGTTGCAGAAATAAATAGGATCAAGTGACCCAATAAGAGTAGAGGATAAACATCCATCATCCTCTATTTCTAAACATAAAATCGAAACAGGCCATAAGACTGATTTTAACTCGACTTTTGCGGTGTTGTAGAAAGGTGTAAAAGGGCGTATACTAAAATTTATTAAAGCCTTAGCCATACGAAAATTTAAACCCCGTTTGTGTATTCAAAAACAGTTTGTTCTCCCCTTAAACCTACCCTGGTAATATTGGCTTATTACCCAGAGTGATTAGGTTTCACATTGTGTTCACATTATTATTATTACCCATTATTATTATTATTATTATCCTTGTCTCCTGTGACCCCCATTTCCAGTCTAGTTGACCTTTAATTTTTATGTATAAATGTTCTTAACAAGTATATTATATGTGATCAGATTGTTCGAAATGTATTGCGCTAATATATCACATAGTTCTAATAATTTTCGTCTTCTTATTACATTGTTGAAATTCATCAAAGGGACTAATTGCTTTAAATAAACTTTTGTTTAAAAAAGGTCAAAAATTAATTTTGTTCAGGAAATTCAAAGTAAAAATAACAAATTAAGTGTCAATAAATCATTATTAAAATATGGTTTGTGTGTATGAATAAATAAAAGTCCAATTTTATTCCATTTTTTCCCTGTAGTTTACGTCAAGCACGAAACTCTAGCTAGCTGTTTCAGTCTCCTCAGTAACATGTATCTACAATTCCTCTAGGTATAAATCAATAAGTTTTAGTTCTTGATATAAATCATAAGTCGAATAATTTGTATAAAACTGTCATACTAATAAAAATCTCGTTCCTACTGTTGACTAACTCTGACATTATATTGAGAGTTATCGAAAACCAAAGAGCATTGAAGAACAGTTTCATTATAGCCCAGGACTCTTTAGTAGTCTGTGCCTACAACTGAGAACTATATCAAAACAGTTGGAGGATAACTAACTGCCAACTCTACTGTGTCCATAGATCACATTTTATCTTCATGAATTTGTCAGGTTCATCTCAAACTAATTACCAAACATACCACTAGTCAGTAAATGTACTTAACTTACGAGAATGAGTTTCGTACGTAACAGGTTGTTTTGATGAAATATTGAAATTAATATTATTCAAGGGTTCTTTTCTGAGAATAAAAGTAATGAGGTGATTTAGTATATTTAGGATCTTTTTGTAAAATAAGTGTATTTTGTAAATAAACACTGAAAAAAATTATTATTATTATTATTTCACTAAGAATCCACCAGTAATTCTGTTCCAATTTTCTGGTCTAGATACAGAATATGTAAAGTTAATGCATAAGTCTATATTTTTTAAGCATTTAACTATCACTGTTCAAGGTTATGACTGTCAGACTACACTTTAGACATTTTATTTTCAGAAACAGGTAGCTTGTTTCATCAGCATTCAATAAAAACAAAATGGTTTCTTCATTATAAACAAACAGATAACATTTTGGTAACTAATAATTGTTGAATTAGAATGAAGTTGTAAATATTTTGCGATTATCAATGCCAATAACATATGACATAGATGGCTATACCAAGGCAATCCTCATAGGATGCCCATATTCCAATCAAGAATAGTCAAGAATACTTCTTAATATCAATAATGAGATAACTTAAATCCTTACTAATACTAATCTTAACATTATACTCATTGAACAAGTTAGTGGATATATAGACTCAGTGGTTTAATGAATAACAAATTGAGTGTTTGAAGCTGATGTTACTGAATTCGAGTCCTGATGTGAATTGCAACAGTAGGTTGGAAGTACTTCCGGCTAACTAGTCCCAGGTAAAACGAAACACTCGTCCTGCTGGTGAACAAATAAACTCTTTTATGTAAACAACAGAGTTACATCAAACCAACTCCAAACTTATAAAATGACTAAATAAAAATACAAATTTTCTTTATACACAAAAGAGACAACTCATTTATTTATTTTTTTTCTAAAAAAAATATTTAAATTTTATAGACCCATAGTTGTTTAACAGAATTTATGAATCATGCTATTTCATCAACGAGTCCTGTAATACATCTGTTCTCATTGAATCCACTAGAATATTCTGATAATTCAAAAGCACATGTTGGATTTCTATGTGTTGTTCAAAAGAATGGAATTTTAACACTATATAACATAGCTGTAAGTTGAAAATGCTATTTTTTTCCAAAAAAAATATTGTTTTACTGTATTGTTTTGTAACAAATTTATAGCATTAATGAAAAGAACAATGTCTATCGATAAATGAACACATACCTACACAAAGATATAGGATTATATTGAATTGGGGTTTCTATGAGAAAAGAGAGATCCATTTATTGTCATAGAATTTTGTCAATAAATACTATTAAAAAGTAATTATTTAATGAAATATTTTGTAAATTGGAATTTACAGGAAAATTTTGATAGTAAAATGTATGATACTAATAGTTTAAACATTATTAAAGTTTTATTTAAATACTAGATTTCATGTAAGATATAATGTAAGTTTATTTGTTACAAATTCTCATTTCCATTGATTGGTTGAAATTAGACATTAATACCGTTAGATGCCGGCTCTGTGGTCTAGTGGTTAGGCGCCCGCGAGGCGGGATCGTGGATGCGCACTGCTGAGGAGTCCAATACTAGAAAGAAACGGCCGTCCATTGCTTCCGAGTTTTCCATGGTAGTCTAGCTTTAATCGACTCATGAATTCATCTATTAAATGACTATAATATTCACAAAATCCCTTTCTGAACATAATCATTTAATGAATGAACAATTGAGAATGATATATTAAAAAGCAAGATATGCGTAAGTAATTAAGGCGAAAACAATAAAGTTATTGTCAATAATATGTACCAACACTTGGAGTTTATTTACTTTAATGAAGAATGGTAAGATTCAAATTTTATTTCTAATACAGTACTTAAAATTTCCTAATCAAATATATTTTGACTAAATGGTATCGATCATCATCTAGTTTCATTCATCTGTAAATATGATAATTTTAGGCGCTAAATGTATTTATAAACTTTTCTCCATTCATGTCTAATGGGTGGATAGTTTCGAAGTGGTAATACGTTTCCTTGGCAAAACATCAGATGGTATTTTATCATTGTATTAAGGCCTTTTAAGAATTATTGAATTTCAAAATTTACATAATGGACCAATCTTAGTTAAACATCCACTGAAAACCAGGAAGTATTAAGAAGTTATTTCTTCTTAGTACGGAATTCTTCACCACAGTGTACACCAATGAATCTAATGAGGATGAAACCTGGGACCTTTAGATACCACATAGAGAACTTGTCATACATCTGTGGCGCAATTCAGTAGTTTACAGTTTTAATTCCAATCACTCTATGACACCTCATGACTATATTCCGCCTTCATCCCACCCGACGTTGTTAGACTCCCCTAGTTATTTTAGCAGTCTTGTCTTAATTTAACATACCTATTTTATCATTTATAGAACTAATATATTATTATTGTAATAAATAAATAAATAAATCATATTAATCTCTCTAAATTTATAGTTTTGAAATTCTAATTTTACACCCATTAATTATAATGATCTCATATTCTCAGATCCGAAGAGTTTATTCGTTAATTACATCATGTTTAACTTAACATGTGACTTTAAAAATAAATTTGCACACAATGGCATCTTATCTAGTATTACAAATACAGTACAAATCAAATCAATTCATTGAAAAACTGTATAAACCGTAAAAGATGTTAATTAACAGTTTGTCATCAAATGTTAACGAACTTAATACACGTGATCGATGATTACTAAGTTAAGATCGATGGTTTATTTTTGTTAGCAATCTAATTAAAATCAAATTCCTTTAAAATTCATCTTCTTTATAGATGTTTGAGGAAATTATTGAATGTTATTGATATTACGAACCGATATCCATTAAAAACCTGGAAGTACTACTCATCAGTAATATTCAGTAATCTCCACGAATCTCTGTACTGATAATTGTCAGGCTCTCACTAGTAAATAAGTTCGAAAGGCAATTCTGGAATTCTCGCAGGAAGTCGTGACCAGTAAATTTCAGATGTGTTAGTTATAAGTCAGTTACCTTACAAAGACAAAAAAAAGTTGGCAGTCAAATGTAGTATAAATTAAGTGGAGCTGAACAAATACATTATCAAATTCCTACTCAGTTGTCTGTAGGTTAAGTGTTTGAACATTAGACTGAAGTTTGTGGTGTCACTCTTCTGTAAGATTGTGGATGGTCATATCTGTGAAGTACCATACTAGAACAAAAAAGCTGTTCATTGCTTCTTTCTTTTTGGTGAATGTATAACGATTGAATTCGGGATCTGAATAAAACTTACCTTTTTTTTTAGATATCTAACTGTGATTGAAAATGATTTTAGTTTAATGTACATTTAAGTTTTGTAATTCCTATGGGAATTAAATATTTTATAAATCTTAAGATTTTTTTAAAAAACTGCTTCATTTATACAGTTAGGTTTTATCACAAATTTATTTAGAATTAAAAATCATTTCTGGATATTTTGACATTAATAATGATAAAAAAAATAATGCTCAAATGTAAAAATCTAATATTTAAGAAAGAGAAATCCTTGTTTTATTTTTATATGTAGACTCGAAATATGATTTCAAGAACAATATTGGAATGTGAAGTATATTGTGCTAGTGTAATTCCATGTCAAGGTAAACTAGATCAATATTTACCTCAATCTATATTCAGTATTGATACATATGGTTCATTAACTATTTCTCAATGGAAAATTATAACAAATAATAAAGATACAGTTCTCAATGAACCTACATTGTGCGATGAAACATTAGAAATTGGAACAAACATTTTTAAAGAGGTGAGTTTCCCTATATATATATGTATATAAATATATATTTATGACAAGTAACGATTATTTTGGGTATGGTCAACTTCTACAACATTTTTATTTCATCCATACATCAAATGATATATACATAAAATCAACTCTTGTTGAATGGTGGGAAGTATAAGTGGTCTCAGTAATACCTATGATCGCTCAATAAAGGGAACAAAGTGTTATCATATACTGTATTGATTTAATGTGAGCCTACTATGATTCTAAATTAGAAATTATGGTGGTTGAGGATGCTTCAAATTGCAGCATTTGTGCAGTTATTTCACAGAGATGGCCATATGCTACTCGTCCGGGATACTCAGAAGTACCAAACCTAATCACAGCCCTATAAAAAAGGGAATTCTCCTAAATATTCTTCATTTATCAAGTTTCACGAAATGTTCCATAGTAGACATCTGACATAACTTATAGACCACAAACCATTAGTAACGATCTCTGGATTGGTGAGACGATAACTTAGGAATAAATCAATCAGGTTTAAGATACCGTATCTTAAATTTTGACGCGAAATTCACTCATCCATATGGCTAAATAACATTTCAACATTATAGCTAATATCGTTTCGTGATGAAAATCCTAACTTCTAACTCTAAATCCCGATTCCGATTTCTTAAACTAATTTATAATCGTTTTTTGACCCTATTAGGTAGGTGGAGTTTATTAACTTTACTTGGCTTCGCTCTCCTAAAGATAAACTATAACTGTCACTCACTCTCTCTCTCTTTATATATATATATATATATACAACTAAAGAGGTAGTTTCTCTAGGGTATTCACTACTTTATGTATGATAAGAAGATTCAATATTGAATTGGTATTTATCATATTTCTAAGTAAAACAATATAACGTTAGTTGTGTTAAACAATGTTTTTTTTAAATCATCAAATTACATTTACGAATTGATAATAAGAATTTAATTGGAAATTAAAACTGAAAATTTGACAAATAAGCAAACATGAATTAAGTAGAGTTTGATATATAAATTAAATAGGAGTAAAATTGTAGAAATCTGATGTCGTTCTATATTAATCAGTCTCTCTGACTATAACATTCCTATAATTAATTAATTTTAAACAAACCATATATACATGTTTGTATTAATTATGCCTACAATCGTAGACTTTCTGTAAATATTCATAGTTCTTAAATATTGTTGTAATTAGTCAGTCGTTGATTTGATACTTATTTGCTATAACAAGCAACGTTAAGTAATAAATGTAAGAAATTTAAGGCCATTTAATTCAAAAATCTCAGAGATAATTTTGTGTTTATTATCAGCTATCACCAACCCTGGTATAGATTGACAGTTAATATGTTCGGTTAAGTGGAAGACGAGTGCAACCAAACCAAAACATGACTTCAGTTCATGAAAACTGTTGGACTGTGTCGTATGATTAGTGTAGATGTTATATCAGGCTGATAAGCATTGAGCAGATAAACACAGTAGAAAGGATCCCTTTCTGCATAAATAATTTATTTGTCATATATTAAGGGATATTTCTTTAATCGACATTCATGGCTCACGGTGAACGTTAAATCTTCAAATCGTTTTTATCCATTAGTCCATATTTTGAAATTCCATTAACTCATAATCTATACCAGCTCTCATACACCTCCGACTACTTTACTCTCGATATGGGTGAGGTTCCTATGTTTAGACTTCCAACTAAAACTTCAGGAGCTTATCTCTGAGTAAATCAGTAGTGATCATAAAATTATATTTTGGATGGAAGAATTTTGTGGAGATCCGTATAATCTTTAGAAGACCGGTGAGTGTTTACTGCTGAAAGGTCTCATAGTATCATGAAATCGATATTCAGTCTTCCTCCCAAGTTAGACCTTGGCAATTACTACTAGTAAATTAAATGACTTTTCACAATCTTTCTGCACTCAATATTCTCTGTATATTCAATTTTTTTTTTGATAAAAGTGACATTAGTCACATACATCAAACTAGTGAATAATTTTAAAGT
This sequence comes from Schistosoma haematobium, assembly GCF_000699445.3. NCBI lineage: Eukaryota > Metazoa > Platyhelminthes > Trematoda > Strigeidida > Schistosomatidae > Schistosoma > Schistosoma haematobium. The sequence continues at coordinate 24,822,199 of NC_067197.1, forward strand.
CATCGAATAATACATAATATTTCCGTTGTTCTATTGTTCACTTTTGTTTCTAAAACATTAAAATAAAATTCTACTCAGATATCACGTAAAGGAAAACATGGAGATTTTAAATATTGTACATATATTCACGACAACTTTCGTTCACAACCCAATGGTGAATTAAAATTAAATAAAACAAACTTAAATATTGATAATTCACAAATCTATTCATTCAATGATATAAATCCATGTGAATTTAGTTTTATTACTGCAGCTTATGAATGTACAAGAAGAAAAATTCTACGTTTAACAAATTGGATTTGTAAAAGTAAAGGTTTACGTAATACTGTATCATATAATAAAATTTTATCAAATGATCCTAATTCTAATTTAATTGATATGACAGTTGTTGAAAGTGGATGTTCTGGTAGTTTATGTATGTGTTTTACAAATGAAATATTTTGGCTTAGTTTACATGTAAGTATTGATATTGTTTTGTTTATTATTATTAATTATTATTGTTATTATCTATTTCACACAACATCTATGAATCAAAATTGTATTTAAGTGATGTTGTTTAGATTTGTTTTCTGACAGTTTATCATATCTTACAAACCAGCATAACTAGTCATGAATCAGTTTTAAATGATATCAAACTACAGATAAATATTTATCTTTCGATATTTCTTTAATGTTATTTAGTTCCTTCCACAATTAATAATAGTATGTAGCAAACATTATAGTTTATTTAATCTAACTCATTATAAAATGTTTCATGAATAACATCTACAAATATTCGCAAACTTCTATCAAGAGGATGCAAACAGTGAATTTCAATCATGTTGGTAGTAAGACGAATATCATTAATGAAAATTAATAATGTTTGTGTAATATTGCAAATTGGCAAAAATTAAATTTGTAAACTATTGAATACTAACGCTATGGGTCAAAGATATCATCCTTACTACAATTCTAAAAAATGGACTAAACATAATAGAACTAACAGGACTATCATTCTCTAACATGTTTTTGGGAGAAAGTGGTTTGAAACTGAAACTAAGAGCTTTCTTAATCTCTTCATATTTCTTTAATGAAACAAGTTATTTGGCTTACTTAAAAACCAAGTACACTACAGATCCAAAATGCTAGAATCATTTTTTTGCTAATGTTATATCCGAGTGGAGATTAAATTACAGGTAACTCCCGAGGACTATTAATGGACTAATATTCTATAAATATTCTTATTGTATAATTATTCAACAATTACATTACGTATATTTATATTCCTCTTATTATAAGCTTTATTTTGACCTATAATTTATTATTATACGATTTACGGTTCTTAATCTATGCTCAGTCTATTATTCACTGTCCCCCTCGTGCACAGCCACTTTTTGGGCTTATTTGTGTACAAATATTATTTCCTATTTTATGGTACGTTGCGGTCTGTCTGGTTGATATATAAACCAAGTATGTTTGAAATAAACGATCTGCTCTGATTCGGAAGCTGGTATCTTGTTCTGGACTCAAGTGGAAGGGCTCGGAGGACATAGGACCAGTAAGGACGCTAGACTGCCCGCACCGGTTGAACGTCATTGGTTGGCCTAGTGTGAAGATTCGTATAAGTCGTATCCGGATTGGTCGATAGGTCGCGTGGTAGCAAAACAAGACATCCAAGGTCATAACAGCTAACTAGTAGGAATAGTTCTATTTTATGAACTACGATCATCTTTAAACGTCCCCACAACTTTTTAACCAGATATATCTTTTCGCCATGATGACAACAACAACAATTTGTATTACTGATTTTCCTATTATCGAAATTATGTATTGTCGTATAGATGTTTCAAATCTAATGTAATAATAGTTTACTACAGTGAAACCCCAATAAAGCATTCAATTTACTTGAGTTTTCTATTTATACAACCCTAAGAATAAATGACTTATATCATTTAATTAATGTATCTAGAAACACATCACCTTGTTTTGCTAATATAGCGCAATGTTTCATAACATTATCTTAGCTATCGTGTTATAGTTCAAGGACACAGTACATCGTTTAACATAAAGATTTATTGAGTCAAAAGTTTCCCTTTTAGTAATATCATTGTTGTAAAAAAACTACAAAAGGTTTCCAAATAATATTGTAGCTAACGAAGAAATCAGATGGGGAAGACCGGTTTTTTGCTTAATGCAAAATTACAGTGTCTTAACAAAATACGAAAGTCATATATCCAATACATCACTTGCACATCTTCTATCAGTTCTCTCTTACAAACTTCATCGTTTCTTTATACCTGTTGTTATTGTAAATACTTTCTGTTTATATTCCTGTTCTCTTCTCAAACTTCTGCCCTCAAGCATTCATCTTCTGATTGGTGCCACATACTACTTATATTTGTCAGCATAATTAGCATACACCAAAATACTTTTAAATTAACCATGGTTTTAAACTAACTGAATGACTTCTATAATAATCAACAATTGGAAAACATTTATATTCTCATCGCCATAACTCCTTAATATATACCAATAGAATTAATCGACAAAGTTTGTGTTTGATTAAGATACTTCTATAAATTATCAATGTAAAACAGTAACCTACCATATCTCTCCTATATGTCAACATTATATATACAATTCCAAGTTCAATGTAATTTTGTTCAACATTAATATGTACAAATGAAGTAATAAAATAGATTGAAAAATTCAAATTGTCTGTTGTATAGTTTTTTTGGCTTCCTCGTGAATTAAACAACAAATGCACATATTTCTATTGAACTCTCTATAGATTAAAAATGTACTATTCCGATTGTTTTTCTAAGAAAAATCATCTAATTTTTTATTTTCATTACTGTTTCACTTAGAAAACATTGATTTGCTCTTAGAAATTTCTATCATAAGAAAAAACTGATCTTTTTATCTTCATGTAAGCAAACAAAATCTTTTACCTAAATGTATAGAAATCTTCACTGGATGTTGTTTACTTGTATCTCCTCATTTTACAAGCAAGTGGCTATCAGAACTTAGTAGCTAAGTGGATAACGCGATTGAGTTTGAAGCGAATGGTACTGGGTTCGAATCCCAGGGTGGACATGAACTCTAAGATGCAGGTATATCCAGCTGACGAATCCCAGGTAGGACGAAACGCGCAACCTGGATTCCACTGCTAGCCACTATCTATCTTTGCTTGCGTAGAAAACTATTTGTGATAGATATTACTGATTTCCTACTTATGTTCCATCATCATGAGCATCTAATTATGAAACAATACAAAGACGCAAGGATTCAATGTTTAAAGGTGGTAATACACTCAAATTCCATCTCATTTACTTCAGTTGAATCAACTAGGCATATTGTAATCACATTTCTGATATCGAAAAATTTAGTTAAAAGTTTATCAAATGTATTATAATATGGTTACCAAATAATATTTACTTATAATATAGATTAAAGAAAGCAATATGTTTTTAGTCTTAATTTAAGGTTAAAATTACTTTTGTAATAATAAGACGTTTATTAAATCTCAGAATATGTTAGACATGCATATTATCTTAATAATTGAGATCATGAGTCAATTAAAGCTAGACCTACATGGAAAACCTGGAAGTACTGGAATGGCCGTGTTTCGATTGCTCATGACTCATGATCTCAACTATTGAAATAACTATAATATCCACAAAAACCTCTTTTGATATATATTATCATTTATAATTATTTTCTTTTGTTTTTTTGTTTATTTCCTCATTTGCATCATTTCAAATCAAATAATTTAAAGACATTTGATATATTATCCAAATTTAAATTACCTACATTTATGCAACCAATTAATTGTTTATCAAAATCATGGCCACAACCAGCTGATTTAAATCAATCTCAGCATAGACGTACATGGATATCTGTAAATAGAAATCGTTTATTAGAAATTTCTCCATTTGAAAGTCAACGTCGACTAGATACAAAAGGTAGAAGTTGTCTATTAGTTTGCCCTGTACTATCAACTGATTCACAGATTACAACTGTTTCATCGGGTTTAGGTATTACACCCATTGTAAGTAAAACAATTTTATTTCTTTATATATATATATATATATATATATATATATATATATATATATATAATAGCATTAATATAATATTGGATAACTGCTTTGAATAATTGTCTTTGATTTTATTTCTCTTTCATTTTTTACACCAAAATGTTGAATATTCCATACTATGTTGTCTTATCAACCTCATTTTCCCCCAAAGCATGACATTATGTACAACATATTATTTTATTAAATATTGAAGTAACTGATATACGATCAACACACAAATTAGGTATCTAGGCAGATTATCTCTATATTCATCATTGAAAAGAACTGAACGATAAATGCTTATTTACTTAAGTAGTAATTTCATCATGCATGTGAGAAATCAATTAAAATAACTTCGTAAAGAAATAAATTCTGTTAAAGGCGTTTTGTACCATGAAAGTAAAATTTGAATATATATTTATCATCCATCTTTTCATGTAATTTATAATTATATTGATTGCGGACATTTAACCTTGGAACTAAATATTATGAATAATGATTGAACGTTGATTTTATCCTCATCCAACATCGATAGACTATCTCAATCTTACTTCCTTAATGAATAAAATAACTTATCATTACTTATTTGATCATCTAAACATCAACAAAATGAGGTTGAACCATTTTTAAGAAAAAGATGACTGATAATTTTTTGCTCATTTCAACCAATTTAACTGAGTTTGAAATGTGAGACTAGAACTTACTAAGTAGCATTTATAATGAAATGTAGTTAGTTGCAATTCTGATCATTTCACGACAATTTAAACGAAAACTCTATTATTGAAATGAACTCAAAATTCATTTAGCGATTGTACATCTTAACTCAGTCAAAAAGAAGTTTAGAACTGGTTCATTATATGTATCCACTCAAATTCTTATTGACCTTGAGTCTTCATCAAGTCAACTGATCAAATCTATAGATTTTGTAGTGTTGTTAGTGTATGAAAATTCATAATTTTTGGAACAATTATCAACAAAGATATTTTTATTGTTCATGCTATCGAATGAAAAAGCTGATTTAAGACAAATGCATCCCTGAAGGAAATGAAATATCTAAACTAACTTTTTCCTCGCATACATAAATCTAGCATAACTGCATTTATGGTAACTTTTAACCATATGAGAAATTCAGTGATTAACACAAAAGGCTAAAGCGTTTGTCTACAGTTTTTTCCGCTTATATGCACACAAAATGTTGAAGGACAATGTTTTTCGGAGTCTTTACAAAAGATTCTAATTGTTTGTCAAAAACTACTGGCTTAATACAGTAGATAATCCCGATAATTTGGATAAACGTGAAATTCCATGACATTATACTCAATGACAGGCAACACTTCCTTGTGAAGTTTGCTTCTTAAATGTGAAGAGAAATTGGTTGTTAGTAATCATTACACACATTTATTCAGTGATCTCTATTGTATGACAATAATAGTAATTTACTCATCAAAAATCTAACCCTAATATCGTTGCCATATCACATGTATGATTGATTTTTAATCCGCTTTTTTCCTGGAAAATCAATTGATAGACGCGATAAATTTTAGTTATTATAATGAAATCCCATCGGTACATGTAATTTCATGTATGATTGTGAAAACTTCACCCAACAATGTCATGGTAGCCAATCATTTATTATCATAATTCAACGTTTCTCAAATCAAGTAAACTAAAAGTAATAATCGATAGGTTTAGAAACATTTATCCTCAACGACTTAATCACACCTTCATGTGCTAGTGAATACAAATTTAATTTATGTTATGTTAAGCTTTTGTTGAAAATAAGAGTAACTCAACTGACGTTTCAATAACACTGCATATAGACCCCTATGATTGAAAAACCCACGTCCACTAAGCACAAATATCAGTGTTGTGTATAAGTTAACCATGTTCTAGAACGCTGACCATATTCTTTTATTTTCACTAACCAACGTTTATTCCCCTAAATTTTAGTTAGTATACGTATTCCAAAACGTTTGAATAACTAATTTCCCCGATCATATCCTTGATTAAGAGATCCCACTCATTATATCACAGATAATATTGAGAGGGGGGTGACTGAAAACAAACGCATTTCATTCTAGGACATTATCTTCCAACACAAACCAATTGTACATTTTAAAATCAAGTGCTTATACTGAAAGATTTAATCAAATGAAATTATAAACTTCTAAATTTACGATTGCTACTTTTAGTGAAAATCACTATTACGATCCACTGTTATAACAACAATTGTATGACACATAGTTTAATGGTATGATACATCTGACATTGTTTGTTACTTTAGATTGCAACAGCGTTAGAAAATGGTGAAATTCATATAACACATATCCCTGAATCTTGTTTTAGTTGTATGGTAAGTCTCAGTTATTTGAAAAAATGTATTGTTTTATGGTGATACTGTATACCTTTCCAGTTGTTTCATTCAATCATTATTGAGTACGCTGTTTTAGGATAGAATAAGTTTCAAACAAAGATAATCAGTTATGGATTGAACAGATAAAAAACTGCATGATATTTACAAGCTGAATAGGATTGATTCATATCGATCCACTCAAGCCTATAGAGTATGATTAAGACATGAAATGTAGATCCTGAATCCGTTTACTCCCCCTCTTTTTTAGTCTATTCTAATTGTACAGTTACTTGAATAAATGTATATTGAAGAGTTGTGGGTTACACAAAATCCTGATCTGTGTTAAAGATGCTACCAATTAATGTTAAAAAATATTTCATTTATAAAAGAACTAGTCTGTTGATCAGAGCAACAAATACGTTCAATACCTCCCCAGTAAAGAAACGGAAATATTCTTTTATCTGTGTCTTGTCAGTAAGCAATGTAGTTTATTCGTTGATGAAAAAATCATAGCTTCGTTTATTAAATTTGTACACCGATTGGGCACAGGCCTCTGATTATGAATTTCTGCCAATTACTTAATTTTCTTTTAAGGTTGTTAATGATTTACTAGTTGACATCATTTTGAATAAAGACTTGTTGTATAAGTCCCTCAAACTATTGCACAATATCTTGCAGTGAATCTAATCACAGCGTTAATATTGAAACGTATGTACACGAAACTTATACCACGATATGCGTTAGTTAGTTTGTTCCTGCCAGTGTATCATAAGAAAGTAGAAGCTCTGATGAGCTGCACACTCAAATCAATCATGATTTTCCACCACTCAAACAATATCACTCTTTTCTTAATTATTCTGCTAATACAACCAGTTATTTAATTTATGTACTTTTTAACTACTTATATCAATCAGTAGTATAATTCAAGATATACTTAAATACTTTTAGTCTTTGTAGGACCTTCCGCTTATATTATGGAAAAACAAGCCAATTTTAAAAACTAATTACCATGTTATTCACAGAAATTCGGCGTAAAATTTGCAACAAAACGACAAGCAAAAATTATGCATCGTAAGATTTATTGAGGCATTCTCCACATTCATGAGTGTGTGGCACAACTTGTCACATTTCAAAAAGAACGTGATATCTTTGTTTAGCATAAGCTGATTTTCTTTTATGTCAGTCGGATATTAGATTCACAACAAAATTAAAATGTATCGTAGTTGTAATGAAAATATGAAATTAGTTGAAAGTATTACTTTTCTTCATAAACCTACATCATATTACAAATATGATCCATAGATCACAAATTTTTAATTCAAATTTTCTTATTCCATTAGGTTGAATTTTGTTCTCTTGGTTTTATCAATAAAAATGAATTAGTGAATCATGTTGTACAAGATCATTATTTAGGCGAATCAACCGATGAATTTCGATGTAATTGGGCTTCATGTGATCTATATCTTCCGTTGAATTGTTCACAATTTAATAAAGAGGTATGATTTTTTTGTATATTTAGAATAAACCAATAAGTTTTTTTAAAATCTTAAAACAAATAGATAGATGTGTTAATTTTGAAAAGTTAAGAACTTCTAAAGTGTGAGTATTCATGTTATAGAAAAATATCAACATTTCAAGGTGATTTACAGCACAGCTCATTATCAACCGATTAAATATTTACGAAGGCTGGTTGTGAGTACACCAGTTTAAGTGTGTAGTATTTACATTTCTTTACGAAATATAAAAATTATAGTTTCAGTAGAAAAATATAATCTTAGTTATCCTTATGAATTATCTTGGAAACTGACATTTTTTTAGAAAAAATAAGCCTATAATACTCAAATAAATGTAAACAAACATTCTCACTAATTTTTATACTTCTCTTTAAATATTTCTGTTATTTTATTCAGAGGAAATAAGATAATCATCGTTAGAAAACAAAGGACTTTCAATATTGCTTCTGTTCAATCTTATAATTGGTTTATATTACTTCTAATCAGAAAAGATGGTAGTTCGAGAAACTGACTAATTTATATTGAAAACTTTGTTATCATGTCATAGTTTTAAAAAAAAGTAGCTACATTTTGATAACTATTCAGATAGTGCATACAATTATAGTTTTAATATCTACAAAATCTCATTGAAATCATAAACTGATCAATGTTAAACTATTATTGAAAACCTGAAAGCAGTAAATGCTGGTCTAACCTTGATCTGCTCATGATTTCAGTAAAACTCAACAATCGCCACAATCCTATACTAATAATATACAAAATCTTTAGATTAATAGTGAGTAATCAATAAACCAAGGTGATCTCGTGTGCTGTTAGATGTATAAGATGGAGTTATAGCTATTTGATTGCACACACTGTAGAAAGATGCCTGCTCATGAAACTGGATTAGTAGTGGTCCTGACGATCTTAGCGCGTGATTTTAGGAAGAAAAGGATGACTTCTTGAGGTCAGTCACACATAGCATTTTAGTGATTAGTTTCATGCGTTTTAGCCCTGTCCTTATCACTAGAGACAGAAATCCATAGGGCAGAGTGAAGTGTTCTATTCTTAAAGCTGACTTTTTCTAATTTTCAATCTATTGTGAAAAGATATCATCCTCTAAGAGCAACAGCTTACTGCCATCACAGTCCTATAAAATCAAGTAGAATCACTTTGTTCTCATACCTTAAGTTTCTGCTTGAGTTCTTATCGTTTTAAAACCAATGTGCTTTGTATGGCAAATCCTCAAGAACCAAGTTTTTCATCCAATATAGCTCGACTGAGCAATCGTGATAAATAAACCTGATCACCTTTGCAATAGAATAGCTGTTTTGAAGTTATTCAGTGCTGAACAATATCAGTAATTAGACTGATCAACATGACGTTTTCTTCATTATTATACAATTTTTAGTTGTCGTTTTTTTTTTGAAATTTCACTCATCACCTAATTACTAGGTAATTTTCTTTTCCTTAATCCCATTTTATTGCTTTTTTCCTGTCACAAATTTAGATATTAGAAGATCATGCTCATCAACATGTATATTCATAAGAAACATCTAATTTTTGTTTATTTAATTATCATTTTAGTAAAAATTTAATAAATGTAATATTTATTGTTTATTATTATTATTATTAATTTATTATTCACTTCCTGTTTGTTTATTTGTTTACAAAAATAATACATAACATTTAAACAAATCTCATTTAAAACTACCTAAGATTTCGTCCGCATTTTCATCATATATTTATGCATATATATATACATTTGTTTGAATGAATTGAAAGCATTCTAAACAAATTTTTATTTGCTGAAAGATCAATATTCTATTGTTTATTGTTTTATGCTTCTCTTTCTACAGTAATTTGTTTTTCTTACAGTATCAACCAATTAACACATTATCATATTGTTTTAATAAGGATAATAAGAAATTGTGTTACCTACATAGATATTAATCACTTGTTAAATGTAATAAGGAATCAACTTCATAACTTTGTTTATTTTTTAAAGAACTTATTGTTGTTGTTGTTGTTGTTGTTGTTGATAAATTCATGTTTATCAAAAAAAGAATATTTGAGTGAACAATTGTTTTCAATAGCTTCATCATCAGGCTCTACTGTTATAAGTCCATAATTATAATATTTTATGAAGGCCAAAATAAGGCAATGCATTAATGAGTTTGACAATGTTATGTGTTAAAAATAGTGAATGTTTGCATCTGTTACGATTGTTTATTAGTTAACAATCCCAATATGAGTATTTAAATAAAAAAGAAATTTATCACTAACTATTAAATTCTGCATTATTTCTACCCATTTACAAGGTGTCATATTTTTTATATAATTACTAGAAGATATGTTGAATGTTTTAATGAAATCATTTTAATATGAATAATACTTGGTTTGTAAGCAGTCTACAAGGGTTCACAAGTTTTCGTTTGTTTGTTTGTTTTATAATGTTGATCATTGGAATTGTAGATTAGCGTTAATAACTGATCAATTGAAATCATACAACCATTTTTTTTTACTAATATCTTCTCGAAAACTTGAACCCAGCACTGATTATTTCTAATGTTTTAATGTAGAAACACTCAATTACCAAAAACATGAAGGTTTTTTTTTGTTTCATTCTGTAATTTCTCTATCACTAACGTAAGTGTGTTATTTGATCTCTTTTATCTTCAATAAACTTTATCTTTGCCGACTGAATTCATTGAAATACACAAGCCATGAAAAAAATTACACTTCAGATACGGCTTGATAAGAATCACGATTAATAAATGCTTATTGTATATTTGTATTATGGTTTTTTTTATTTCTCCCCACCCCATAGTTCAAAGACGCCGTGACTTCAGAAGAAGCATCATTATTTAAGATATTATGGATATCTGATAATTAAGGCGTGTGATATCATTGCCACCCACAAATGTTTAGTTAATCATTAAGCCGACACTTTATTAAACAATAATGAGTAGATACGTTATGCCATCGAGTCAAGTAAAACGCTTCCTAAAAAACGTAGGTATTTTCTAATCGTGTTAGTTAAAAACGAGATGCTGGATAGGGAATTCACAAATTCGGAAAAGAAAATAATAAATTTGACACGAAATAACGTGAGGTACTGATTGATTAACTCCCATTAATATACGCACTAGTAATAAATCAAACGATTAATAAATGGATTTCATATTTTCAGTTTACCTACTAGAAGTTAATTTAATAAAAAAAGGGATAGAATTTCAATCTTGATCATATCCACTTTTGATCTAACAGTATTTTGGAAATGTCTTAATTAGCTGATTATACTTACTTACTTACTTACGCCTGTTACTCCTCGTGAAGGAGCATAGGCCGCTCACCAGCATTCTCCATCCAACCCTGTCCTGGGCAATCCTTTCCAGCTCCTTCCAGTTGTAATTCATCGTTTTCATATCTGCTTCTATTATCCGACGCAATGTGTTCTTAGGCCTTCCTCTTTTTCGCTTCCCTTCAGGATTCCAAGTTAGGGCTTGTCTCGTGATGCAGTTTGACGATTTGCGTAATGTATGTCCTATCCATTTCCATCGTCTTTTCCTAATTTCTTCTTCAGCTGGAAGTTGGTTTGTTCTCTCCCACAGAAGGCTATTGCTGATGGTATCCGGCCAATGAATGTTGAGTATCTTGCGTAGACAGCTATTTATAAATACTTGTACTTTCTTGATTGTGGTTGTTGTAGTTCTCCAAGTTTCAGTTCCGTACAGTAGAACTGCCTTGACGTTGGTATTGAAGATTCTCACTTTGATATTGGTTGAAAGTTGTTTTGAGTTCCATATGTTCTTCAATTGTAGGAATGCAGCCTTTGCTTTGCCAATCCTCGCCTTTACGTTTGCATCTGATCCTCCTTGTTCATCGATGATACTTCCCAGGTATGTGAAGGATTCTACATCTTCCAGAGTTTCGCCATCAAGAGTGATTGGATTGCTGTTTTCCGCTTTGAATTAGCTGATTATAAAAAAAGTTAATTCAAACACTTTGACAGTATGTGATATGTCAGCTATTCTTCCAGGTCTTATATGCAAACAAGTTTGTTGTTATGTGGTTACTTCTCAAAAGTGTTAGTTAGCAGAGCTCATATTCATTGATTGAATAATTCTTATATCTAGAATTTGTTGTAGTTGGACTAGTCAGTACGGCATACTCAAATCTTTAGTGGAATATTGCTCCCCGTAGGATTCAAATCTGTATCACTCAGTTTTACCATAACCAAACTATTTTGACAGGAATAAACATTTTGTATCTTCACGTCCTAACATAAACACCAAGTTTAAGGCTTCCTCCTGATTACCTACAATAGCTAGACACAAACCACAGTGTACTGCAAAATCCAGTTAATTAAACTAAGGAATATATTGTAACTGAATCGATAGATTATAACTGAGAACAATGGTTATGACTCACTGAATAGTAGACGCAACAAAGCTTATGTTAAGCTAAAGTTTTAGGTATTGAAAAGAATAGTGAACAGCAGCAAATGCCAAATAATGGAGATATTCTGTCTCCAAATTTATGTTACTTAAAATTAAATTACGATAAAGAAATATTTTTTGAAATTGCTTAAGAAACACATTATCCATCCGGAACTATACTGAATGGCTGATTTAAAATATGTCCTGTACTACTAACCTGTTAACACCATGTTTAAGAAGTATCAAAATACAAAATTGGTTCTGTTAACTAATTCATTTCTACAACTTTTTGGACAAAATGTACACAATATAACATGCCTAATCTCTGCCACTGTAATTTCCTCCTAGTGTTATAAATTATTTTCAATTTTTTTCGAATATTGCGTAACTAGAACAGCATACTGAATACTAATAAACAAGTGCTTTCTAACAGAATACTTTGAATAATAGTCTTCTTTTGAAATGTATTTATGTATGAAGCAATTTAACCAACTGTTTATGTTTATATTACATATAACGTGCAGTTTTCTATTCAGTGAATATTCTCTTGCACAGGTTTATGCCCATCATATTTCAATTCATCTGGAAAATTTATATACAAGATAAAGTACAATTAAGTTCATAAGTGAAACAAATATTTAAATAAAACGTTTACAAGTTTAATTAAAAGCCTTGAATAATACAATAGTATGAGGATCAAGACCAGCATAAAAATACTAACTAGAAGATTGTTACTGTTCAATCTTACACACGGGAATAGTTTAACTTTGACCTAAACAAAACCAAACTGACAGGCTGTTTTGGGTAAAACCTCAGATTATATCGTAAATCCTTGCATATCCTATTTGATAATCTGCATGAATTAACACATTTTTTGTGCATATTAGGTTTAGTAAACATTATTTATATGATATTCGCTCAGGTCGTGAAAAACGACAGTCCTTTATTGATGAAGTGCCGTTTAATTTATCATTATCCAATTATTATACAACTTTTAAAAGCAAGTTAATAGATAGTGAAACGGTTCATAGAAGAATAAAATCATAAATGAACAAATATCAGAGGATTTTGTCCATTAGTTCTGAAAACAATCCTTTTTATTTAATATTAGGATGAAGAATGAAGTAGGTTAGCCATGTAACCAATGCTTCATCATATGGAATGGGAACATTCAAGGTGATTAGACAATTATTGATATATGGGAAACAATTCATCAGCCACATGAAAACCATACATTATCATAACAAATTCTGATGAAAGACGGAGAATAGCTTAGCTTGTCTTACAGCTATTTAGATTGTCAGGTTTTTTAACAAGGTTCATAACCAACGAATTAACATACAACTTCAATTTGGATAGATTAACGGACGACGTAATGGTTCTGTAGGAGAGTTCTCTGAACCTATAAAATAAACGCTTGAATAAGGAATCGAAAAACCGATTTCTAAGTCTAACAACAAATACTTTAAACGCATCAGAATGTCGCAGTAAAGGTTTATTTGGTTTTCAATGTGTTACTGTTATAACTACTTGTAAGTCGCTAACGTTTGTTAACTAATATAGTATCTAAAATACTAGCCTCGATAATTATCAGACGCTTAACTAAGACTCGTGAACTGCAAACACGAGAGAATCAAGCTGGTTTCAGACCTGATCGTGGCTGCATCGACCACATATTCACCACTCGTCAGGTTCTAGAACATTGGCATACTTATCGGCGTCCGACAATGGTGGTCTTTCTTGACTTAAAAGCAGCATTTGACTCGGTAGACCGCGAGATTCTGTGGCAGTGTCTGTCATTGAAAGGTGTACCTCAGAAGGCTCTTTACTCGAACACTACCAATCGAGTCACAGCTTATGGCGAACTGTCATCCGCCTTTGCAACCTCAAGTGGTGTCCGTCAAGGCTGTCCACTTTCCCAATTTTTGTTTAACTTCATCATAGACCTATTGATAGAAATAACATTCTCGTCTACTGAATTCTCGGGTATTGATCTCCTTCCAGGAGGTCCACTTATCGACTTAGAATACGCAGATGACATAGTCCTGTTTGGTGAAGACGCTGATAAAATGCAGTCTTTTGGTAGCACTGAGCAACAATGCCAGAATGTTTGGAATGCGCTTCTCTCCCTCTAAATGCAAGTTGTTGTTTCAGGACTGGTCTGGGTCAACACCTGAACTAAGGATAGGGAGTGAAGTAGTCGAACGTGTTGACAACTTCACTTATCTCGGAAGTCTGATCAGCCCTAATGGGTTGGTGTCTGACGAAATCTCAGCACGAATTCGAAAAGCTCGATTGGCTTTTGCCAACTTGCGTCACCTATAACGAAGGTGAGATATTCGTCTATCAATTAAAGGACGAGTATACTGCGCGGCAGTTCGTTCTATTTTAATTTACGGCAGCGAAACATGGCCATTAAGAGTAGAAGACACTCGTAAGCTACTAGTATTTGACCACAGATGCCTCAGAAATATTGCTCGCATCTGCTGGGACCACCGGGTAAGTAATAGTGAGGTTAGACGTAGGGTATTAGGGAAGGATGGTAAATCAGTTGATGAAGTTGTGAATCTTCATCGACTGTGATGGTTGGCACACATGTTACGTATGCGTGAAGACCGATTACCACGACGTGCAATGGTGACTAGTGTTGGGGATGGTTGGAAGAAAGTTAGGGACGGCCAAACCAGAACGCGACATCAGTCCCTGAAGTCACTAACTTCTGGTCTCAGCCATGTTGGTAGATGCAGACTACTTGGTTGGGGTCCGCGTGACTATTGTAACCCATGGTTGGAGACTCTGCGTGACATGGCTCAGAATCGTTCACAATGGCGTATGCGTATACACTCTTTGTCTTCCTTTAAACTGTGAGATTAAAATCGCTTCATATATTTCTTTCTACGAACTTATTCTTTCTACCTGTACTATGCTCTTATATACAATCTTTCTTTTATATATTATCACCATTGACTTAACTACTCCTATGAATTTGGTGTTCATCTTGTTGTGCTAATAAGGTATGGCAGCTTCGGCCGATGGAAATATGTGCCTGGTCTTACGTTGTAGCTGACTGACTGCTAACGTTTGTCTCCACTTTTATTCTCTCAGAAAGATTTTCAGCAGTTAAATTCGAAATCAAATGAGCCATGAAGAAAAATGGCTTGAGAGTTCTGTGATCTTCAATAACCGGCTATCAGTCAGTCAGCTACAACATAGGACCAGGCACATTTATACATCGGAGGAAGTATGGTGTTGTTAGTCGAGGAAGGAGGAATAATGGGAATCGAAGAAGGAAATTGATTATGAATACAGTGGTCTTGAGTGCTGTCAGAGGTGTGAAGGCGGTTTTCATTTTCCGGTTGCCCACGCCGTGGAAGGATTCCTCTAATAGTATCTGAAAGTGAGACTGGGTTAGAGTTGATCTTAGTGACCCAAGAACGTGACTGTGGTGCCCAAAGGACAACTGATTAGGGCCCGTCACACATGACCTTTTTGTAGCCTTCGTCAACACCTGAACTAAGTCGAACGCATCGACAACTTCACTTATCTCGGAAGTTTGATCAGCCATAATGGGTTAGTGACTGGCGAAACCTCTGCACAGATTCAAAAATCTCGTTTGACTTTCGCCAACATACGTCACCTATGGCGAAGGTGAGATATCCGTCTATCAATTAAAGGACGAGTGTGCTGTGCGGCAGTCCGTTCTGTTTTACTTTACGATTGCGAATCGTAGTCACTAAGAGTATAAAATATTCGTAAGCTACTAGTATTTGATCACAGATGCCTTAGAAATAATGCTCGCATCTGCTGGGACCACCGAGTAAGTAATAGTGAGGTTAGACGTAAGGTATTAGGGAAGGATGGTAAATCAGTTGATGAGGTTGTGAATCTTCACCGACTGAGATGGTTGGGCCACGTGTTGCGTATGCCTAAACACCGATTACCACGACGCGAAATGCTGACTAATGTTGGGGATGGTTAGAAGAGAGTCAGGGCGGCCAAACCAAAACGTTGCATCAGTGCTTGAAGTCCCTAACTTCTAGTCTGAGCCATGTTAGTAGATGCAGACTAATGAATGGGATTCGTATAGCTGTTGCAACCAATCATTGAAGACTCTGTGTGATATGGCTCAGAATCAATCACAATGGCTTAGATGTATAAACTCTTTGTATTCCCTTAAACCATGGGATTACAATTACTTTATACTTTTCTTTCTACGGACTAATTCTTTCTCCCTGTATTACATCCTTATACACAGTCTTTCTTTTATATATCACTACCGTTGAATTAACTACTATGAATTTAGTGATCATCTTGTTGTGCTAATGAGGTGTGGCCACTTAGACGGATGCATAAATGTGTCTTGTCTTTTGTTGTAGCTGACTGACTGACTGAATTGTCATGTTAGCTCCGTACTTGTTGAGACTTTGCTGAAGGATACGGATAACCTTGGGGTACGCATTTTTAGGGTGGACCTTTTATAACCACGCACGCCCACTTTGTGAGAAGGCAGTATCGCCGTTATGCTGGTTGTCTGATGGAAAAACCTTATTGCAGTCACACTTCTGTACCGTCAGCAGTACGACTCCGCTCTCAGACCTTGGGTTTGATGCTTTTAGTCTTACTGCTCTTCAAGTGACCTGTCTGGCATGGTAGGACCATGAGGAATGATTGTTTCAGCCAGTAAAACACGATCAGGTCATCACTATAGGCAAGCCCGACCACCACGTCAAGGTAGCAGCATCGGTCGGGTTTACCGGTGATTCATTTATAATGTCAGTGATTAAGGTATATAATTCATCTGATTAGTAAGTTCAATACTTTATCAACTGTTCCAAAAGCAAATTCTACATTATATATATATATTCAAAACGATCATCTTTTGCTCACGATAATGAGTGCATCACATTTGCAATGAGTGTCTGGATCTAGATGGTCACAATATGTTACTAAAGTTTTGGTAAGGTGATTCACAAGTAAGCACTCGTGAGTATATATTTATTATGAACGTGAAACTTTATAATTATTGTTCAACTTGAAATTCATCTTTATATTCTCCTGGAGTCTAATGATTACCTAACTTAAATTACTACATGATATAGACTATCTCTAGGTTGAAATGTCTTCACAACTCTCTATACTAATAAAAACCTCTTTGCATAAAGCACCGTCTGCGACTTAACAAGCTTCAATAAATTAGTCGCATGAAACATAGCCAACTATAATTAATAAGATACATGTGGACATTAACACAAATAATTTACCTAAATACAATCCAGGATCATGGGAAACATTTGTTCGTATATTTTCATTGTCGTCACTTTCTTCCAAGGTTAAACGACGTAACTGCATCTGTTAATAACCATAGTTGCGATATAATTTCAAGCATCTTTAATTCATTTTACCTGAAGGTGTAATTTGCTTGTGAATAGAAGCTTTTTCCATCCGAATAGTTTTGCTAACTCTTCAACAGGTCTACTTGGCTGACTTAATGTTGTGTTAACATAGATCTCACGCCATAATGAATCGCTATTACAAATCTTTGAAAAAACAATAACTCAAACGGTAAAGATAAAACAATTACCTCATTAAAGTGTCTTGATGTAGTCCCTAAATTAATCACATCCTCCAGATTTAGATAAAAAATTATCTTCACTAGAATTTTGTTTGGTATTCTGACTAAATAATCCAGCTTCCCAGCACATATGTTCAGACAGTAGTCTAGTGTTTTATGGCCCATAACCCTGAGTATTTCATCTAGGAAAAATCAAAAAATTAGAGGTAGATATAGACATAGTTTTTGCGATTAGCTCTTTAATTAGTTTCGGTTTTAATCAAAGAATTTCATCATTTCATTTCTTATTGTCAAGTCACCCTAAATAGTGCTATCCTAAGAAACAAATTAGTTTAACTTGGTGAACTTTAGTATATCTTTCTATACCTCCCTGATTTATTAACATAAAATCTAGTATAACATTAACCAACGTTTAACATTAAAAATAATGGCCACTAAAGTCATTCCAATCATAATTCCCGTTCTTTAAACTAACAAACTAACTTACTATGCATCCGATCGTCTTGTTCGAATTCCTCATAAGTTGCCACACTTTCGCCTGGATGAAACTTTGCCCCATCATTTCTTGATGTAATCTTCCACCATCTCAATTTGAACTTGAAAAAAAAGAGCACTTATAATTTTGTTGGAGAATGTTTTGACTTCATTCACATATTACGTGATAAGTGACTTCATTGCCACTTACAACACACACTCAAAACAGATAAGTAAAACTAAAATTGATTGATCTAGGAAACTTGTAAATATCTACTTTTTATTCATGATTCTGTCGAAAACTTTTTTTGTTGTCAGTTTCCACTCAAGTATAGTTATTTTAGTTTTCAACAACAATTTTATGTTAATTTGTTTTAAACCCAGAGTGCTACTCAATTTTTACATAAGTACGAAGAGTTTATACTTGGGATAATTGTGATACTAAAGGACGCTTGTGATATACTATTTAATATTCGAATGCTATGAAGGATATGGCAAAGACGCTATACTTTGAAACGCATGACAAAAACGTCATACTATTGCATTATATTATATTCATACTATTCTGCATCAATGTTTGTTCTTGCTGTATTTAAATTCATAATGGGAACCAATTGCATGATATTGCATTATATAAAGGTGACGATAGTAAGAGCTTGAGACTAAATGACCGAGGATAAGATAGGGGCAGAAACAAAGGATAATAGTACCTTCATTGTGATAATAAGTAAATAAATGAGATTACTTGTGGCTTTTGTAGCCTGGCGTTTTTAAATGCGTTGTCTTATACTCTTTGTAAACTCTTGCTATAATATATACACTTGGATTCGCAGCTAAAAACAACAGGCGATTGATGTAAGGCATGAGTCTTTAGAATTTAAAGCACGATTTAGTACACTAGTAAACAAACCAATACTTAATTTACATTGTACGAAGTACAGTACACCTGTAGTTTCGGTTGCTGTATCAAGCCCACACAGCTTATTCTAGCTTCTGGACAGGCCAATTTATCTATTCTTCTCGAGTCACGTTTCGACCTTGTTATCTATTCGTTTATCAGCCTTGACTGTTCTTATGTAAGCGTATGTGTGTTTATTCCTTATCTTACTCATCGTATATCTGTAAGTTATTTTGGTCTCACTATGAATATCGGTTCACGCCTGGTTAAATCGAGTTGGCTCACAAGCCTTCACCTATTCGCTTCCTTTGCTGCGTTTCTCTGATTTTCTGTGTCGATCAACGATTGTACAAAATTTACGTATTCGAAAATCCATTCTCGTATTTGATTTATTTAACTCTGTTATCTACTAACGCGATTTAGGTCAATGATTATATACGAGGATTGGCGACATGTATATTTCGATAACAAGCAGAAAACGATCTACGTAAAGTCAGATTTCGTGTCACTAAACACAAGTCGAATTCATGTCAAAACGTATACAATCTTTCAAAATATAAAAACACTTAAAACATTAATTGAATCTGTCTCTCAGTGTACTAATGGATAATTCGGTGTACTCTCCTTTAGTCTGAGTTATAAAAATATGAGAATACAAGTTAAGACAGGATTCTATGTGATAGCTTACTCATTTGATATTTTATTTATTTTAACAATCTAAAAATTGAGAACTGACAAGCAGGAGACAATTGAATGAAAAATTAACAATTGTTCATAAAGCGAACAAATAAAAAGATAATATAACTAAAGCTCGCAAAACAATAGACGATTAGTGTACTCGCCGTAGTTTCAGTGCTAGGATGTACAATAAACTTTAGACGTAGACAATCATCTGATGAAATTCAGTGGTTGAGCAACAATGTATCACTTCATAGTTTTTACACGATCAAAATTTGAACCTACTCAATGTCATAAACTTTTATGCCAGCATACTAAACTCTCATAAATTTACAGTTAATAGTTTCATCCCGTCATTACTTTAATTTGCTACTTTGGTTTTCTGATACAAGTTAAAATAAAAACTATATAAAGTTTATAATATGAATTTTTAATAAAGTAAAACGATGAAAATGTTTTGCAATTTTTCGTGAGAACGAAGCTGATAAATTTCAGCGGCAAATGTGCATGTATGCGAGGTTTCAATCTCTCTACATATGCAAATATGAAATGATATTAACTTGCGATTGTGAATTAGCAAGTGTACGTATTAGCACAACATTATTACAACACTTTGTCAAGGTATATTGCATTTGGGCAAGCCGCTTTCTTTTTCAAATAATTGAATAAATTTCTGTCATCTAAAGAGATGAAGTTTCGAAACTCGCTGTATATGTTTTGATGCGTCACATCAGTAATGAACTTTATACAAACCAACTGTAATTATACTACAAATACAACTATTTCTTTAAATCCTCAAGAATGTCTGGGTTACTATCTCTGCCCTTTGAGACACAAGAATCTTTAAAAAAGCGAGTTTTTCATCTTTTCAGTAAGAACAAAGAAATATTTGTCGAAAACCGTACAAGAACAATAGCATAGTTTTAGCTTACATCTGACCATTCAAGTATAACCCGATGAAATTTCGGAGAAAGATTTTTCTTTGTAACAAATCAAGCAGTATATATAGTGGTTCGAAAAACCGAATTTAAATCAAATGAAGATTTCTAACTCAGAACTAATTAGGTTTTCTGGGTATTCATCCACTAAGTACACAATTGCGTATTGTCAATTTAAAACAACTGCATTTATTCTACCATGATTTGTAATATGTTTTCAAGACCGCATTAAAGTTGACCGATAACATTTTTATGACGATAATTGATAAAAAAGCAAGTTTCATGATGCTGAGATCTTGGGGTTAAATAATACACTCCTGACATCTCATATAACCTTATATGGGCAACTCACTAAAAGTTTTGGAAACTGAAACATAGAAGTAAAACACATACGCAACAGCCGATATCGGAATCATGTAATGCAATGTCGATATTTAACGGTAAGTTCATCGAATATAAATAAAACCTGTTTGTCACTACTAACTTTAGTTGGTGTTATTAATAGATGGTAAAAATCTTTGGATGGGGCTGGGGCAATAGCCGCAAACTCTGCTATCTTTTCAGAGTCAAATATATTATAATACGCAATCAATGGATTTTTCAACACACTAGTAATATCATGTCTCATTTTAAAAGCGTCTTATTATACAGTATATGACGACGCAGAATTTCGGTTCATTTTAACTAGTTTTGTGCTTCAATGTATCAATACAACAATGTTCAACCAGAGCTTTGTTCCATACCTTTTGGATTAAATACTTTGGTGAAAATAAAGTTTCTAAAGTAGGAAAATCTTAAAATGATGTTGTTTGACCATGGTTTTTGGATGTTTTCTGTTGATATTATAGATAATTGGTCATAGATAGGCATAAATTTAAGACCAGTTGACCGCCAGTGCATTAAAAGTCTTTACATAACCCAGCAGTGTAAAAATAACGAGATGCCAGCTATTCTGCTGCTTCTGATGGTGGAAGTTGAGGGTACTGTTACTAACTCCCTTCAAGCTGTTCAGTATTATACCTTAAATGTAAATGTAACGGAAAGAGAACGATGAAAATCCCTCCGCAGCCTTTTTGTTGGACAGTACTGTCATTTATTTGTTTCTTCTCCTTGTCGTGTATTTTAACCTTCTTTCAGATCTCGTTTAACCAAACCTTTTGTTCTTTAGTCTTTCTCGTTTCAGCATTTATTAAGTGATTTTGCTTAGAGACTTGTCTTTTGTAATCTAATTTTCTATTGCATGTTGCCCGACTGTTGACAGTAAGGTCGTGTTTGACTGGGCTCAAGGTCACGGCGTGGTCTAGTGTGTTGCTGCTAACCTTTTGACTGTCTGCTTGGGAGGATTGCTGGAATCCCTGAAGATAGATATTCGGTCCCATTTTGTAGGGTCTATTCTTAATTATTCGAACCCTTTTGTATTAACTGTTTATTTTACTGTTTGGCGCGCTACTTTGCGTTAGGGAAACTTCTGACTGTTTGAAGCATTTTGTATTTTTGATATAATTTGTCCTATTTCCTAAATAAAAACCGTTTAAATTGAGCACAGAGTTTCTGTTTCGATGTAGTTTAATACGAGTATCTCAAAAACGCTTGGTACGCTATACAGAAGAACGTAGTCTGGCCTATTCGAATACATTTTGGTTCGTCATTCCTGTGTTCAGACCGAATTCTGGTGGTCCGCTCGTTACAGTAAAGATGTATGGTTCTTGTTGATATATCTGCGACCTTGAGAAATTCGTCTAAAAAATTGCCTTCACCTTCAACAACCAGCTTTGCAGCTTATAAATAAGTCTGATTGAATCTCTCTGACAAAGAAATAGAACTTCTGTCCAGCTAGGGTGTGTCCAGTAAAATTGATGAGGACAGTAGCATTGTCGAAAATATTTAAAAACTATTTATATTGGGGACTTACTCACCACTGAAACTCGCCTTCTCAATAGTGAGGGAGTTACGACCTTAAAACGAAGCCAGTCCGAAGTTTAAAACAACGAGCCTACTGTTGGTAAACACACTGATATTTTGCTATGTTCGGCAGCGTTGGAGCCATGAAATACACGGTTAAAAATAAAATAACGGAAAAGGGGTTGGCTCACCAAATCCGTTTTCCGCGTCTCGTCTGTTCTTGTCGTCCTAGAAAACAAAGAAATCAAAATGTAGGTATGTTTGAAAACATTCTCGTATCTGCGTAACCCGGCTAAACATGAGGGAAAGTCAGGTATATTTGAGTGCATATATACCACGTGACAGTGAAGAAAAACCGGAAAGTTATATTTAGTTTTTTGTCAAAGAATATGCACGTACATATGAGTTTGAGATGCACGTACATAAACGCACTGTAAAATGCATTTTTGCGTTAATTAGTTTTCATACAATGAAGTGGCTGTAGGACACGAAATGCGAGTTAAGACAATGATTTATAACATAAACTACATGCGGTAGTCGTTCAAGTGTTCTTGAAATCTTCCAGCTCTTCCAAATCGCGACATCTCGAACCTTCAATCGGAAACCGGAGGAACTTTATTGGAGTCGTTAACTATCATGGATCGTATCTTAGTCGTGAGAATTATGTCGCACGATCGTTTGATATGAAAGTCAACATAGATGATGTTTCCTTCTAAACAAGCGGATTTCAGCCAATCAACTCTTATTTCATCTTTACCACCGTTCTTATTATTGATGTAGCACTCAGGTTCATATTAATGAACTTGAATCCTCAAATAAATCCTGAAAATAAATAGTCCTACAAGTCTTCGATATTTGATTCAGACCTCACTACTTTTAATGGATACATCTAGCTGAATGTGCTCGGTTGCGCATCCACACCAGATGTCGATGGGGTACGCCATGTCAACCATCTCTGACAAGCGTTAGCCAGCTTAGAATAGATGCATCCCGATATATTGATAACCTATCAAAGATATCTTGGAACCTCTTCATTTTTGAATTTATTTGACTGAGTTGGTACATTTCAACTATGAAAATCTTACGTGTCAAGGTTTTGTTAAACTCGAAATACATAAGCCATCATAAACTATAGCACTGTCAGTTATAAAACTCTCTTGCCGAAATCAACGCCCCTAGCGCATATATAGGTTCTTAATAATGAATAAACCTCGAACAACTCGTTAAAGCTAAATGTATCCTGGATTTTGTAGCTGAGGAAGTTGTACGATTGTGGTCTACTTCGTTATTAGTACCGCTTCATGAATAGACGTAATCCCAAAATTGTAGATTTGTCATGATGTAACTGCCCTAATATGTAAGATTTTACGCGGAAGTCACATTGTTATCTACACCAACTCATCGCATCGTTACAATGATCAAAATATGTGTTGAAAACAATAGTCGGTTGCCACACGTCTAGGCTGTAAGCAGAAAGAAAGATTCCTGCTCAAGAAAATTATCGCACACAGACAATCAGCTCTCATCTCCATACTGGTCATGTGGAGGTTGGCACAATAAGAGGCTCTGCCCGTAAAAAGAACAGTGTTGCAGTAAATGTCATCGATGGGGCCATAAAGAAATCAGCTGCAGAAAAAGGAACCATAAGCGATATTCTGCAAAACCCTACTTCAAGAAATACAGGTGTAGTGGATTAACAAAAAAATACTGGTATCACATAATCGGGCGCGAAATTACCTCCAAAGAAAGTATGTAACCTTAGATATTAATAAACACCGTACTCGCCTTCAGCTTGATACAGCTTCTGATATTACCCTAATCAGCCCAGAAACTTGTAGGAATATTGGAAGACCCACAGTTCTCCCGACAACACAACTGGCATACAGTGCATCTGTGGGGAAGTTAAATATTGTTGGGAAAGTACTCTGCACTGTTTCTAAAAGTACTGTAACAACAAACGCAACAGTATACCTTACAAAGAAGCCAGCACTCGACTTAATGGGGGTAGATCTTATAGAGACACTAAAACTAGCACACCATTCTATTAACAGCATCTGCAGATGAATCAGAACTGACAAATCCTTAGAGTGGAACCAGAAAAATGCTGTGCTACAAAGACGCCACAATGTGTTTAAAGAAGAATTAGGAGAATGTACGAAGGCCAAAGCATTGTTAGCACTAAAACCTTCAGCTACCCTCGGCTTTCGGCCTAAAAGACCTGTACGTTATGCTGTTCTTCCAATAGTTTAATGAAAATTACAACAACTTCAAAACATGGGTGTCATAGAACCTGTAAATTTCTCGAACTGGGCTGCACCAATAATGGTGGTCAAGATGTCAAATGGAAGCGTCCGTCTATGTGCGGACCATTCTACCGGATTATATGAGTCTCTTCAGTATCCGTTACCCCTACCTGAAGATCTCATCGCTAAGCTGAATGGTGGCAGATATTTTGCGAAATTGGACTTATCAGACGCCTATCTACAAATCCCGGTATCTGATGAAAGTAAAGATCTCCTGACGATTAACACACACAAAGGTCTGTCCCGGTATAACCGACTACCTTTTGGGGTGAATACAGCGCCCTCTATTTTACAGCAAATTATGGATACCATGTTACAAAGTAATCCAGGGGTAGCAGCTTACTTAGACGACATCATAATTATGGCAGCAGACAAAATGGACCCGCAGAAGAAAGTGGACCAGGTACTAGAACGCATAGCCGATAATGGTTTTCGCCTCCGAGCGGAAAAGTGTGACTTTTATATGCAGCAAGTACGGTATCTTAGGTTCATAATAGATAAAGACGGAAGACGACCAGATTCGGAGAACATTGGGGCTGTGAGAACAATGCCTAGGCCCAGTGACATTACTACCCTACGATCGTTCTTGGAATTTGTCAGCTATTATGGTACCTTCCTTCCCGATCTCCATCGTCTACGTGCTCCACTAAACCACCTACTAGAAAAGGACACGATACGGGATTGGTCGGCTAACTGCCAAGCGTCTTTCGAGAAAATCAAGCAACTCCTAACTTTCAATCTCTTATTGACACATTATGGCCCTTCGCTACCAATAGTTGTTGCTTCAGATGCCCCTAACAATGGTGTGGGTGCAGTCGTCTCTCACGTTTTTCCTAATGGGTCTGAAAAAGCTATCTCCCATGCTGCCAGATCTTTGAGGACGACCGAACGGAACTACGGTTAGATTGAGGAAGAAGCCCCATCAATTATCTTTGCAGTGAAAAAGTTCAACAAGATGATATACGGCCGACATTTTACTCTAATAAGAGACCATAAGCCACTAATTGCCGTTTTTGGGTCAAAGAAGGGAATTCCTGTTCGTGCAGCTAACCAGCTACAACGATGGGTAACCACACTTCTGGGTTGCGATTTCAAGATCAAATATCAGTCCACTACCGCTTTTGGGCAAGCTGATGCATTACCAAGGTCAGTAGGTTCCCAATCTAAAACCTCAGAGGAGTCTCTTGTGGCAAATATAAAAGCTGAGAAAGTTCGTCGAGTATTGGACGACGCAATCGGTGGACTCCCAGTAACCTTTGAAGAAGATCACTGAAATTGATGAGACATTGAGCACAGTTAAATGCTATCTCTCAACCAAAAGACCAAACAATCGTCTTGACGGAGAACTTTTGCAATGCTTTCGTCGACCTGACTCACTAATGGTTGTCAACTGGTGTATTATGTTCAGTGATCGAATTGTTATTCGAAGGTATTACGTATCCTGGCAAGCGTTCCTTTGTAATGGTGTTCATAGTCTACCGCGACACGACTCCACGCTACACATTTACTAAATGGCCGGGAGTATATACCATGCTTAATTGTACATCAGAAACAATAGACAAGTTGCCTAACTTGTTTAGCTGCCTCGGACTTCCAGAAATTTTAGTAATTGATAATGGCTCGCAATTCATCGCAGAATCGTTTACGCATTTCTGTAGAGCAAACGGAATAACTCACCTTTGTTCTCCTTCCCATTATCAGCAATAAAACGGACAAGCAGAACGTTTTGTGGACACTTTTAAACGAACAGTACTGAAAGAGGGAGACGAAGGGACAACTGGACAGGCAATCACAAAATTTTTAACAGCCTACAGAACCACTCCGAACTTAAGTGTTCCAGGTGGTAAGTCTTCGGCTGAAGCCCTGTTCGAAAGGCGCATTTGGGCCGTTTTTAACGCCATATTGCCACCCAAAATAATGGATGAGCAAAATCACGATCCAAATATTCGAAGCTCTAATGTTGGCGACGAAGACTTCATTAAATCATACCTCGGGAAGAACCGATGGGAACCGGGAAAAGCTGTGCAAAAATTCAGAACAGCTTTGTACAGAGTCCGAGGAACCTTTGGAAATTGTATACGACATACAAATCAAATCCATAAAGATAAAATAACGATGCGTAATCAAAATAACAAACTGAATCTTCCGTTAGAGTTGATCTCAGATACATCAACGTTACACACGCCTAGGGACACTGAAAAGAAGTCTCGGACAAGGAAGACAACAAGAATAATGATACGCCGCCGCAAACAAGTTTTCATGTTACAAATGGATCCTGGGGAGAAATCTTGTTCGGGGGAAATGTTGAGTCGGCTCCCGAGAACTAAAACGGAGCCTCCGAAGGCCCTAAAGGAGCCGAAGGGTTTTAGCCAATCAGAACATGATAGAGCTCTACAGAATATCAATGTGGCATACTGCTATTGATCAGTAGCATAGTATGTCTCTTAGCGGATTTTCCAAAATATAATGTTGATTTAGTAAATACTGACATCTATAAATACCCGTGATTTTCTGTACACATTGACTCTTACCAAATAAACACTTCTCCAGCTTTTCTTTAGTCTTCTGATTTGCAACAGTGAAGTTCAACTTTCGAGTGTCGTAGTCGTAAACGTATTCTACGTTAACCAAGTAGCAAACTTAACAATATGATAAAGAACACACTTAGGCTAGAGATAGAACAATATACTTAGTATGAATAAATGGCACACAACAGCAGTAAACAATAACCACGCCTGCAAGGCCGAGCCATGACATCCGGTCAATCCGAATTAATTTAATTCCTTCTTCCCGCCTTCCCCATCGTTGGGTTTTTCTCCGCGTTAAAAGTTGAATATCTATTTTCCCAGTTGTCGCACGTTCAGCTTTGAGGAACGTGTGATTAGGGTTCAATGTCACCACAAAGTGTCTTCGTACACTAGGGTTGCGTATTGTCTGCACACCACCCATGGGGTATTTGTCCTCGGGCATATGGTATGTCCAACGTCAAATGACAAGTCATCCGCTTTGGAGAAAAACCGACATAATCCCTCTTTTCAAAAACGTTCTGCTATGAGTTGATGATCACCCGAACAACTAGATACGAAAGTCTATGCAATTCGCTGAAGACAATGTTTCAGTAACGTTTTGCCATGACTGGACAATCCTTATCTGTAAGTGTGTCACAAAGTATAATTTTTTTAACCTCTGCCCATTCCTTTGGTTCGTAAATCTAGGATTTTTGAGGAGAACTCAAGCTGACGATCAATGTGTTTCTGAAGCTAGGCACGTTCAAAAGAATAAGTCTCTTGAAAAATACTCAAGGGAATTATACATGCCATTTTCAACTTCATTGTTTGCCTCCTATATACGTTGTAGACCAGAAGTAGACTCAAAGATGTTGACCAGCTGTCAAGACTTACCAGGCCGTTAAAGTGCGTAAAAGCTGGACTGCGGTCGGTTCTGGGTAATCCGGAATGGCCGCCACTTAACTTTGCAGACAGTAAATACATTGCGCGTTAGTGGTGTGTCCGAAAAATCAGTGGAGTCAGTTCCGACTTGACGTTTCTGAATGTTTATAGCAATGCGATATCTTCGGAAGTGTTGGAAAGCAAAGTCCAGATGCTGGAGATGAGTTTCCCTGTCCAAACTTGCTATCACGCAGTCGTCAACTTAATCGTGCACGAAAATAAGGCATATGAATACGTCATTGATGAATCTCTGGAAAGCCCATCGTAGAGATTATTAATTTTGTTATGTACCACTCGGGGCGTTTTTGATAAAACAAACCTCGATGCTGGGGGTTTTAGTGACCTCAGGACTCCGACCAATTGACGCAGCCAGTTTGTATACGGATTTGTTTTGGAATGAGATGAAAAGCTTTTTCTGATTGGGTTAGCCTAGATAGAAGTATTTTAAAAACAGGCTTTCGTCAGATATCCGATGACCTATGACCTCTCTTGTACGTGGCAATATTTCTGTTACTTTTGTTGCTATTTGATATTGTGGAGTTGCCGGTCTTAACTTTTCCGGTTTCTTTGATCTGCATGTTTAAGTAAAACTCACTTTAAAGAGTCGAAGGGTTTAGAAGCACCACTTGCAAATAAACTAGGTGCAAAGTACTTGTTGAACTTGTGCGTTTATCCCTCACTACTGCAAAGAATTGCGCACGTCGGTCCATCAAACAGTGCTTATCCAAGTCAGCTTCTGCATAGCAAAACAAAATCTGTAACACCTTTATAATTGAATGATCCTAAACAATCAAGTGAGGAATGAAGGAGTTCAAAGACATTTGGAAGATAGTTGGCATCTTGATAAGTGTGTGGTCTAGGCTGGCTAGTTGTTGCGAAGGATGCGTAGTCCCTAAATGCTTTGGAACGTTCAAAGGTGTGGAGAGTTCACTGTCCCTCTCAAAATGCTCTCACATGTCTATGCGCATACAGTCACCGTCATGAAATTCTATATACTACATCCTCGAGGAGAGGGTGTTGTTTACAAAACTGAGAGGACCAAAAGCGTATATCCAGTGTTCGTTGCATATGGAGGATCTACTTAGGGGAGATGGAAAAACACCATTGAAGACCAGTGGTGCACATAAGCTCTAGGATCTTGAGAGAAATGACGTACAAACCTTTCGTTTGTCACCGACTAACATGGGACTGCATCTCTTGACGTTGGTTCATTGCCCAGTGGACTAGACATCCAGGTCAAAAACTTTGGGTGCGGCCCTGTAAGAAAACTACCTGCTGCGATTTGGGAATCCGACAGTATGTCAGCCTCCATACAACTCGAATGACGAAGTGTGGAGCATATATACTTCATGCCCCCTTGTGCCAATGTTTGTATTTAAATAAATAAATTCGAAGAAAGACATCCAGTGTTGACCTAGTATTCATGATCAACCGAACACTCGAAGCTAGAATGTGTCCAGTAAAACTGATGTATATATTTCGGAAATTTTTAAATTACTACAAATTGTTCGAGGAAAACGAGCCTGGGACAGATGGTAACACTACCACATGCTATCGTTGTTTGTTAATGATTTCGAAACTAGTTGGTTGGTAAAAAAAAACCCTGTGTTATGAGTTTGCATGATTTAAGATTTCTCGATGTCTGGGACCCAAAACCTTCTTCAAATCAAATTGTTCTTCACAACCCCATTCCTAATCTACGAGAATAGACTAATTCTTGTATCCGATCGACTGAGAAACTTTCATTTTTATTCTCTTAAGGTGAATACTTAGACTGGATTGGGTATGAAGATG
Source organism: Schistosoma haematobium (assembly GCF_000699445.3). Classification (NCBI taxonomy): domain Eukaryota; kingdom Metazoa; phylum Platyhelminthes; class Trematoda; order Strigeidida; family Schistosomatidae; genus Schistosoma; species Schistosoma haematobium. Next base: position 24,852,553 of record NC_067197.1, read on the forward strand.
CTACAGGTATTTGTAACCGTAACCAGTAACACCTTCTATTATGAATCGTTCCCACCCAGTGAAATCAAAAGCGAGGAGGTCCGAAGATGTATTTCACAGGCTATCAATATATCGAGAATCGACTGATCTAAACTACCTAGCGACTGCAGGAGAAGTTGAGCATGGCGTCCCCCCTAGCGAATACATGAACGAGCGCCTTCAGCTAGGTGAGTTCATTAAAACTAATGTGATCAGCACTCAGTCGAAGATTCACAGTGCTATTGATCTTGGGGATTTATTTACCGCTACAGGTATTTCCTTAAGTCGTCACCGTAACCGAACATTGCCGAACCAACTTTTCTAACGATTGGAGAACCATTAGCACACACTTCATAATATAAGACTTAATTACACCTGTTACTCCCTGTGGAACATAGGCCACCTACCAGCATTCTCTAACCCACTCTGTCCTGGGCCTTCATTTCTACTTCCATCCAATTGTTCATTCATCTAATGTCTGTCTCCCTTTCTTGGCGTAATGAGTTCTTTGGTCTTCCTCTCCTCCTTTGACCTTCAGGATTCTATGTGAGAACTTGCCTTGAGACTTAGTTGGGTGCTTTCCTCAATGTGTGTGCTATCCACTTCCAGCGCTTTTTCCTCTGCTGAGATCTGGTTTGTTCTCTCCCACAGTAGGTTGTTGCTGATAGTATCTGACCAACAAACCCGAAGTATTTTGTGTAGACAACTGTTAATAAACACATGTATCTTCTGGATAATGGCTTTCGTAGTTCTCCAGGTTTCCGCCCCATACAGTAGAACTGTTTCGACATTTGTATTGAAAATTCTGACCCCGCTGTTGGTTGACAGTTGTTTTGAGTTTCAGATTTTGCAGTTTAATCTATCATAAGAATTTCGTATGATGTTGACTGTCTTCTCAGTAACGCTGTATTGTCGAAGCCTCCATAGTGTTATACTGTCGACGCTATCGAATGCCTTTTCTTAGTTAATTCCGCCTGGAGAACCCCTGAGGCTACCCCCGGTCCCAAGCCCGGATAGAAGAGGGTCGGACATGGGGTTAGTCAGTCAGTAACAACGTAGAACTTCGTATGTACGTACATCAGTTCGTTGCCACACCACATTAGCACAGAGATGCAGTGGTCGATTTAAATCCCGTAGTGGTAGAGGTAATAAGAGTTAGAGACCTCATCTCGCAGAAAACTAACTCGCTAAAAAAACGCCATAATGTAGGCAATATTGTATGGATTGTTTGTTGCATAACTAATCACCTGGACGAATATAAATCGCATGTCTGACAGATGACTTCTCACAAAATCTGAACTATTGATCTAGAAACCACTCAGTTGACAGATATCAAGACAAAATAATAGGTCGAGAAAATCAGTCGCTCCATAAAAGAAAAACGACACACCGACACAAACAACACGATACAAAATAGACATTGTCGGAAACCTCAATGTTTGCAGGGTAGTTATGCTGTTGGTTTCCAACCAATCTATGATATTCGGATGCGAACATTGAACTCACTTACTAACCGACGTACACTAATACATTTATTATGGCTAAATAATCAATGAAAGATAAGTAGTTTGAAGAAGTGTTAGTGAACGCTGCTGTATCAATACCCAGATAAATTGTCTTAATGTAACGTGAACTAGTCGGATGATAGTAACACAATTATGTTGCTGATGGCTTATTTTATTGTGAGCCTACAAGACTGAGCTATACTGAACCTCGTAACGGACGAATTATGACTCGTAAGTAATTAGCAATACTCAACCGAATAAACATACTGCAGCGGGAGAGTTCGATAGGACAAGCTGCCACGATTTAAACTGATAGTTTCTTAGTTTAAACAACAAAACAATGGATATGACTTAGTTAAACAACTAAAATGTCTCATATGATCGGTGTTCATAGTTATCACAAATTAAATAACACATTGAATAAAACAAAGTCTTAAAATACCAATTTATGAAAAGCAATAAATGTTATCTAAACACACCCAGTAATTATTTAATTACAAATAATTTTGGAAAATAACACTCAAAGAAATTCCAATTGTATTCCTAAGATAAACTGATTAAAATAAAAAGAAACATTGAAACATGAGGGCATATTATAATCCAAAGAGCATTTTATGCATATGTATAAACGGGGAATAAGAAATGACTAGTTTCATAAATATACAAAAAGCCAAATTAAATAAACAAACCAGGAAAATAGGCATAAGTCAGCTTTACAAGGAGGGAGCAGGACCATAAAAAAGCATTCATCATTTGCAAAACAACAATAAAAAAGATATGCGCAACAAAAGCGTGTATTTGGCGCAATAACTCGGAGTGAAAGAGAAAATAATATCAACAACAACGACAAACAGTACAGTCTCAACGAACAAACGAATGAACCATACAATTAAAATATGTAATGGGCTGGGTCATAAGTAGAAGCAAAGAAATGCTTTAAGTTCATACTAGTTATAATAGTAAGGAAGTTTTAGAACAACGTTCAGCTTAAATAATTCTTTTAATGAAGTTAACCTAGTTTTTCGAGGAAATATATTGAAAATAAAGCTGTAGATAGATGAATCCAGGAAAATAAACCCAAAACCATTAATAATAGGCAGAAGAAAGTTTATGCAAAGAAAATAAATAAGAACTCATACTGTGTTGAAATTGTGGACAATTAGTTGTATTTATATTGAAACAGTTGTGCCAGTATTATTACGTCGAAATGTTATTTAATTCCATATTCTTAGAAAGCTATCCCACGACCCCGTACATACTGCCATTCCATCTTCAGAAACACCGAGACAAGAAACGCGGTTATCATGACCCGCTAGGACGCCTAAAATGTCAAAAGGTGGGTTTTGTTTCACACATAGAAGTAATAAAACAACACGAATCTTTAAATATATGGTTGTAGTAAAGAACAAACGTTCATCTTAAAGATACAGTCAAAACATGCAATGTTTAATTTAAAGCTTTCTCTAAAGAAATACAACAATACTCAAAATAATAATATACAACATTGTTGATAGTGCTGAAGACTAGGAAATAACTCGTGACGAGTAAGGATAAAAGTAAGATTATAACTACAAAGCTAAGGGTATAGTGACCTAAAAAGGCGAGAAAATGTAGCTTGCCATTTATCCCCACTATTATACAACTAGACACGCTTACAATTTGTGTAAAAGTACGGCAGCAGAAGTGATGTGATTTACAAAGAAATGCATAAAACTTTTAATTATATCCTAAAAGAACCAAGGTCTTAGAATTTATTCGAAGAGGTAAGGGGTAAGCATCCATTAAATGAACGAAGTCACAGAAAAGACATTAGATGCATAATGTCATGGTCTAATCTAACAAAAGAACCTTATTAGTAAGACTTGGTGTTAAAAATATCATGAACCTTATTTTCTATCAAATGATGTCAAGTGAATATGATAATCAGAACAGACACATTTCAAAATAATAATAAGATACTGAAGACACTACACTTAAATGCAAACGTATCATTCAGATACTCTTATACAATAGACAAAACATTTGCAATCCCAAGGGCATTGTGAAGGTAGCCAATATTTTATTATCACTGAAAATAAATCCCGAAGTGAACCAGAAATAAGTAAAAGCATCCATCCATAAGATTTTTAAAGAAACATTTGTAAAAGTAACAAAGAAAGTATAGTCACTTACCACAACGTTCCTGTTTCAATGTGTCCCAAATATTGCAATTAAAATCATCGTATCCACCGAGTAGAAGTCGACCACTTTTACTAAAAGCTACACTTGTGATACCACATATAATATTATCATGGCTATACATCCCAACTTCTTGATCAGAACGTATATCAAATAGGCGACAAGTAGCATCATCACTACCTGTCGCGAATGACATCCCGTTCGGAAAATAGATAATAGCATTGATATCAGATTCATGACCAGGAAACGTTTGCTTACATTGGCCATCTCTTAAATCCCACAGCTGAAAAAAAGCAAGTATGATCCATAAGCTTTAATTCAATAAATAATTAGAGTAAACAAAGTAATTGTTTACTTAATGTTTGGGCAGATTCTGCGAACTGATACTAAAACAAATGTTTGCAAGGTGAAAAGTTCGACTGACATTTACACAAATAGATAAAAATCAAACCAACTAAATGAATCTATTTAATTATGAGTATACGATGGCTTATATGATTTATCTAAAAAACACAAACACTAGTTTTCCTGACATATGTTAAGACATACCACCAGATGCTGCGTGATGGTCCAAGCAAATTGCCGAAATGCTCAGAATTGTAAGTATATAGATTTTAAAATTGAGTTAATCGAGTATACCAGTACGAACATATCATGTAACGAATGGTGATAAAGTTATTTTTATCCTTTTAAAAGTTGTTTATTTCTAACACATAATCGCTATGCTTCCGAAACTAATGCTTAAAAAAATCCCTTACATGTGTATTCATTATCTACTACCGATAGAATAGTGAAGTTTATTGAAGCAATTGAACTGACTCTCTTACCTCTGAGAGTTAACTGCTTTATGACAAGTCTACGAAAAATTACTCTGATTGCAAAAAATAAGCAGCGTTTTGTCTTGAAAAGAAACAGTTCCTATGGCAAAAGTTCTCTTAAAAATTCAAAATTCAATCACCCATCAATTGAATTCACAGAAAAAGATACAATAACCTATAAAAGGTATCAAAGCTTGAGCTAGTTGGCAGCTTTTAACGAACCATATGTTAAATATGCTTTGTCTTACCATTTCAATACATATGTTGCATCTCTCAATCTCTATCCTCCAACGCACTATCGTAATTATTCCTTCATTTGTCACTGATGTTCTTTATCCACGACTCATCAACATTATTCTAAACCTTCACTTTTTGTTGTATTTGATTTTTATTATAGCGGGTTACTTTAAACTTATAAATTACCCAAAGAGTTGTGAGGTTTAGTCCCAATCACTTAGTCTTTTGTTTTGTAACTGTATGGAACTCTTGTCATTGGGATATTACAAATATATTATTTATTTATAACAATCTACCCAATGCTCAATTTACTCGAAATTATCAAGTCAAACTTTGGTAATGATAACTATCTTGTCCTACTTGTTTACTTTGTTTTGCCTGTTCGTCAGTCCTTGTTTTAATCTCTGGATCATCTTTGATTATTTCAAGTTGGGGCGATTTCCCAACAAGAAATATCATAATTAACGCTAATTAATTGTAGAACCGTATTTATAACGAGCGCTTCCATTTTCAATTTGTCGAAAAAATACCGATTTGCTACATAGGTGTTCTAAATACCACCGCGTCATGTTCATTTGTTTAGATATCGCCGAACA